>NC_058092.1:3000000-3617500 GCF_020171115.1 Neogale vison | reverse complement strand
CAGTTGAACGGGCTCTGAAGTGTTCATTTTGAGCAGCTAAACATTGTAGAGTTATCTTTTCTTGTAAACACTGGAGTGTTTTCTCTAAAGCTGCTAAGAGAGCAGGTACCATGCACTAGAGAGGTCCTGGGTGGGCCCTGCACTGGAGAGCTCCAGCCCCGCTCTCAGCGGCTACCCAAGCTAGCTTGTTCTTAGGGATTCTTGCCCTGAGCTTATTGCTCTGCCCCTACTTTGTAGAGTTCTGGCTTCCTACTGTCCCTCCTGGAGGAGTGCTGGTCTACCACGACCAGCCTGAGTCACATCTGTTGTTTTGCTTGTCTGGCACCTTTCCCCTTCTTCCATTTATTTTTTCTTTTAGTGGAGAGAATACCTTTCTCCACTCTCTGTCCTTGTGGGTCATGTGGACCAGACACCCCCTCTCTGCTTCATGACCCTGTTCTAGCAGCAAGGATGATGCCCAGACCTAACCAGTTAGTTTTCCTTTGAGTTTTGGGCTCCCCAGAATAACCAGATGCATGACCCATGTTGACTCAAGAAGCTTCAGTCCTGGCACTTATGCTAGAATTGTTTGCAAAGAGAAAATCTCATTATTCTGATCTTGAATATGGTTGAATGTAGGCTTACTTTGTCAGAGCCTGTTTCCAGGAGTGAGCCTGCCTGGGAGTGATGCCAGTGGGAAGGGCAGAAGTGAACAATACAGAGGGAAACTGAGTTCCAATGACATCCTCCCAGTGCCAGGCATCAGCCGTCTTAGACACATCCTGGAATTGTCAGTTACATGAGCCAAAGATGTCCCCTGAGATGGTTGAGCGAGTTTGAGTTGTGTTTCTATCCAACTAAGAAGGTCTTTAATTCCGCCAGGATCCCTCGTCTGAAGAAAATCACTGTCATTTGGAGGAAAGAGCCTCTAGGCATTGAGGGAACTATCTTTTGTGTTCCGAAGGATGTCAGAATAGCTTCTGTCATGGACCATGAACACGGGTATTTTCCTTCCATCCATTCTCTGGGACTTGGGCTCCTGCCCAGCCCTGGCCATTTTCTGGGCAACGCTGCAGAGGAGAGTGGCAGTGACCAAGTATAGGGAAGCCTGGTACAGGCCTGCAGATCCTGTGGTATCTGTGTTCGTGCTGGGAGGTGGAGGCTGGGGGATTGGGACAGAGAGAAGGAGCAGAGGAGACCACTTGTTTGCTTCTCAATTTAACCTCTGATCTGGTTTGTGAATCTGACACCCAAAGAACGTGTACCACGAGGACTCAAAGATTTCTTTGTTAGAGCTACGCTGTCTGTGTCTTTTCTAAGCTGCTAATTTGCCATTGAAATGTTTGTAGGGGAACCCAATGGAAGGAACCCCAAGTGGGGAAATAGGAAAGAAAAGATCCAAATTCACAGCTGCCTTCTCTTTCTTGTGACCCTAAATCTGTTATCGCCCCTGATTAACTCAACCCCTTGATTTCTTTTTTTTTTTTTACTTTTTAAATTTGTATTTATTTATTTTAAATTTCTTTTCAGGGACGCCTGGGTGGCGCAGTTGGTTGGACGACTGCCTTCGGCTCGGGGCGTGATCCTGGAGTCCCGGGATCGAGTCCCACATCAGGCTCCCAGCTCCATGGGGAGTCTGCTTCGCTCTCTGACCTTCTCCTCGCTCATGCTCTCTCTCACACTCTCTCTCTCTCAAATAAATAAATAAAATCTTTAAAAAAAATAAATAAATTTCTTTTCAGTGTTCCAGAATTCATTGTTTATGCACCACACCCAGTGCTCCCTGCAATATGTGCCCTCCAAAATACCCACCACCAGGCTCACCCAACCTCCCACCTCCTCACCACCAAAACCCTCTGTTATTTCCTCAGAATCCACAGTCTCTCATGGTTTGTCTCCCCACCGATCTTCCCCAACTCCCTTCTCCTCTCCATCTCCTCATGTCCTCCGTGTTATTCCTTATGCTCCACAAGGAAGTGAAACCATATGATAAATGACTCTCGTGCTTGACTGATTTCACTCAGCATAATCTCCTCCAGTCCTGTCCATGTTCATACAAAAATTGGGTATTCATCCTTTCTGAGGGAGGCATAATATCCCATTGTATATATGGACCACATCTTCTTTGTCCATTCATCCATTGAAGAGCATCTTGGTTCTTTCCACAGTTTGCTGACTGTGGCCATTGCTGCTATGAACATTCTCCAATGTTCATGGCCCTTCTTTTCACTACATCTGTATCTTTGAACCCCTCAATTTCTAAGTAGCGCACCAGTGTGGGAAGACTCCAAAGATTTGTAAAGTTCACTCTCAGGGAATGAATTTTACAGCAGGGGCGTCACAGAAAAGGTTTTATGGTAGAGGATTAAATGGCTTCTTACACTGTCGAGGGCAGGAGTGTGGGGGGCCAAAGAAACAAAGTCCGGCGTGAGCTCCGAGGCATGGTCAGGAAGCTGTTTCTGTCAAACAGGGACCTCCCTGCTGGCATGGCTTGCTCCAGCACCGAGAGGCCCTGCTCTGAGCCACGGCCTTCCCCAGAGCGCAGGTCCACACCCCACCTGGGGCACGGGCTCCCCTCTCTGGGAGATATAGTTTTACCCCTCCCTTCACCAGCCTCTGTGGAAAAGGACAGTCCTTAGGAGGGTAAAACAGATACCAGCAGGCAGGACCCAGGCCTCTCATGGTCCACCCTTCGCAGTCAAGATCAAGATCCCCCCGACCCTACTCCTTCCCAAATGTCAACCCCAGAACGAGTAACCTGAACACCCAGCTGTTCCCGCATAGTGCAGTGCAAATGTCCATCATACAAACTCGACTGTCCCCATCCTTCCCTGAAAGGAGGACCCAAATCTCACCAAATTCTACAAACAGTCACCTCCCACACATGCGGTTTAAAGCAGTAGGGCAAAGGAGGAAAAAGGAAACCTAAGACATTCTCCTCAATTATGCAAGTGGCCCAGCATCTATCTTGTTGGTGTCTGTAACTTTTTCTTCTACTGTTTTTCTTGTTCTTTTTTCCTCACTGAGCTCCTCAGTGGAGGCAGGCTCTTAACCTGAAGCTGGACTCACATCTCTGTCCCTGCTGGGTCTGAGCTCCTGGGGGCCCCACCATTTCTATAGGTTACTGTAGACATGATCATCTCTCTCACAAGACACTGCAGTAATAGGAAGAAGCGCCCCCCCAACCCCCGCCCAGACTGTGTAAGATTTAGAACCTCCCCTCCATCCCCATTGAAGTGAGCAGCCCTACTTCCCCTTGAGTTTCAGGATCAGTTACTTGGACAACATTCTCTCTGTCAATCAGTGATACGGTTAGCCCCAAATGGCCAAGCGGTCCTTTCTTCATCGGATGCATTGCTATGTCTTCCATTTACGTCTTCCGTCTGGCACGAAGATCTCCAAACCAGCAGGACCTGGGGTTTGGCTGGTGGAAGCAACCAATTCACCCATGGGCTCCCTGACTCGAGTGTTCTGCTTGCAGGAAAAAGAGTGTTGCAGGCGTTTGCAGATTCAGAGCACACGCTGCATTGCACAAGACCGCGCTCATCCTGACGTGTCGTTGACTTCCGGCCGGCACCATCATGGAGTCTCTGTAAGGTCTTCTACTCACTCCATTACTCCGGAATGCCAGCTGCTTCTGGCTGACGGATGCAGGTAGGACCAGTGAATTCCTTGTGCCATACCATTGCCTCCTTTTTTTACTCTGGGAAGCAAGTTCTCTGGCCAGGGGCAGCACCGTGTGAGGTGGCACGGAAGGCACTTGGCAGTTCCATAGATGGGCAGGAGCATGAGGTGGCGGCAGCGGGAACAATCTTTATCCAGAGAGATGTGTGTTCCAGGGAGGCTGACTGACTTTCCCATCTTCAATGGAAAAGAGCTTGGTCCCCCAGGGTGGGTGGTCGTGTTGGGGCTCAGCGGACCTCTCTGCTGCACTTGTGAGGGTGGTGTTAGAGCTGCCCTGGGAGGGAGAGCGGGCCGGACTCTCCATCTTTGCCTCCATGTCTCTGTGTCCATGGACCCGCTGAGCAGGCATGGGGGCAGCTGGGGACAGAGGCCCATTGGCATCTTCAGAATGGGTCAGCTTGTCTCCCTGATTCCTGAGAACCTCCTCTGCAGGGGGGACCAGACATCCCACAGCCCGGGGCTCGTTCCGAGAGGCCCAGAGCCCGAGCTCCTCCAACCCCATTCTTCTCAAGCTATGGCCACTGGGCCACGCCTGTAGATGTTCCTCACATCCACTGGGCATCCATGCTCTCATTTCTCCTTTTAGGACCCAGTGGAACATCAGCTGTGCCACTGGCATTCTGCCCACTGGGAAGATTGCCCTTTCCTGCCCCTCTTCAGGGCCTTCCCAGGGGGAAGCTCTGCTGCTGCGGCATCTGTTTTTGGCTGGTGCCAGCATTTTGTGCAGAACCTGCGAACCAGGCTTGAGTTTCTTCTTCCTTAGTCAGCTGGTCACGGGAGACCCCAGGGACGGTAGGCTGGATGGCGGGGGAGGGGCTGTGCCATTGCAGGAGGTGCTGGAGACACTTCTGATGCCGTGACTTGGGTTTTCAGGACCCGCTTGCCCTGGTCTCCTTATATACCCTAGGTGTGCGGCTGCTGCTTGGCATGGCCCAGGAGGTGGCCTTGTAGATGGGATTCTGTCAGTGATACTGGGTCCCTTGGCACTCTGTAGGGACCCACGCATGACCAGACGTACCGTCTCTGTTAGGTCTAATGGCAACTGCTGAGCTACGTCTCTAAAGGAATCGTTATTTGCTGAAGACACTGTGACTGCTTCCAAACCTCAGGGACAGACACTGATTCTCCATACAGTCTCCCCATCTGCCACACTCTGAGCCCTGCCAGATCTCAGGAATCTGAAGTGCCAGGGGGCATTGCTGCCCTTGCAGGCCTGCCCAGCTAGCGAGCCTCCACCTGTTATGGGCCCCACTCAGAGGAGGCGGGAAGATGGGCTCCTTGTTCAAGGTGTGGGAGACCTGTGGCTTGCTTTAGTGACGAGTTGCACAGTAGAGAAACCTCTCTCCTGCCCATCTCTGGAGGGGATATCTGAACATATTCCAGATCAGATTCCTAAATTTTGAAGAGGTTAGTCTCCTACTTTGAGGCACACCCGGGTCTTAGCAAGGTTTCAGAGGTTTGCCTGAGACTTCTCACTCTAAGACCCGGTCTCTGTGGGGTCATCAATGCAGTGAATTAGCAAGGTGTCCTATGGGGGGCTGGGGTGATGACGGCTCCTGTGGGTGGAGTTAAGACTCTGAGACAGAGAGCTGACGTAGCCCCACGGATGAGAGTGGAATTGTACGGCTGCCTTGGTCAGGATTATGCAACGTCTATCTACACGTGACAGAAAAAACCTCAGCTCGTCCCCTCACCCTCTACCCACCCCCAGAATAAATAAACAAATCCTTAAAAAAAATAAGTGTGACAGGGGAAAAAAAAAAAAACCACCTGCCAGATGAAGAGCCTAGTATCAGGCGTTCCATCAAGGGCACTGGATCTGGGGCAGTGATTGGAATTAGCACATGAGCGAGTTCATGATGATCCCTCTTGCCTCTCCAGGACCCATCTGTCTTCTGTGTCAGTCTGTCCTGTGGGCCCAACGGGGATGCGAGAAGACTCCCACGTCTCTGAAGGTGACCTGGGATGTGAATCTCTCCAAGGAAGCAGAGTCGCTCTTGTTTGCTACTTTGGAAGACAATGCCATCCCAGGGACTTGCACTTGCTCCTTCCTTCTACAACGACCCTCACTGCGCGGGGTGGGGCCAGTGTTGGATTGTGCCAGTCTCAGCACGTGTGTCTTCCAGCCACACTCTCAGGAAGTGCAGAAATAAGCGGCGTGGTTTCCGAGCCCACTGGGTTCACCACGGGAGAGCTGAGGTTCAAGGGTCAACGTGTTCTGGTCCCCACCAGCCTGCACTCTGGATGCAGCCGCAGAGGATCTGGGGTCTCAGGGGTTATCCTTAGGTCCAAGCCAGTGTCTAATATTCTCTCCCACGTGGGCAGCACACTGGCCAGTGGCCACAGGTCTCTTTGGGGAAGGTTAAGAAGCTTGGCAGGAGATACCTGTGTGGCTGCGGGGGGTAAACGTGGCCGCCATTATTCCCTGTATGCACAGCCCTTCCCAGTGTGACTTTGTGGAGAGTCCCATCAAGAGCTGGGAGGTGGGAGGAGACGATTTCCCCTTCCCCAGGTGGCCTGTGTCTTTCTTTGATCAACAGAAGGTAGTATAAATGACACTGGCCGGTTCTGAGCCAAGGTCTTCCCTAGTTGCTTCTATCCGTTCCCCGGCAATCTCACCTCTTCCGTAGGAACCAGCCATGTCTGCCTGCTGGGGATGAGAGGCCACAGGGAGAAGGACAGGCCAGCTGGCGGAGGCTTCGGGCTGTGTGATGGGCTGGCCCAGATGAGCTGAGCCTGTCTTAGGAAGCAGAATTTCCCAGATGACTTCAAGACTCAAAAGATATCATCCTGTTTTAAGTCACTCAGTTTTGAAGTGGGTTGTCATACAACAAAATGCTTCGCAGATATAGGTGCCGACCCCCAGGGGAGCCTGGCCTCCTCTTCATTCAAAGGGCCTGGGGATGCTTGAGGGACAGTAGCTGTGGTGGTGCCCAGGTCAGGCTCCTGTTCCCCAGCCTGGAGGGGTGATCAAGCTGGACCATAGCAGGCTGATACCTATTTTAATCAAGGGGGTTCCATGAGCATTTGATTGCTATCAGTGAGCCCTAGGAGTTAAGCTATTTTGATAAGCGTTTTGGCTGTGCTGCCTATTGGGGTCACTATGAGCTATTAATTCTGGGTCAGTGCTGTTGCTCTGAGATCCCAGGACAATTGGGTCACTCTGTATGCAATGGCTACCTTTCCCCACCTGGGCTCTATCCTCGGATAACCACACCGGTCACTCCTTTTAGCCATAGATCAGGTCAGATAACCAATGCAGGTCTCATTCCAGGTGTGGTTTCTGGGAGACTCATGTTTCAGTGGAAGAGAAAAAATCTCTTCTACTTGGTTTAAATGTAAGGGGATCTCCGGGTGATTTTGATTCGAATTTCCCTGATGGCTAATGATGTTGAACATTTTTTTGTGTGTCTGTTAGCCATTTGTATGCTGCCTTATACCAGTTAGAATGACAAAAATTGACAAGACAGGAAACAACAAGTGTTGGAGAGGATGTGGAGAAAGGGGAAGCCTCTTACACTGTTGGTGGGAATGCAAGTTGGTGCAGGCACTTTGGAAACAGTGTGGAGGTTCCTCAAGAAGTTAAAAATAGAGCTTCCCTATGACCCTGAAATTGCACTACTGGGTATTTACCCCAAAGATGCAGATTTAGTGAAAAGTAGGGCCATCTGTACCCCAATGTTCATAGCAGCAATGGCTACGGTCACCAAACTGTGGAAAGAGCCAAGATGCCCTTCAACAGATGAATGGATAAAGAAAATGTGGTCCATATACACTATGGAGTATGATGCCTCCATTAGAAAGGATGAACACCCAACTTTTGCATCAACGTGGACGGAACTGAAGGAGGTTATGCTGGGTGAAATAAGTTAAGCAGAGAAAGTCAATTATAATAGGGTCTCACTTATTTGTGGAGCATAAGGCATAGCATGGAGGACATTAGGAAAAAGAAGGGAAAAATGAAGAGAGGGAGTTGGGAGGGGGGAGAGAAACCATGAGAGACTATGGCCTCTGGGAATCAAACTGAGGGTTTCAGAGGGGAGGCAGGTGGGGGGATGGGTGAGCCTGGTGATGGGTATTAAGGAGGGTATGGAGCACTGGGTGTTATATGCAAACAATGAATCATGGAACACTGCATCAAAAGCAAATGATGTACACTGTATGGTGACTAACATAACATAATAAAAAAACATTTAAAAAATGTAAGGGGATTCACTATCAGGTATTAAATGGCTTAAGGAGCCACCAGGAGGCCTGAAACAAGAGGCTTTAGGCTGAATTTCTAGGAAAGGCTTCTAAAGCACCACCACGGCATGCACTGGCCAGGGAGCTGCTGCCAGGAGATGGTCAGGAAGCTGTCCAGGAGCTGGAGGGTCTGCCCACCCACCCAGCCCAACCCAACCCTAAGTCCTGCACAGGTGCATTTGATTGGTGAAATCTATACCTCACCTTGACCTCAAGCTGCCAAGGATTCTGGGAAATGTAGTTCTTAGCTTTTCAGCTTCCACAGTCCAAGAAGGTGTACTCCAAGACTGAATAAATCGAGAGCCGGTACCCCATAGCCACATGCCCGGTAATCCCTGGACATTGCACGTTCCTAAGGACGGCATGGACCACATACCATGTTGCCCTAATCTCTCTCCCAGTCAGAGCAAGGCAAAGTCAGCCTGGAAACTCAGGACAGATGGTAAGACACTGGGTGAGGGCCGCCATCTTAGCTGTTGCTCATCCTTACCACTGCAGCTTCTGTGATTGGTCAAGTTTGCCATAAACTCACGGGATAAGGATTCTGTTCCTTGTATCCTATCAAGGGTGTCTTTGACCCTTTTTTTTGCAAGGGGGAGCCCATAGCTTGGTTTTGAATGCTCATCTTCTGCCCCGGAGGCGTGACCTTGGGCATGTTACTTCTTTTCTGTGCCTAGTTTTTCATCTGTAAAACAGGCACAATCATATTACACAGTCTCTAGGACTTTTATGGGGATTAAAGTAGATAATATTTATAAAGCCCCTAGTACATCAGTTGGTAGAGAGTATGCATTTAGCGAATTTTGGTTTTTGTTTATTATAATTATTGATATTGTTAACCTATCTATCCCATAAATACTGGTCTATATTGTACATTGCTTAAAGCAAAATTCTCACACAAATACATGAGAACATGTTCAACTTTCACTGAATTTCTTAATGAATGAATTAATGAACTAGCAGGAAGTTAAAAGTAGCCGATTTGAAGAACAAGTCGGGAGCAAGTCAGTAGGGAAAGGCGAGCTGAAATGAGCTAAAATGAGCTTGCTAAGCTAGATCCCAAACAGCTTAGTGGCCTGCAGAGCAATAAAAGTCTAATCTTTGGGGCCGTTTTCTCCCCCAGAATATAAAACCATTACTCCTTGCCAGTTTCTACAGGTTAAAACCCCTAACTTTAGAGCACTGCAGAACATCTGGGCTCCTAGCCATTGCGCATCGTTACGGAACACAACTCTATTCTGCAGAGAATCTGGTGCTCTGGAAGACGTAGGAAATGCTCTTGCAAAGCAAATCAAGTGGGCACTGTATTTCCCTTTCCCAAATTTGGGATACATTTTAATTATTAATGTGAGTATATGAAGTTCCTACCTCCCCATTAGGATAAAAGGAAAAAAGCCCATAAGATGACTGGGTGATTTTGCTGGCATCAAGAGGAGCTCATGCCTTGGGGTTTCTGGGTTCGCTCTTACCTGGGAAAAGGGGGAGGTACTATTGGAAGGGATGCATTTGTGTGGGTGGGTGTCCCGTGGGGGTCACCTCTGGGTTAGAGTGGGCCCTTCAGTTCACATGAAGCCCTAGTTTCATTTTTAATTTAAATTTAATTAATTAAAATATAATGTATTATTAGTTTCAGAGGTAGAGTTTAGTGATTCATCGGTTCTATGTAACACACAGAGCTCATCACATTGTGTGCCCTCCTTAATGCCCATCACCCATTACCCCATCCCCCACCCCCCACCCCTCCAGTAACCCTCAGTTTGTTTCCTAGAGTTAAGAGTCTCTTATGGTTTGTCTCCCTCTCTGACTTTGTCTCATTTTATTTTTTCCTTCCCTTTCCCAATGATCCTTTGTTTTGTTTCTTGACTTCCATATATGAATGAAATCATACGATAATTGTCTTTCTCCGACTTATTTTGCTTAGCATAAGACCCTCTGGTTCTATCCATGTCATTGCAAATGGTAAGATTTCATTTTTTGAATGCAGAGATATCTATCTATCTATATCTATCATCTATCTATATCCCATCTTCTTTAGCCATTCATTGGTCACGGACATCTGGGCTCTTTCCATGGTTTGACTATTGTGGACGTTGCTGCTATAAACCTTGGGGTGCAGGTGCCCCTTCAGATCGGTACATTTGTATCCTCTGGGTAAATACTTAGTAGTGCAATTGCTGGGTCATAGGGTAGCTCTACTTTTAATGTTAGGAAGGATATCCATGCTATTTTCCAGAGTGGCTGCACCAGCTTGCATTCCCACCACCAGTGTAGGAGGGTTCACCTTTCTCCACATCCTCATCAATATTGGTTTTTTCCTGACTTGTTCATTTTAGCCGTTTTGACCCATGAGGTCATATTTCATTGTGTGTGTGTGTGTGTGTGTTTTAAAGAGTTTATTTATTTATTTGACAGAGAGAGTGAGTTCATCAGCAGGCAGAGAGGCAGGCAGAGACTGAGAGGGAAGCAGGCTCCCTGCTGAGCAGAGAGCCTGATGCAGGGCTCGATCCCAGGACCCTGAGATCATGACCTGAGCCAAAGGCAGAGGCTTAACCCACTGAGCCACCCAGGTGCCCCTCTCATTGTGGTTTTGATGTGTATTTCCCTGATGCCCAGTGATGTTGAGCATTTTTTCATGTGCCTGTTGAAGCCTTAGTTTTGATGGATCAGAGAAGCAAGAATGTCATAGTTGCTGGTCCTGGCCATCCTGCTGGTGAAAGAAAGTCTGGCAGAGGATGGAAGTATGTTCAACTTTCTTCTTCTCTGGTCAATTTTCCAACCAAGCTGAGGCAGTTCATGGCACCTGAAGGCCATTTGAACATGTTTTTGAGAATTTGGATGTTTGCTATACATACGCAGAAGAATCTAACACAGGGCCAGACACACAGTGTAAAAAGTTAGGGAATGGGAGCTATTAGGACAACAATATTTGTTAAGAAGCCTGGACGCCTGCCTTTGGTTTTGGCCCAGCCCCACCTCCAGCACCCCTGTCCCCATGCCCCCCACAAAGTCCCAAGGGAGACGCTTCAAGGAGGCAATGGGAAGCAGAGCAAACCTTTCTTAGCAGCTGTAGCTCTGGTGTGCCCCCTGTAGGTCTCTGGTCAGCTGGGCTGACAGTGCAGACAGTTCTGTCTTCTCCCTGACCCCTCAAACCTGAGTCCCAGACCTTGCCATGTGGGTAGGATGCAAAGCCCATCTGCCAGTGTCAGTGGGAGGGAAAGCTGGGGTTCATCTTTAGAGGAGTACTGATACCCATTCACACCTGGAGGTATAAGCCATGTGGGCAAAGGGGGCTCCACAGGTATCCACACTTCTGACCCACCAAACCTCATTCCATTCTGACCTTCTGCACAGTTTTTGCTGTATAGTGTTAATACTGGTACTGTATTATTGTTATTCTGTACATGGGCTTGGTTTTTTAGCTAAATACACTTACTTTGAAAAGGAAATGTATGTATACCATTGCCCTAAGTGCAACATCAGAATCCATTTTTCAGAAATGGATGGGTAACTGTAAAAAGAGACTTCATGAAGATACAATGATATTTCTATCTGCAGCAAATATGGGCTTTTACCTGAGAACAGTTTTGTGGTTTTTCTTTCCTCTTTCTTCCTCTCTTCACCACCCCTGCTTCTCTCTCTCTCTGTCTCCTCCACCCCCTATTCCTGAGGAGGGAGGTTAGCATGTTTAGAGAGAGCTGCTGAGGTTCTTTCCGGGCTGCTCAAGTCTTCTCTGCATGGGACTCTGGAGCCAGTGTTATTTAGATGAAGGTTTGGGCATGGCTTCCCACCCCAAGTCTTTTCTGAGGCTTTCGTGTCTCACACTTTGAGGAACTCTCCCCAGACCCAACGTGTAGCAAGGAGGAGAACATTGCCTAAGCCCCTGGTGTTTCCCTCTTCCTCCTCACACCGCTTCAGGACAGCCTAATTTTAGCGTGACTGGGATCTGCTTTTCTCTACTGTCCAGCTCCTCCTGGAGTCCGTTGACTTTGGGATGCTTTGAGACCACCTTTTCTCCCCACCACTTCATTGACTTCCCTTGGGATGGTTCTGCTTTTTTGTTGACCCCCCAACAGGCATTTAGAGACTCAACAGCAGCCTTTTGGATCTCTCTCCCCCTTTTCTGTTCACCCTGGATGTTTTTGCACATTTTTGGGCAAAAGCAAATCAGCGTTATCGTCCTTATCTTCCAAGTTGGAAATGTGATTTCCAATAGACATTCGCAGTGGACAGAGATCCTTCTCCTCCATAACAGAAGCCACCAGTGATGGCGCTCCTGTCACGTGCTAGACTTTGAACTTAGTGCTTTACATCTGTTGTCTCCTTGACTCACCTGAACAGTCGATGGGGGAAGCATCACTTCCTTTTCATGGATGGGAAAACCGAGATTTGAAAAGTTTAATACCACCCCCAAGGGAGCGCATCTTGCAGGAATCCGAGCCTACACGGACACCCAGGACTCTAATTCCGAGAGGCTGTTTCCTTTCTACAACAGTGGTGGATCCTCAGACTGCGCTGAGTGCTGCGAACACTGGTTCTTCTTCAGCTGCCTCGTCCCCCCCCCTTCCAGCCGCTGGGCAGGGGGTTCAGATCCTCATTCAACCGAGATGCTCCGCACGGATTCCGCCTCGCTATTCTGACGGCCGTGCAGGCCTGCGAACCCCACCAGGCTTCCCCTTCCCAGGCACACGCGCGGGCGCCTTCTGTGTGGCCAGCTGACCTCCTGGTTAGCTTTTCGAAAAATAAAACGAGTTTTTCCCACGGCTGATCTGCACATGAGATTCTGAAGTGAGTTTAGAGAGGAGCGAGCAGGACATGGGACCGAACCCGCTCTCGCCCTCTGGAAAGCGTCTGGGAAACGTCCTCGTCCAGGCTTCGGTAAGACTTTCCCCCGGAAAGTGCTGCTGTCAGCGGTCACGGAGCCAGGGCCAAGGAGCTCTAGCAGCCCCGCGCACCGAATGCGGACCCTCGGGTGGCTGGAGGAAGGCGCGCGGCGACGTCCCGCGGAGGAAGGCAGGCGCGTTAGAAGAAGAAGAAAGAGAAAAGCAGGGGCGAGGCG
This sequence comes from Neogale vison, assembly GCF_020171115.1. NCBI lineage: Eukaryota > Metazoa > Chordata > Mammalia > Carnivora > Mustelidae > Neogale > Neogale vison. The sequence continues at coordinate 3,604,536 of NC_058092.1, read as the reverse complement.
GGCTCGGCCGACTAAACGTCTGCTCTCGACCTCCGCGCAGGCTCCGAGCCTGGGGTCTTGGGACTGAGCCCCGGCATGGGCTCGGGGGGACTCGAGGGCTCCCTTTACGGCCCCTCCCCCGCCTCGTGCTCTTTCTCAGATAAACACATAAAATCTTTTAAAAGGAAGGGGAAGGAAAACCATAAAAGGACAATGACTGGGCAAAAAAGACCTTGTCTTTAAAGAACCCCCGGAGGCCAGCTCGCTTACACGAGCATCAGCGGCATTTCCTCTTCCTCTGCACACAGGAATCTGCACTCCCAGCTTCCCCTGCGGACGGATCAGGGTCACATGATGCGGTTCTAGCCAATGGGATGAGGCCGGGTGTGGTCTGCACCGCCCCCCCCCCCCCCCCCCCCGCTTCAGCTCGACTGTGCTCTGTACTTCCTCCAGAACTCACTCCCCAGCTTCCCTTGTGGATGCACCAGGGTCACATGATACGGTTCTAGCCAATGGGATGAGGCCGGGTGTGGTCTGCGCCCCCCCCCCTCAGCGGGACCACGGACTCTACTTCCTCCCGCACGCACTCCCCAGCTTCCCTTGCGGACGGATCAGCGTCACATGATGCGGTTCTAGCCAATGGGATGAGACCGTGAGTGGCGCGCGCCCTCTCAGCCTGACCCTGGCGGTCCACACTCCCCCTGCGCAGCGACCGCGGGGATACCGAGTCGACGCTGTCACGGGAGAGGAGCCTGACGTGCCGAGTCTCCGCCTGGGGAAGCCCCACAGGGGCACCTGCTGCTCCGGGCCGTGGCCTCAGGGGGCTGGAGCGCGTCCGTGTGCGGGCCCCGCGGCCTCGGGGTGTCCGGGAAGCCGCCGCCGCCCCGAGAGGCCGCGCCGCCGGAGTCCTGTTCGCCGGGGCCCGCTCCTTGCGGTCATCGCTGTGACAGCGACCCCGGAGCCGCGGCGGGGCCGGGTCGTGAATGACCCGTATTTACGCGGCGCTTCCGAGGCTTCCGTCCGTCCGTCCGTCCGGGCGGTCCCGACGGCTTGCGGCCGGGCGAGCCCTGGCGGCTCCGTCTGCAGCGGAGGGAGCGTCCCACCGGCCGCGAGAGCCCGCGCGCAGCTCCAGCGCAGGTCGGCCGACCCCGGGCCTGGTCCCCGCCGACCCCGGGCCTGGTCCCCGCCGTCCCAAGCCGCATCTGCGCATCTGCTCCGCCGGGGCCGGTCACGGCGGGCGGGCGGGGCTGTCGCGGCCTGTGCGGGGACTGGGTGTCTGATCGGAGGGAGCTGGAGACTGCGGGTTTGGGTTGCTCGTCGCAGCGTCTGCAGCGGCTGCCTGGGGGGTCCGACGTGTGACCAGATCGTCTCGGGCGATGGTGAGCTCGTGGCCCCGCGGGGGTCCAGACCGTTGGAAGCCCGCGTCCCCTCCCAGCCAGTCCCACTCGTGATTCCTCCCGGTGAAGATTGAGCTCGTTGGCAAAGCCTCTCCCCCGCCTTCCTTCCGTCTTACCCTCTCTGCACCCTGGAGCAGAATTTCAGGTCTTCGGCCGGTCGGATCGATCCTCCATTATCACCCCCGTCTGAAGTGGCTGCCGAGGGCATTTCCAGTGGAATGACCTCTTTTCCAGGCATGGGGTGGTCTCTTCAGGTCCCCCGGGGGTGGTGGCCTAGGTTTCCCGCTGGCTGAGATCTCGTCTCACAGGCGTGCACAGTTGACTTCTCTTTTCAGGTTGTCTTGATTTAAAGACGTTAAACTTCCCCAACCCAAATCCGTGAAAGGTATCGTTATCCCTGCTGATCCGGAGGAGCCAGATGCAGCGGGGATTTCCTTGTGTGGCCCGGTTCCATTTGTGGAAATCCACCAGCTCTCGGGAGGCTCCTCCTTACTGGTCGGGTGTTGAGCCGCTCAGCGAGGCTGGCAGACAGACACAGTGGAGATGGTCAGGAGTCACAGCAGGCGGACACACGGACAGACACAGGGGAGATGGTCAGGAGTCACAGCACGCGGACACACGGACAGACACAGGGGAGTTGGTCAGGAGTTGCAGCACGCGGACACACGGGCAGACACAGGGGAGTTGGTCAGGAGTTGCAGCACGCGGACACACGGACAGACACAGGGGAGTTGGTCAGGAGTCACAGCAGGCGGACACACGGACAGACACAGGGGAGATGGTCAGGAGTCACAGCACGCGGACACACGGACAGACACAGGGGAGTTGGTCAGGAGTTGCAGCACGCGGACACACGGACAGACACAGGGGAGTTGGTCAGGAGTTGCAGCATGCTGACACACGCCCGACTCCTGCTCTGCGTAGGAGAGATTCCCAGCTTGCGAGGACTCTAGAGTGCGCCTGCAGACCTTCGGGTGGAGTCTTGCTTTCTGGAAAGCGGTTATAGCTCTGAAATGGCCAACGGCACTGTTTCCGAGCTCCCAGGGTAGCTGTGCTGTCGCCCACTGATCCTGTCGGAGGCCATAAGCAGTGGCCGGCCACCCGCACCCAGACACATGTAACCGGTATTTATGGAGCTGGTGGCTGGGAGGAAGATGAGTTCTTTCCTTAAGAGGCAGGACGTGCCGTCAGTGTGATCCTGTAGTTTCCGAAGCAGCCCCTGTCCAAGCACCTACCTTGTTTATCATAAGGCCAGTCGGCTCTGCACAGGGAGGAAATTCTCGGCAAAGGTGGCACCGTCAGGGAGGAGGCGTCATCTTTTCAAGTCAGGGAGGTGTTTTGCAGGGGGAGTCCTCATACCTGGTGGGTGCCTCAAGTTTTGCAGGGAGAGACTGGGGCCGCACAAGCTTCTGCACCTCAGAGTGTGTGGGCGTGGATATGCGTGGATGTGGGTGTGGGATAGGGTGTGTGAATGTGTGGGTGTGGTGTGCATGGGTGTGTGTGAGGAACATGGGGAAGCCACAGAGGAGCCATCATGGAGAAGCAGCTGAAGAACGGGAAGAGCATTCTAGAATAAGAAGGTGCAAGGAGGGGCTCCTGTGTGGCTCAGTGGGTTAAAGCCTCTGCCTTTGGCTCAGGTCATGATCCCAGGGTCCTGGGATCGAGCCTCACATCAGGCTCTGCTCAGCGGGGAGCTTGCCCACCGCCCCCCCTCCCCCCCTCCCCGTCTGCCTGCCTCTCTGCATACTTGTGATCTCTGTCAAATAAATAAATAAGATCTTAAAAAAAAAAAAAAGAAGGTGCAAGGAGGCATCAGTCAGCCTGTGGGGAAGGTGGAAGGATGGCTGAGCGGTGGTTCCTCTCCCTGTTCCCACTGGATTCTCCCAGCAGCCCTGTGAGTGGGCCGGGAAAATGAACTCAGAGAGGTCAAGTGACCTGCCCAAGGCCACAGGGCTTGTAAGTGGAGGGTGCCAACTGCAAGAGGCTTTGTGGAGAGCGGACAGGCTCTCTGTGAGTCAAGGACGATGAGACTGACATCAGCTTAAGTTAAGATGGGACAGAGCCCAGGCAGGAAGCCTTCCTTGACATAAAGATGCTTCCTTTAAAGTGCTGTCCCCATGGCCTTAGGAAGGGAGGTTTATGGCCCTTGGTGGGTGAATGAGGCCCAGCCAGCCTCCCTGCCCCGATCTTGTGCCACAAGGAGAAGGTTTCTTCAGGCACCCCCCAATCACCTTTCAGAGTCTAGGATTCTCTGCCTCCTGGATCCCAGCATATTTTCATTAAAAACATGTTCAGAGCAAAACTGGAGGATATTCTGTACCTGGTTTTAGGTTTTTCTTCTTTGAACTCCTAATGAATTTTTAAAAATGCATCCTGTGTCTCTGACCTGATGAAAAATGGAGGGAAATGAATACTTTATTTAAATGTTCCTGCATACACTTCTAATGGTTTTGGATCCCCTCCTCGGATTTTACTCTCTTCCAAAGCTTTGCTTGCTTATCAGGTTGATCATACTCAGAGTCGGAGTAAGGTGTGTCCTTCATAAGCACAGTAAATTTCATCTGGCGTTGGCAAGTTTACAGAGCACGCCTACCACCCCTTGTCCTTCCCAAGTGGCTTAAATGATGGAACACGCAATCTGGAGTGAGCAGTTCGGTTTTGACTTCTGTTCTGTTACTACCCAGTGCCTTGGGCAGGCCCCAAACGTAGAGGGAAAATCTGGGTGTCTTACCTCAGAGAAGTGTTGTGAAAACAAAGACGACGCTCTGGTTGGGGAAGTGTTAGACATTTCCCCTTTTCTTTCTGACCCTTTCGTTCCTGCACCTAGCACTGGGCGCAGAGTAGGCATCTGACCCACAGTCCATTCATTCATCCGTTCAAACCACCTTCACCAAGAGCTGCTTGTATAACAGGTTCTAAGGGCGTGGGACACACTGGTGAGCAAAAGACAAGATTTACATAACACATAAATGAATGATATGCTGGATTAGAAGGTGATATTTCTACGTGAAAATGTAAAGCTTAGGAATACTAGTGCCAGGGTTGGAGAGGGGCAGAGGGCTGCCAGAAACAGGGTGGCCATGCTAGGGCTCCAGAAGAAGATGGCATTTGGGCAAATACTTGAAAGGCGTGAGGGAATCAGTTGCAGGTGTCTGGGGGAGGAGGGTTCCAGGCAGAGACAGTAGCAGTTGCAGTGAACCCACAGGGACACCTGTCGGCTGTGTTCAGGGACAGAAGGGAGTGGTTGGACTGAGGTCAGAGTCCTGGAGAGCAGATCCTGTCGCCGGGGTGAGGGTGGGGGTGGGCGGGGCAAGGATGCTCATTTTACTGTGAGTGAAATAGAGATGCTTGCTGGATGTTGTGAAGCATCACTTGGGGGGTTGAATTAAGGACTCTCTGCAGGGGAGTCGGGGCAGAAGCTGGGGGATGACGTTGGAGCCCACTGCAGGGGAGAGATGATGGGGTAGAAGTGGGGGAAGAGCTTGGACTCCAGATCTGTCTCGCAGCAGGGCCAGCAAGATTGGCAGATAAATCTTGTATTAGGCACACAAGAACAGAGGAATCCAGTGGGAGCATGAAATTGCCTTTAGCAGAGACAGGTCTAAGGTAGATTTGGGCAGAAGAGTGTTCCCCTATAAGCTCTACATGTTTCATCTCAACTAAAGCTCAGATTCCCATGCACAAACAAGGGGACAGATGTAGAGAACCCCAGCAAGGGTCCCAAGGTTGCATAGCTGGGGTGGAGCTGAGATTCAAAGGTAGGCAGAGCCACACTTGGCCACTTCCTTTGCCTGATTCTGTAAGAGGGAAGGCAGGAAGTCTGATGCCTGCTTGGTGTGGGTATGCTGACCCTGCCTGGAGAGTCTGTGTGTGGGGAGGAGTGGCCAACGGAGAAGGGCACCCCTACACACTCCTTGTGTAGGAAGGGCTGGGAGGGAGTCAGGAACCAGAAGCCCCAGGTTACTGATTTTAGATTCTGGACCTAAACTCCAGACAATTTGTACTTCGTGCACCATACACCGAGCACCTGCTGTGCGTCAGGTCCCCTTCTGACTGTTGGTGGCACAGGAGGAATTCCTCATCTTCAGACCACAGTGCATGGCAGGATGTGGATGAAGTTGCTTGCTGCTTCTTTAGGTCAGGTCTTCCCAGTCACCTGGAGAGACATCCGAGACCTTGGCCTGGAAGTCAACTTGTATCCTTTGACCGAGTGTAAGACGTACATTGTGTTGGTGTGTGAGTGTGTATATGTGCATGCATTTGAGTGCGTATGTTTTGGCCTATTCTGTGTCTGTGTGTGTGTGTCTCAGTGTGTGGGAGAACGTGTGTGTGCCACCATCTACATGTATGTGCATCCGTGTGCATGTGTGCATGTATGTGTGCATACACTGTTCTGTGTCTACATGTGTACGTGTGTATGTGGCTGGTTGCATGTGTGAGGCGTGTGTCTACATTAGTGTCTGTGTCTTTCCGTGAGCTGTGTGCATGCCTGCTCCTGTTCCCTGATCTAAGCAGCCTTATCCATGGGGATTCCTGGGGCCCTCATCCCTCCCCACCTCCCCTTAGCCCCCTCTGTCCCTCCTGTTTACAGGTTTCCCATCAACACTTTTTAATCCCTCTTCCAGTCACTTGTGCCTTGCCTCTTTTCTCCATACCCAGAGACCATTCTCAGCCTCCCTTTCCCCAGAGATTGTGTTTCCTACCAAGGCATGTGCATTTTCTGGATTGCAGGAGGCTCTATGGGGTCTGCCTCTCTTTTCAGTTGCTTGAACCTTCCTTATTTTAGAGTTGTCCACTCTAAATGGAGCCATCCAGGAGAAAACCTAACAGGTAGAAATAAATCTCTTTGTTTGTCCTTTATGATAATAAAGGAGCCACTAAATTAATGATGCCAACTTTCATTTTATTAAGTTGGCATTCCTTTTGATTTAAGAATATTTTTACCTCTCCAAGTGCTTTTAAAGAAGGTTATGGCAAGAAAAAGTCCATTCATCTCGGCAGTGTATTTGTTGCTTTTCATAAATTGTCTAGATTGCATTTTAAGGGAGTAGAAATTGAATCTAGTCTTTTAAAAAAAATTGTTGAAGTCAATTAGCCACTGAAGTGTTTAATTATGAGAGAAACACTCAGATCTACAACCGAGTAGAGCCTTCCTGAAGCTTTTCCACACAGTTCTGCCTCCTCTTTCCTTATTTCCCCCCATTTGTATTCTCCAAAGAACCAGCTTCCCTTACAAACCCAGTGTTCAGACCTGCGCTGTTTCTGAGGCGAGTGGGGGGTCAGGGACGCTGTGTTAGGGTACATTGGTGAGGGGTCAGGGGCCTGAGCATCGGCCCATTCTCTCCACGGGGTTCTGGCCAGCCTTGCGATGACCGCCTCCATAGAGGGTAGAGGAATGATCCTTAGAGAGGTGCTCAGTGGGATCTCCAATCTTCTTCATCGTTCCGGTTTTTACCACTAACTGTCAAGGTTGTGAGGTGAAGCTTAAGGAAAGGAAATCGCTGGATAAGCTAAAAAAAAAAAAAAAAGTTTATCGATAAGTCTTGGTTGAGTATCAGGAAATACAATGCTGATTTCTTACCAGAAGGTAAGTTCCTGATGAGTCATGACCTGGCTATCTGATTACAGTCCTGAAATCAGAGATGCCCTGGAATTCCCAGCTGTTTGACAACCCACCAGTTTCCTCCTTTTACTGTTAACTTAAGGCAGGTTTTAGCAAACTATAGCCCACAGGCCAAATCTGCCTGCTTTTGTAAATAAAGTTTTATTGGAACACAGCTGCACCCATCTACTTACTACATATCGTTCCTGGTTGCTTTTGATTTAATAGTTACCACAGAGAGGGTATGGTTTGCAAGGGCAAAATCCTTCCAACTGGTGCTTTAAGAAAACGTTTGCTGTCTTCTGTTTAAACAATTAAACATGAAAGAATGTCTGATCCAGATTTAATTTACTCCTCTTTTTGTTCTGGAAGAGAATGCATGGAAAGAATGTTACAATTTTCTCCCTTGAGCCTAGGTGGGGGATGCGAATCCCGTGCTCTGTCCATGGTGCTGGACATGTTTGACCTTCACTTGTCAATACCATTTATTTTATGTGATCAGAGAGGAAAAGAAAATGATTTCTAGGTGGGTAAGCATGTAGGAGGACATGCTGCTGATGCTCCTTGTCCCTCCAGCCTTCTTGAAGTGGATAGGCGGAGGTGTCTCTTGTCGAGGGAGGATTCCATATGCTTTTGCTTTTTAATGAAGAGAAATGGCTTTGTGAGTGTTCGCACAGCCAGAAGATATTGTATTAGTGATGAAAGGAAGTTCCAGCTTCCAGCCTTGGCATATGTATAAATTATGTTTACTCCAAGTGCCTGAAGGTCAATCAAAGTATGTTTATGCTTTCATTGTAGCACTGTGACAGGAGGTATAATATTGAGATAGCACGGTAGCATTTATGCTTAAATGTGGGCATAAACTTCTTGTTTTACTCTGGAACTAAAATCGATAATGGAACAGAGCAGCATTACATCAAATCAATTCTGAAAGGCTCTTGAAACCAATCCAAATTGTAGAAAGAGAGATGGAGGTAGTCAAAATATTTAGGCCAGCTAATTTTGCAAAGTTTGAGAGGGGATGTAGCTCGTGAAAAATAAGGGTAATTTTGACTTTTGTCAATAATTCTGGTCCCTGAAAAATCGACTACTCTTTTTGCCAGATGACTTCTGGAATAGGGTATCACTAAGTCGGCGTATTTTGAGAGTCCTCCTGCAGAGTTCCAGCCTGACAAAATTTAAAGAGGCAAACAGAAGGATACCTATGTTGGTTAAAAAAAAAAAAAAGATTTTATTTATTTATTTGAGAGAGAGAGTGAGAGCGCACAAGGTGGTGGAGGGACAAGCAAATTCTGTGCTGAGCAGGGAGCCCAGTGAGGGATTTGATCACAGGACCCTGGGATCATGACCTGAGCTGAAGACAGATGCTTAATGGCTGAGCCACCCAGGGTTTTTTGTTAAAGGATATATGAAGTTTGATTGCCTAGCCGCAGAATTTAAAAAAAAATGCAGAGCAACATTAGAAACTTCCTTTCCTAATTTGCTTGATTTGTTGCTGTATTCCTAGGGGAAGATTGTGATTTGGCATTATTCAACCTCATCACTGCCTAGAGTCGGTCAGTCAGCTGCCACACCCGGTCAGGTGGGAAGCCGTGCTGATGCCGGTAAGACTGTCTCTCCTATCAGAAGGGCTGAGCTGCTACAGTGGAAGTCATGTGTGAGGGCAAGGTCACACCTGGCTGGTAACAGGCTAGGGTTTCTGAGCACATCTTAACATTTGCCTAGTAATTTGCCCCCAGGGGGATCCGACTTTTCCAAATACTGTGATCAGTTTGTAAGAACTGAATCCAACAGGAACAAAGTAGGAATATTCTAAACAACTATTTAATTGCTGAGATTCGTTAAAAAAATAAGATTCATGTTTTTTCCTGGAAAAAAAACCAAAACACAAAAACTAACAACAACCAAAAAACCCCATAAGCAAACCAAAACAAAAAACCACAAAGGTTCTATCTTATATTTTACCACTATTTAAAAATGCCCTCTGGAGCCATTTATTGCTTGAGTTCCAAAGTACACAGAGCATGTTGCTGTGTCTGCACTCGGGAGATCCTCCTACAGGGACCAGGCGCTGCGGGAACTGCCAGTCTGCACGCAAAACCCTTTGGGAAAGAATCACTTCCAAGTAAACAGCCAAAGAAATGGGCAGATGGATGAATGGGCGGGAGGGCAGAGAGATGGTGGATAGACGGATAGGAGGGGAAGATGTGTGCACGGAGGGATGGAAAGGAGAAAGGGGCACTGTAGTAGCCATAGGACAGCCCCAGGCTGTGGCAAAGAACCTGGAGGTCCCTGACTCTTGCCCCTGCCATCATTTCTCTTTTGCTCCGAGAAAGTGCCTGCCGGCGTGCGGGAGGCTCAGGTGTTAAGTGTCCTGATGGGCACTGACTTCTGTGAGGAGGAAAATCGTGTTGTTGTTGCTCTGCTCACTGGAGGCTCCCGCAGAGAGTGGAGGCTTCTGAAGGAGACTCATTCAGCTTCTCTTAAATTGTTTATGTCTGACCCAATGGACTTGACATTTTCAGGCATATCATGTGATGCTGGCCGCTGTCGAAATGCCTGGCATCGATGAGAGGGGGTCACTGGGGAGGGGCCAGGACGTGGTGGCATTTTGTTGTGGCCGACGAGAGAGAATATGAAATGTTAAGATGTTTTTAGGGAGGGGAGGTTTTAGCTTGTTGCTGTAGTTAATCCTGGGTTCCTTGGCCGAGGAGATTTTGTGTGTGTGTGTGTGTGTGTGTGTGTGTATGTGTATGTGTGTGTGTGTGTGTGTGTGTGTGTGAGAGAGAGAGAGAGAGAGAATTCACAGTGGGTGGGGGCAGAGGCAGGCGGAGTGCTTAGAGGTCAGCGGCTCAATCGATGCAACGGCTGTTTCCTTCTGGTGAGGCTTGGTTCCCGCTGGGTGGGGGGTGGGGCGACCTTTCTGCACCCCGAGAGACAGATGGATTCCTAACCCCTGGACTGATGAAGAGCTGAGACTTCTGGTTCATGGAGCTGAGAACTGAAGGGCAAATAGCCCCGAAACAGTGATGTAGGTACTTGGGAACATCAAAAACAGATGTGTTCAGTGGTTCAAAGAAGCACAGCTCAGCCTTTTTTTGGGACCAGAAGCAATGAAAACAATGTGTTGGTGAGGCATTCTTGAGTTTCAGTTGCCTTCCCTCCAGCCCTGTGAAGGCAGGAGAAAGACCCCGATGCCCCCTTGCACAGGAATAATGAGATGATTACCAGGATGGTGATGACAGTGATGACAGGTTGTAGCTGCTCCTGGTCGTGGGCTGCATTCCAGGAATTGTGCTAACGGCCACCACACCTCGTTCCATTTGTTCCTCAGGATAATTCTTCAATAGCTGGGACAGCTGAGGCTCAGAGAGAGTCTATTTCCTAATTTCTAACTTTACAGATTCTAGTGCATCCTCACAACGACCCTGGGAGGTGGGTATCGTTCTCAACTTACAAGATGAGAAAACTGGGGCACAGAGAGGTTAGGTAACTCCCCCTAGGTCACACAGCTAGAAGTGGCCATAGTAGGATTCGAACCCAGGATTTGAGCCGTTCAGGGCTACGAGGTCCTCCTCTGCCACGAGCAGGTAAGAGGACGCTAGCTGAATGTGGGGACTGATCTGCTCAGCCATGTGAGTACTAGCAGCGGCTGGCGACTGCCTCCCCACATCTCCCTTCCTCTCTGCCCATTTCCCAGGGAAGACAAGGAGCGTGCCCCCGGGCATGCCACAAGGGGAAGACTGGCCGTGGCTGATGCAGCTGAGAGTGCCGTTATGAGCCTTCTGGCCACTGGGACTTGGAGCCCAGCCGTGGACGAAATGGTCTCAGGAGTGGCCATTCCTCCTACGTATCGGGGATGTGGCCAGAGTCCCAGCTGTTCTGCAGAAGACCAGTGGCCGGCTGAGCCTCGTGGAAAGGTAGGGTCTTCAATTTCCTACCTTGGCGGGTGCTGTCGGCTGGGTCCCTGCCCTCTCGGAGCCAAGCTGTGCCACGCCTGGGGCAGTCGGGAGTAGCAGTTTGTGTCCCTGTGGCCCTGGTGGCTTTGTTCCCGTGGGGTGGTCTCTGAGATCTGCCGAGACTGGCCATGGGGCTGCCCCCTTTGGCTCTGGATGGCTTACCTGCTACCAGAAAAGGCCAGTGGGGGACCAGGGACCAAGCCTGGTTAGCGTAAGGAGTCCGCTGTGGACTCAGGGACCTCTTGTCCTGCCATGGCCTTGTTCATGGTCTCTGAGCCCAAGAGCATCCCAGAAGGGACCCGGTCTGTGCCCCACCCCCTCCCCCCGGCACCGGGCTCTGCAGGGTGCGTTGAGGATAATGTCCCTGAGACAGCACACGGGGCCAGACTGCAGATGTCCCCGGAGGCCTCCTGAAGAATTGGATTTAGATCGTGGGGGTGACAAGGAGGTGGAGAAGTGCTTGCGGGGTCTGGCGATGGCCAAAGCTGGAAGAGCCAGGCTCGCCGTGGCCAGGCTCTCGGCATTAGCTTCCTGGGGGCGTCGTAGCCAATGACCACAGACTGGGGGCTTCAAACAGTGGAAGCGCGTTCTGTCTCTGTCTGGAGGAGAGAAGTCCTGTTACATGGAGGCTCGGCAGGCAGGACGGCGCTGCCTCCAGAGGCTCTGGACGAGGACACTTCCTGCCTCTTCTGGCTTCTGGGGCTGCATCTGGCTCTGTGTTTGCTCAACCTTCTACTTTTCTCCCCCTGCTTCTCTGACTAGGAGCCTCACCACTGGGCTCAGGGCCCAGCCACGGAATCAGCACGACCCCCCCCGGAGACACTTAGCTTCGAATCATAACTGCAAAGACGCCTTTTCCAAAAAGCGAACATTCACAGGTTCTGGGGGTTAGGATGTGGGCTTATTTTTGGGGAGCCACCATTCAGCCCATTACTCTCCCATGGACTCCCCTGGCCTGAAAACCAGGACTAGGAGTTCTTCTCCAGGGCTTGCTTCAGTGTTCAGGGAGGACCGCCGAGGGCAGAGCAGAGAAATGTAGGAGTTTTTTTCTTCCCTTCCGCGTAAGGATTTTTTCTTTTTTTTAAAATAATGGGTGTTGCTAGCACACAGACCCCAGTAACCGAGGCTGGATGTGGGGGTGCCTCCCTCTTGGGGTCCGCACTAACCCGTCTCTGCGGCTGGTAACCGCCTCTGATGCAGCAGACATCTTCCCTCTGACAGTGTTCCTGCCTCGTTAAGTGTTTTGTCTTGCGCCGGGTGTAATGGTTTCTGGACACTTGTTTTCAGTGTCAATTAGCACATCTTCAGACGTGTAGGAGGCAGAGCTCGTTCTTGTGCGCTGGCCTCTGGGAGATGCTTTGGGGTCACAGCTCTGGGAGGGACAGCGAGGGGGGCTTGCCAGGAACCCCAGATCCCTTGCCGCCTCTTGTGGGGGTGGGAACGTGGTCTTGGCAAACCCCTGGCCAGAGAGGGGCTGGGAAGGAGAGCCAGGCTTTGCTCTCCCAGGCAGCCTGTCTGTCCACCCCACGCTGGAGAGAGTAGAGGGGACCGTGGGCGTTCGTGCAGGTGCGTTTCTCAGAAAGCCTCATTTCTAACTGAGGTTAAGGCCGGGGGGACCGCGTTGCTTGCACGTCCGGGGCAGGGGGAGGGGGGGCGGTCGATGGCAGGCCTTCTCACCCGGTGTTCACGCCTAGGCAGGCAGCCGCAGTGTGCCGGCCCCAGAAGCCCTTCCTGACCCTGGCTGCCGGCCTGGAACTGGGGCTTTGATACGTGCATCTCTGAAGCTCCTTGGCTGCCTGAGCTCCTGTCCTCAGGTGATGTCCTCGGGCAGGTGGGTGTACAGCCCTGCTTGCTGGGACGGGCTGGGTGTGCATCTGCTGTCCTGGTGTCATCTTCCCTCGAGCACTTGTCACACTCACTTTGATTCTTTCTTCCTCTCTCCCTCCCTATCGAGGTATAATCCATGTAATGTTGAATTAACCATTTTAAATGAGAAGTTCAGTGTTGTTTGATCTGTTCTCAGTGTTGTGCAAACATCATCTCTGTCTGGTTCCAAAGCAACTTGTCACCCCAAAGGAGACCCGGGACCCATTAAGCAGTCTTGTCCCTGTACCCCTTGTACCCCTGCCCCTCTCCCACCCCCTCCCCCAGGTCCTGGCAACTGCTCACCGGCCTTGCTTCTGGCTTGGGGGGCTTGCTGCTTCTGGACATTCTGTGTAAGCGGCCACAGGCATGTTGCGTCTGCCTCCTCTCACCGCGTGTGGACTTTCCAGGCGCGCTCGCGGGCTACGAGGCATCGTGTGGCGCGTGTTTGACATCGGAGGTGGGAGGTGCACGGAGAGACAGCAGCCCTGTGTCCGGGGGACTGGCATCCACTGCCTGGCTTCTCTCCTGGAATTCTGAGCTCCCAGGGCATGGCTTCGGGAGTTTCTCTCCAGGCCTTTGTGTCCCTTAGGGGAAGGCCCATCCGCAGCCGCCGCCTCCTTCTGCTCCCGGTGGGCCTTCGAAGCCTTTGCTTTGGGTTTTAGCTGCTTATTGGCAGGGGAAGGGGAGCCTTCCTGCTTCCACTATGTTCTTTCTGGCTGGGTGCAGCCCGGACATCCGTCTGCGGCTGGAGGCCAAGTTCCTGGGGGAAAGCTGAGCCCCGGCCCGGTGCTGGCGTCGTCGGCAGGATGAGTGGCTGGAGGGGGAGCCTGAGGAAAATTTCCTCCCAAGTTGGGTCATGGGAGGCCGCTGTTAGGAAATGGAGCGCGTTCGCTGGCGTTCAGAGCTGCTCTAACGGCACCGTTCTGGGCCCGAAAGGCTGCTGCGATGAGCCGGACGACCGGATTCCAGCACTGCTCTGCTTAGCTGCCCTAGTCCTTCTCGAGAGCCCACTGCCATGTCGGGCACGTCCCGGCCCTGCTCCCTGCGTCTCCGGAGGGCTCTGCCCTCATTGATTAAACAGCTGAAGACCCTCTCTCTGGAACGTTACTTTCCGGACTTTGCTGGCCTGAACCCACTTCTGCTTGGGCTGAGTCGGTCCCCCAGGCTGGGCGGTGTCCCCGGCGGGGCCCTGGGAGCGCCCCAGCTCCGCCTGGGTAACAGATGTCATCACTCTGCCCTCCACGGGCTGGGACGTGTCCCCAGGGCCTGGACAAGAGAAGTGATGGGCTCAGCGGGGTCCCTTCTGGGGCTCAGGCTGAGGAGGAGGAAGGGGCTGGATGTGCAGTTCTTGGCCTGGTCACCTCCTCCTTCGGCACGTACTGTCCCAAGGTCTCGGCATCAGCCCGGGAGAGTCGTTAGGATGCTGGGCAGCCACAGAGGTAGAAATGCAGAGCCTCTGGCCCTGGGGTGCCCGAGCTACCGTGGAGACCCCCGTCTGCCAGTCGGGAAGAGGTGGGCCTGTCTGGGGTCTGGCCCGGTGCCCGGCTGGGGCCCCGCTCCGCTCCATCATGCCGCTGGCAGCTGCCGCTGAAGCGAAATGGATGGGGCAGAACAGCTGGAGAAATCCCAGCCCCAAGACGGTGGGAGTAAAGATGCTTTTGGGTCTTGGGGAAAAATAGCTCAACGGTGTCCTCGTTCAGCTTACATTTCCCCCATTTTTCTCAGGGAGCTGTCGTGTGCCTGATTGCTTTGGACGGAGCCTGCTGATTGCTTGGAGAAGCCTTGACCCTTTTCTGGGGATGGGACTGGGGGCAGCGCCGGGTGGAGAAGTTGCATTAACACTCTAGAATCCTGCTAGAGACCGGCGGGCCTTGGACCCTCTCTGGCCAGGGGCAACCTCACTGCACTTCTTGTCTTGGGAAGGGTGGGTGGGTCCCCCTTCCTGCCGAGGAGGCAGGGTGCCCCCTCCACTGGAGGACCACGAAGTGGGAGCCTGTGCCTTTCTGCTGCCGGCGGAGCTCTTCAAGGGCTGTGTGGCCCCCTGCCCTCTCCCGGCCCACACTGTCTACACCCCAGTGAGGCTGGCAAAGTTGATCACATAAGGTGAATCCACGATCCACACTGCAAGTCCCCTTTTCCTCTTGCCTCTTTTTCCTCAGGCTAATGCCTTTTCTTTGTTCGCTTTCATTTTTCTATTAAAAAAAATTCCCAATCTTCATGGATTTTATTTTCTTGACTCTGAGAAACTAAGCTTTTCTCTTGGAGGAAGAAATGAGATTGTGGATTCTTTCCTGTGTCCTAGTTATCTCTGCATGCATGCAATCTCAGCTTCCCGATACGGCCGGGCTCAGGAAGCACGTGGCCCACCTTACTGGGTGGGGACGCGTGGAGCTGGTGGCGGGCAGTGCGATCCCGGGCTCCTCGGGGCTCTGGTTCACTGTGTTGAACGCAAGCCTTGGATGCCCTTGGTGATGCCCGCCAGCTCTGGATGTCGTGCCATCTTGGAGGAGCAGCCTGGCCCTGGCCCTGGGGGGTGTGAGGCCTTTCTCTTTGGCTGCTGCCACCAGCCATGCTGACCAGACATGGGCCGGGCATCTCTGGCTCCTTCCGCCACTCCTGGCCTTGGATGAGAGCCCCGGCCTCAGGCTGTGGGGTTTGGCATTCTGAGAACACTGCTGGGGACCTGAGCCCTGGGCACTGAGCTTCCGCCAACGGGAAGCTGACCGGATGGTTCCTCCCCGTCCTCCTTGCTGTGGGACTAGAGGGAGCACATTTTCACGGAGGCCTTGCCCCAGGAGCACAAGGGAAAGGTTGACACACCTGCCAAGGGACACATGGGGCTCTGGGGCACATAGCAAAGCGGCTGCACCCCGTGTGCGCCTCTGCCTCGCTTCACACTTCCTTGTCCCTCTTCTTCCCTTGCTGTGGCTGACCTGGATTTTTACCTGCCGGAGAAAGCCACCGCGCTTTAATCCTTGCCTCAGGCTCGAGGTGCTCAAAAACCCAGCTATGACCTCATGTTTCTGCCTGGCTTGGGGTGGCGGGGGCTTGGCTTTGTTCCAGATTCTGCTGGTATCTGCTGATCGAAAACACCACTCTGGCTCACAGCAGTGCTCGGGGCCCCGTGGAGAGTGAGCAGCCGTCTGTCCGTCTCTGTCTTCCTGGCGCAGACGGTCAGGACCCCCAGGGGTCTGGGCTGATGCATCGGGGGGATAGAGGACCATATTCCCGATGAGCAGCTGGGAAGAGAGGAGTTGTTCTGTGCGCATGTGTTTATGTGTGTACACGTCTATGTGTGCACATGTATATCCTCGCACGCTCAAGTGTGTGAGAATGCACGTGCGTGTGCCCGTGTGTGCACATGTGCGTACAAGTACCCGCACAGCAGCATGCATGCACACACGGGAGTGTGTCTGTGGACTTCTGTGTGACTGCACACCAGAGTGTGTGCGTGTGCACACATGTATTACACGCGTTTGCGTGTGTGCACACACATGTGCATGTGTATGTGTGTGCATGCACGAAATGGCCCGCCCTCCGAGGAGTCACTGGAAGGGACACTTTTGTGCCCTGCATCACGGAGGGTCCTGGCCTCCGGCTGGGACCAGGAGCAGCACCAGCCCACCTTGGCCCCGTGCGCCCCACGTCCCCGGAGGGCCACCCCCGTGCTTGCCCTCCCCTCCGCTTGCTCCCTCGGCTCCCCGTGACGGATTCTTCCACACAGTTCTGATGACTCGCTCCTCCCGTCTAGCTTTAATTAGGTTCCATAAAACATCTCCTGCTGCGAGTTCTGGTTCAGTAATTACTATATCTTTCAGGTTCAAAGAAACCCGAATCTTTCCTTTTAGTAATTTAACAGAACATTTCACGCTTTAAGGGCTAAATGCCCTCCAGATTCTGCAGTCGTCTCCGAAGTAAGTCCAAGAGGTTTTGTCTTTATTACTGGGGAAGCCTGGTTTTCCTCTTGTGTCTCCCCAGTGCCTTTTCAGGTGCTGCCCGGGGCCCCGGCCTCCCATGCAGGAGACAGAGCTCAGGGGTCTGCTCCCGAAGCCGGCAGCTGAAACCCCGGGGAGACGGGCTGTCTGGGCCCGGGAGAGAGCCCCTGTCGCGTGCACTCCCTCTCGTTGAGATCATTTCCTCCCCTTCCTTTAATACTTGCTCCAAACACTTGTGCCGGCGGCGGCGGTGCTCACAACAACTCGTTAATGGGGAGACTTGAAGCTGTCCTCCTCGGGGCAAAATGGCTTGGCTTGTCCCTGCCCAGCAGCCCCCCAGATCCCATGGTCTCCGAGGCCACCAGCCCACCCTGAGCAGCCCCCACCGCTGTCCTGGACCGGCAGGGCAGCTCCCTGGGGTCCCGCTGCCTCTGCGTCTCCCCAGCAGTGCCACTCGCGTGGGCGAGGTCCACCTTTTGAAAATACAAGTTTGAAAAATTAAGAACTAGTCTCTCAGCAACTTTAAAGTTCATAATTGCTTATCGTGGACTGTATTCACTCTGCCGCGTGTGGGATCTCCAGAACTGCTCTCTTCCGCCAGTGGCGAGTCTGTGCCCGTAAACAGCAGAGAATTATGTGACGGGAAAGATGTGGGAAAGATGTCAGTAGTCACACGGTAATAAACACACGTCTCAGCCTGGGAGCGGAGCACAAACGTGCACAATGTTACATAAGTCGGTTGTATCTCAGTAACAATAACTACATTAAAGAAATGAAGAAAATCCAAGCTGGAGTGCGTGACCTTGCCGTGCTCTGAAGCAGACGGTCTCCTGCTCTTGGGAGGGACGTCCTGCCCTTTCTGTGACTCCATGCTCACCCCTGTGCCTTTGGGCGGTGGGGCTGGGGCTGCCTCTCTGGTGGGGGACCGTGTTGGGGCAGCACCCTGTCCTGCCGCCGACCTTTGCGCTTGATGGGGAGCCGAGTCTGCCCAATTCCGGAACCCATTCCGTACACGATTTCCTCCCGCTCTGCTTTTTATGGGGACGAGGGTGACAGTTCTGTTCTCCCCTGCCTGCCCCTTTGTCTTGTTTTCAGTTGGTTCGGAACTCAGCCAGGCAGAGGGGGTGTTTTTTCTTGGCCCTTCTTGGGCCCAAGTCCCCCCCCCCGTGTGTGCCTGGGTCCCTCCTGCTCTAACCACCGTCATCCCTGCTCACAATGTAGATCCTAGCTCCCTCTGGTCATTTCTCCCTCCTAATGCCTCGTCTCTGGCCTTCAGGGCAATGGTTGTGGTCGTAATGGTTGACATATTTGGGTGTTTATTTATTTATTTATTCATTTTTAATTTTTTGAATTAAATTAAACTTAAATTTAATTTAATTGAAATTCAATCGATTAACCTGTAAGGTACTGTTAGTTTCAGAGGCAGAGTTAGTGGCTCATGAGTTCCACCTAACACCGGCGCTCATCAGATCACGTGCCCTCCCCAAGGCCCGACCCCCAGTTACCCCATCCCGCCGCCCCTCCCCTCCAGCCACCCTGAGCTCGTTCCCTGTGGTTCAGAGTCTCTTATGGCTGGTGTCCCTCTCCGATTATGTCTTGTTTAATTTTTCCCTCCCTTCCTCTCTGTTCCTCTGTTTTTGTTCAAGGGCTGTCTCCCCACCAGGCCACGTGCCCCGTGGGAACAAGGATGCCCGGGAGCTGTCAGTCGGGGGAGGAGGGTAGAGCATAAATAATGGATTAAAGGGGGGCGTCACCTGTCCTGGGGGGGCCATAGAGGGGCGAGTGAGGGGCGGTTGCGAAACTCACCTGGGCTCTTCTCCACTCCAGCAGCCTCAGCTGTGAAATGAAGATCCAAACAGGAGGCGATTAAGTCGCGGGACCTCACTTCATCCCCGAGGTCAGTGTGCTTTTGGTCCTTTCCCTGCCCGCCGTTACTGTGACTAGGTTAGTACCAGGTGTTGGCGCAAACATTTGAGAAGGCCTGGCTAAGGGGTCCCCCTTACCCTCAGGAAAGGGAAGATAGGAGGAAAGTTCCTGCAAGGACATCCATGTATCGAAGCCCCGTGGGAGGGGTAGTGGCCTTACTCTGGCATCCTATGGACCGGAATATTCTGTAACAGTTTGACAGGCCCTTGACCCCCAGCTTGGCGCCTTCCAGCAGGAGGCGGATACCGCTGCTGTCCTTGGGGCCTCCCAGAGGACCCAGAGATGGAACGAGGGAATGAACCCCGTGGAAAGCCAGGTTGGGGGGACCAGTGGAGGTGAGGCTGTCCTGTACTCCCCTGCCGCCTGCCATTATGGCAGGTTTGGGGCTCAACGCCGGCTTCTGCTACCTTGCTAATGGCTCCATTCCCACAGTCTCGTCTGGAGGGGAACAGTGACAGCTTGGGGGAGGTGGGGGCGGTCTGGGGTTCTTCTGAATCTTCTCTTCCCTCTGGGAGCAGGGGAAGGGAGGCTGGGAGTGAGCTCTGTCTGCCCAGCGAAGCCAGGAATGGGGCCAGAGAGAATGATTTTCTTATTCTTTGCTCACAGCGGATGGTCTGTCCCCATCTTGGGCCACCAGCTCCGGGAAGGTGGGGACCTAGTCTGTCCGTTTGCACCATGCCTATAGTCAGTGCCTCTTGGGGCTCAGTATTTGTCAGACAATGGAGTGAGAGCAGAGGCTGAGATTTTGAGTGGAAGCCTGAGTCCCTAGCTCTCCCTCCTCCTGGACGGCTCCTACTGGACCCACCCACTGTGCCCTTTGCGAATGCCCTTCCTGCCTCCTGCCCCTTCGCTTCTGACTCATTCCAACCCTTGTTTGCTCACGGCTGCGAATGTGCACATGCAGCAGAGAACTAATCTGTAGGTCTGGGCTGTCCACGCCCTGCACGTTCCCAAGGAAGGTCTGGACCTTGCCTGGCTCCTGGGGGTCACCTCTAACGTCTGGAACGGCCTGCCTGTCAGGAGTGCCTTTGTGTACCTGAAGCCTTGGGTCACACTGGACAGTCTGGCGATGTGACTTATGGTGGGGGCCTTGTGCCACCTGGTGTGAATTTGACCTCTGCAGGGGCTAGAGGCTGAAGGTCAGCCACATAGTCCATCAGCCATGCCTGGGCGACCACCCCAGAGAGAACCCAGGCACCAAGGCTTGGTTGAGCTTCCCTGGTTCACAACACTCGGTCCATGCTGGTGCTCATTGTTTCTGGAGACCTGGGTACCGTGCACATGTCTCCATGGGACAAGACAACGGAAGCTCGTGCCTCGTCTCTCCTGGACTCTGTCCCATGGACCCATTCTCGTGGCTGACTTGTCTCTAGCCTTCACTGCGACAGGCCGTCACCATGACCGTCAAGGCTATTCTGAATTCTGTGAGTCCTTCCAGCAAATTTCTGAAACCAAGGGTGACTTGGGGACCCTCCAGCACAGTGCGATTCTGTAGGGTGGATGGAACCAACATAGAGTTCTCAAAACTTCAAATTTTGATGGAATCTAACTTTATGCCCCAGTTGCAAGAATAGTATAAGGAATTCTTGTGTTCTCCACCCAAAAGCAACCACTATTCCCCCACCGCCCGACTTGCCTTACCGTTCTCTTTCTTGGTGTATGTATTCAGATTAACTCCCTGTCCCATAATGGGCTTCGCGCCTGTTCTCTGTCATTGTGCCAGACCAGCGAGGGGCACACCGTGCGTTTCATTCTAACCCTCTTCTGCTCCTTCCATCTGAACTTGCTCCACAGCCTTCCTCTGGGAACGCGGACCTTGGCATCTTGAAAAGACGCAGCTATTTGGGGACGTCTCTTATTTCCAGGTCTGTATCACTTCTCCATGTTTGGATCCAGGTTATGCCTTCTGGGCAGGTAGACTCCAAAGGCGGCATCATGTCCTCGCCAGCCTGGCGCACCGGGAGGGGTGCAGGGGGCTCAGTGACCGAGCACTGGTGGCTCGGTGTCAGCTGTGTCCATCGGGGCTCTTGGCTTGCTGGGAGTTACTCGTTTCCTTCTGTAATTCCTAGGTCGTCTGTGCGGAGATGCTTGGAGGCTGGGCAAAAATTGTGCCTCTAAACAGACCTTTACAACCATAGTTTCACTGCAGCAGGATGATTCCCCGATTTCAGCATTCCCTGTAGGTTTACGGATAGACGTTCTGTAAGGAAGAACTTTCCTCCCACCTGCAATAATTTATTAAAATTATCATATTAGTATTTGTTGAATTTATTTATTCCATCTGTTCCATTTTTACTTATTAAATTTATTTACTCATGCATTGATTTATGCGTGTAGGGACCCAGGGCTTCCTGTTTCCGCAGTGGGCTCTGATCCGTTACTCTCACTAGTGTTCTACGGCGATTGCCCCAGGTGTGGTTCAGGGGAGCCCTTCTCGCTGGCTGCTGGGTCCTTCAGGAGCTCTGATCATTCTTGGAGCATTGGCCCCTCTCCCCCAGGCTCACCTTGCATCACCTTGCCAGCGGGAGCCCTGGTGACACTTTCTCCTTTGGGTTGTCAGATACCAATCCCATTTCAGGGCCCCAGGGAGAAGGGTGCTTGCGGCGGGATCCTCAGGGGCTGCTGTGGGGCCTCCCACATGGCCCATGTTTGTGGAGGGGTGACTGGGGGCTTCATCTTCTGGAGATGGAGTGTTTCCTACTTTCAGGCTCAGAGCATGGTTAGGACCAGTCCCTCTCTGATGAAGATGCCTCATGAAATGGGGAAGTCACGCAAACACACTGTTGGCCACACACACCAATGCCTGACTTAGCCCTTTCTCATGGCGTGGGAAGCTGGATGCACAGAGGTCGTCAAGATTTTTCAAATATGTGCCAGCCATGCATTTCCAACGTGGCGGGCACTCACCCCATGCAGGCTCCAGATAGCCCTAGAGCGTCTCCCACCAAGGAGAAGCTCAGCAAACATCTGCTGATCTTTTTCAGCCCGTGTTTGTGTACATGCATGTGCCCATGTGTGTGAATGCACATGTGACTGCCTTTTTTGCAATATGTGTGCAAGCATGTGTGCACACACAGATGTATGTGTGGGAATGTGTGTGTCCCCGTACATGTGCGCACATACATGTGTGTATATAGATGTAAGAATATATGCATGCTTTTGCATACACATGTGTGCCCATGTGTGTGAGAGAGAGAGGATGTATGTTTGCATGTGTGTCTGTGTAGGATGTTGCACAAAGGACTCACTAACCAGTCGGCAAGAAGGCTCACATCCAGGCTGCTCTGAAGAACTCTTCTGTTTGTCCCAACCCCCCAACCCCCCCAGCAGGAACAGTAATTATTTATTAAGATTAGAAAACAAGAAAATCCTTTGTGCTTACGGAGACGTCAAGAATAGGCAGAGCTCTATTTAAAAAAATAAATGACTTGGGAGAAAAGAATGTGTTTGGTGATGACAACTTTCACACCGTGTTCAGAGAATCTGGCCTCTTGCCCACCTGCCATTCCTGGCATGGGAGAGTGAGCCTCCGTCATTAGGGGCATTTGAGTGCTGAGGAGCCCCCGCCCGGTAGGTTGGACAGGCTGACCCCTAGGACTTCTTACCCCTTGGAGGAAGAACAGCTTGCTCAGACAAGAGTGCGGCCCTGGAAGGAGAGGGGCCTGGCCTGCGAGTCCCCACCTGGAGGTCCCAAGAAAAGACTCCAATGCTGCTTCTCACTAAAGCAGAAGTGACTGATTAAGCTCAAAATGTGTCACTTCCAAAGTTGCATTTTCCTTTTCTTCCTCCTCTTCCTTTAATGTTTGCTGAGTCATCCCGCGTGCCATGCTCAATGTCAGATACCTTTGTGACTTCTCATTAAATTTTTACAACATCCTTGGGGTGTGTGTGTATTTTATCCCCCCTTTTTAATAAGCAAGTCCACTGAGGCTCAGAGAGGTCAGTGATTTCTTTAGAATTTTCTCCACCAGGGGCACCTGGGTGGCTCAGTGGGTTAAAGCCTCTGCCTTCGGCTCAGGTCATGATCTTGGGGTCCTGGGATAGAGCCCTGCATCAGGCTCCCTGCTCAACAGGGAGCCTGTTCCCGCCCACCCCCTGCCTGCCTCTCTGCCTGCTTATGATCTCTGTCTGTCAAATAAATAAATAAATAAAAATCTTTTAAAAAATTAAAAAAAAAAAAAGAATTTTCTCCACCAGAGACTGCCAGCCTAAATTCCATACCAGCCCCGTCTGGAACTAAAGAGCAAGGTGTGGGTGCTTCTTCACCTCAGTTTACAGGGCTGAGACTTTCAGCTACGGCGAGCTAGCAGCACTTGATCCTCCCTCCCTCCCACTTGTTCCTGGAACATCCTCCCATGCTCCCACCCCAGGGCCTTTGCATCTGCTGTTCCCAGTGTTGGCGTGCCTCCCTCCATCCCCTCCTTCAGGTATGCGTGATCTCCTGTCAGCCCTTCCCGACCACCAAGTTCTTTGGTCCTGCCCCCCTTACAGAATTACCACCTGACATCCAAATACTTAATTACCAACTATTCTCTGCCCTCCCCAGTCCCCCAGCTACCGCAGATGCTGTTTGAAGGCCGGTGTTTTGATTGCCTTCTTCATGGCCAGACTGGATTCTGAAAGAACTGGGCCAGCAGCAGAGACAGGCAGGGCTGCGTCAGCTTGGCAGTCTGGGCTCCCTGGGATGGCCTGGGGTGTGGCCTCCCGGTCTCCCTGGAGCACTCGGGGCCTCTGGCTCATACCTGCTCCCAGGAGTTAACACCTCTGCACCTCTCAGAAATTTCCAGGGGCGTCTGATGCTTATTCATTCAGCTTCAGAAAGGGTGGTCCCCCAATAGTTACGGGTTTGGACAAGAAAAGTTCAGAAATTGAGAGTAAGGGTTTAGAAATCCTTGTAGTCACCTGCAGGGTAACTTTGTGTCTGAAATGTAATAAAAAAAAGTTGTGGCTTGGGGCGCCTGGGTGGCTCAGTGGGTTAAGCCGCTGCCTTCGGCTCAGGTCATGATCTCGGAGTCCTGGGATCGAGTCCCGCATCGGGCTCTCTGCTCAGCAGGGAGCCTGCTTCCCTCTCTCTCTCTGCCTGCCTCTCTGCCTACTTGTGATCTCTGTCTGTCAAATAAATAAATAAAATCTTTTAAAAAAAAGTTGTGGCTTGTATCTTTCCTCATTTCACTTTTCTAGTCATTCATTTTTACTGCATTTTTCAAAAGTACTGGTTCACCATGAATAGGAAATTTTAAAAAATGTGTCCTTCCCCACAGATAGCTGAAAAGTCTGCTTTAGGGAGCAACTTACTTATGAGGGACCACATTCAGGAAAAGTCCGTGGCTGTAGAACGTGGCCTCAGCGAGGTGCCAAGGGGAACAAGGGCAAAGGGGGTGAGTCAGACAGGACACGCGTCACCAGCGACTGCCATAGGGATTGGCCCCTCAGACCTGGAGGACAGATTTGGGGAAGGTAAGAGTGTGGGTCTTCCAATGTCTGAACGGCTATCCTGGGTGGGAATATTCTTTGCAGCTCGCATTGATAGGATTAGAATTTTGCTTACATCAGAGACTCAGAAATAGTCACAGAATGAGAGTATGAACTAATGAGTAATGGTTTATCCATGACTATCTCTATCCATTCCTCTCCCTTTCAACCTCCGTCATCCGCCAGCCTGTCCATGCATCCATCTACCAATTATCCACCCATCCATCCGCCATCTGTCCATCTGTCCATCTGCCCATCTGCCCATCTATCCATGTATCCACCTATCACATATTTATTAAGCACGCCTTATGCTGATTATTAAAACAGCCGCTGTTCTGGGTGGTGAGGATACAACAATAAGTGAAGAAAACCACTCCTTGCTCTCATGGAGCCGATATCCTGGAGGTGGAGGAAGATAACTAAGCCAGTCATCCCGGACAACATTCCCGGATTGTGCCGAGAGCCGTGGAGGAGGGGCAAGGGTGGTGTTTGGAAAGTGGGATGGGAAGGCCTTATCTTAAATTCCTGTATCCATTACCGGTGTAATGAGGTCACATGTGCTCATTGTAGAGTGAACACGGAGCCCCAGAAGAAACAATGCCATCTGGAATCTCTTAACAAAGTGGCGGTGGCATTTTGGGTCTTCCCACTTTTTTTGAGGGAGGATGCGGTGGTGTGCAGCCATGGCCGCAAAGGCTTTGGCCCTCTTCCCCGTGAGAGAGGGTCAACGTCTAGCCCTTAAGTCTGGGCAGGTCTTTGTGACCTCAGCCCCTCCACCGAGGGAGCGTGGTGACAGTGATCCTGAGACTCCTGGGTTGTCATGAAAGGCCACACAGTGTCAGCTTCATTTTAGGCTGCACGGACTTATTTGCCTCAGACTTGAAGAATCTTTGTTTTTCTTGGTCCTGCAAGTAAATGAAGCTGCGCGGTCTCTGGAGAGACAGCACTGTCGCTCTCGAAGGAGACTGTCAAAGAATCTCCAGCTCTTGTGTCGGCAAATCAGTCCTTTCTTCTAGAAATTTCTTTGCCTCTCTTTAGAAGGACATATCAGGTGGCCTCAGTCGGCGTCCCCAGCTGCACCGACAGATGGTCTTTCGGGGTAGCTCACTCTCCCAAACAGTCCCTCACGGTTCGCGACAAAGCGACAGGGAAAACCTCTACATCGTAATTGGAAGGATCGGGATGTCAGGGCTTCTTCCTCGTTTCTGGCAGAGGCAGGATTGGAGCTGGTCCAGGGTTCCCATCATTAGAGCCCAAAGTTCTGTCTTCAGTTTCATCCAAATGGCAGAGTGGTTGGAGGTTGATTTATTTTTCAGTTTTACTGAGATAAGTAGATCTACAACATTGCGTAAGGTTAGTGTGCACAATGTGTCATCTGGATGCACAGGCTAAATATTGCAAAACGCACTCACACCTCCGTCCCTTCACATAATTACCATTTGTGTGTGTGTGGTGAGGACATTTGAGATCTACTCGCATCAGCTTTCAAGCGTCTGATACAATAGTATCGGCTATAATCACACGCTGTGCATTAGATACCCACAACTCGTTAATCGTGTAACTGGAAATTTCTCTCCCTTGATAAGTATCTTCCCATTTCCCCCACCCCCAGCGCCTGGTAACCAAGACCTTATTGTCTGTTTCTCTGAGTTTGGCTTTTTTTTTTTTTTTTAAGATTCCACATAGGAGTGATACCATACATTATTTATCTTTCTTTGCCTGACTTATTTCACTTAGCACAATGCCCTTAAATTCAATCCAAAGTGTCGAAAATGGCAAGCTCTTCTTCTTGTCATGCCTGCATAGTATTCCACTGGGTACATACGACACCTTTATCCATTCATCTGTTGACAGATCCTATGCTTGGGTCCGTGTCTTGGTTATTGTGAATAAACCTGCAATGAACACGGGCGCACACATATGTCTCAGAGATCCCAACATCCATTCCTTTGGGCACATATTCCCAGAAATGATAGTTTCATTTGTAATTTTTTGAGAAACTTTTATACGTTTTCCACAGCAGCTATGGCTGGTGTCCTGACTGCATCATCAAGGGTTCTCACTATATCATTGCTCAAGGGTCTGGCGGAGATGGACATGTCCCCAGCCCCGGCCGGACACCTGGCAGGAAGAGCGCGCTATCATGGCTCATGGGGTCAATCGATCAGAATTCAGACTCTAACTTGGCCGCTTACTAGCTGTTACCTGACCTCCCTGAGCTGCCCTTTCCTTGTCTGAGGACGGGGATAAAAACAGAACCTACCACATCAGGGGCTGATGTGAAAATGTAGTAGGGTCATGTAAGTAAACTCCTCCACATGGTGCCTGGTACAAATGAATGCCAGATAGTTCTTCTGGAGCACATCAGGGGAAGTCGAGCACGTGGCCAGCGGCTCTGGTACCAGCCAGTCAACGCTCACCGCTCGGGTATTAGGCTGATTTCCAGGCTGGCTCTCCTCCTTGTGACTGCTGCTGCTTTCTCCATCCACTGCGTCCTCACGTGCCTCGCACAGCACGTTGCTCCCCAGTGATACCCCATAATTAAAAATAAAGTAATAGGACTCCCTGTACTGGAGAGCCATTGTAAAGACCAGAAGATAAAGTAACCTCCTCTCTCTTTTCCTCCTGCAAGAGCACAGTCGAAGAATCGCGGGTGGTAAGTTGGCGGCAGTGGCCCTCCAGCTTTGGTCTTTATCGAGATGGTCAGGCTGTTCTCGCTGATTTGCATTTCCATGTGGCTTCTGGAATCAGCGAGTCAATTTCTGCATAAACCTCGCTGGGATTTTGATTGGGATTGTGTGGAGTCCATAAGTGAGATGTGATTTCCTCTTTTCTGAGATTTTTTTTTTGAAGCACAAATAAGCAAAGTTATCCAGCATACAGGCCTGCCTGGGATGTGAGATCTCAGGGCCCCGTGACTCAGTTTACCTGGCTGGCTTCATGTGGTGCTTCTGGAGGTCATCCTAAGTAAAAGCCATGAATGGAAAGAGAACCAGCTAGCCGTGGGATTGGTGCTGCCCAAAGCACTCTGGCTGCAAGCCGCCCACAATATACTCAGCCCTTTTGCTCACCCTGTTCTCCCAATGAAGACACAGAGGAGCGAGGGCCGTGTGAGCTGCCCTAGACCCACGGCGGCCACGGGGTGGCACTCACACCCCCCACACACGGCCGTAGGCGGCCCACAACCCGCGTCTTGGGTTCCTCCAGGCCAACCAATCTCTCAAGATGATTTGAATCTGTGTCCCAGTTTGGGGATGGAAACGTAACAGATAAATAGAAACAATGATATTTTCACAGACTCCAAGGCAAGAGCACAGAGGGATGATTAAATGGAGAAGCCACAGGCGCCTGGGTGGCTCCGTCGGTGAAGCATCTCTCTTCAGCTCAGGGCATGATCTCAGAGTCCTGGGATCAAGTCCCACGTTAGGCCCCCCACTAAGCAGCCTGCTTCTCTCTCTCCCTCTGCTGCTCCCCTCACTCATGTTTTCTCTTGCTTGCTTTCTTTCAGATAAATAAATAAAGTCTTTAAAAAACCCTTCCCAAACCTAGAAACCACATGACCCAGCAGTTCTATTTTTAGGTACAAGAGCAATGTGAGCACACGTGCAGCAGAAACACGCCGATGGATGTTCGAGGCTGCAGACACGAGATGCACAGATGCGCAGCAGCGGGGGGTGGGAGCAACTCGAACGTGCGTCCAAGGTGAGCGGACAAACGGGATGTGGTCCGTCCATACAATGGGATTCTCTTTGTCCATACAGAGGGGTGAGGTGCTGACACAGGCTACTGTGTGGACACACCTTGAGAAGCCAGACACACAAGGTCACAATTGTGTGGTTCTGCCTCTGCGTTTAGAACAGACGCATCCGCGGAATCCGAAGGTAGGTGAGTTGCTGCGGGGGCTGGGGGAGGTGGGAGATGGCCGTGATGGCCGAGGGGTGTGGAGTGCCCTCCTGGGGCTAAAATTGGGCGTGATGGTGGTTGCACAGGCCTGTGCATGTACTACTCCCCTCCCCGGCCCCGCACTGTTTACTATACAATGAGTGAATTTATGCTACGTGGATTATATCTCAATAAATCTGTTTAAACAACAACAACAACAAAGAATACCCAAGTCCTTCCATGGTGAAGTTTGACTTAGGTGTCTTCTTTCTTGTTATTTTTTACTTTTTTAGAGTGAGAGCGCGCACGTGCACGTGTGTGGGCATGAGCAGGGGTGGGGGAGGGGCAGAAGGAGAGAGAACCTCAAGCAGGATCCACGCTGGGCCCAGAGCCCAGTGCGGGGCTCAGTCGCACACGAACCTGAGATCAGGACCTGAGCCGAAATCAAGGGTCTGACACTGAACCGACAGCCACCCTGCCCTGAGGTGTTTTCTAAGAGAGGCTCCCCCATCCTGGGTACCCCCCGATGATGGCCTTTGTGATGTGACTTCACAGCGTCCTGGAGGCCTTGGTCCTCCTCTGTGGCACTGTCACTGCCCCCGCAAGCCCCGCGGACACTCAGCCCTGGCTGTCTCCTGGTCACCACGGACCCACCCCCTGGGTCCTCCCCATGGGGCTGCTCGCTCTGAGGCGCCGTTTGGCCTCAAGTTCCTCCACATCCACCAACAGAATTTCCCTGGGGACGGGGCTCTGTCTCCTCTCCATCCCTCGGTGTCTGGAAGAGTGCCTCACACACAGTAGGTGCTCAATACATGTGATTTGATGAACGAACACATGTATTATCTTGTCTAGCAGTGTTGTTAATGAGATGGGAGAGCCCTGGAAACCTAGCTCCTTAATGCAAAAAAAAAAAAAAAAAAAAAAGGAAAAAAGAGAATGTGAACAATCCAGTGGCATTTAGTACACTCAGAATTTTGGGCAACCAGCACCTTGATCTGGTTCCCAAATGTGTTCATCCCCCCAGAGGAGACCTGGGACCCACTGGCAGTCACTTCCTAGTCCCCTGCCTCGGCCTCTGGCAGCCCTTGATCTCCAGTCTGTCTCTGTGGATCTGCCTGTTTGGCACATTTCACACAAACAGAATCAGACTGTAGTGACCGTTCCTTCCTTTTCATGGCTGCATAATATTCCACAGTGTGCCCAAGCCAGGCATCATCCACGCATTCCTATGTCCCCAGACACTAGGGTCGTTTTAAGGCAAAGATTTCTAATGTGCAAAGATCTAGCACTGGGTGTGGGGGGTGGGCTTTGAAACCCGCTTTCCCTATGACTTTCTCTCTGGCCTCAGCTCACCCAGGGCCTCAGCTGCAGGTCACGGCTGAGGTTTAGATGCAGGATGCTGGGGTTTCTTCATTCCCTGATTTCTACCATTCTTGTGCCTCTGTGTGAGAAAGGCAGGGAAGGCTTTGCAAGTAGCAAGCCAGAGCTGTTGATCAGTATTTGGAACCTTTTTAGCTTGGTCTCAACATCACCTTCATTAAGACAGAAGATGTATTAAAAACCAGAGTGAGGCGGGGCGGGGTCCCTCCTGCAGGAGGTGTCCATCGTGCATGGAGCCAGCAGTCTGCTGCCTTGTCCCTGCAGATCCCCCTGCAGCCGGCAGATCCTCCTCCCAGGCTGCCTCACCAGCCCCCCTCCCCCGCCCCTGGCAGTCGCCAAGGCAGTGCAAGGAGTTGTGACTGATTAACAGTCTCAGCCAAGGTCGCCTGAGTCCACATTTCGGATTCAAGGACATGAGAGCAGGAGGAACAAGGGTGGACACAGGAATGGGGAGCCGGGGCCTTCCAGGAGGCCGGCGAGCTCAGCGTGGGGTCCCAACTGCCTGGGGGCCCTGCCGGCCCCTCCCCTTCCCAGGCCCTGCTCACAGCCTCCTCCTTCAGGAAGCCAGTCTCAATCCCTCTTTGGCAGTAAGGACCCAATCCGGGCTGACTTGAGACCTGCAGGCAGGGACGTTGAGCAAAATGTTGTGTGATCCCATTACAGACACATGATAAACGGTCCTGACCTGCAGGTCACTCCTGCTCACATGTGTGACGCCTGCAGGAAGTCCCGGTTCCAGCTGTGTGTGGGAACATTAAGGTCTGCACTGGTGACTGGCAGCCTCAATGCCCGGAGAGGACAGAGTCGTCTGGCCCTGGTTGCAGTGGGGACTGGACTGGGCCCCCTCCCCCACTGTCCTGACTTCCCCAGCCCCATCCTCATCCGAGGGCTAATCCCTTCCTCTGCCTCTCTGGAGAGCCGCTGGGAGGGTCACGTGCAGTGGGACTGTGGGCGCACCTGCCTATCGGGGACCCCACCCGAGTCCCATGAGATCTCTTACCGGCTGTGAGCAGGAGTTTCTAATCGCCGTCTCCTTGGAAAGAGTAAAGAGAAGAGACGGGTCTTACTGAAGGTCGTGAAGACTTCAGCGTCTCCTCGAGCCTGGGTGATAAGCCACTTACGCGACAACGGTGAAGGAATTACAATGACGCAGTTAAGGTCCCCAAAGCAGACTTTGAGATTTTCCTGGGTGGCCTGACCCAATCAGGCAAGTCCTTAAAAGGGACCTGTCCTTTCTGAAGTCAGAGGTTCTCCTGGCCTCTGAGAAGCAAAGTGCCATGGTGAGAAGGTCAGGTGGCGAAGATCTGAGGGTGGTCGGAGGCAGAGAGAGTGGTGTGGACACCTCAGTCCCACGAGAGGTAGGAACTGGGTTCTGCCAACAACCTGAAGGGGGTTGGAAGAGGACCCCAGCCTCCAAGTGAGAATGTGGACAGCTGACACCTTGATTGCAGCCTCTGGGACCCTGAGCGGAGGCTCCAGCTTCCCTGTGCCCAGGCTCCTGGCAGACGGATGCTGTGAGTTGACAGACGTCTTGTTTTTAGTCTGTAGAAATTTGCTATGTAGCAACAGAAAACTACAGCGTGATCTCAGTTACCTCGTCTCACTTAGAAGACGGAACGGGCTACAGTCAGCTTTGACTTCATTTACTTGTTTGTTTCAGCAAGAGTCTTAGTTGAGGGTTTGAATAATTTCTTCTCTCTGCACCCCTCTCCCCTTGAAAGTCTTATTCTTAAAGGACGGAAGCCGATCTCCTGAGTCCTAGCTCTGGGCTTTTCCTGGGCTGCCAGCGGCTCATCCTCTCCTGTGCACGGGAATCTTGTGGCTTTGAGGCCTTGGACACACTTGAAGGGAACCAAAGACCAGCACCCGTCACTGCCCCTCCCTCCTGGGAGATTCATCAGCAAGTCCATGAGTTCAGGTTCTGCCTGACTTTCGGCCGCTGGCAAGGTTGGCCTCTTGTTTTAAATAAGATGGACTTTGGCTAAGGCTGGTAACATTCAGGGGTAAGTGAAAATTTGAGTTTGCACATAGCCTGTTTGGAATTCATGACCTTTGCGAGTTGACATTGAGGACTGGGCTGGCCGATATCTCCTGTGGTTGGACCAGCCCCGCCTCGGTGTCTCTCCTCAGCCCCCGCAGCAGCAGTGGGGACTCCAGGGAGGGGGGATGGAAGGACTGTGCTGTTCAGGCTGGCTTGTCTCGGGAAGCAGGTCAGGGACCGGCACCACCTCAACCATGGCCAAGGCTGCAGCCCCATCTCCCTCCTGTTTCTGCTTCTTTCTCTTTCCCTTCTTTACTTTATGTTTCAGGCTGAGCCTCGTGGATCGGGGGTACTGCCTGGAGAGGGGGCGGGAGCTCCGCCTTGTGCACAGCTGTATGGACGGGACCGTGTTTGTTCTACCTCCCCCATGACTGACGGCCCACCCAGGCTGCCGAGGGCTCGGGGGTCCATCACGGTCAGCACGCCCTTGACTGTGCCTCTCCCCACAGTTGGCCGACCCAACGTGGCCCACTGGCTAACTGTGTGTGATGTTCAGCCCCTACCATGGTCCAGGCCGCCGCTGTGCTGGGATCTGCTTGGGTGCAGGGGGAGGGGGAGGGTGCTGCCCGAACCAAGTTCATGGAAACTCGTGTTCCTGGGAAAAGGCCTGCCTCCGGTGGGTGGTTGCTACAGCCGGAGAGCCTCGCTGTTGGTGCAAGAGTCAGCCTTCCCTCTGACCTGGCTGCCTTGCTCCCGGGGCGGAGCGAGGGGCTCTCCTGACCCAGGGGGGCAGCTCCCCCTTCTGGAAAGCACCGTGGCACGATCCAGTGTTTACACGGCCTCCGTTAATGGATTCTCACAAGATTAAAGCGTCAGCGATCAGATGCGGAATCTCTACACGGCAAGAGCAAGTCTATCAAGCATTCTCAATCACGGCCAGACAGGGAACTTCTAGATGGAGTAACAGCTCAACAAAAAGTGCGTTCGACAAGTTGCCAAAAGTAAAAAATCAGCCTCGGTATGGGAAGTGACACCGATCTCAAGCAGACGTTGTCAGGATATAATAAAGTTGAGACGGATGACGCGGGGGCGGACGGTGGGTGTGCGTCCCTGCTCCCGTCTGGCACGGGGATCAAGAGGCGCGGGGCCATCCATCTCTCTTCCGGGTCCTGCAGACGGAGCGTGAAGGATGGCCAGGGAGGCGATGAGTAAACATCACATCCTTCACATCCTGAGAGCTCGGGCCTCCCTCCACTCTGCCCGAGACACCGGTGAAGACAGATTACCTGGCGGGGAGGCGGGCGAGCATCCCTGCACTTGCACCTGCCAGGTGCCGCCGGAGGCCTCTTCGGGAAATGGCAGGATGACGTTCATCGCCCGAGGGATGGACCTGTCGTTAGCAGGGGAGTGTTGGAGCCTTCTTGCTCGAGGCAGCATGGAGGGCAGCCCTGGGCCCTCGCCGCCCTTCCCTGGGACCCGGCAGCTCTCGCCTCCCTGCATCCCTGCACAGGGCGGCAGCCAGGGAGCTCAGGGCAGGGCTGTGCGTTTTCTGGCTCCTTCCCCTTCCTGGGCTTCGGTTTCTCCAGGGCAGAAACCGTGTGTCCTCTCCTGCTCAGGACCCAGCAGAGCGCCTGTGCTTACGACACTACTGTTCCGTGAAGGGCCCAGGGACGGGGCCACAGGAAGGGCGCACCGTGCAGAAGGGGCGCCCCTGATGGACTCTGAAATGCATCCTTTCGGTTTTTGTGTTTGCTCTGGTCTGAGTGTCAGATCTCACGGGTTGAAATCATACTCCCCCGGGTGATGGCATTAGGAAGAGTGATTTGGTCAGGCCAGCAGAGCCCTCCAGAGGAGGGTCCTCAGTAAGGACCCCAGGAGCTCCCTGGCTTCTGCTGCTGCGCGAGGACGCGGGGAAGAGCCAGGTCTGCAGTGAGGAAGAGGCTTCCCGGAGCCTGGCCGTCCGGCCCCCGGAGCCGCAGCAGATAAATGCCTGTTGTCTAGAAGCCGCTCAGTCTGTGGGATTTTGTTGTAACAGTGGAACAGATGAGATGTGTAAATATATATACACAATATGTACTTTACCCCATTTTAAAAGATTTTATTTATTTCAGAGTGAACGAGAGGGAGAAAGAGAGAGGGGGAGAGAGAGAGAGAAAGCGAGCACTAACAGAAAGTAGGAGAGGCAGAGGGAGAAGCAGGGTCCCCTGCTGAGCAGGGAGCCTGACATGGGGCTCCATCTCAGGACCCCGGGATCATGACCTGAGCCCAAGACAGACGCTTAACAAACTGAGCCACCCAGGTGCTCCCCTGTTTTAACCACTTTTAGGTGTACAGGCCAGTGGCTCCAGACGGATGGCCACACTGCTGCCATCCCCACCATCTACCTCCAGATCTCTGTCATCTTCCCCAAACTGAAACTCTGTCCCCGTGAAACACCGACGCTTCATTTCCCCTCCCCCAGCCCTTTCCCTGTATTGCTTTTGGTTTCTGTGAGTCTAGTCCCCTCGGGATGTCAGATGAGTGGAATCCTGCTGTATCTGTCCTTTTGTCAGTGTCCTACATCACTTGGTGTGTTATCCCCGTGCTGCGTCCGTGCCGTCACAGGTGTCACGCTCTCCTTCCTTCTTACGTCCGAGTGACATTCCACCATACCCGGACATGCATCTCTCGGATGGAGGGACTCCGCTGTAAAGGGCAGGGGTAACTGGGCTTCCTTGGGTTTGCATGTTGGCTCATCCCTTTCTGGGGGGCAAAGCTCAGTGCTTTCAGGATCCTGAGAAATGGGAGCAGAGGCGTGCCCACCTGTGGGAATCCCGCATCACCGCACTCGAGGCACTAGGGAGCTCTTTTTCCAGGGAGAACAAAGCAGGCAGTGGCTTTCTCCCTCCTTAGGTGTGGACCCCCATCTCCCGTCCCCACCTTCAGCCTGCCTGATGCTCGGCGGCCGGCGCAGCAACTCTTAGTGACAGGGTGTTTGGGTTCAATGAAAATCAGGGACCTGCAGAGGAAGGCCCAGGCCCCACTCCCCACTGCATAAGTGCCCCAGCCTCACCCCGCGCTCTCCCTGCAGGGCTGGGGCCTGCCAACTCCTGGGAGAGTTGCTGGTTATGAATCTGTCACGGGGCTGGAGCCCAGCCCTGTTCTCTGGGGACTGAATTTGTCTTCCCATTTGTGAAAGTTATTTTTTAAAAAGTAATTGCCCATTTTATCCCCCATTCTTCTTGTCGGTGTTGTGAATGTGCTTCTTTAAAGGGAAGCCGGGGAGCTATTGTCCGCCTGGGGACGGATCAGAGGACCGTACAGATTGTGTCAAAACGCGCCCTGACAAATGGAGGGTGTTTTTCTGCACAGGTGTTTTGCAGGCCTGGCTTTAGAGTCAAAGGGAGCTTCAAAGTGGAAAACGTTCAAACTGTTTTCACGATCCTTGATACTAGGTGACGCATCTGTCGTGTTTGATGGTGGCCGTGCGGCAGGTGACGGAGGCTGGCAGGCAGAGGCGCCTCTGTGGAGTCCCGTGCTGCTTGGGGAGCAGGTGGTCACCTCCTGTACGGCTCCACAGCCAGAGACCTAGTCGGCCTGCTCCGCAGCCCAGGACTCTGAGTGCGTGGACCCCTGGGGCTGCTCTGTGTGTCTCCGTGTGACCTTGGGCAATGCCTCTTCTTTCTAGCAGGAAAAATTGGGCTTTCCATAGCGATGCCCGCCCCTCCCCTGGGGAAGGCCGGATGGAACCAGGTGCCCTGGGTATGGGGTTGGAGGGATGTGGATTCTCTCGATAGCCCTCCTACTTTCAGGGGATCCCAGGCTGGCGGGTTCTGTGCTGAGTCTGGCTGAGTCTGGCCCAGTCTGGCCGAGTCTGGCCGGTAGAGAGCTTTTAACAATGTATATATTTTCCATCATCCTGTATTTAAAGTACATTCAACAATTTGTCAGGCTATAAAAATCATAGTCTATACTTCTTTTGAAAGCCAGGAAGGTTTGGCCACACGAAAGCCTATATTCCCCTGTGGTTCCACCCCCCTTTCAATGGGACACACACTCTGGTGCCGCTCTGGTCACTGGTCCTTACAGCATCTCCAATACCGAGCCCACGTGTCTGTCTATCGTGGAGTTTGGGGGCTGACGCTGTGATGTTTGAGCTCTCAGCCCTGGGTGGTCCGGTCAGAATAGGCTGGAGCCCGAGTGCCTGGGACTGGAGCCCAGTTCTGCTGAGAGTGGGCCTTGGGGCCGTGGACAAATCCTGATCTTTTATTTAATTAATTTATTTATTTTTAAAAGATTTTATTTATTTATTTCACAGACAGAGATCACAAGTAGGCAGAGAGACAGGCAGAGAGAGGAGGAAGCAGGCTCCAGACGGAGCAGAGAGCCCAATGTGGGGCTCGATCCCAGGACACTGAGACCATGACCTGAGCCGAAGGCAGAGGCTTTAACCCACTGAGCCACCCAGGCTCCCCAAATCTGATCTTTTAGAATTTCAGGGCTGTATCCGTCTAGTGGTCTAAATGCTTTTGGTCTCAAAGAGTTGTCTGCATGGTGGACTGAGACAGCAATCAGGTCAAGAACACAGGGGCACCGAGGTGGTGAAGTCGGTTAAGCCTCTGACTTTGGTTTTGGCTCAGGTCATGATCTCAGGTTCGTGGAATCGAGCCCCGCGCCAGGCCCCGTGCTCAGTGAGGAGTCGGCTTCAGACCCCTGCTCTCCCTCTGCTCCTTCCTGCTGTGTTCTCTTTTCATAATAAATACATCTTTAAAAAAGCACCATCTACTGCATGTCACATGGTAATAATATTGTTATATAACATAATTTGTGCTATAATAATATAGCATTTACTAATTATATGCGATATAATCGTAATGTGATAACATTTACATTATAATAATGTGACGTACACTAATTAGAATATGTAAGAATTATGATAACGCTCACCAGCACACACAGTGTGCTTTCTGGGACAGGTGCTGGCCTGAGCGGTGGTCTCATGCTACCTGTCCAACCTTCCCAAAGTCCCTCGGATTAGGCCCCATTATCAGCACAAGCGTCCCATTTCCCAGGTGATGAATCTGAGTCCCAGAGAGGCTCAGATGCTCGACTAATGTCTGGTAGAAAAGTGGCGGAGCTGGAATTCGAATCCAGGCCCTTTAGTTCCTGCCTCTGGGCCGTCAGTGTGTACACCACCCTGTGGCCTCTCCTGCGGCGACACAGGATGCTCAGTTCAGACGGCCTGGTTCCAACACTTCCCTGCAGCATCTGAGGCTTGAAGCTGTCCCAGGGATTTTTCTTGCAGCTCCACTGGGTCTTGGGTCTTGGGCTTTCTGGAGACGTTTGAATGCGTGGGGGTGGCGTGCAAATGAGGGGCTGTTCTGCCGAGACCCTGAATGGCCGCAGTATTCTGGAGGAAGTCAAGCCACTCTGTCCCAGCAGGCCCCCAGGCCCTGACGGCATCCCAGGAATGAGCACAGCGGGCCGGCGAGCTTGCTGCCGCGAGTGCCCAGGGGAACACGTGGCTACTCAATCCTTGGACTTCGAGTCCCTTTTGCTCCTTCCTACCAGAGCCCGTCTTGCCAGGAACAAAGCGGCAGCAGAGCGCTCGCAAGCGGGATTAATCCTGTTAAACAACCCACAGATCTGACGCCAGACACCCCTTTTGAAACTGGAGAGTACATTCTGCAACCCAAGCGTGAGTCTTACATCCTGTTCCGTGGCTCACGGCCCCTCAGGGCTGAAGGGCCGAGAGGAGATGGGCCAACGAGGTGGTGTTCATACAGCTTCACTGGCTGGACTCACGCCCGCTGTGAGCGCTTCTTTCTGTACTGATGTGCCGGAAAGGGAAGACACATGAAAGGGAGAGGTTGCACCTTGCCTCCCAGCCTCTGCCAGGGCCAGTGTGAGAGAAGTAGTCCAGGCTGAGTCTCTGAGCACCCAGGGTAGGGCAGCCCAGTGGCTAGGGGTGGAACATAGCTCAACCAGATCCTTCCTACAACTTAAAAGCTGATGGGTTGGGCCAGGTCCTAACTTTGCTTAGCCTCATGCTCTCCATCTACCAAGTGGGAGCCATAGTCATGATGATCTCATGGAGAAGGGAGAGGGTTTGGATGTCAGGTGTCCCCCCAGCCAAAGGCATCAAGCTTAGGGATGAGCAAGGTGCAGGGGCCCCTGTGACCCACAGGGAAACAGGGTGGAGTAGAAGGTGCCATGTCCATCATCTCAGATGGGACTGGCTCTTAACTCAAAAAGTAGGGTTCATGGACCTCCTGGGGACTCTTTCTCTGAAAGGTGCACTGGATAGAGACATGGGATTCTGGCCAAATGGTCCAGGGGGTTTACGAGTCCCATGCGGGGTAAGAACCCCCAGAATGTGCCAGTGATCTTCTGAATGCCTGTGGAGACACCCGCGTGTCCTCAGTCCTCCAGTTCTTCTGTCTGGCTCCTCAGGGCTGCACCGAGGGGCTCTTTCCATCCTCCAGGATGCATTCCTGGGCGGTCCACACCTCACCTGCCATGCAAGCAACCTTCAGCAGCTCTTCTCCCCTCTTCATAGACGAAGCTGCTTGGCCCCCAGCCCCACTGGCTGGCTTCTGGGTCTGCCTTGGACAGTGGGGAGTGGGCCATGGCCAGGGTAGGGGTTTTGACGTCAGAGGCCTGGACTGAATTCCAGTCTCTGTCTGCTGACCTTGGGGCTGTGGGTATCCTGCTTCACCTCCCGGTGCAAGGAGGTGGGGATCACCGTCATCAGAGGAGAGTTAGATGAGCTTGTGAGTGCAAAGCCCTTCCCACAGCCTGGCTCGATGAATGCTAGTGAACTCATCGTCACCTCTGACGGAGGCTAAGACCGTGGCTCAGACAGCTGAAGTCTCTGCTTGCCCACGAGCCCCTGGGACTCCCAGTCCCGAGGGAACTGTGGGGCTGTGGACTCCCAGAGCTGGAGGGGTCTCTCCTGGTAGAGCGGCAGGTGCCGTTGGCCGAGAGTTGTGTGCTCTTTCTGGAACATCCCTGCTGGGCTTAGTGCATGGGGTGGTCCTCCTTCCTGTCCCCTGTTTTGTCCTCACACAGGACCCTTGGCCTTGGACCAGTTTCTTCCAGGGGCTTTGTGGTTCTTCTGTGCCTGGGCTGTGATGCCGTTTCCAGGCAGGGCTGGTAGCATGCAGCGCTGTGCTGTCTGTGGCAGGTGCTCCAAGGGCCTGTTCTGGTAGGCAGTGAGGACGTGGACCCTGTCCTGTGCCCCTGAGCAGCTGACCAGAAGCTTCCGCACAGACCTAAGACCCTTGGCCACACCTGCCAGCCCCGCCATGGCCCAGCAGCCCATTCCAGTGTTCAGGACAGACAACAGAGACTGCTCTCCGCAGGCGCAGCCAGGGCAGGGCGTGGGAGGACACTCACCTGCGGGGGAGCGGGGAAGACTGTGCCAGGCCCTGGAGCTGGAGAAAAGGCTGCTGGAGCCCACAGCATCAGGGGCTGGGGCCGGGCCCGGCGCTGGCCACGACTTCGGAGCAGCCCCGTGCTGGGTCCTGTGGCAGTGACTGAGCGCCTGGCTGCCGGCCTGCACTAGGCAGAGGGTGGCACTGTGCCTGCCACGTGCGCAATGACAGCCGCAAACCTGCCTCCCGCGCACCTGCCGGACGAAGCCGCAGAGCAAGCCGACAACCTTTGCGGGCCCAGCATCCGTCACGTGCCCTTGCCTGGCCAATGGCAGAGCTCTGTCGCTGAGGCATGACGATTGGCTCAGGGATGGGCACATGACCCAGGCAGGGCCAATCAGGTTGTCTCTCCCTCTCCACGTGCCATAAGGCAACATGGCGGGCCTTCCGGGGGACTTCCTGCCGCTGTGTGCGGAGCACCTGCGAGAGAACGAGGCCAACATAGCGGACGGGGCGCGGCGAGAGGGAGGATGAGAGGGCGGTGCGCTCTGGGGCCTTCAAGGACAGTCCCACCCTCAGGACGTCCTTGTCGTCCCTGTCGCGGAAGGCCCTGGGCGCGGTTTCCGTCCTGGCCGGCGTCCCCCGTGGCCCGGCGGGGCCGTGTCAGGTGTCGGGGCTCCTCCCGCTCGGAGACGGGAGGAGACCGGACCGGACCGGACCGGGAGCGAGAGGCCCCGTCACCCGCCCGCCCCGTGCTTGTGGAACCCACGGTCCCGGCGGTGGGGAGTGGAGTCGCTCCGTTCCCCGTTCGCGGCTCCGGGCCGGTGCCCGAGCCCTCCGCGCCGGCTCCTGCGCGCTTGGGGACCCGAGCCCCGCTGAGTGCGCTCGGGCCGCGCCGACGCCCCCCGCCAGCGCGCTGCTGCCCGAGCGCTGCTGCCCCGCAGCCGTCGAGGACTTCCGGGAACGCCGGGGAGTTTGCGGGCCGGACCCGGAAAGGTGGCTCGGACGGCGGCCCCCGGCGCGCAGCCGCTGGCGCTCCTGTTCCCCTCCGAAGCAGTCCCGGTTGATGGGAGCGGAGACGGCCCTCACCCCCAGGTCACCTGCTCTCCGGAGACCTGCAGGAGGCCGGAGCCGTGTTCAGAAGACCGTCGAGTCCGGATTCTCGTCCGCAGGGCTGAGCCCCGAGCCGGCTGGAGGAGATCAGAAACCGCTGCGCGCCTTCCTTGGCCCAGAGCCGATCAAGGCCGGAGCCGGCGAAGGCGACCTCCCTCGGAAAACGGAGGTGGGCCCGGCCGGCTGGAGGGCCAGCTGGGGCCTGGGGAGCTCGGTCTCCTCCGTTCCCATCCAGCCGGACAGCCTGCTTCCGTCTGAGTGCGTGAGGCCTGGGGAGGACCAGGGAGGCGGAAGTGCCCACGCGGAGACTGCGGAAAGCCCCGTGCAGGGGGATGTGGGCTGCTCTCTGGTGGGCAGTGCAAGGCCTTGGCCCTCATCTTTCCCGTCTTCCCCGAGGCCCCCGTCTGTCTGCAGAGGCAGTCAGCGTCCCTGGTGCTGCGGGTCAGAGGGAGCTTCGCCTGAATGAGCCCCACCTCTCGGCCCCTCTCTCTCATCGCCTGCCGGGGAATGGCAAGTTCACAGCCAGGTGTTTGTGTTCTGACGGAGCAGGCCTCCAGGGGCTGCGGTTTCTACAGATCAAGATCTGTGGGGCATGCAGCCCTGGGCTTGGACCCTGTCCGAGGTGCGGTCCCAGCAGCAGACCTTGAGCCAAGGATGTGAGTGTGAGCGATTGCTGGGGAAGCAAACCCTGGAAAGTGTCCCAGAGAAGGGGATGCAACAGGGCTGGGAAAATGGTGGCGTTGACCTCGACTGCTCTGGGACCTCTGGAGCTTGTGAGGTGCAGATCCCAGCCCAGCAGGTCTGGGGCAGCTTGAATTCCTCGTCTCTAGCGAACTCCCAGATAAAGCAAATGCTGGCAGTCCATGGTCCACATGGGAAGACATGTTTCTGAGCTCCTCCAGCTGAAGGGGTTAACTTGTGTCTCCCAAAAGACATGCTGAAGTCCTAACCTGGTGCCTGTCAGTGTGACCGGATTTGGAAATAGAGTCTTTGCAAATGTCATCAGGTCGAGACCAGGACATACGGGTTTGAGTGGAGGCTCATCTAATGACTGGAGGCGGAAGGCCATGTGCAGACAGAGCAGAGGTTGGAGTGATTGGGCCACAGGCCAGGGAACACTGTGAACTCTGCGGAGCTGGAAGAGGCAGGAGGGATCCACCCCTGGAAGCTTCAGCGGGACTGCGGTCCTGCCTGCACCTTCATTTCAGCATCTGGCTTCCAGACAACGAAAGAATACATTTCTGTCATTTTAAGGCTGCAGTTTGTGGGGCTTTGTTAGGGCAGACCTAGGAGTCTGAGACAGCAGCCAAGGGTGGGGGAGCTGCTCCCAGGGGCGTCTGTGCTCCAGCACTTGCAGCCTGACCTGAGAATTGGCCAAGTTGGCAGGTGCAGGCTTGGCTCCCCAGATGTGGTCGGTGCTGAAGGAAGGTGGCTGTGCCCCGCGAGCCTCTGCTTCTCTCTTGGAAGATGACCAGGTCTTTTCCTGGAGGGAGAGGGGTAGGTGCTCCGGTCCAGGACAGGCAGATGGGGGGCCCTGAAGAACAGAGCTGGGATGGGGTCGACATGGGCGCGGGGACGCTTCTGGTTGTGTGCTGTCCATCCTCCATAGCTGCTGGGCAGGTTGCCCTGGGCAGGGTGGGGGCAGCATGGCGCCTGGAGGAGAGCGAGATTGGAATCAAGGGTCCTGCTTGGAATCCTGCCTCCACTGCCAACTGAGGTCTCCCAGTCTCCATCGAGAGTATGACAGCCTGAGATGATGCACGTCATCGTGTAGAACGAGGGCCTGCACAGAGGGGAGGCTCCGCGGCAGGATGTCCTGCTCGGAGTTCCTGGCCCAGCACCGTTGGGGAAGACAAGCTCCAAGGGACAGGGGCCCCCTTGTTTTCCCGGGATGCCTCATTACTCCTGGCTAAAGGAGACTCTTCTTCCTCTGGAGTCCTGCTCCCCTGCATTTTAGCCCCCGATTTCTGGAAATGCTTTGGAGAGGCAGATATTTGCAAGTGCACCCAGTGCTATTGATTTGTGTCCTAGTACGCCTTGCCTTTATGATGATTAATATTTGATTTACGCCCTGGGTTTGTCCTGTTCCTGATCTTTCTAACTCACTGAATCTTCCTTAATCGAGCCTCTAACTTTATACTTTGGAACTTATCCTCCAGAGGAAACTTCCAGTTCCCCTGTTGGCTTCTGACCCATTTATTTGCCTTTTGGGGAAAAACCCCCACATTTGGCTGGAAGTAGTCCTGGAGGCTGACTGCCAGGAGGGGCTTGGCTTGCAAATATCACAGCTGTCCCACTGCTGCAAAAGCTTCTTTCACTGATTGAATTTACTTGTGCTGAAAGGGCCAGGCCCTCCTGTGAGCGGACAGAGGATGGAGCTGGGCTGGGTGAAGGCCAGATCGGGATCCTGGCGGGCAGGGCCGGCAGAGCCTCACTTGGCATTGGGGTCTGTAGTTGGCCCACTTTCCTTTGGTTCTGGGCAGGTGCATGGTTGGAAAGGTGGGCCCTCAGGTATGAGGATGAGCTGACCTTTGGGTAGCTAGGGTTCCAACCTGGCTGGTCTGAGCCCAGAGCCCTGGCTCCTCAGGCTGTGCCCCGCTGCCCCCTCTAGAACGCTCTTGCTACTGCATCCATGGCCTCAGGTCAGGGACGCTGTGACACATCCCACAGTGGACGGCCCCCCATAAAGCATTGTCACTCTGAGTGTCAGCAGTGCCGAGGTGGAAACCCCATTGTGGAGGGGCCTGCATTGGCTTTGGATGGCCAGTCCCACTCAACGTCCCCAGTTGGCCAAGCAGTCTGGACATGGCCAAGTATTGGGTTCGCCCACAGAAGGGTGTTAGGCTGTATAAGAGAGAAAGAATAAGGGACAGGTGTTCTTACTGTAAACCGAACACGCCATCTACCTGGTTGAGCTGTGGGAATGACGCAATTCAGTCACAAGACCTCATGCTGTCTGATTGCATTTACATGAAATGTCCAGGACAGGCAAATCCGTGGAGACAGAGTAGTGGTTGCCAAGGGCTGGGAGTGGGTATGAAGGGGTCCAGGGCCACGGTGAAGGCACCGAGCTGTGGGCCCCTCGCAGTCCCGGGAAGGCAGGGAGCAAGGAAGCCAGAGTGGGGAGTTTGCCTTAAGCTGTGTTCACCCGTTTTCCTTTCTTTTGTGTTCTAGGCTTTTTATTATGCAGCTTATATTGCTGTGTGTTTTTATTAGGGCAGTGATTGGTGTTTTTTCCCCCTTTTTCTGTGTTTCCTGATTTTGTAAAATGCACATTTGTAATGCAAAGAAGGAAGCTGATAAAAAGAAAATCATATCCCTCTCCCCTGCGAACAGGTACACTAAACAAAAGCAAAGGAAAAGAGTCCTTGAGTCACAGTGAGCAGGTGTGCCTTAAGCAGGTGGCTCTGGTCCTCAGCACAGGTACGGGCACAGGGCAGTGGGCTTGGGTGTCTGCGCATGTGGGTTTGGGTGGGCACAGCACAGCATCCCTAGCCTTCTTGCCCTCTTGGGAAGGGAGCCGCTGTTCTCTCTGCCTCTGAGCCTGTTCTGTAGAAGGGCCATGTTAGAAGGACAGGCCAGGACATCACGAGAACCGGGGGTGTGGCCACCTCCTCCTTCCCAGCGGGCATGGCTAGCCTCAAGTCTCCCATTTTTGGACTGACAAGTGGCCTCTCACCGGCCTGATCTTCCTGCAAGGGACCCTAAGACTGAGATTAAGGCTGGGGAAAGAGAGAGGTCTCCATGTGAGCCGGCGCCTCTGATCCAGCTCTCCTGCTGTGTTGTGTTTTCATCTTTGTCCGATCCAGGAGGGATGACCTGCGGGTCTGCTCATGAGCTGAATCTTCTCTGCACAGCTGCAAGTGCGGCTTGCCTGTGTCGCTCTCTGTTCCTGGCACAGTGCAAGGAGGCCAGGCAAGCAAGAATCTTGGACTGCCTTTGGTCCTTGGAGGGGAGCTAGGGGTCAGTCCTCTTGAGGGCAAGTAGACCCA
The DNA here is from genome assembly GCF_020171115.1 of Neogale vison. NCBI lineage: Eukaryota > Metazoa > Chordata > Mammalia > Carnivora > Mustelidae > Neogale > Neogale vison. The sequence continues at coordinate 3,560,697 of NC_058092.1, read as the reverse complement.
GAGTGTCAGCCCCCATCAACTTCAGAGTTGGTTTGCAGACCGAGAGCCCCTTGAGTGAAGTGGGGGGCTGTGTCCCCTTGAGGAAAGATCCCACCCCCACACCAGAAATTTATATCATTAATTTTCCTGATCTTCCCCAAAGGGACTTATGGTTCTTTCCCAGCAAGACTGGGGAACGGGGAAAGGGAAATAGGCCTTCTGGGAACTACTGGACACTGGCTCTGAGCTGACACTGCTTTCAGGAGACCCTACATGTCCCTGTGCCCTCCAGGAACATATTGAGATCAATGCTTCCTTAGCAAGAGGACCACCTTAAAGTAGGGGGTCAGGGAGGACCCTGCAAAAGAGATGTTTCTGCAGAGACCTGACTAGCTTTCTTAGGGCCTATTACTGGCTTTGGGAAAGAAAGCTGGGGACCATCCCCTTCCTTCAGTTCTTGGCACTCAGGATTGGCTTGGAAATTCCCAGTAGTAAGGCCCTTCCTACACCTGCTTCTGTTCTGGCCAGCATCGATAGTCTTCCCAGGGTACATCCCAGGCCACCCCAGAATGTTGGCTCATGTTAAAATGTTTTAAAAAATGTACAGAAAAAAATCATGGTGCTACGTGAGCTGTAATGATCTATTGGTGTAGGTTTAGATTAGTAAGTAGAGAGGAAGTATTTATGTATACGTCCTTTGTTCAGTAAATGTGAAGATCCTTCTTAGTGTCCAGGCACCGTCTCTGCCTGTGCAGGCCCAGATGTCCTGTTTCTTATTGTTAAATGAACCTTTCTTGGCTCACCTCCTCTCTCCTGCCATGAGGAGAAGGCAGCAGTGCTGTTATGACCCGGAGTGTCATGGCACTTTGGAGCCCGTGTGCATCGGAGCAGTAGAGAGCTCCTCAATTCTGCAGTCCCTTCCACCATGTTTACTTCTGGTTGCACCGTTGCTCGCAGCACTGCGTCGTCTGTTGCACAGTCTGTGAGTCCTGGCTCCGGTCACTCTCTCAGAGGACCCTGTGCTTCATCACTGATGACCAAAATGCCAGTGTTACTCACAGTATGCAGGAAAATGGGAACTAGAATGTGCTGGCTCTCACATAACACTCACTGTGTGTAATTTCTTAGTGCCGTCCTACAACAGCTCCTTTTCCTACCATGTTTTCTTCTGAATCTTTAGGCTATAATCACTGCATTGTTAGAGATCTTTGGGGGCACCTTGGGGGGCTCAGTGGTTTAAGCCTCTGCCTTCGGCTCAGGTCATGATCTCAGGGTCCTGGGATCGAGCCCCGCATTGGGCTCTCTGCTCAGCAGGTAGTCTGCTACCCCCCCCTGCCTATCTGCCTACTTGTGATCTCTCTCTCTCTATCAAATAAATAAATAAAATCTTTTTTTTAAAAAAAGATCTTTGTGTCACCCTCCCCCCCCACACCTATTTTCAAACACTGACGTCAGAGGGAGGATAGGCGAGGGCCCTGTTTTTGTAAAGAATGTCCCTCTGTCACTGTTCAGAACTCAAGACTGAAAACACAAGGTGACCACATTGATGGGAGGCAAGAGAGAACATCAAGAGGAGAGGCCATTTGCTTTGAAGATCAGTGCCTTAAAAGCCCTAAACAATCCCAGGGGTCAAGTAGAGAACCGAGACTTCTATCTGCCAGCAAGTATTAAGGTCTTCATCTCTGGTATCAGTGGGAATGACAGGGGAAGCTTGGACTTCCACTCCGGCCTGGAAGTGTATCCTCTCCAGAGCGGTATTACAGGAGACCTAATGAAGAATCTGGACTCTTACCATCATTAGGCAGTAATGAGGCCACCCCAAGTGTGATGTCAGGGGAGGCCAAGGGGGAGACCACCCCTGCCCAGTGGGAATGATGAGATCCCCCGACCCTCCACAGGTATCAGTGCAGGCAGACTGGGGACCTTCCATCTGAGAGGAATGAGATGGAGCCCCTCACTTACTTCCACTGCTGGAGCAATGCCAGAGAAACTGTCTAAAAAAGAAGGTTTAAATAAGATCCAGAGTCTCAACATAACACAAAAATGGCCAGGTTTCAGGGGAAAAAAACTCGCTCACTACTAAGAACCAGGAGCACGTCAAACTGAATGAAAAATTATAATAAATACCAACCTGTGATGGCAAAGATGTTAGAATTTTCTAACAAAATTTTCAAGGCAGCCATGATAAAAAAAAATGCTTCAGGAGCAATAATGAACACTCTTTAAACAAATGTAAAAACAGAAAGTCTTATCAAAGAAATAGAAAGTCTCAAGAAAGGAATAGGAGATATAAAGGGGAACCAATCAGACATTTTAGGACAGATAAGTGCAATAGCTGGAATTTAAAAGTTTAGTGGATGGGCTCAAAAGCAGAATGAGAATGTAGAGGAAATCACTACAGACCCCACAGACATCAACAACACAAAGGAATAAATACAAACAACTGTGTGCACATAAATTTGATCAAACTTACAAACTACTACAACTCATCCAAGGTGAAATAGATAATTTGAGTAGCTCTGTAACTTCTAAGGAAATTGAATTTGCAATTTAAAATCACCAAAAAAGATATCTCTAGACCCAGAAGTTTTCACTGAAGAATTCTGCCAAATGTTTAAGGAAGGATTAATACCAATTCCACACAATATCTTTCAGAAGATAGAAATGGAGAGGAAACATCCCAATTTATTTTATGAAATTAGTATTACCCTATTACCTAAACCAAATATACCATGAAAAAGAGAAAACTATAGATTAATTTCTGTCATGGACGTAGATTAAAAAAATCTTCACAAAATATTTGCATTTAACATTTATCAATATGTAAAAATTATACACCGTATCCAAGGAATTCCAGGAATGCAAGACTGGCTCAAAATTTGAAAATCAATCAATATAACCCACCAAATTAATAGGCTAAAGAAGAAAAAAAAAATCACATGATGATGTGATTGATGCAGAAAGAGCATTTGACAAAATTCTACACCCAATCATGACTAAAAACCCTTAGAAAAATAAGAATGGAGGGGAATTTCCTCAACTTGATAATGAGGACCTACAAAAAACCTGCTTCTAAGTTTGTACATAATGGTGAAAGACAAAATGTTTTCCCCATAAGATCAGGAATGAAACTAAGATGTTTCTTTTCACCATTCTTACTCAGCTTAGTGCCGGCAGGGTTATAAGGTAAGAAAAGGAATTTAAAGGCACATAGAATGAAAAAGAAGAACTAAAGTTCTTTTTGTTTGTATATGATATTATGTATGTAGACTTTTCCAAGAAACCTACAAAAAATACCTAAAACACCTAGAACTAGTACAGAGTTCAACAAGGTTGCAGGATACAAAATCAATATACAAAAATCAATTGTATTTCAATATACTAGAAATGAACACATGGACACCAAAATGAAGAATACAATGCTATTTACAAGTGTGGAAAGAAAAATTTAGGTATGAATCAAGAGCAATTGCAAGACTTGTATGTTGTATACTCTACAACTCTGATGAAATAAAGAGTAATTAATAAAAGAAGAAATATATTTTGTTCATGGTTTGGAAGGCTCAACCTTGTAAAGATGAAATCTCTCTTTAAATTGATATACTGGTTTAACACAATTCCCATCAAAAGCCCAGCAAGATTCAATTCTTTGTAGGTATGGGGAATATTATTATGAAATTTATTTGAAAAGACGAAGGAACTAGAATAGTTCTATTTGAAAAAGGAAAAGGAAGTGGAAAGAATCCATGGATCTGATTCAAGACTAATTATATAGCTACCACGATCAAGATCAGAATAGAGGGGAAAATGTGACATTTCACCAAAGAAGATACACAGAGGGCAAATAAGCACATGGAAAGCCGTTGAGCTTGATTATTCTTCAGGGAAATGTAAGTTAGAACGATCCTTAACTATCCCTACACATCTTCCAGAATGGCTAAAAAAAGAAACAAGGTGACAGTAGCAAACGCTGGCGAGAATGTGGAGAAACTGGATTCCTCATGCGCTGCTGGTGGGAATGTAAAATAGGATGGCCACTCTGGGCCAACAGTTTGGCACTTCCTCAAAACACTCAACCAGCGACTACCATACATCCCAGTGACTGAACTCCTGGGCGTTCATCCCAGAGAAATGAAGACTTAAGTTCATACACGTCCCCGCATGTGAATGCTTGCAGTGGCTTGATTTGTAATCAGTAAGTCAAGTCTGCCCTGGGAACAGCCCCGAAGTCCTTCCCCAGTGTCTGGTTCAGCAGACCGTGGGACCTCCGCGCCCACAGAGGGATAGTGCTGAGCTCTCCACCTGTGCGCGACCCCAGGTGGGTGTCCTGGGAGCATCGCCGTGTGAAGAGAGCCCAACCCCAGAGCTTGCGTGCGTGGATCCATTTCTGTAACATTCTCGCGATGTCAAAATTACAGGAATGGGGAGCGGGGTAGGAAGTTGAAGAAGGTGGGTGATGAGGGGTTGTGGCTATGAAGGACTGCAGGGGGGTTCCGTGGCAAAGAGAATGTTCTGGATCTTGATCAGAATGCATCAATGTTCATGTCATTGTCAATGTCAAGGTATCAATGTCTGTATGGTTTTGGTATTGTCCTCTAGTTTTGCTGGATGCCACTGTAAGGACCTATTTAGCCAGAGCGGCTCCATCTCGGTTAAATCGCCATTTTGTTGTTTGTGCAGTGAGCTTCAATCGACTCTCCCCGCCAGAGAAACTTACTTAGAAGCAAGTCCAGGAGACGAGTAAAATGTTGTCGGCTAGTTCCTGATAACAGAGCCCAGAATACAAGGACGAGTCAGGCCAGATGGGGACATCTAATCAGTAAAAAGTACTGATTGTAACAGAGAGAAGGTCTTGCCCAAATCAAAATGACTCCATTTTGGGAAGGACGACGATCTTATTGTTCACACTGAATACGTTAACTGACTAAGCCTTCCCAGAAAGTACTGTTTGTGACGGTTCCCGGTATGGGGTAATCTTGAATAACACGTCACCAGACCGATGAATCTAGCCAATCAGCAAGAGACACACAAACCCGGTGGGTTGAGATACCAAGACATGGATTGCAGTTTTACCCAATAAAAGGTGGCCTGTAAGATTGGGAGGGGTCGCTCTCTTCGGAGGTGACCCTGGCCGGTCAGTCTGACTTCTAATGCTTGGCATAAAATAAAGCTTTAAATAACTTTCATCTTGTCTCAGTCTTGTTCCTTTGATAACGGACCTAAAACCGGCACTGGGGAGAACGGGGTGAAGGGTCCGGGGGGATCTCTGTGGTATTTCTTACAACTGCATGTGAATCTGCAGTTGTCCTAAAATAAGACCTTAAAAAGATACTCTGAAGGCAGTTTATGTCATAGCTTTGCAAGCTCAGTGTTCGTCTGTGCGTGCAGTAAGCACCGGGCGAGGACGCACCATCAGGAAGCTCCCGCACACACTCATCCTCCGTCCGTGTTGGGCAGTGCGCAAGAAGAGTGCCTCGTACTGTCTTTCCCTGAGAGAGAATGGCGGGGGGCCCCCGAGGCCGGAGATCGCGGGCCTGATTCCACACTGGTGAAGTTTTAATAAGTGTTTCAAAAGGGAAATAAAAAGGCCTTGGAGGGACCCTGCTGGCTGCCTGACCCAGGGGTGGCACAAAGGGTCAGACCCCAGGGTCAGAATGGAGGCAGGCAGGAGCCGACACAGGGCCTCAAGCCCAGGGCCGATGGGACACCATCCGCAGCCTGGAGCCTTGTCCTCATGGTCAGCATGAGTGAGAGTCACCGAAGATCGGCGTGTCAGCTCGAGCTGGTGGCCGGGTCTCCCACGGTCCTGCAAAAGATGCGCCAGGCGGGCCAGGAGAGCCATCAGCTAGAACCCCCGTGCACAACCCGGAACCCAACTCTAGGACTCCAGGATGGCCCCACAGCTAGGAGTCTCAGAGCTCCTTGGGGCATCACGTGATTCTAGGCTCTGGGCAGAGGGCAGAGCACCTCGAAGGAGGCAAACAGAGGCTCATGCAGGCCCTGGAGTAATCTCGGGGCGCCCGGCCTGGTTCTCGGCACAGGGGCAGGGCTTAGAAAGCTTCCAGGTAGGGGACTCTGAAGCGTGGGGCTCCCTGCCACTTGGCGCCGGCCAGGGCCCTCTTGTCTGGTGGCTGGTCATTGCATGGTCACCGTCACCTGGTCACCAGCAAAGCAGGAGGGGCCCCTGCCCCGCCTCGCTCCCGCGTGTGGCTCCGATATGAAGACTTGTTACACACTAACACAGACACACACCCCCTAACAGGGTGCGAGAGGCTTAGGACGCACGTGGCAGCGGTCCCCGGAGCGCAGGGCAGGGCTCTCAAGTGGAGACAGGGGTCTGCCCTGGGCTGTTACCCTGGTCCGGGCGGGGCCAGGCCGAGAGGTCCACGTGGCAGAGGCTTGCGTGGCGGGAATCGCCTACCACTGGTGAAGAAAGGAGCACCCGGCTTCCTCATGGGCTTGTCTAGCTGTGGGGTGTGAGGGCATGAGGGTGTCGAGGCTTCGGAGTTGTGTTGTTCAGACAAGAGAAAGGGGTCAGACCCCTCCTGATGCGGTAGGGCGGGGAGTAAGAAAACATCAGGTCCCTCCTTCACCCCACCAGCACGGCGGGTTCCCTGGTGTTTGCACGGCTGCCGCTCTACTCCTGGGCTCACCTAGCAGAGCCTTGTACCCGCCGGGTGACAGGAGCCGGCCCCTGCTTCCCCTGCTCCCACTGCCGTTCCTCGAGGCTCTGCCCTCGGTCCTGTTTTCGGGGCTCGGGAGGCTCTCTGCAGGGGTGGGCGGTGCTGTGTCCTGGGAGGGATGCCGCAGGCAGGCCCCAGGGGAAGTCCTGCGCCCGGGACCACAAGGACTCCCCGTGCAGGCCCTTCCCGGGGCTGGGCCAGCCCCGCAGGGAGCCCGCACTGTCCTCAGGGAGGCAGGCCTCGGGGAAGAATGGAAGAGCACGGGGAGGAGATCGGGAGTGCCCTGAGGGGTGAGTTAGGAGTGACAGGGACGTCCCTCCAAGCTCCCGACAGTGGCCAGAGCCCTGCTTGCAGGTTTTCTCGGTGGCCCCCTTGTACCTCAAAGAAGGTTCCAGAAGTGCTTTCCTTTCCAGGCCCGGGGGGCCTACCTCCCCTGCCCTGACCACCGGCACCCCCCAAACCTCCCCCTGCAGGGGCCCCACCTGAGTCCCACCCACTCAGGTGCGGCGGACTGGCCCTGCCCCCACTGTCACTCCATGCAGGAGACGACACGGGTGTGTGCGGTGTTGATCACGGCGTCGTGCGTACTAACTGGGGACCACTGGGGGTCTCTCTCTGTCCCCTAGCAGGGGATGGTTGCGGGAGCCCTCCTGCGGACACCCTGCCGTCTCCCACGGCGATGTCACGCGAAAGCACGGCCACGAGGATGCTGCCTGCGGAAGCCGCGGGGCTCTCAGAGGCACTGGGCGTTTGGGGATGTGACCGTGTGTACGTGGACATGTGCTCGTGCACGCATGCACACACTGGCGTACGTGTGCAAACGCGCGTGTGTGCTTGGGCGTGTGCGTACGGGGGTGTGTGTGCACATGCGTGTGTGTTCATGCATGCCCACGGGCGTGCGCTCTCTTGCCTCATGGTCTCTCATGTGGAAACGCGGCCCCCCTGAGAGGTGGCCCCTTCAGCGTCCCTTTCCTGGCGAGGAGCGGAGGAGGAGGGCAGGAGGAGAAGGGGAGACAGCGTTCTCCCTACAGCGTCGTGGCACATTCAGGAGAAAAGGCGTTTTGCCAAACAGGAAGGAAAGTGTGAGCCCATTTTTAGAGAGCTCGTTTTAGAAAAACACGGAGTGGATGCTGAGGAAAGTTACTGGAAGGATGTACAAACATGTCTAGCGGGGCCTTTGCAGTTTGGGAATTTGGGGTAATTTTTTCCCCCTTCTTTTGACTTGTCTGCATTTTCTAAAATTTCTACAATAAACATCTATTACTCTGTAATAACAACCGAAAAGTTATTTTAGCAGTTGGCCCGGAGCGGTGACAAGTGTTTCGGTGAGCCGCCACCGGGACGCGCTGTGTTCTCGCCTCCGTGGGGGCCCGGGGGCCGCGGGGGAAGCAGTGCAGATAATCACCGGCTTCCTCGAAGATGTCTCAGCGCCCACCTTCGCGCTGCCACAGTGCTGGCGGGTCTGTCTGTCTGGGGCGTGGGGCTTTGCCGGCCCCTCCCGACGGGCGGGTACTTGTCAGACCACGCGTCCTGCTCCTCGGCCGGGAGCCCAGGGGGCGTGCAGGTTTCTGGGCGGGGCGGGCATGAGCTCAGGGGCCCGCCACCAGGTCCTCAGCCTCCGGCCACGTCACTGCATCCCTCGTCTTTCGGGGCTTGGTGTGGAGAGCAGTTCTGATAGGGGGCTCCTGGGTCAGATGCCTGGGCTCCGTGGGGAGGCCAGTGGCCGTGGGCCAGTCCCTCAGCCTCCCAGTGCCCCGGCTGCATCCTATATAGAAAGGGGCCGGTGATGTGTCCGCTGCACGGGTGGCCTAGAGGAACTGCCAGGCACGTGAAGCACAGAGAGCAGCTCCCCGCACACCATCGGCACTAAATAAATGTGTGTTACTGTTCTCGTCATTGTCCTCTGTGCGATGGGTATGTCGGCTGGCGGGATCCTGGCTTCAGAGGTGTTCCAGTCTGCGTCTCCCGAACCCGTGAATGTGGGAGCCTGCGTGGCAGAGGGGGAATGCGTGCTGCAGACAGAGTCAAGGCTGCTCGTGGGCTCACCTCAACCCGGGGAGGGGTCTGCCTTCTCCTGAGGGACCCAGTGTGATCACAGCGTCCTTGTAAATGGACGAGGGAGGTGGAGAGTCAGAGGGCTTGGGGATGGCAACAGAAGTGGGGTCAGAGGGGGCACTGGTGCCGGCCTTGGAGGGGCAGGTGGGGGCTGCGAGCGAGGAGTGAGGGCGGCCCCTGGAAGCGGGAAAGGCAGCTCTCCCAGGGCCTTCAGAAGGAGGGCCAGTGAGACCCGGGCTTCTGCACGTCACAGCTGCGAGAGAGCGAGTCTGTGTGGAATCACGGAGTTCGTGGTCACAGGCAGCCCGGGGGTGTCTCAGCGTCTCCCCGAAGAAAGGGTGGGAAGGGGAACAAAGTCTCAGGTGCCCAGCATGCCTGCCCTCCGCGGTCTATGTCTGGAGTGCGTTACAGCCGCCCGTCCTGCAGACTCCTTTCCTGCCACCTCTGTGGGCACGGTTTTCGGGGTGGGGTGGGGCTGTGCACTGGGGAGATGTCTGTGGGGCCCCGCAGGTGCCTCAGTGGATCTGATTGGCAGAGCTCCCCTCTGTCACTCTTCCCCTTCTGGATGTCACCTGCGCAGGTGCGTCCTTGAGCGCGCCGCTTCGGGGGAAGCCTGCTTCCACTTGATCAGAGAGCAGAGGAGGTCATCCCCTTGACTGAATGCTACACGCGACGAAATGCCGTGAAACGTCCTTAAGCCCGCCCCGCAGAGTGCTCAAGGCGGAGAGAGCTCAGGCACGGCGCTCTGGTGAGTACCTGCTCTCTTGCCGGGAACAGGGAGAGGTTTGCAGCCACTCTCATGAAATCTCCTCTTTCTGTGTGAAATCCCAGCTTCAGAAGTGCTGCCTGGGAAGTGGCGGGGGAGGAAACCCCCTCCTGGAACGGAGCGGGGGCGGGGGGGCCCTGCTGGAGAAGCCACATGGACACCGGGGTCATCCCCGTCACGCCCCCTGCTCGGCCCCTGGGGGGCGGGTCAGCAGGGTCGGGGGCTCTCCTGCCACCCTCTTCTTCTGCTTTGTCTGCCGGGACCCAGACGGCTTCGTGAGCTCTGCAGAGAAGCCCCCTGAAACCCCCTCCCCGGCCACCCTGACCTCCTCCCGCAGGGCACATTGACTGTTCTTAGTAAGAGGCGCCCCGTACTTCGGGGGCCCAGCCCTGGTCTAAGCGCGCAGCCTGAATTAGAAGATTTTGCTGCCCAGCTCTCCACGAACCCCACAGCCTGTCGCTGCCACTGTACAGTGAGACACCCGCAGCCCAGAGAGGTGACCCCATTTCCTCCAAGTCACACAGCCCAGAAAGCAGCAGAGCCGAGGTCGGCATTGGGACGGCCACCCCCCGAGCCCCCGCGCGTGCTGATGCGCCCCGGGCCGGGGCGGGAGGGCTCCAGAGTCTCGCGCGGCAGCTCCCTCCGTGTGAACACGAGGCCGGCCCAGCACGGCTCCCCCGCAGGGCTCAGGGCACAGCAGTATTGTGCTGTCGCAGAGTGTCGCTGTGCGAGGAGTGCGAGGGGGACGGGCCGATCTCTGCAGCCCGGGCCGATCTCTGCAGCTCCAGCAGGAGGCCCGGCACAGGCGGTGGGTCAGCCGCGGCCGCCCCGGCCCGGGCCCGATCTCTGCAGCTCCAGCAGGAGGCCCGGCACAGGCGGTGGGTCAGCGGCGGCCGCCCCGGCCCGGGCCCCGAGCAGCTGGTGCTGCACTGCGGGGTCTCCGCGGGGACTCGGCTCCGCGGTCCTGTGAGTGTGAGCCTCTGGGCGGGCGCCGGGTGTTCCCAGCGGGGTGTCCGGCCCTTCTCGCCTCCCTCCCTGCTCCTCCACATCTCCTGGGCCCCCGTCCTGGGTTTCAGGGCTCCGTTTGTATTTCAGACCAAAGTGTCCGGGGAGAGGGGGCCTGGAGGAATGAGCAGAGGACTGTCCCCTGAGTGTGCAGCGCAGGGACCAGACTCCCCACCGGGGCGATGTCGGGGGTTCGGTAAGTCAGTTCTCCAGCAGACCCACCCCTTTCTCGGCGGAGCGGCAGGTGTGGCCGCAGGGAGGCTGTTTCCCAACAGGCAAACTCCTGCTCCGGGCCGTGGTCCCTCCCGTTCTGGGACCAGCCTCCGTCCCAAACAGGCTTTGTCTGCCCCTCATGCTCCCTGAAGCTGTGCCCTGCCAGCGTGTCACCCCTAAGACCCTAACCAAGCCGGCTGCCCCTCAGTGGCTTGCTTCCTCCTGGGGTTTTCAGGTCAGAAGTGGGGTTTCATGTGGGCTCCTCCGTGTAGCCTTGCTCAGCAAAGTGCGGATGGAACATTCCAGGAGTCAGCATTTGTTGACGCGTTCAATCCTTTGGCTCCCTGGGCCCCGGTTTACTCCCCTGTGACCTGGGGAGGGGGCTACACCAGAGGCTCCCTCCGTCTGGGGTATTTTCAAGTGCCCCACAGCATAGCTTCACCAAACACCTTCCCAGCCTGGGGAGGTTGCCGGGACGGGGTCTCCGGGGGCCGGTTAGGACTCTGGATCAGGACAGCACATCAGGACAGGGTGCGCAGGACTCCGAGCCAGAGGGCCTGGGTTTGCCTCCAGGCTGCGTCGCCAAGAACATGGGAAAACGTTCCTCTTGCTTTGCTTTCTCGGAATGGGAGCAAGGACAGCGCCCACCTCGGGGTTGTCGTGTGGTTAAATGCCCTGTTTGATCCTAGCAGGAACTTCGCAGCCACGTTAGCCATTCCTTCCCACTAGTCTGATTTTAGCTTTTTCTCAAACCCTTCATTTCTCTTCATTGTGTCCGGGTACCTTCCAGGGCCCTGCATGCTGGCTTTCCTGGCAGCAGATCAAGAATGTCATCTCTGGGGACGAAGGACATGGCCGTCTGTAATCAGACAGCGGCTGCTTCAGCGCCGGAGGGGCGGATGGCACTTTCCCATTCAGACCCAGGGCACCCGAGACATGGAGGGGTCAGGCCGGAGAGAGCCGCCGTTGCCGGAGTGCCCTGTGCACTGGGTGCTGGCCGGGGGCATCGGGGTGCCATCTCGGGGTTGATTCACCCCTGGGAAGTCGACTGTCTTCTGTAGTGTCCCTTCCCCAACTTAGCCTCTTGTGCTGAGCCTGTATCTTGACGTCTCCCCAGAGCTTCTGCCATTACTTCCTGCTTCCTCTGGCCTGACGATGTGAGGCCCCCACCTTGGTCTTCTCTCTGGCATCAATGAGCCATCTGGTCTACCAGCCACCTGGCCAATAGGGTCTAGAGCCTTTTTGCCTTCGTACCTACTCCCATGTCCCCTGCCTTAAGGAGGGTACTCAGGGCCTTGGTGGGGGGCGGTTGGAGAGGGGGTCCCTGGCCTCATGACCTCATGCCAGCAGTGGTGGGGGCTGGGCTCAGGCCTGCCGGTGCTTCTGGGTGTGTGGCCAGCAGGTGACAAAGGGGGGAGCTCTTGTCCCTGGAATGGAGGCAGCAAATGAGCGTTTCTAATTGGAAGGCTTGTTCTACCCAAAACCAGCTCCCTCTTTAAGGAGCTGGTTTGTGGGAGAAAGAAAAGTGGATTTGCACAGAATTTGCAAACATTTGAGCTTCTTCAGCTTTGAGAGCTTTCTCTCTTAATGACAGAGCCTTGCTGCCCCGTACAAGTGACACACACTGACTCTGAGGCCTTATGTGGAACGATTCTGGGCAAACAGGTCTGGGACCCTGGTGAGTGGCTGGGATGGAAGCTTCTCCACTTGCTCTGCTTTTGAAAAGCTGCTTCCCAGCCTGGGCTGTTGCCCCTGCCCACGGGAACGTCCGCCTCCCACGGTGCCGGGGCGTGGCCTCTGCTGTCCCCGGGGGTCAGCTTGAGGCAGGAGGGGAGACGGCCTTCCTGCCTCACGTTGGGTGTTACAGGTGACCCGGCCCAGCTTCCCTCCCAGAACGAGGACCGGGTGGGGTGGGGGGCGGTGGCATTTTCAGAGGACAGCTGAGTAGGTCGCTGGTTGTTCCACTTGTCAGAGTTCCTGCTGGCTTCTGCTGGTTCCAGAAACCCTGGTCTGGTCATGGGCGTCCGTTGGCTGGGGGGTTCCCACAGCAAGGCGTCCCAGACCGCCGGCTTGAACAGCAGGTATGTACTGTCCTGCCGTTCCGGAGAAATCCGAGATTGCGGTGTCAGCAGGGTGGGTTTCTTCCGAGGGCTGTGAGGAGTCTGCTCCGAGCCTCTCCCCTGTGTGTCTCTATGCCAGAATTTCCCCCAGCCCCCACCTGCGGACACGGCGAGAAGGGCAGCTCTGAACCGGGATGCGGGACCTCACCGGTCGCTGGGTCTGCCGGCGCCTTGGTCCTGGACTTCAGCCTCGGGAACAGTGAGAAATGAACTTCTGTTATTTATGAGCCGCCTGGTTTATGGTTTCTTGGTTGATGTGGCCGGATGGGCCTGCCCCAGGGTGGGTGTCTCGGGGGAGTCCATGCCGAGGGGCTGGGATGGCCACGGCCTCTCTCTGGGTCGCGTGGCAGAGGAGGGGAGGGGTCTCTCGGCCTCAGGGCTCACGGCTGACCCGGGTGGCCTGCCTGTCTCCCCCTCCTGACTCAGGGCCCGGGGCTGTGGCTCTGTGACACAGACACGTTGATTTAATGTGTTTCATGTGACCCAGGCGCCTTCCTAGGGAAACGAAGTGCTGAGAAGTGGTCAGACCTGAGTGTCTTTAGGGTTCGCGGAGGAGGGAGAAGAGGGGGAAAGCAGCTGGACAGAGTGTGGGAGCTCCGGGTGGTGGCCTGGGGGTGCTCGCAGGACCCGCTCGTCCCTCCCTATGCCCCCTTCTTGGAGATAAGGATGCTTTTTCCTCCAGGCGTGGAGAGCGCCTCTGTCCCAGGAGGGTCTCGGACCTGCTTCTGGAACGGGTCAGAGAGTCCTTCCTGCTTCCGCCGTTGTCTCAAATCCCTTCAAGTATTCAACATGCCAAGACAGCCTGTTCTAAGGGAGGACGTCCTGAACCCCGTTACTTTGGGGCCCCCGTTCTCCATGACAGAAAGCGGACTCAGCCTCAGCCACCATGCCGTGGGTTTAGGAGCAGTTGGGAGCAGTCCAGATCCTTGTCTGTTCCAGCCGACCGGTGGGGCTATTTGGGGGTGCACCTGGGTATCTGGGGTCGGGGGAGGCCTGCAGTGCGGGCAGATGGGCAGACAAACAGAGGGTTGCCTCTGAGGCACGCTGCGCCTGGCGCTGGCCCGCGGGAACCTCTGGGCGGGCGGCTGCGGGAGGCTTGGCTGAGTGGGACCCTCCAGGTGCAGAGCAGGGGCTGGAGGAAGAATCTGGAACATGGGGAGTTGAATGATCTGGCTCTGTGGCTGAAAGGGAATTTAACCTGGACCTGGGGGTATAGCTACACCCCAGAAAGCGGGGGCTGCCCCCAGTACCGGGCCCAAGCCAAGCTCAGCCGCGGCCCAGGGTGGGGGCACAGTGGCTGCTGGCGCTCGAGCAGACCCACCCTCTGCTTGTCTGCAGGGCCCCCGTCACCCTGAGCGTCTCCCCTTCTCTCCCTCTCTCTGTTTCCCTGTCTGTCTGTCTCTGCCTCCCTCCCTCTGTCTTTCTCTTCCTTTCTCTGTCTCCCCTCCGTCTCTCTCTCTGTCTCCTTCTCTCTCTGTCTCCCCCCGTTTCTATCTCTGCCTCCCTCCCTCTCCCTCTCTGTCTCCCTTCATCTCTCTGTCTCTGCCTCCCTTTTCCTCTTCATCTCTGTCTCTGTCTCCCCCCATTTCTCTGTCCCTCTGTCTCCCTCTCGCTGTCTCCCTCCCTCCCTCTTGCTTTCTCTGCCATGTGCTGAAAGGCAGCACTGATCACCGGTGGAGTTGCTCATTCCCTCCCTTCTTCAGCTGTCTGCAGGGCCACCGGCTCCAGCAGGGCAGGGATCTCCCCCGGGGCGCTCTCAGCTCCTCCGGACGCGTGCACTTGGCATATAACAGGTGCTCAATGACCTCTCCGGGAGGGTTGTGCACGCTGTGCCTGGGGGGACCTTGTTGGCTCTAGCTGGTCTCATCCAGGTGAGGGGGTGACATCTGTCCCCTTTGTGTTGCTCTCCTGCTCTCCCGGAACTTGCTCCGGGTCTGGCGGAAAGCTCAGGCTGCAAGAGGGGCTCGGGGGCCGGGAGGGACTGCGGTTTCCTCCTTGGGTCCTGTCCCAAAGACGGTAGCTTCTGGTTCCTGCTGGAGGGGCCCAGATGGAGGACAGACCCAACCGAGAGGCGGGGTACCGCGGGGCCCCTCTCCCAGGCAGAGGTCAGAGGCTCTGGAGTGAGGCGGGTCTGAGTTTGCATCGGGGTGCACCTGCTTCCCCGGGGAACGGGGCAAGTAACTAAAATTCCCTGTGGCTCCAGTTTTTGATCTCTAAGGTGGGGCCAAGAGCAGTAATAGTGACCCTCATACTTAGAGTACTACTCAGGTCCTCTCGTCTAGTGGAGGAGACGACACGGTGCTAAGTCCCTGGGTCGTCACAGACACTCCTCACCCCCGTGATTACGGCTCTTAGTAAGTTTGGGGGGCACAGCTGGAACCCGAGTGTCGGGGGCTGATGAGCGTGAACCCCGGGAGCTGGGGGACGAGCCCAGCTCTCAGCCGATGTCCCGAAGCCCTCCCTCCGGCTGTCATCACCGAGGCAGCCAGTTCCCATCGTGGGGTCAGCCCTCTGGATCGGACTCTGAGCCCCTCGTCTCCCATTTCCCTAGGATGCGCTCCTCTGAGGGTTTGTAAGAGGTTTCCAAGGGATTCAGCAGATAGCCTGGTGGTGCCTGCAGTCCGGGCCTCGGTCCTGCCCCGAGAACCGTCGCATCACAGCCCTGGTGCCCACAACGGACCTTTTCAAGGACCTTCCACCTGCCTGTGCTCCCGGCTGGCTCCCCACCGACCCCGGGAAACCGTCCTCCTTCATTCAGACCCACCCCCGAGCTTCACGATCCCTCAGGATGAACAGAAGTATGTCCCCGGGTCCAGAAGAAGGAGCTGGTGATAGACAAAGCCCGGGTGGCCAGGAGGGTCCGGGATCCGCCTCACACAGCCAGAGCAGAAACAAAGCAGGTGCACCGGCGGGGGCTGAGGCTGGGCCGGGCCCTGGGTGGGGAAGGGGTTTAGCCTTGCAGGGAGAAGAGCGCCTCGGGGAAGCCTGGAGGAGGGACTCGGGGGCCCGCGAGCTGCAGGACTAACGGTCCCGCAGCCCCATGTGGGTGCCATGCCCCCCGCGTCGCAGAGCCAGGCTTCCGGGCCTCCCGCTGTCTGTGAGGAGCATTCGCTGTTGATCCTGGGGAGCAGATGGGGAAGTGGAAGGTCAGAGGGAGGTGACACGGCCAAAGTCACAGCAGACTGCAGGGCCCAGCGCCGGCTGCTCTGATTCCCGGATCTGTTTGCTGCCTCTTCCCTCCATCGGTCTACCGGAGAGCTTCCTCTGCGCCCGGCCTTCCTGGAGAGGAGGCTCTGCCTGGGGCCTTTTGGGGCTGTTGGAGGCCTGACCCTCGGAGCCTTTGTCCTTCATTCTCCCTGGGTCCACTCGCGTCTGGGCTGCACATGGCCCTTGGGAGGAGACGGGTCAGCCCTTCCTGACGTCTCTACTAACGACATGAAAAGGCGTCCAGGAAGCCCACCGTCCCACCCAACAGTCTGGGTCACTGAGTGCTGCGCCCCAAAGGCAGGCCTGCGGGGGTAGGAGTGACCCCCATTCCCCACATCTGGCTTAGGGGTGGGACCCTCGGTATCTCTGGTCTCCCCGTGGCTCATGCCGGGGTGACCCTGGGTGCCCCCGGAACCCACAGGAGAGCAGAGCTCACACGCCCTGCAGCGGGGACCTGGATCCCGGCACAACGGTGTGCGGCCTCTGAGCCCCCCTCCGGCTCCGCCACCCTGGGCTCCCCGCCGGACTCGCAGCTTCCCCCGCTCCGACTGCAGGACGCGGGCTGCTCCGCGCTGCCTCCTGCTCGCAATGGCAGCGACTTGTGTATTCGCACGGCTCAGGAAGGGGAGACTCCGTAAGTCTGGGAGTAAATGCCACACGCTCTAAGGAAGTGATTTCTGCAGGTGGACACACGTTTGGGCGAAAGTGCCCTCCTCGTGTGACCGTCGGGGTGGCCCGTCTGCTCCTGCCTGCGGGGCCTCCGCCTCGGAACTGGGGGATGGCGACGCGGTTGCTGGGCCCGGAGAACAGCTGGGCGCTTCCTGGCCTCCCCCACCTGCTTCCCCTGTCACCGCTGACCCCAGCGAGAGCTGCTGGGTGGGCCCCGCTCCGGCCCCCTTCCGGGTGTGGAAGGAAGCCCGCGTCTCCATGCAGTGTCCCACGGCTGCCACCAGGGGTCACCAGGCCCCAGGGCTGGAGGGTGGACGCTGGTGGACGCTGCCGGCCAGGAGCGGAGCCAAGCGGCGGGGGCAGGCGGAGGAAGCTGGCAACAGCCCGGATGCGAGCGTCGGTCGGGAGCTGGGAGGCCAACCCTGGCTGGGCCCTCGGGCCAGCTGAGCAGTGGGCTTTAGCCCCTGGGGTGCCATGGTGTCCCACCTGCCATGCAATGGCTGTGGGCTCTGGGGAAGTCCCAGGACCCGATGCTGCTGGCTTCTGGGAGAACAAGGCCCAGCACAGTGCTTGAGAGCTGGTGGCCTTTGGAGCCCCCTGAGCAGGCTCTAAGTCTGAGTGGATTGGGCCACCCCCTCAACCTGTTTGAGCCTCGGCATCCCCATCTGTACAATGGGAGACATGGCCCAAGGGTTGCTGAAGCGCTCACGGAAACAATGTATGCGGAGCGCTTGGCGCAGCTGGCGTGGCGGCGTCCCTCAGCAGGTGGAAACGACGGTTCCTGTCCCCGTCGGGGTTTTTCAGAGGGACTGTCCTTCCGTGGTCGCCTCCTCCAAGACGCTGTGTGGCTCCTGCTGGTTCTTAATGTCCCTAATCTCCTGTTGATTATTCCTGGGGTTTCAGCCAAATAAGCACTTCCAATTAAAGCTCCTGCCACGGCTCCAAGTTGAGTTGCCATGGCAACGGGAGTGGGGATTTTACTTCTTCCCTGGAATGTACACACGTGTGTGTCTTTGTGTAGGTCTCTGCTTGTGCGTCAGGCTGTTACCAGAGCTCACCCCTGTGGGGCCCAGGGCCGGCAGGTGGGCGGACGGAGGGAGGCTGAGCCCCCGCTCCCGTGGGCCTCCTGGCAGCCTGGAAAAGGCTCTGCCCTACAGTGCTCGGCCCGTGTGCGGGAAGAATGCAGGTTTCCCCGTGTTCCCCGTGCAAGCATGGCCTCAAGGCTCCTGTCCAGCCCGGCTGCCGGCAGGAGGCCACGCGGGGTGCTTGATGGTCCTGCCCGAATCTCAGGAGCGTCACATGCGTGAGCGCGTTTCTGTCTCTTTCTCTCTGCGTCTTGAGCTGGTCCTTGGAGCTGCATCTCAGAGACAGAATTCCGAACTCCGCTCAGGCCCCGACTGACAGAGGACGGGGAGGTGCCGAGCTGGGGGCAGAGCTGCGAGGCCCCACCTCCGGGGGGCTCTGAATTCCAGATGCGTTCAGCGTCGGTCCTACGGGAAGTTCCTGGAAAATAGGCTGCGGCTTCATGCACGGATCGGCTGGGACTCCTTCAGCTGAGAACATCTAAGCGGCTTTTGCAAAATAAAATAAACAGATGAAAGAAAGAGAAAGAAAAAACATGTATGCACGCGCGCGCGCGCGCACACACACACACACACACACACGACAAAAAGACACAGACACACACATGGGGCCCCAGTGACCCCAGTCCAGCCTTGTCTAGTTTCCTGCGCATTTGGATCTGGGGCTCCAAAGGGCATGGGGCTCTGACCGCTCCAGGTCTCAGCTCTGCCTGCTGTGTGGGACCCCCCTCTCCCTGGGATGGAAAGACCTCCAGCCCAGATCTCGGTGCCTGGGGCTCGGGGGGGATGTTGAGAGAGCTTTCTCTGACACTGTTGAGAAAACAGATCTTGTGGAAGGGTCTGATAGACCCTCTCCCCACCTTCCCACTCCGGACACCGTTGGAGGAATGTGCTGAGCTGGAGGCTGGCCTCGGTCTGTGGCTGCGGGGGAGGCCGTGGGAGCCTGTAAGCAGCTGGAGTGTCCCTCTGAAGCCCTTTATCCCTGCCATGGCTCCCAGTGCAGGGAAGGGAGCTGACCTGCTGGGCAGGCTGGGTATCCCTGGCTGCTTCCTGTGCGTTGGGAGCTGTCTGGGCCCTGCGGACGAGGAAAACAGTCCCTTGAGGGACAAAAAAGCACAGTGGTAGCTCCTGGGTCTGCTCTGGGGGCTCCCCATCTATGCTCAGGGCCTCAGCCGCAGACCAAGTGTGCCAACATCTGCATGAGGCGTTTGACCCACGGCGGTCTGTTTCAAAGACCAGTGTTCGTGGGATATTTTCTCTTGAATTCTGGAAGTGTGAGCTTCTTCGTGGTGACAGCTGACTTTGAAGACAATCGACTGGTTTTCTGAATGAACTGGGATTCACCGAGGAAGGGGTTTGACAGGCAGGACAGAGATGCCGACCCAAGGCCCGAAAGCTTCCCCTGTTGTAACAAATCAGCTTCTCCCCTCTGCATCTGGAATCATTTCAGCTGCTTTTGGAGATCGAGAAAATAGTCACGCACTTCGTTTTCAGGACTGGTGGTCTGGAAGAGAAACCTGGTTGGGAAGCCTATGGAAACTGCTTCCCAAGACATTAATTTCTCCCCATTAGGGATTTTCCCCAATCTCTTCTTAGCATCTCTGGAGTCTTTCTGGGTCCCTGCTGGTACTGCCCCCCTCACCGTGGATGGAAGCCCAGTCTTTTGCTTTGTTTTAGAGCGATCCCCTCTGACCCTCCAGGAGGGCTGGTGACAGGTGCTCACGTCTCTGACGGGTGTCTGCTCTGTGTCTAGTTAATTTCCTATTTGGAAACGAACATGCCCTTTGCTTTTGGAAATGTAAGGGGACCAGCCACGTCCCTCCGGTCGCCTGTGATCATCCTGGTTTTCCATCTCGCACGTGTCTGTCCCACAGACCAGATCATGCTCTCCACCGGGCTTGCCTGAGTCAGCGGAGCTCCCCAGGCTCCCCAAGCCTTGTCCCTCCCAGCGTTCATGTCACACTGGATTGTCCCTGCCAATTTCTTTGTCTCTCCAATGAGGATGGATCTTCCCGTCTTCGCTGAATATCCCCAGCCCCTCAATGGGTGGGGCAGGACGTCCCATGCCATGTCTATTTCCCGAACGGGAGCCCTGATGAACTTTAGGAAAGACCCTGATGGAGCCTCAAGTCTTTTACTTCGGTGGCACAGGCTGGTTCCTTGGTGCGAAATACCCAGACCGAGACCTTCGGGAGACATTTCTGGGTTGTTCATGTGTGATCTGAGAGGCCAGCGGAGGGGAGTACGTTCTCTTCCTAAGTCTGCCCTTTGGCTTTTGAGAGGACACCAGATACCGGGGGCTAAATGTGGGTGCTGACGGGCTTAAGGGCCGCCCCAGAGTGCTTGGGGGTGGCTGGGGAGTCAGCACGGTCATCTCTGAACTGGGGAGCTGCTGCTAAACTCTTTCCGGCCGGGCCCTCAGCTCCACGATGTTTCCCAGTCTCTGGTGAGGCCGGTGCAGCCGCCGGACTCCTTTCCGGATGACAGGGGGAGAACACCGGAGACGCCAGAGCAGCCCTTCCCGTCCACGCCCACGACACCCTCCCAGGATGTCTGCAGTGTCCCCACATCTTCCGAGGAGTGGAGTTCCTTCCATGAAGGAGTGAGCCTGTGCCTGGCCTTCCGCCTGGCCAGGGCCGATCGCATCACTGCCACCCCAGCAGGTGGTCCCCCAGCAGGTGGTCTCCCAGCAGGCGGTCCCCCAGCAGGTGGTCCCCCAGCAGGTAGTCTCCCTCCAACTGTCCCACGTGCTGAGTCTCATTTTCCTCCTGGCAACCCCCGTCCTGTGAACTGCCGCTCCTGGGTTTTCCCTGCTCAGCCCACTGTCCTGTTTCTGGGCCCGGTGCAGGGACCACCTATCCTCAGTGGCTTTCCCGGCCTCCCAGGACTTTCGAGGAGCAGTTCTCTGGGTCCTGACATGCCCGGATTTACCTCCATCCTTGTAGTTGCCTCTCAGTGCGATGGAGATCTGTCTACTGTTCCTTCCCTCCACTGACCGTGAGCATCCTGACGGGTGGAGGTATGTGTGTGTCCTCGTGCCTGGCAGGGTGTCAGACCACAGCAGGTGTTCACATGGAGCTGGAAGGGAAGGAGGGACACAGGGAGGGGAGCGAGCAAGCGAGCGAGCGAGAGGGGTAGGGAGGGAATCAGTGTCCCACTTCCTTTTCTTTCTTAAAGCTGGCCTGATGTCTTTTGGTCCTTCTCTGGAATTAATGCAACAAAACAAAGATCCAAGTGTCCCAAAGGCCTCAATTGTATACCTTGGGCACACCTGGGTTTCTATTAAAAACTAGTCTTCTCTGTCACAACATCTATCCATTAAAAGATCAGGTCCCTTCTCTCTGGTCCACTTTCCCATGTACGGGTTTGCCTTCCCTCTGCCCTCACCCCTGCTTGTGCTATTGCTCTTTCTTTCACCTCTCATCCCTGCATCCCTCCCTCCCTCCCCCATCCATCCCTCCATCCATCCATGAATCCTTCCAACCATCCATCCTTCTGTCCGTCTGTCCATCCACCCATCCAGTCACCTCTTCCTTAAAAAAAAAATGTACTGTGTGCCAAGGGCTGTTCAAAACATAAAAACTGATGCCATGAAAAACTGGACAAAAATCCATGCTGTCATAGAGCGTGCCTCTATCTATCAATCCAATAATCATCTGTCTGTCCGTCCATCCCTCCATCCATCCATGCATCCGTCCCCCCCTCCACTGTGCATCTATGTGTCCGTCCATCCATCCATCCATCCATGAATCCTTCCAACCATCCATCCATCTGTCCGTCCGTCTGGCCATCCATCCATCCATCCTTTATCACATAGTTATGCTGGAAGTCAAGGCATGTGCTTGCTTTGGTCAATGAAATGTGAGCGGAGCTGGTGTGTGTGTCACCTCTGGGAAGCGGTTGAGAGGCAGTTCTGGTTTTCTTCATGCCTTCCTCTCTAGCAACATTCTAGGTCTTTCCTGCCTCATCAGCATGGGTCCTGGAGCGAGGAGCAGTACAAGGCGCAGACCACTCTTCCCTGCAGCGTAACCACCAAACTGCTCTGGACATGTGGCAGGAGAAAGAATCAAGACTTTGTTATAAACCATTACTTTTTTTCTTGTTTTTTGTTTTTTTTTTTTTTTTCTATAGCATACCCTGGCCTAGCCTGGCTGATGGATACAAAGTGACAGATTGTTTTCCAGATGGTTATGCCAATTTACATGCCCGTCCTCAGTGATCGGGAGTGCCTGTCTTACTCTATCCTCGCCGCCTGGAATAGCATCATTGAAATTTATTTTAAAAATCTGATCAGTCTGAGAGGTGAAGAGGAATCTTATTTTAATTTCCATTTCTTTGATTAGTAGGGAGGTTGATCGTATGGGCAGTGGTCGTTTGCTTTTCTTTTCCCAGGAACCCTTTTTCTGGGCTGGAAAAGATGACTACAACAGCATCAGAGGAGTTCAGTTTAGTCCTACATGGAAGAAGTCAAGGGCAAGCATGGGAAGTCCTGGGGAACAAGTCCCCACGGGGATGAAACTGTGCGGCGGGAAGTTCTCTGCTGGGGAAGGGCAGGTTTACAGGTCATGCAGGGGCTGGAGCTGGGAGGGCAGGGGGAGGGCAGAGCGCGGGTCCTGAAGCCCGGAGCCCCCTGGCCATCTCCTCTGCAGCCCAGCTTACACCCTGACTGTTTCTGTTCTTGGAGTCTGCAGGTGGGAGGCGGGACCTGGTCCCCCCCCCCCCCCAGCGGCCCTGCTCTGGCTCATCCAGGCTCTGCCTCCAGACGGCTCCGTTGGGGGCCTGGAAGGCGCGGGCCGTCCCTTCCAGCGGCTCATTATCCCCTGGCTTATGTAAGCCTTGGCCAGGTTGCGTCTCTGGTCCGGGTCTTTAAAAGTAAGCTGCTTACATAACTGTTTCGACTGCACATTTGAATTAATTTCCAACATTAACTTTGCTTTAGAATAAAGTCATTGGAGACCAGTGGGAAGTGGGGGGTGGGCTCCAGGGACAGCATCCCTTGCCCCCCCATCCCCAGCCCCTGCTCCCCAGCCCCTGCCTTAGTCCCCAGCCCTGCTAAGTCCTGGGGACTCCTGGGGAAGTGGCATTTGTTTGGAAGAGGCCGCTCAGGATTCCAAATTTCTCTCCATCTTTGTGCCACAATAAATTATTCAGGTAAATGGCTCCAGCCTGTGCAAAGAGCCAGATCACGCAAAGGCCTTCAGCCATGAGGTTGGTAGAAACAGAGGGACTCTGGTGGGTCGTGAAGGAGCCTGAGGCGACTTACCCCTTAAAGGTGGGCGCCCCTGGCAGGGGCCATGGGGACCTGGTGTTCGGGGCTGTGACTGCCCTCCCGGAGGTCGGCTGCGGGTCAGAGATGGTTTCCCTCTGTGAGGGTCTCTCCCAAGGCAGGGCTGGGCGTGGGAGGGAGGGAGCACCTGGCGGCCTGCGTGGGGGCCGCGGGAGGATCCCCGGCCACCTCCTCGTCCCAGGTCACCTGTGCCCTCAAGCCTGCGGGGGTTCCTGCTCTGGCCTGACCCGACTGGGATCTTCTTAGAGGCCTGGGAGGGACGTGAGAGCGAGGGGTCCTCACAGGGCCCGGGGAGTTTGAGGACCTGAGGCTTACGCCCACCATCTGCCTGCCTGGCGGCTCCACCAGAGGCGGAGCGACCCGGGGGGGGGGGCTCCGCCATCAGGGCTGGCCCAGGGCAGCACCGTTCGCAGGATGATAGTTACCTTCTGGTGCTTTCCTTGCGTGGAGAGGCAGGCTCAGGTGTTGTGGCCTCCAAAGTTAAGCCTGGAATCACACTTGGTTCTGAAAACTTTCTCCATCCCATTTGACTGGCAGATGCTTCTAATTGTTTTGTTACCTGGGAGAATCCTCCAGAACTCAGGAGATGCCTGGTGTGTGGGGCCTGGTGGGGGCAGAGGATGGCGAGCCCCATCCCAGGGACGAGAGGAGAAGGGGGGCAGAGCGGTGGAGAGGACCGTGGGAGCCGGCACTCGGAGCGGACGGGAGACGGAGGATGGAAGCCACAGGGAGCTGCAGAAATCTGGGGGTTTCTGGGATGAGAGAGGCTCCGAATCCAGGATTGTGACTGGCCGGCCAGACCAGACAACGGCCGGGGAGACCCCATCCCCAGCTGGAGGACCGCCCGGGGGACAGAGAACCAGCGCGGTCCTCACCCCTCTGCAAGGACAGAGGCAGGAAGGAGTTTGCTTTTCAAAAAATGTCTTTATCTTTCTCAAACCCCAAACCAAAGCCATCAGAAAGCCTTCCAGTGGAAACTGTGCCCGTAGATAAACATGCTTTTGTCAAACCTGTCCGCGTCCTGGGAGACACGGGCTGGGGTGGTCTCGGTGCCCGTTGCTAGCCCGGGGCTGCTCTGGCATGGGGCTGGGGGAGGAGGGGGGACCCCAGGGGCCTTGCTCTCCCTTGAATTATTCCGCACGTGCACCGTGTGGGCGCGGCCGGGTGCGGAGTGTGGATGTGGGCAAGCTTCAACGCCGGCGGCAGAGCTCCCTACGGTTGTGAGAGCAGCCACGATGCCTCGGCAGAACGTGGCCTCTGCCACGGAGTGGCCTGCGTGGACGTGGCTGCTGGAGGGTGCGTTCATCCCACAGCTCGAGGCCGACTCCGGGTCGGGGGGGCTGGTGCTCGCTGGGGGCTGGAGAGCTGTCCTGGGGTCCTTGGCCCTGCGGGAGGCAGGAGAGCTTGTGGCATTGCCCGGCCTCCCGCACCTCCTCTGAGCCGGCTCCCAGACATCCTCCCGCACCTCCTCTGAGCTGGCTCCCAGACATCCTTCCTTCTCAGAGCCCGTTTCCTTCCTCACCAAGCGGTGAAGAACCGTCTGGGTGTGCCGGGCCCTCTGTGTGTGTCCTTCCTGTGCGCGACACGGACCGTCCGTGTCAGCTGCCCCCGCTGGCTCTCCCTGGTGGTGCAGAAAGTCACGTCCCCTGGTTCCTTCATTCACCTACTCGCTTTAGTGACATACTTTCCTTCGGTGTCCATCACGGCAGCCTGGCGCCAGGCTCCGGCCGCTGCGGGGAGCGTGACCGGGGCGTGCGGCAAGAAGGCCAATGGCCTCAGGGCAGCACTTTCCAGGCTCCAGGATTTGGCTGAAGAGCCCCGGGCTGCATCCCTGGGAGCACCGTGCCTTGACTCCCTCTCTTTCCTCCTCTCTTTCCGGACCCCGTCTCTCCCTCACTCTCCCCCGCCGCTTGCTCCAGTAATTCTTGGGCACCTCCTAGGTGCCATGTGCTCTTCTAGGCACAGGGACCCAGCAGACGATGACATCAAGCAAAGCCCCCGCCGTCCTTGCTACCGGGAAGGCGGGAGCCAGGCGGGAGGGGCCGCGGGCAGCCAGCCCCTGGGAGTCTCGGCCCCTGGGGCAAGGCCAGGGTTCGGGTTCTCCCACAGACGTGTGGCTCTGCTCCCGGCAGCTGGGACGGGGCCGAGCCCTGGAGACGGGACCAGCCCCCAGCCCCCCACCCACGTGTCCATGGCTTGTGCTCGCAAGAGACCTGGGGGTGCTTCTGAGCTCCGATGGGGGCACTTCTTAGAAGGGCAGCCCCTAGGTCCCCCTCCAGAGGCGAGACTCTATAGGTCGGCGGTGGAACCCAGTAGCTTGGTCGTTAAGGATCATCCTCCCGCCCCCCAGTGGTTCTGTTGATGCACGTGGCCCCTGACCACAGCCTGGCGGTGGGGCAGACATGGCGTAGACCGAGTCCCGGCCCACGGCTTACTTCTCTGCTGTGTGACTGTGGGCGAGTGTCAGCTCCATGGAGGGCCTGAGCTGGGGAGCCTGCAGGCCTGGGAGGGTCCTTCAGTCTGTGCTCACGTCGTCACTGCCGCTGGTCTGCGGTTGGCATGACGCTCCGTGCCCGTCTGCCAGGACCCCAGTCCGGGCGCTGCCCCATGGGGCACCAGGTGGTGCCCCCTGCTCCGTCCCAGCAGGCCCCGTGGACTCACTGTGGCCAGGGAAATGCAGTTCCCTGCCAGGCCAGGTCAGAGCCACGTGTCCACAGGCCGCCCTCACTGTGCAGGAACGAGGCAGGGTGGCCAGAGACTCTTATCAAGAGGGAGACCGAGGGAACCGGGCAGAGTATGGACGGCGGCTTGCACGTGTACAGCACCATGAACCCGAAAAGACCCAAACCCACTGGACAAGCATGTCCTCCCCGCGTCTGACCCTGTGTCCATCACTGTCCCGTCTCAGTCCGCTCACCCTCTGTCCCCGTCCCCACTCGCTGCTCGCCTTTCAGCACCGCCAGAGTCCCCTCTAGCAGATCCGCCTGTAGCTGATCAACACCTGAAAGAGAAATTTCGGAATGGCATTTAATTTAGATTTTTTTTTTAAAGATTTTATTTATTTATTTGAGAGAGAGAGACAGTGAGAGAGAGCACGAGCGAGGAGAAGGTCAGAGAGCGAAGCAGACTCCCCATGGAGCTGGGAGCCTGATGTGGGACTCGATCCCGGGATTCCAGGATCACGCCCTGAGCCGAAGGCAGTCGTCCAACCAACTGAGCCACCCAGGATTGTCATGATTTCAGTGGTGTTGCCAGCATTAATTGTTTAAAGACACTTAATGAAACTTAATCAGTCTATCCCAACATAGCCCCGGCCAGGAACAATTTGTCCGCACCACGGTGAGACGCAAAACACAGGTACAGGTGGGGGGGCAGCTGGCGCGGGGGGAGGGGACTGGGTTTGTCGCCCCTCCCGAAGACCCCGTGGTGATTTCCCATGCTCCCCCTCCTCCGCCCACCGCTGTGCTCCTCTGGCCCCTGCAGCTGGACCCCCGGCCCCTCCTTCCACTTCCCCAGGCTCAGGAGGGACCTGGGGTTCCCCCAGGACAGCTGTGTGATTCCCCCCACATCTGTTTAGCATCATGCCCTTCTGTCAACAGCGAACCCAGAGGCCGGCTGGGGTGTGAGCTCTCCTGTACCACACTGGGCCAGTCTGGCTGGGCTGCTTCTCCTGACCCAGGACGCGTGTTTGCCTCCTGCAATGGGGCATGGACGAAATGGCCCTTCCCTCACGGCCCCCAGCCTGGTGCTGAGCTCACGGCAGTGCTGGGTAGAGGCACTGGGACCTGACGGCCTCGGTCCCCGAGCAGCGACCTGACTGTGGATGAGGGATTTAACCCGTTTAAATGGCCCATCACCTGCCACCTGCCACAGCAGCCTCTTCTGGCTCAGGCAGGTAAAGGGTCTGCACCTGCTGGGCCAGAGCCCGAAATCCATGCTGGCTATTATTATTATTATTATTATTAGATCGATGACATTTATTATTTCAGCCCTGACGATGGGCTGGCGCTCTGCCAACGTCTGGGCATGCAGCGACAAACACGGTCCTCGCCCAGACAACTACAGTTCACGGCCCCGTTAGCTTCTGTACCCAGCCTGCTCCAAATGGGATTAAGACAGACACGGGCTGCATTAAGAGTGTCCTGGATGGGCGATATGTCTAAGTCCTCTGAGAGCCCTGGCAGGGCCCCGACCTCGTGAGGAGGGAAGTCAGGGTGGGCTTCCTGAAGGAGGTGTTGTTGAATGTTCCATCACTAGACACCGCCTCTCCCTCGTCCTCACTGGGGAGGGCAGCTTGTGGTTGTGGGCTGAGCCTTCCAGGGCTTTGGGGCATCTGAAATTATCCCAGGCTCAGCATACTCAGGGCCATGGAGTGCCCTCGAGCTGTGACCCGACTTCCCGGGGTACACAGAGGCTGGCCTCCTGCCCACCAATCAAAGTTTCCTAATGCCTCGAACAGAAGAGTTGGGCTTCCAGGCACCCGCTAGCGTTCCTCCCCTCACGGCTCCGTGGAGCCATCCATGCTGGGGTTTGGGTCCCAAGACAGGCTGTGTCTCAGCTCCAGGCCGCTCGGCGACGCCCCCTCCACCCCTCACTGAAGATGCTGGGAAGCCCACGGGTGTCCCGAGGTGCCTGCCCGCACCTGGGAGAGGGGACCCCAAGGCTCATGCACTTCTTTGTTGCTCTTGTTTGAGCCCGTGCTGGGTTTGTACCGTGGTGCCCTGTGGAAGGTTCCAAGGACAAGGCAGCAGCCACAGCACCAGTGGGGGCCTCTGGGGGAGCTTCATCTTCCTGGTGGCCTGGCTGCCCTACGCTTTGGTTTCCAACAACACACGGGGCTTCTTGGAGCTCGCAGCTGCTCCCAGATCGCCGCGGCATAAAGACAGGCCTGGACGCTGCAACCTGCCCTCCGCTCGGGCGGCGAGTCCAATGTGCAGAGCTGATGTTAGCGACCACAGAACTATCTCTTGGCAGACGAGGCTTGGGACCGTGCGTGCCTCCAGGGTCATTCTGGATGGTTCTTCCAGGCCACTTAAAACCTAGGCTCTGAAAGGCTTTAAAACCTAGTCCAGGAGAAGGACACAGGTCCCGCAGTGATGGCGGCTCCTTCTGGGGGTTCCTGGGGTCATGGGGTGCAGCCCTGCGTCTCCATCACTGTGGAGACCTTGGAGGAGACTCTCCCCACGCTGGGCCTGCCCCCGACCCCAAAACAGGCTATAGGACCCAAAGGTGAAAGGGGTAAGTGTCTCTAGCAACTCTGCCCCTTCTGGTTTATAGACACTACTTGGTTTTGGTCTGGGGACCATTTGCTCCTGAAAACCCCCTCCGTGGACTGGAACCAGGACATCCCAGCCTGGGGGAGCTCTCAGCTCTTCTGAAAAGAGAGCTGCCTGTGGTCTCCTCTGTTGGGAGGCAAGGTTCTGGGTCTTCTGTGGCTGCAGGAGGCTGGGGGGTCCAGAGAACAGGCGGAGTATCCCCAAGACCGGGGTCATGTTGGTCGACATGGGCGCCCTTGAGTTGGCCTTCACGGGGCGGCCGCAGTCGGATTTGCCTTTTAGCAACCTCGGTCTGACAAAGAGCAGAACTAAACAAAACCCAGAGGTCCCACTGACCCCTCCTGAAGGAACAACCCCCCACCGCCACCCACGCCCCTGCAATCCGGGGACGGACGCCCTGCTCCCTCCCAGCGGCCGCACTTCTGCGGGATCCGGTTTTAGAAACAGCGTTCTCCTTTGGGCTGACCTTTCTGCGTTGAAATCGCCTTTCACAAAACATGCCGCACCGCGAGCTTACGACACCACTTCATTTCATTCCTTTGCTGGGAGGAAAACATTTCCGCAGCCGCAGAACGTACACGCCAAGCGTCTGGCCCCACAGCGCGCCGCTGCGCTCAAGGGAGCCCTTCCGGAGGGCCTTCTCGGAGGACAGCGGAAGGGAGAAGCGTTGTTTTTTACTTTCCAGTGGGGGCCGCCGCTTTCTCCAGGAGAACATCCTCCTTGTCTGCAGAAAGAGGTTCAAAGATGGGGTTCACGCAGGAGCCCTGGAAATGTCCAGGCCTGGTCAGGCACTGCTGGGGAGGGGCGGGTAGGACTCTGAGCAGACACTTCTCTCGAGAGACTCCATGCTCCTCTCTGGTGGTTTTCGTGCCTGCTCATAATATAGGCACAAATCACCCCCAGGGGTTTTGAAGCATCGCTTTGCCCTGCTTACAGCTTCTAGACTTGTCTACAGAGCATACGAGCCAACAGGACACAGGTCGGGGTGTTCTGTCCCCGTGAGCCCTTTCAGAGTGGTGGGCCCATTTGTCTCCCAGGGACGGCTGGACTGGCCCTGGCTTGGTTGGGTTAAGCATTGGCAGGGAAGACAAGGCGTCCCAGGGTCTCTGAACCGTTGTGCAGGTTGCGCACTGCTCAAGGGTGCCTGGGCCTAGTTGGTGAACAGGTACTGAAATTCAGCCTGAATCTGCTTAGCAAGCCTGGGATCTGCCAGCAAGATGGAGCAACTTCTTGCACAGAAGCCTCTGTTACGGGTCGTTGGTGGCCCTAGGACCTCCCTGGGCTGATTTTGACCATGTCTTTGATTTTCTGTATTTTGATGTGAGGGCTGGGGCCTTGTTGGCACCGGGGGATGGCCCTCCCAGGGTCATCCGGTTCCCAGAGACAGTAAACACCTGGCAGAGCATCCAGTCCCGAGCCCCAGCCTAAAGCTCTCTCTTCATCACACCGGCCCCGGTCACCCCAGGGCAGGTACCGAGGACTAGAGCCCCTGAAATTATTCCAATTAGCCAATCTGAAGCCTGCTTTCCAGTTCCTTCCCCATGGAAACCACGGGAAAGTCTTTCGCTCACACACCCATGGCCTCCTGCCTCCGGGTTGACCTTGGCGCTTCTCGTGTGGCCCCGGGCGCCGTGCCCCCCACCCCCCAGAGTCTGTGAGCAGAACACGTGCTTTTCCTTCATGGCGGGCAAACTCATGTCTGTGTGTCTTACCGTAGCCGATCAGACTGACCCCGGACGCCCCTGGAGCACACTGCTGGAGAGACCGTCTGGAGAGACGCTGGAGGCCCACCATGCCTGGGGTCAGTCTGAAGCCGGGCCCTGCCAGGGGTCCCGAGGATGAGAGGTAATCTGGGAAAAGGCGTCTCCCCCAGGGACCGGGGGGCGTGGGCTTCTAGAGAGGAGTGGGCAGGGGGAGCGAGAGGCGCTCTCAGCTGAGACAGAGCAGCAGGACGGCTCCACGGGTCCCACCTGGTCTCCTCGTGCCTTCGAGCTGTGATCTCAGCTCATGAACGGTTGCCAACCCAGCGTCAGGGAAATGAGTTAAAAATGCTCTTTCACAAGCCCTCCTGACCCGAGAAGTCTACAGTTCATCTTAGAGCTTCTCTGTGCCGTTGATGTGGGGACGTAGTGCGGAGGCCGTGGGTATCATTTCCACCTGTTTAACTTGGAAAGGCACCTGTAAACCATCATGGGGAAAGGCAGTGCCTGGTGGGGCGAGGAGGTAAATCCACGGAGGGAGGGAAGCAGGAAGAGTGCTTTCAGAATCCAAACGCTTTACACAGATGCTTGGGACTTGGGTGGGGACCGCTTGGGGGGCTGCATCAGGGACGGATTCTAGCCCTCTGTGATAACGGAGGGTCAGCCCCCTGCACACAGTTTACAAGAGCCCGCAGAGGTGTTCTTCTTTCTTTCTCCCTGCTGCGATTCCAGCAGGCTGGGACCGTTCCCGCCGCAGTGTTGGAGCTGAAGACACCAGACTCAGGAAGTAAAGTGGCCACCCAGGGTCACCTGGGGGTATGTCTTTGGGGACATGCTCGGGTCCTCAGCTCTCCTGACAATGGCTCTTCCTCGGTTCTACTCTAATTCTTGGGGTGTGAGATATATACTTGGAGGGGACCTCCTCTGGCAGTGTGGTCAAACAGGCCAACGGTGAGAGATGGTAGAGTGTCAGAGCCCAGTGCTGACCTGATGGTCTCATGGAGGTCCCGTCACCTGATTGTCATCTTCTGTGCTGAGGGAGCCAAGGACGTTTCCATAGGGGAGGTAAAGACCTCACGAAGATGAGGCTTTGGGAACCACTCTCTTGTTTGAATCTAAGTCTGGTCTGTTGTTGGATCTCTGCCCTGTCTGTGCACTTGACAAGTTCATGGAGCATCTGCTACAGGACAGGTACTGTGTTGGGGTCTGGGGATGCAGCCGTGAGTGAGAAGGGCAAGCCCACCTCTGCTGAGCTTAGCCTGTGATCTTTTCAGAGCCCTGGTACAGAGAGAAAGAGCAGCATGGGGGCTTCAGATGGTTCTCATTTGCTAGGAGAGGCAACGGGGTTGGGGGGAGAGGGGAGAGCAAAGGAGCAGGTAGACCAGACCGACAGAGCACTAAACCTCCGGACCAGAACCCCTCCGGGGAGGATTCCGAACACCAGCGATGGGAGGAAGCAGGAAGCAGGCTGGGGTTGTCTGGGTGCTGGTCTCCTTTTAACCCGCCCTTCCCTGCCTTACACAGGCTACACAGCAGCTGTTGGGGTCCCTAAGCTATGCCCCGGGCAAGCAGGCTCTTGATCGCCCCAATTCAGCGGATACTGGGGAACCTGTCTTGCGCCTGTCTTGCCTGGGGCTCTATCCTGTGCTGTTTGCATCTGAACACCTTCTGGTCCGCTGACCTGACTGCCGCATGGTTTGGCCCCAGTTTCCCCAGCTGTGAACGGGAAGCTGTCCTCGACGCCTCTGAGGGCTTTCCTGGCTGGGCGAAGTCTCCCCACTTGAGCCAGACACTGCCCCACAGCCAGCTGCTCGCGAGCTGGGACGCGGCGCCATTCTCTGCCAAGGACAGCGAGCTAGTTATGGGCTAATGGGCCTCCTTTTCTCCCCGCTGCGTCTGGCAATAATGACGGAGCACCTGGGAGCGCCCGAACCATTTTATTTTTATTTTATTTCTTCCCGAAGTTCAATACCTTCCAGAGCACCTCCACGTGGAAAATGCTATTTTCCTGGCAGGAACGCGTTTATTGGAGCTGTCACTCACTCTGGAACTGCTCCGTCTCGGCTCTGCAGCAGGCCTGAAGGAGGGATACGGCCCCCTATAATTTAAAGGCTGATAGACCCAAATTGCCCACGCAGACCTTGCCAGTGGCGTGAGTTAAGGACAGACTCTGCAAATTGGTTGCCTCGTAAGTTCGTGGTCCTAAGTGACTGGGTTTTCTCTCCCGGCCCGTTTCCTTCCTTGCCTCCTGAGATCGTCCTCGCCGGGCTGACTTGCCCTGGTGAGACAGCCCTGGCAGGGGTTGGGGGTGCCCCACTGCCGTGTTTTGATGGACCATGAGGGGTGACCCTGATGAGGGAGCTTGGGGAGCTGGGACTCGTGACCCAGCAATGACCTAGAGCCAGTCGTAAAGGGACACGGGTTTTGAAAGCCAGGAGGCCTGAGTTCGAATCCAGACCTCCCCCTTGGCAGCAGTTAGCTTCAGATTTCCCTTCTGCGTTGGGTGTTGGTGGAGCCCCCGCTTCCCTGGTGTTCGTGACTGCAAGGGAGACCGGGCCGAGCACGGGACTTGGGGCATGGCGGGCTCTGCTGCCCGGATGGCTGTCTGGCTCCGCGGGTCTCGGCTCGTTTCTCTTCATCTCAGGATTCTAGGTGTGGGGCGTGCTGGTGTCGCCCCCAACGCCAAGCACAGGAGTCTTTTCTGCTCCCTGCGTTCTGCAGCTGCTCATGGGGGCTGTCTGAGGTTCGGCACCCAACATCTCCCATGGGGTTCTCTACTCCCCCTCCCTAAAAAAAATCTATTCTGTCTCCTTCATTGGGAAGTGTAGAAGCAGACCACTGAAAACAGAATCTGCTGAAAATCTACAGTGGAGGGGTCCGGTTGGACAGGTCGCCTGCCCACGGCCAGGTGAGAAGATCTCAATCTCGGCTTAAAACATTCCCGGATGGTTCGTGGTCATGAACATTGTTTTATGTAAATGGCGAACAGACATATGAAAAATGTTCATCATCATTAGCCATCAGGGAGATTCAAATCAAAACCACATTGAGATACCACCTTATACCAGTTAGAATGGCCAAAATTAGCCAGACAGGAATCAACATGTGTTGGAGAGGATGTGGAGAAAGGGGAAGCCTCTTACACTGTTGGTGGGAATGCGAGTTGGTGCAGCCACTTTGGAGAACAGTGTGGAGATTCCTCAAGAAATTAAACATAGAGCTTCCCTATGACCCTGCAATTGCCCTCCTGGGTATTTACCCCAAAGATACAGATGTCGTGAAAAGAAGGGCCATCTGTACCCCTATGTTCATAGCAGCAATGGCCACAGTCGCCAAACTGTGGAAAGAACCAAGATGCCCTTCAACGGATGAATGGATAAGGAAGATGTGGTCCATATACACTATGGAGTATGAAGCCTCCATCAGAAAGGATGAATACCCAACTTTTGTAGCAACATGGACGGGACTGGAAGAGATTATGCTGAGTGAAATAAGTCAAGCAGAGAGAGTCAATTATCATATGGTTTCACTTATTTGTGGAGCATAACAAATACCATGGAGGACATGGGGAGACGGAGAGGAGAAGGGAGTTGGGGGAAATCAGAGGGGGAGATGAACCATGAGAGACTGTGGACTCGGAGAAACAAACTAAGGGTTTTGTGGGGGGAGAGAGTGGGAGGTTGGGTGAGCCCGGGGTGGGTATTGAGGAGGGCACGGATTGCATGGAGCACTGGGTGTGGTGCATAAACAATAAATTCTGGTACACTGAAAAGAAATTAAAATAAAAAATTAAAAAAAATTAAAAACAAAAACAAAACCAACATTCCCGGGATGCAGAGAGTGATGCTAGTCATTGTTTAAAAACTGAAACTGGCTTTTTCTTTCTAAGTGGACCAGGCCTTCCCTCCTGCTAATGTGGTCCTCTTGACTTACTGAATATCACTTTCTCACACCTGTTTTGTTTGGTTTTTCTTTTTCTGAGCACATCCTTCCAGCTGAGTGCCCGCACCTTTCCCACAAACGCTGGCGCCTGAATGGGGTCTTGGCAGTTGTTACGTGCGGTGGGGAGAGAGCAGGAATGCAGCCTGAACAGCCTTGAGAGAAAACAAGGAAGCCCCTGGCTCATTAGATTGAACAAGGGAAGCCGGATAGAGCTGGCCTGAGGGAACTGGGGCCCCGAGTGTTCGCAGCCAGCCCCGAGCCCTGCCTCGGCCTCCCTGCATGGTGGCTTTGGTCCTTCAGCCTTGCTGCCTTCTGAGTCAGGACCCAGGGCTACAAACCTTCCGGTGACAGGAGAGGCCTCTTCCCTCAGCTGGAGGGAGAGAAATCCTGGGGCAGGGCCTTTCATGGGGACCACTCATGTCCCATGCCTGCCCCTGGTCTTATCACGTTGGCCCATCACGTTGGCCTTGGGGTTCCAGTGCCGTGAGGACAGCCCCCACCTGAACCCAGAGCCTAGCCCCACGGGTGGCAGGAAAGCAGAGACAGAGGTGGCTGGGCCAGGGAGAGGGCACCAGACGGGGAACCTCTCCCGTTTGCATCCCTGCATACCTCTCTTCAGGCTTCTCACTGAACACAGAGAGTGGAGGGGGTTTGAACCAAAATTTCTCAAAGAACAACGCGCCTCCCCGCCCCACCCCAGGACATTGGAGCGACATTCAGGAGCAGCCTGAGAGTTTCCAGGCTGCCCGCCTCCACTGGTGAGCGTCACCGCAGCCCTAGCTGGCTCTTCCACACATTCACAGAAACTGCAGGTTTTCGATCCCGGCTCCGTCCTAAAGGAGGGAGGATGATTAGTTGGTAGAGAAACATCCTCATGTTTTGGCTGGAAATCAAAGCATTTGGGGAGTGCATTCGGGCTCATCGAGTACATGTGTTCCCCAAATCTCCCCTGCCGCTCAGAAGAGGGAGGGGAGAAGCGGAGGGGTGGGGCAGGGCTGTGGCAAACCAGAGCGGGGCCACAGGGTCTGGGGTCCGGTGCGTCTTCACAGACATGGTCCTGGACGCAGCTCTGCTTGATTTTTGTTGTCTCCTGTCGCAGGCATATTTGATGCTGAGCCATGGTGCTTCCCGGGGGAAGGGGGTCACACAAGGGCTCCCCTCTCCCTGAACTCCCGGGTGACTATTTGGGGAAGGCGGGGAGGCAGGAGGAGAAGGGGACAGGTGGGACACAGGAGCCACCCCATGTCTTGGCCTTTTTCTTCACTTCGGGGAACTTCAGTGTGTGGAAGAGCTCTGGGTCTCCGCTTTCTCTGCTCCTTGGAGATGCCCGGGAAGCAGGGGGCCGTGGGAGGCCGGCGGAGGGTGTCTTGGGTGGACAGAGCCCACACTTAAGTGTCGCTGACTTTGGGACCCGAGGACACCTTATCAGGGCTGACGGGGGAGGGCTGAGCCCACGGAAGCTGGTCCCTCCAACCCGAGCCCGTGTTCCACCTCTCTACACAATTGATTAACCAGGTTCTTTGGTTTTAATAAGTCAGTGGGTCCAGATGTTTTCCATTGTATGTTACAAATGTTAATTATCTTCTAATTACTTGTTAGCCGAGGCTGCGCTGGCAACGAGTGCCCAGAAGCCCAGTGAAAGGAGGCCTGAGCTCCAGAAAAGAGTGGATTAACCATCGGCTTTCCCTGGCACCTTCCAGAGACTTCTTACTGCCCACCAGGTTTTTTCCAATTGCTATTAGTTTTGGAGAGGAGAACCCCCGTGGCCTGTGCACCGGGGGAGGCACAGCTAAGTGTCTGGAGTTAGGGGCAGCCTGGCCCCCATGGGGGTGCTCAGCCAGGCTGCTCCCACGGCCGGGGAGGGTTGAGGAGATGCAGGGCCCTTGTTCCGGGCAGGGTCGCCCTCCCAAGCCTCCCTCTTCCATGCCTATCCTCCTGAGACTCCTGGGTATCCATTCCCCGACCCTGTGTCAGGGTCAACAGGAGGAGCCAAGCTGAGCCTTTGGTGAATGTCCGCCCCCCCGCCAGGTGCCCACGGTGGGAGGGTGTGTCATTGCTCACTCTCCAATGCCCGGATTTGTGTGTGACAGACGGCTGTGTCCCTGGTGCCTCCATCTCCTTCTCCTTAGCGGTCAGACCGTCTCATGTCAGAAACCAGCAGCACCTGCCACCGAGCTGGCTCTCAAGGAGGACGGCATCCCTGAGGGCTGGCAGCTCCTTCCTGCTGCTCCTTGCTCATCTCACCTGCCAGCCAAAGAAATCCTGCAGGGTGTCATCCTCCGTGAAAGGACCTGCCCCGTCACCTCCCTGGGCATATGTACCCAGTCCGCTTGCTGCAACCCCTACTTCTTTCTCTGAGCCCCCTTTGTTATTCATGAGGAATAAAAATAGGTGGTGTGAAGAGCAAAACAGATGGATGCAGTCATTGATCAGGGCAGTTCCTGGCAGTTTTACAGAAAACGATGGCCTATTTTTCCCCAGAGTTGAGGTTGCATCGATTTCTGTGGAATCCACTGGCATGATGCAGACCTTCTGGCAGCTGTACATGCTGGGATGCTCTGTGAGCACTTGCAGGCATGGGAGGCACTTTGCAGAATCCTTGCAGCATCTGGCGGCTGCCCTGTGTGATCTTCCGTCCTTGCATTCATTCATATGCTCATCTTACTCACACATCCATCTGTGCACTCACATTCAGCCATCCATCCATCCGACCATCGGTCCACCCATCCACCCATCCATCCCCTTATCCATTCACCCTTCCACTACCTATCCATTCATCCACTCATCCAGCCCCATCCACACGCCCAACCCCACATCCATCCAGCCTCATCCACACACCCAACCATTCATCCCACCATCCATCCATCAGTCCCTCCATCTACCCACCTATGTTTCCGTCCATCTACCCATCCACCACCCACACACTCACCCACCCATCTACCCATCCATCCGGTCATCCAACCATTGGTCCATCCATCCATCCATCCATCCACCCACTTCCTTATCCACCCACCCACCCATCCACACATCCATCAGTCCATCCATCTATCCATCTGTCTGTCGTCCATCCATCCATCCATCCACTTCTCCTCCTACCCAGGAAATACTGAGTACCAGTCAGCTTTGATGCCTGGCATGTAAACTCCTGAAGGACAGGGTGATGTGGGTGTAACCTGCTATATGAGTTTGCTGGGGCTGCCATGACAAAGCTCTGAAGCTGGAATTCATTTTTTCACTGTTCTGGAAGTCAGAAGTTGAGATCAAGTTGTGAATAGGGCCATTCTCCCTCCAAAGGCAAGTCTTGGGGAAGCATCTGTCCTGGGCCTCTGTCCTGGCTTCTGGTGGTTCCTTGGGAGCATTGCTCCGATCTTCCCACAGCATGTGCTCTGTGTGTGTGTGTGTGTGTGTGTGTGTGTGCCTGCATGTGTGTGTGTGTGTGTGTGTGTGTGTGTGTGTATCCAATTTCTTCTTCTTATAAGCACACCAGTCACATTGGGTTGGGGTCTATCCTACTTACCTCTTCTTAACTCATTACACCTGCAACAATCCCTTTTCTAAGGTTAAAATGTCATTGGAATTTGGGGGAGGGGGTACAACTGATCTCATGACGCTTGCTGTGTTTCATCTCCCCAGGGAGCCCCCCGAGGCCAGGGCTGGAGTTCCATCGGTGACCTATAGACCCAGGTCCAGTCACAGCACAGGTCTTCACTCCTGGGGTGGAGTCCTGATCCCCTCTGCCAGCATATGCCACATTGTCACTTGCCTCTGAGATCCATTGGGAGCAGTTTATGCTAAGCTCCGTGGATCCCCTTGACATGTGTACAGAGCTAAGGGAGAACCCCCCAAGCCACACTTACCCCAAAACATGCAAGGGAGGTGGTACCAATCCTGGGGGACTGCCCACTACATGCAGGTTGGCAGTGTCCTTTGTGAGATGAGGCATGAGAGGGAGTCACTGTATATGTCCATCAGACAGGATTAGGTTCTGTAGCATTTAACCAAAATCTTCCCAACATCAGTGTCTGAAACAAGACATTTTATCCCCTTTTTCATGTAACAGAAGTTTGGAGGTGGGTGGCTGTAGGAAACCATTAGGGATGGACGCTCTAGCATGCCCGCATCCTCATGGTCCAAGGTGGGTGCTGGAACTCCAGACATCCCAACCATGTTCCTTTGGGAGACTTTCTGGAAGTACTATACAGGGCTTTGCTTCACGCCTCACCAGCAGAACTGAATCACGTGACCACACCGAGTGCAGGGGAGGATCATCACTGCTCAGCTAAAAATCAGGTTCTGTTCCTAAGGGAGAGAG
Source organism: Neogale vison (assembly GCF_020171115.1). Lineage (NCBI taxonomy): Eukaryota > Metazoa > Chordata > Mammalia > Carnivora > Mustelidae > Neogale > Neogale vison. The sequence goes on along the minus strand of NC_058092.1, from coordinate 3,522,401 downwards.
TGAGGTTGGACGCTGGGCAGGCAGCGAGGAGTTCTGCAACACTGTGGAAGGTCTTCTCTGCCACCTCCCAGGCACAAGGCTGAATGCACTGGGGTGCACGGTGTGGGGAGGGGTGGGCTATGCATCGAGCCCACCCACCCTCCTTGCCTGAGCTGTGTCAGGGTTCGTTTCCAGCCACTTGGAGGCTCTGGTTCTCCAGCTCCACCTCAAGGGGTCTCTGGGGCCTGGAAGAGCTGCCTCCCCCTCAGCACCCACGTTGTCAGTGATGCCCCTTTGGGCTGCTGAAGTCTTACATGGAGTGAGTGGGGTGCCTGGCAGGCCGCGTGTTGTCTCTGGTCCTTCTCAGAAATGGAAAGTCATATTGTCTTTCTCAGTTACAGCACAGGTCTGATTTTTCTTTAAACTAGCGTGGTTAGTCTAGAAAAATGACTCAAAACTCTGATCTTCAGTCCCTCGGGGTTTATGCTCCTCTAGCATGGGCCTTGTCAAGGACTGCAAGTGGGGGCCCGGTGGGCAGACCCACACCCCCACTGCCTCACAGGCCCTGGGCACTTGTGAGGTTGGAGGGAGAGGAGGGGGCAGGGAGCAGAGAGGGACACATGGTGCTGAGAGCCCCCAGGGCCCTTGGGAGGTGTCCATCTATGTGCCTCAAGACAGAGGCCAGCCCTCTCCTCCTTCCATGGTGGTTCCTTGGACTGCCCCAGGGCACCCGGCCACGCCCTCTGCACAGATGTTCCCCACCTGTCACCCCTCCAGACATCCTCCTGGGAAAAATCTCTTTAAAGCGGCCCCAGACATTATCTTAGGCATAGTGCCATCACCCTCTAGGAGGCCCACAGCTGGCCCCAGTCCTTGGTGGCACATTATCCGAGTCACAACCCTCCTATCCTTCAGCTTCCTGGAGGCAACGCTGCCCAGACCCTTTTTGGGAGTGAACTGACTTGCATCAGTGTCCTGCACACTCTTGGGGACATACCTCAACCCTCTAGGGGGCTCCGAGAAGCCCCACTCCTCTTCTCTGAGTGAGGGGAAGGCCGAGCTATGGTGGAACTCACAGCAGACCCATCTGTTTCCAAAGAACTCAACTTGCTGATTTCCAGCCTCCTCCTCGAGACAATCCATACCCAACCCTCGAAACTGTCACGGGGGCTCAGGTTGAGGATTGGGAAAGCACTTAGGGATTATGCACCAGTGCTTGGGCTCTTTGCTGTGGAACGTGGAGGTCTCCTCTGACATCTCTTGACTTTGGCCTCAGGAGAAACCGAGTCAGGAGCCCAACTGTCACCCTGTCGTGTGCATAGGACCCGCCTGAGAAACCCGTTACATGTGCAACTTTCCGGGGGCCACTACTGGAGACCTGGGGTCATGGGGTCTGGCGTGGGGCCAGGAGGCTGCCTATGGAGCCAGTCCCTGCAGGGATGTGGATGCTGGGGTCCTGCAAGGGTTTGGGGCTGTCATCAGGGAGGGAATGTGCCCTATGCTTCCCTGCCAAGCCTGCCTCGCCATCCCAGAGCCCTGACAGGCCCGAGGCTTTCCTGAGCTCGGCTGCATTTCCAGGCACTCATTTAAATGGGCATTTTAGTTTTCCATAGTCCACCGATCGAGTTAAATGCCTATAATACTGCAGTGTTATCTGAGGGAGACATGCTACACTTTCTCAACTGGATTTCCAAGAAATGTTATGAAAAGCTGCTTTCCTCTGAGAGGCCTGGCCCCTTTATGTGGCAGAACACACCGTTCGGGGCTGGTACGTACCAGAACAGTGAGCCCTTCCCCATCCTCCACTGTTCTGAGCCATCCCTGAGGCCGAGGACGGTTTGCCTTCAAAAGTGCAGCATTAACAATAGGAAAAACAGTTTCCTGAGCATTATTTAACTCCTCCTCAGTGCTTTGATGATCCCAGCCTCACTCACATGGCTGCTGAATCCTTCGTGGTGTTGGTCTGACATGAAAACCAGCAGCGAGATTTTCCTTTAATGAGAACATGGCAGGGAGAGCACCCCCAGAGCCTCCCTCCAGCCCCCCTCCCAATGCCTGCTCCCGTCACCTCCTCCATCTGCCCTCCGGGATTCAGCCCCCCGTAGCCCTTCTGGGCCTCTGGGAGGTCTTGGACACCTGCTCCCTGGACTCATCGTTCGAATTTCCCAAAACCAATTTAGTTTTTATCTTCCTTATCAATCTGGGGTAACCAGTCTTGGCCCTGTAGGTAGCTTCCTGTGGCAGAGGTTGTGTCTTCTGCCTGGAGGCGGGAAGGATTGGCTGGTACCTGTGCGGGGCAGACACAGGGCTCGGGAGCTGGCGATACTTCGTGTCTACTCTGGAGGTGCTGTCCTTAGTAACTTAGTAACTGGGATGTAAATGTAACTTTGTTACATTTGTTCATAGAACACCCTGCTCTCCTCAGGTACCCACAGGTTCTGCCGCAAGAGCCCTGTTTTGTTCTTTGTAGTGGTAATTCGTGTCTTTTATATTTCTTTGCTTGTCTGTCGTGCTTGGGTTTTGTCAATTTTAGTGATGTCTCTAAAGACCAGCTCTTTGTCTCACTGATATTCTGTATTGTTTTTCTGTCGTCAATTTCATCGATTTCTGCGGCTGTATTTACTATTTCCTCCCTTCTGCCTGTTTTGGGTTTATTTTATTTTTAAAAATTTTTAATATGTGTGTGAATGTGTATTTCAGAGAGACGCAGAGAGAGAGAGAGAGAGAGAGTGAGTGGGGGGAGGAGCAGAAGGAGAGGGAGAGGGAGCCTCTTAAGCAGGCTCCCTGCCCAGCACAGAGCCCGGTGTGGGGCTTGATCTCACGACCCTGAGATTGTGAGCTGAGCCGAGATCAAGAGTCAGACGCTCAGCCAGCTCAGCACCCCCAGGCACCCCGGGTTTATTTTCCTCTTCTTTTCTAGGTTCTTGAGCTGGGAACCTGGGCGATTGATTTGAGACAGTTTCTTCCCTAATTCATGCACACATTACCACAGACCTCACCTTCGGCTCCCCTCTCGCACTGTCGAGATGCTGTATTTTCACTGCCGTTCGAATGCATTTCTTGGTTCCCGGTGGGGTTTCCCCTTTGCCCCACACATGTGCTTGTTCACCCAGGTTTGAGGCTTTCGCCTCGTCCCCAGTCCTGGACATCTGGAGTGATTCCATCACAGCTGGAGAATACTCTGTGCTTGGGTTCAATTATTCGTAATTCTCAGCTTTATCTTATGCCCCAAGATATGGTCTACCTTGGTATACGTTCCCAGGGTGTCTGGGAACAGTGTGTCCTCTGTGGTCATGAGATGGAAATGCCGGCCAGTTCCTGTGCGTGGACAGCGTTACCAGGTTCTCCCGCATCTTTGCTTTGCGCCGTGCACATCTCTCCGTCACCAGGTTGAGGATGCTGACGTTTCCAGCTACAACTGTGGGTTTGACTACTTCTCCTTCCTTCAGTGTCTGCCTCACACTTAGGGTTGCTAGGTCTCCTGGGGGGACTGGCCCTTTGGTCGTGATATCACATCCTCCTCTGTTGTGGTGATTTTCTTGGCTCTGATGTCCACTTTATCTCCTATGAATGCGGCCCCCTCTGTGTTCATGTCATGGGGGTTTGCAAGCGATGTCATTCCCATCCTTTCGCTTTCTGCCAATATTGTTATAATTAAAGTGAGTTTCTTATAGACGGTGTCTCATTGAGACATGTTTTTAAATCCACTCTGCCAATCTGTGTCTTAATTGGTATGTTTAACGTAATTATTTATATGTTAGATCTTAAGTACTGTATATATATACGTCTATTTTTGCTCTGCGTTTGCTTTCTTCTCTCTGTGTTATTTTTTTCTGCCTTTCTGTTTTCGTCCCTTGCTCACCTTCAGAATTCCATCTCATTTACTGAGAGTGTCTTTGAGTGTATCTCTGTCTGGTTTTTTTGGTAATTACTCTGGGTATTACGTGATGTATGCATCACTAACCACAGCCTGCTGGCTTTGCCATCTCAACAGTTTGAATGAAGTCAAGAAACCTTCCCTTGTTTAATGTCCCCAACCCCCATGTGTCATATAATTGTAATCATTGTAAACATATACTCTATACGCATGTAGAACCATATCAGGCCATGTTGCCATTTGTGTTCCACTACCAAATGTAGTTAGAAAACTCAAGAAGGTTTATTTCCAGGTATCTTATGGTTCTTGGTGCTATAGTAAATGGAATCGATTCTCTAATTTCCCTTTCTGTATTTTCATTGTTAGTGTATAAGAAAGCCACTGATTTCTGTACATTGACTTTGTATCCTGCCACGTTACTGAATTGCTGTATGAGTTCTAGTAGTTTGGGGTTGGAGTCTTTTGGGTTTTCCATATAAAGATGAGAGAGAGTTTGACTTCTTCATTGCCAATTTGGATACCTTTTATTTCTCTTTGTTGTCTGATTGCTGCTGCTAGGACTTCTAATACTATGTTGAACAAGAGTGGTGAAAGTGGGCATCCTTGTTGTGTTCCTGATCTCAAAGGGAAGACTTCAAGCTTTTTCCCATTGAGGATGATATTTGCTGTGGGTCTTTCATAGATAGATTTTATGAAGTTCAGGAATGTTCCCTCTAAATCTTTTATTTTAAGATTTTATTTGTTTATTTGACAGAGATCACAAGTAGACAGAGAGGCAGGCAGAGAGAGAGAGAGAGGGAAGCAGGCTCCCTGCTGAGCAGAGCCCGATGCGGGACTCGATCCCAGGACCCTGAGATCACGACCTGAGCCGAAGGCAGCGGCTTAACCCACTGAGCCACCCAGGCGCCCCCAGGAATATTCCCTCTATCCCTATACTTTGAAGCGTTTTAATCAGGAACGGATGCTGGATTTTGTTAAATGCTTTTTCTGCATCAATTGAGAGGACCATGTGGTTCTTCTCTCTTCTCATATTAATTTGTTCTATCACATTGATTGATTTGCAAATGTTGAACCATCCTTGTAGCCCAGGGATGAATCCTACCTGGTCATGGTGGATAATCTTTTTAATGTGCTGTTGGACCTGTTTTGCTAGGATCTTTTTGAGAATCTTTTGCTAGGATCTTTTTGAGAATCCTAGCTTCCATATTCATCAGTGATATTGGTCTGAAATTCTCCTTTATGGTAGGGTCTTTGCCTCGTTTGGGGATCAGGGTAATGCTGGCTTCATAGAAAGAGTCTGGAAGTTTTCCTTCTGCTTCAATTTTTTGAAACAGCTTCAGGAGAATAGGTATTATTTTTTCTTTGAAAGTTTGGTAGAATTCCCCAGATATCACCTTACACCAGTTAGAATGGCCAAAATTAGTAAGACAGGAAACAACATGTGTTGGAGGGGATGTGGAGAAAGGGGAACCCTCTTACACTGTTGGTGGGAATGCAGGTTGGTACAGCCACTTTGGAGAACAGTGTGGAGATTCCTTAAGAAATTAAAAATAGAGCTTCCCTATGACCCTGCAATTGCACTACTGGGTATTTACCCCAAAGATACAGATGGAGTGAAAAGTAGGGCCATCTGTACCCCAATGTTCATAGCAGCAATGGCCATGGTCGCCAAACTGTGGAAAGAACCAAGATGCCCTTCAATGGATGAATGGATAAGGAAGATGTGGTCCATATACACGATGGAGTATTATATCTCCATCAGAAAGGATGATTACCCAACTTTTGCAGCAACATGGATGGGACTGGAAGATATGCTGTGTGAAATAAGTCAAGCAGAGAGAGTCAATTATCATATGGTTTCACTTATTTGTGGAGCATAACAAATAGCATGGAGGACAAGGGGAGTTAGAGAGGAGAAGGGAGTTGGGGGAAATTGGAAGGGGAGGTGAACCATGAGAGACTATGGACTCTGAAAAACAATCTGAGGGGTTTGAAGTGGTGGGGGATGGGAGGTTGGGGGAACCAGGTTGTGGGTATTATGGAGGGCACGGACTGCATGGAGCACTGGGTGTGGTGCAAAAACAATGAATACTGTTGTGCTGAAAACAAACAAACAAATAAATAAATAAAAAGAAAGAAAACTCAAGAAGTTGAAAAAAAATCCTCTATTTTACTTACCCATTTTGTTTTGCTCACTATGCCTTCTCTTCCTTTCTAATATTCTAAGGTCCCTCCTTTTTCTTTCTGTTTAGAGAACGTCCCTCAGTCATATTCTGGTAGCTTCTTGAGTGGCAAATTCTCTCAGTTTTTCTTTGTCTGAGAATGCCTTCACTTCCCCTTTATAGTTTCGCTGGTTACAAAGTCCTGGGTTGGTGGGTTTCCCCCCCCCCTTTCAGGACGTGAAGAATATGGTGCCACTTCCTTCCAGCCATGAACAAAAACATCTGCTCTCATTCTGACAGCAGGCACTCCAGACGTGATGGGAAGGGCACTGCGCCTCCTCCCAAAACCATTTTTTCCAGCCACACCACTCTCCCTGACAGTTGTTCTCCTGTAGGTAAGGTTTATTTTCCTTGGCTGCTTTTAAGATTTTTCTTTGTCTTCAATTTTTGGAAATGTAAGCATCATGTGTCTTGGCATGGATGTCTTTGGGTTTATCCTTGTTTAGGGTTAATTTTAGGCATCCAGGAGGCCCAGCTATGTGGTAAAACATTATTCTGGATGTTTCTGTGATGGTGTTTATGGGTGGGATTCACCTTGAGATCAGTGGGCTCTGAGTGAAGCAGATAGCCTCCACAGAGCAGCTTGGCCTTATCTGGTCAACTGGATGCCTGGACAGAACATATGATGGCCTCTCCCAGGGAAGAGGGACTTCTTCAGCACATGCCTTGGGGCTTGAACTGCAGCTTCGGCCCCTTCCTGGGTCTCCAGACAGTTGAACATGGGCTGTGTCCCAGGCACTGTTGCAGACACTGGGGATGGAGTGGGGAATGAGGCAGAGTTTGCCCATGCCTACCAGGCAGCTGCTGTCTAGCAGAGGCAGGGAAGGGACTGGCAGGCATACAAGAGCGGGTAGAGCAGTGCTGTGTCAGGATGAGGAGACACTGTGGGTGGGAGAATTGAGGTTGGTGATCAGGGAAGGAGGGGCTCATGGTACAGGGATTCTGAAGGATAACTTTCAGGCATAGAGAACAGCCAGTGCAAAGGACCTGAGGCATGAACCAGCTTGGGAATTTTGAGAACAGAAAGAGGATCCAGTTTGGGTGGAGCTGAGTGACTGAGGGGCAGGAAGGGACAGGATGAGGTCACAGAGGTCACATACCATGTGGGAGAACTTTCCCTGAATGGGGGCAGGGAACCCATGGAGGTTTTGAGCAGAGGAGTAGCTGTGTCTGATTTAGATCTCTGGATGCACCCCCACCCCAAGGGAGTGAGGTGGGGGAGGAGTCCAGAGAAGTAAGAACTAGCCTCGCATGGCTCCCCCACTGTTGGGGGACAGTGGCAGGCCCAGGAGAAGGGGTGGGAGGCTTGGGATGGTTGCCATGGTGACAAGAGGGGGCAATGGGACCGATATTTTGCTGATAGAGGGATCGGCCGGGAAAGTTATGCCATGGACCTCATGATTTTTCATATATTAAGAAAATAAAATGAGCCCTGAAGGGAGACCAGGCAAATCACTGTCACCACAGAGTGACATATTTCTGCCTCCTGAAGGTGGGACAGTTAGATTTAACTGAGTAAAATTTGAAGATCTAATTTATCTGATGGCCCACGAATCAGGTGGCATCCCACCCAGCACGTGGGAGGGGGCTCCAGGGAGCTGTACAGAATGGGAGGCTCCTACAGGCAGCTGGGAAACAAGGGTAGGTTGTTCCATGCAGGGTCACCTTCCTCTGGGGGATGACAGGGGTCTGTCGGGTGGATTACGTGCATAGCCCCGCACAGGAGGCGACGGGCGGGGTAAGGGCAGACTCCCGGGAGGGGTCCGACCGCAGGTGGCTAGGTGTTGTAAGTTCTGGTTGGCTGACGTGGGGCCTGGCACAGGTGATCCCATTGGGGACCCGATCTTTCTTTTTTTAACAACTGAATCTCCATCATCTCCCCCCGGCCACCTGCTGTCCATTCCTCAGTGGGCCTCCCCAGAGGGCCCCGGTGTTCTCTGAGCGCAAGGCTGCAGGGTTCAGAAGTGGCAGGCTGTGGCTCCCACCTCAGCCACAAAGCGCAGGGCCCTCCAGCCCCTGTGGGGGGTTCCTCCCATCCCTCCTGCTGAGAGCAGCCCCTCAGTCTCTGTGTTGGGGGAGGCACCTGACCTGGGTGGAGAAGGAGGGGAGAATGCTGCCCAGCTCAGTCTTCTCACGCAGGGAGTGGTCTGGTGAGGAGAACACCCGTGCCTTCCAGGGGGATCCAGATGGTGTGAATGAAGCACAGTCACAGGCGGGGCCCTCAGCGGGGAAATGCATTTTAAATGTAATTCCCACATCCAGAAAACAAAGCCTTCTCTCTTTAAGGGCAAGTGCCTTCGAAACAGTCCACATTGTGGAGAGGAATCAGCCTGGGTCCATGGCGGAGGCGTCCGGAGGGTGCATGGCTGGGGAGCAGGAGGCCCAGGCTGCTGGCCCCCCACCCCTCCTGGCCCCCCACCGGGCCCCTCCCGGAGGGTATGAAGTTTGCTCCTGCTCAGACAAACCCTGAGGCAATGGAGTGCTGGGGGGCTTTTCTGTTTGGCAGGCAGAACTCTGCCCTGCGGGTGTGCTCGGGGACGCGGGCAGGCGTGGTGCCCAGGATTGTTGGTGGAAATATGCATATATGCGTATGTGCCTTATGTATAGTAAGTGCCTGATGTTCCTCTTCTGACCGGGAGGCAGCCATGAATGATCGCGTGGCCAGCGGCCAGCTAGAGAGAGAGCTTGGCCCCCCCGAGCCATGTGGCCTCCTCACAGAAAGCCCTGAGGGACCTGGAACACAGACCACCGAGTGAGCCTGCTCTCCCTGCCTGAGCTCTAAAGCCACGCGTAGGGTTTAAGTTCACCAATAAGCCCCCCAAGTGAGCCCCCCAAGCCCCAGGCCCTCCTCCCTGGCCCTGCATAAAGGCAGACCCCCACCCCCCCGCCACCGCACTCTCTCTCCCTGCCTGTGATTGCATGGCCCGTGGCGTGCCACATGCCACCCAGTCCTGAGAGTGGTGAACCTCGTACTTTCAGATTCCCCTTATGGCTGTGGCTGCGGCTTGCCTTGCAATCACAAGGGCTGGCCCAGCTGCGGCGCTGGCTCTGAGAGAGGAGACGTGGTGGGGACTCACCCCAGGTAACACGCCCCAGGTGAGTCTCCCTGGGTGCTGCTAGATGATGGCACCACTACGGATAGACGGAGGCCAACAGGAAATGTCGTATGTATGTATATGCATTATACGTGTATGCACGTATTTATTTATCTGTATGTATATATACAAATAAAATAATTTTTAAAAGCATTGTTTGAGACTTATAGAAAAGTTACAAAAAGATGGCACAAGGAGTCCCCACACGCCTTTCACTCAAGTCCCCCCATTGTAACATATACATTTATAGGGCACATTTGTCACAGTACCGGACCAATGTTGATGTCTCATTATTGGCTAGAAACACATTATTCAGATCTCACTGGTTTCCCTCTAATGTTCCCTTTCTCCTCCGGGGTCCCACTCGGGACGCCTTGTGACAGGTAGGCATCATGTCTCCTTGCACTCCTTTTGGTGGTCGTTTTCCAGACTTTCCTTGTTTTTGATGACCTTGACAGTTTGGAGGAGGACTGGTTAAGGATTTTGTCTACTGTCCCTCCAGTGGGATTTGTCTGGTGGTTGTCTCAGGGTCAGACAGTGTGATGGGTTTTGGGAGGAGGCGCAGTGCCCTTCCCATCACGTCTGGAGTGCCTGCTGTCATGACTCACACCGTGGATGTGGCCTTGTCACCTGAGTCTGTTTTTTTCTCCACTAGGAAGTTGCTCCCTTCCCCCTTTCCATGTGGTCCTCTCCCAAAGGAAGTCACTCTTCACAGCACCCAGGGAAGGGGAGGGGTTGTGCTCCACCTCCCCGAGGGGAAAGTATCTCCATAAATTGTTTAGAATCATTCTGAATGGGAGACTTGTCTATTCTTACCACTTATTCATTTACCCAATCATTTATTTTTATCAGTGTGGAATCATGAATTTTCTTTTATACTTTGGGTTATATTTATTTTGTTGCTCAAATTGTTCCAGCTTTGGCTCTTTTAGTTGGCTCCTGTGTCCCTTTGATATCTCCCCATTGTTTTGTTTTTCCGATTGCTTTCTTATATGCTGGCACCACTAGAGGCTGTGGGCTTGTCTTGAATACATCCTGTCCCCAGCCCAAGAGTCAGGCATTTCTCTAAGGAGCCGAGGTTCCTTTTATTGGCGAATGGCATTTAGAAGCCAATATCTGGGCACTGGGTGTGTTCATTGCTCCTGGGGCATCACTGCTTCCAGGCCCTTTCAGGGGACAGAGCAAGGACAGGATGATTTGTTTACTAACTGAAAGGTGTTTTGAGACCAATTTCCAATCAATGTGTGTGTGTGTGTGTGTGTGTGTGTGTGTGTATGGGGGGAGGACCCACACATCCAAGGAATTATCTGCAGCATAAGCTAATTCTGACACTGTCTACCTGAAGACAGCATCAGGTCCCACAGGTGAAGGGCTCAGTCCCACAAGGCTGCCCTCCCTTTCAGATGTCAATCATAGGTCCACATTGCTACCTGTGCTTCTGACCAATCAGCTATGGATCAGAGGTCCCAACAACTCCTTCCCTCGGCTTGATTAATTTGCCAGAGTGGCTCACAGAACTTGGAGAAACATTTTACTTACTAGATCACTTGTTTATTATAAAAGGTTACAAGCAAGAAACAGTCATATGGGAAAGCTACATGGGGGCAAGTATGGGGCATGGAGCTTCCATGCCCTTTCCAGCCACACCACTCTCCCTATATCTCCATGTGTTCAGCAACATGGATGCTCTTTGAGCCCTCTCCTTCTGGGATTTTATAGAAGCCACATCACATAGGCATAACTGATTAAATCACTGGCCATTGGCAGTTAATTCAACCTCTGTCCTCTCTTCCCTCTCTAAGGGGTTGGGATGGGTGGGGGGACTGAGAGTTCCAACCCTCTAATAACAGAAGTGGTTCTCCTGGCAATCAGCTCCACTTGTAGGTGTGATCCAAAAGTCACATCATTAACATAACAAAAGACACTTCTGTTCATCTTGTCAGTTAGGAAATTTCAAAGGTTAGGGGAACTCGGTGCCAGAAATGGGGATGGAGAACAAATATATATTTCTTATTATAAATCACAATATCACACTAACCAATGTATATACACATCGTCTCTCTCTCTACCTAATTTATCAATCCATCTTTCCATCTGTGTTTATCTCTAGCTCTAATCCATGACCCCTCAGATCCTTCTAGGATCTGAGGATCCTAGGATCTAGGGTCCTCAGATCCTTGCTTACTTGTAACCTCCACTCCAACAGTGGGGAACCTAGACCCCACTCTCCTTCAACCATTTACTTCTTCATTCATTCTTAGGATATATATATATATATATACAGTGGTCCTAGGATGGTTACCTGGTACCCTTGAAGGAAGCAACATCATCAGCTAGAGTGCAGTGTTATGGGCAGCTCCTTCCATCTTTCATTCAACAGACTCCGTTCATTTCCAGCATTGCTTACACCAGTGCCTTCCCCACTGTCTTTGGTGAGGTCACGTCCTGCATTTGTATTATATTTAGAGTCCTCTGTCACAGCCTCTGTTACATCCTGGGATCCCTGACCTCCGAATTTTTTTTTTCTAATTTACACACATTAAATTTCACTATTTGTGCTGTAAAAGTCTGTGGGTCTTGACAAATGTGCAGTGTTATGTACCTACTAGCATCACACAGAATTCTCTCATTACCCTAAAATATTTCCTGTGTTTCATCAATTCGACACCCTCCCCCCCCAAACTTTTGCAACCACGATCTATTTTCTGTCTCTGTAGTTTTGCCTTTTCAAGAACATCATATGATTGGAATTGTATAGAGCATTTTAAGACTGATTTCTTTCATTTAGCGATATGCATTTAAGGTTCCTTATTGTCTTTCTGTGACTTAATAGCTCATTTCTTTTTAGTGCCAAATGATTCTCCTCTGTCTGGATCAACTACAGTTTATTTATCCACTCACCTATTAAAGGACATCTTGGTTGCTTTCAGTTTTTGGCAGTGATGAATAAAGCTGCTATAAATATCCTTTTACAGATTTTTGTGTGGTCAAGTTTTCTGCCCATTTGGGTAAATACCAGAGAACATGATTACTGATTGTATAGTAAGAGTAGGTCTGTCATTGTAAGAAACCACCCAACCGTTTTCCAAATTGGCTGCACCGTGTTGCCTTTCCACCAGCAACAAATGAATGTTCCTGCCACTCCGCATCCTCCTAGCATTTGCTATTGTCAGTGTTCCGGATCTTGGCCATCCCAATAGGTGTGTAGTCCTATTTCCTGGAAGCGTATTTTTAGTTCATCTTTACAGATGGAGAACGTTTGTATACGCAGTGTGCTTGGCAATCCTTCATTGTTGAGGGACACCTTTGTGAAATATTGGGGAGTTTGGAAATTCCATGAATGGTCTTTGTTCCTTCCTGTTTGCAGGGGGCGGGGGGCATCCTTGGGCCATTTTGGTTTCCAGTTCACTGTTCGAGTGCACACAACCATCCACATGAAAAGCATTCTGGAAAGACTGAGAAGCACAGTTAATCAATGGGTAACTTAGTGTTTATACAGCAATTACCTAACCTGGTAACGTCACTTTTGCCCAGGAAGTATAGATCTTTCCCTCCCAATAAATCTGCTGGCCTTCACTGCCATGGACATTTGTTTTCAAGAACGGGTGACAAATAACCACCACTAAATTACATAAGGACTTCCTTTATTTTAAAAATATGGATTGTGATTTCTAATGGTAGGTGCAGGCAGCAGAATGGAAAGCAGCTCTGACTCGAAGCCAGTTTAGCGGAAACACAGTGGACTTTGGGTGAGACTCGTGAACGAAGCCTTCTTTTTCATTTTTTTTCTTTCCCTTTTTCTTTCTGTATGTGTCAGTTTTTCAAAAGTGCTTGTTGATTTGGTTTTTGAAATATGAGGCTTTTGACTTCTCTTGTAGCAGGTCTCAGCAGAGCAGAGAACCTGGGTCCTATTAGCATGATCTAACCCGTCTGGCTCTGTGTGTGTGTGCGCGTGCACACATCTCTGATAACTTTAAAAGAGATTTTGCAAAGTGTCATGTGCAGACGTGGATGCGTACAGAAGAGTAACCAGGGCTCCATTCTAAGACATGCCCCTGGTGGAATGAGACAGATGAAGAAAACAGCCTGTCATTCTGTGCTCAGGAAGTGGGCTACTGGGGACAGGACGGGGGAGACAGCTGGGCTGGATGCCAAGGAAGGGCAAGGAGCTTTCAGAACTCTCGGAAGACCCTGCCAGGGGGCCAGCTGTGACTCAGCCCCTTCCTGCTCGCCTGGGAAGCTGGGCTTATGGCAACTTGCCTGCTGGGGAGGTCACACTCACATTGGTACTCGGCTGAGTTACAGCAGCAGTAGTGTAGTCTATAAGGTGCTTTCAGTCTTGTTTTCCTCTCTGGTCCCTGTGACACCACGGCGAGGTCCCTGGAATTCCTTAGCAGGATCAAGGCGCAGCAATGTCATGGCTTCCCAAGGTCACACAGCTGGGAAGCGGCAGCTGGCTCTCAAACGCCGTGTGTGATTTAAGCAGGTTGCTAAGAATAGGTTTCCCTCCTTGGCTAAGTGATGTGGATGTTGGGAGGAGTTCCCAGCACAACGTGGAGACTTGCTGGAGCTCACGTCCCTGCACGGAGGGCTTCGGGGGCTCACCCGTCAGAGCGCTCAGCCAGTCGTCCGAACAATGTTTACGGAGTGCAGCTGTGGGACTGACCCTGCTCAGCGCTCCCGTTGGGGCAGGCAGTGAGCAGCACACAGTGTGCATCTTGGGAGTCTAGTGAGGAAGCAGAGTGGGGGAGGGTAGTGGCAGGGGTGGATGGTGATGCGGTGACCAGAACCCTAGCGGGGTCCCTACTACCCGCCCAGGGGCTGCTGCTGAAGAAGTGCAACCCCTTGGTGGGGAAGGCAAAGTCTCTCCACTTGGGGATGGAGCTGTGCCTGGGGCTGGGCTCAGGCAGAGTACGGTCTGGGTGCCTGTGGGGACCGTGTGAAGGCAGGGGACCCATCTGATGTGGCAGAGCCTCCTGGCCCACCTGCTTCCTCCAGCCAGCAACCCTAACCCCTCAAGGAAGCCCGGCCATATTCCCAAATCCCTTCCAGTTTCTTCCTTAGAAGCCCTTGAGCCCCGTCTTTGGTCATCTGGCTCCAGACATCTTGTTCTAGAAGGGAGCACCTCATGGGACATGGGGCCCCACTCTGAGCGTCCCACCTGCGGGCTTCCTCCACCTTCTCTGGCCACAAGTGTGATGCCTCTTTCCTCTCCTTCCCCCATCTTCCTTCCTTCCTTCCACTCAACAAACACTTACTGAGCAACACTGAATATCCACTGCTGTGCTGTGTTGTGTGTGGCCCCAGCCCTCAGGGTCAAAGTCAGTGTCAGCAGGGCTGAGGCGGAGAAACGCTGGATGGGAGGGAGAGGGACTGCTTCCAACGGGCAGAGCTCAGGGTGTGGCGGGCAGCAGAGGCTCCCTCTGTCCAGGGGATGGAGGATGTCCAGGCATATCAGACAGCCAGCCTGCAGGGCTGAAGCATCCATGGGCACCCAGGAGCCCATCACCAGGCCTGCCTCCCATGTGTGGGAGTGGACACCTCTTGTTCTGTCAGCTGCTGGCGAGACCAGCCTGATCCCAGGCACTCGGGGCTCGATTAGATCGCTAATGCAACCATTAGAGTGTCAGCATATTCTCTCTCTGCCTGGGAGGGATCAGATGCTGTTCGCACGTCTGTCCGTTCATTTTTATTTATCTGGCTTTCACCTTGATCCCAGCAAGTTGATACAAAGCCCCAGAGGGTGGAACCAGGAACCAGGAACCAGGAGACAGCGGCACAGGGGTTTCTCAGGAGCAGCCCCAGGATGTTTGGACATCATACAGGGGTTATTCCAACTCTGGGAGCAAAAGGGGAGGTCAGCGGAGCCATCAGGGCCTGGGTGGGGTTTGTCTGTTCCCTTGTTCATCAGCCCTTCTGTCCCCGACACATGGGCAGCTTCAGGGACCGGGGCTGCCTCTCCACGCTGGGCAGGCGGCGGTGAGGAAGGCAGATGCTGTCCCCGCCTCCGAGGGCTTGGCAGTTGAGAGCAGTGGCCCCGAGCCACGGCGATTCTGTCCTGGGGACATTCGGCAGCGTCTGCAGTCTCTCCTGGTTGTCATAACTGGGGTCGGGAGGGGCTCTCCTGATGTGGAGGCCGCGGATGTCACGACGTCCTGTGCGGTTCCGAGGCTGCCCCCCAAACAGAGACTGCTGTGCCCCCAGATGTCGACAGAGCTGCTGGAAGAAAGGATGGGATTCAAGAAGGACCTGCCGAGGCGTGTTCTCGACACTGGCACGCTGCCGCCAAGTGGGGAATTTAGCTGTGTGTGTGTGTGCACGAGCGTGTGTGCAAGTGTGTGTTTTCACGTTGGGGGGATAAGGGGTGATGGGAGGAGTAACCCACGCAGAGCGTGAGCAGGTGACAAAGCCGGGAGGTGGGAAGGACAGTTCCTGCGTGGGAGCGAGAGGAAGGTTCCGGACCTGGGGAAGCCAGAGCAGGAGGGCCCGCAAGTCTCGTGAGGGTTCCAGCCTCTGCGAAGTGCCTTGGGAAGCTACTAGATGGTTGTAAGCACTTACAACATGCCCAGATTAAAAGAAAATCCCTTGACAGCTTGGCAGACAAAGGGCATCCACTCGTTTCCTGTGGCCGCCATCACACAGCACTACAGATGTGGGCTCAGCCAAGGGAAATCTGTGCTCACAGCTCTGGACAATGGAAGCCTGGGGCCGAGGAGTCGGCAGGGCCAGACCCTTCTGATGCTTCCCTCCCTGGTGTGGAGGCTGTCTTGTTCACCCGCGTCTTCACGTCCCCTCCCCTCGTGGGCGTCTGTGTCCAAATTCCCCTTTTTTTATAAGGATGCTATCATGCTGGATTAGGACCCACCCTAATGACCTTGCTTTAACTGGAGGACTTCAGTCAAGGTCCTGTCTAAAAATAGTCACCGTCTGAGGTCCTGGGGTGAAGACTCCAACGTGTCTTTTTGGGGGACACAATTTGATCCGTCACAGGGTTGGCAGGGGCAGTGTGAGAGGCGGGGAGCCTGGCGTGTTGTAAGGAGTCCAGTGTGAGGGCAGGATGGTTGGGACAGGTGGTGGCAATGGGGCGGAAGGGCAGGTGGCCTGGAGGATAGTCAGAGCTTGAGTCAAGGGTCTGGGTGGTTTGGGCCCCATGGTGTCTGCCTGAGAGTCCTGGCTTCTCGCTCCGGGAGGTATAACCTCCATTCCCTCCGCCGTTGGCCGGTGGCCTCGCCATGTTGAAGGAAACGTGACAGAGGGCTGGCTTCATTCACTGAGCCTCAATAAGCTCATACATGGTTTCCAAATGCCTTAGGCGTATCTTAAAAAATTAATTTATTTGCTCTTAATAAAGTCATGCATTCTCATTGTGGGACCCAGATGATTCAAAAAGCATTGAAAAGTATAAATGTATGAATAATGAGACAAAAACCAGTCAAGTCATATACACGGCGATGTGGAATTCCTTCAAATGCTTATTTATTTAACTGCTCTCCCGGGATTGGATGTTTGAATTATTGAAAAAACTTTCTCTGTGTATTAAAATGTCAGCTTCCCCCAACCTCTTCATCATGAAAATGTTTGCTGCTAATTGAAGTAGCACTTTGTCTTGTAATCTGCATTTCTTTATTCAGCGAAGACTCACATCTCTCCTGCTATGTTGTCACCTTGTGTAAATGGCCTTTGTCCTTCTCCCCTTCATTTGCAGGGTCTTGGGTGACGTTCCTGTGGCTCATTGTGAGCAGGAGGAAACTCTTCAGAAAGAGAGCGGATGCCACTAAAGCCTGCGCTGGGAGTATGCCGGCCCGAACCAGGCACTGGCGTGGTTCCAGCAACACTCTGCCCCCGTGTCCCACTGCAGGTGAGGCCAGGGGAGAGCACAGGCTGCTGGACACCCAGTCTCGTGGTTTGTCTCATTTGGTCCTGGACCTTGAGTAACTCACCCACATCACACATTTGGAGCTAGCTGAGCTGGAGTTTGAGCCTCGGGGGTCCAACTCAGAGTCCCCCAATCCTTGCCCCGATTTCTGCCCCCCTGTGTGCAGTGGCACTGGGTCCACACAGAATGGGGTAGAGGGAGGCCCCTTGGACCCCTTCTGCTTTCTGAGAGTACCACCCCTCAGGGATGTCCTGCTACACAACCCGGCCCTTACCTGCTTCCATTCTCTGGCCACAGCCCAGGCTGGAGCCCATACATCTCTGCCACCGGGGAAAACCAGCAGCCCGCTGGGCTCCAGGGGGGAGGCCGGGACAGTCTGTGCACTCCCAAGGGGCCATCTGTCCATCTGTCTCCAAAAGGCGGGTTCCCCCACATGGAGGGAAGAACTGTTGTGTGGGGCACTACATGCACTTTACCCGTGAGCTGCCCAGACACTGTGCAGTCATTCCCATGGGACGGGTGAGCCAGCAAAGCTGGAGATGTTAGGGAACCACAAGTAAGGTCCGCAGCGCATGTAGAGGGGGGTCTGAGCTCAGCTGCCGCCAACTGTGCTGCTCCTCTGCCCGACAGTGGTCTTTGGGGACTCGCTGGCTTCACGGTCCCGCTGCGTCCTGACAGTCCCTTTCGATCACACACACGCACACAAATATCCATGCAGGACCACACTCAGCCTGCTCATCCTTGGGTGGGCCCTCACTCTATGGATACATACTCCCGTTCACACTGGTGTACACACACACACACACACACACACACGCTCATGCCCGCCCAGGTGCAGGCTGTGTTTGCTCTCTCCGCCTTTTACGAGTGTGTCCAGGCAGCCCCCGGGGCTGTCCGAAGTCTTTATCCCGCCGGGATATCGACTCTTTGTCATGTTCGATGCTGTTATTTCCCCCGGTCTCTTGTTTCTCTTTTATTCCAGTTTCGTGTGCTTTCCCCGTGCGGCTCTCCTCTCCGCTTTATTTCTCACTGCCTCGTTCTGGATGTGTTTCTATTACCAGTGACTGCAAATCGTTTTCGGAGGAACGTGCTGACTCACAGGCGCATACAGAGCAGGCCTGGCTCCGCTCCTCTCGGGGGTCTAAGCTGCTGGAGCCTGTAGGAGATCCTTTCTGAGGGTCCAGGCCGCAGCCCAGCCGGGGGGGGGGGGCATCAGCAGGGACGGCACCAGTCCAGCCCAGCGAGGGTGGTAAAGACGGCGGGGTTAGGGCAGGGCGGGGCTGGGCAGTGGGAAATCTGGGCTTCTGGTGGAGCCTGTATTTTGAAAGGGCAATCTTTCAACCGGAGCATGGCAGAAAGACATTTTCCAGGAACTATTGTTCTAGTGACTTCATGTGGCTTCAAACACAGGGAGACCCTTTTAAGGGTTTGGAAACAGTTTTTCTTCTGCCGAAAAGGGTAAACTTCATACCCTCTCTATGGGTCCTGGAAGAAGCTATTCTTAGAAATATCCTGAAAAATTCTGTATGCTTGGAAATGCCGTATGTTGCAAGAAATTGGAAAGGGAGGGAAACGATAATTCCCCCGAACAATTGTCTTCCTGTGTTGAACAAAGAGATCATTAATTCTATTTTTAATCAGCAAATGCTGTATTTCCAAATATAAGTATAAAGGCGCCTGCCAGCTCTCTGCCCACTCAGGAGAAGCGCCCTGGGCCTCAGTCTTGCCAGCAGGGACTGGGGCAGAGTCCGGGGTCAGCTGTGGCCCCTCTTGCTCAGGAACTGGTGGGCTGAAGAGACACATTTCCAGCACCCTCTCCCTCCCAGCTTTTACAACAGGGATGGGAACCCCGCAATCAATGTCCGCATTCAGAAAGAGGCAGAGAGCGGACCTGTAGCCCCTCCGAACCGCACCAGGAAAACGTCCTAGACCCCGTCCCTTCTGCTGAAAAGGAATGTCCTGATTCTGTGCTCCCCGGGGAGCCGCTCCCTTGGTCCTCGGTGGCCTTGGTTCCACCTGCTCCCTGCTGGGAGGGTCTGTCCTCCCGAGCGGCCTCCGCGCAGGGCTGGGGACTGTGCTGTCCCTGGGGGATGAGCGGCTTTCACGGCGACTTCCCGCCTGGATGAGGTCAGGGCTCCGTGTGTCTCCAATGCATGTGGCCCCCGGTGCCACGGCCGCAGCTTGGCTTCCTCCACAGGCACCGCTCTCCCGGCTTCTCCACTCCCCGTCTGAGTTGACCCCAGTCCCCTCCGACAGACGCTCCGGGCCCTACAGACCCGCTTCGTCGGGGAGGGGCTCCGGGCGGCTGCCGCACCGCGGGGACACTGTCCTCCCGAGCTGCCCAGCCAGTGCCTCCCGCTCCGACACAGCCCGCCCCGCTGCGGGGCATCGCCAGGCGCACAGCGGCGGCCTCCCGCAGAGCGCTTCGTACGACTGGGGCTTGGGGTGAAGCCGGCCGGGCGGAGGGCGGCACCTCCCCTTCTCCGACCCTGGGAGCTCCCGCGCCCCCTCTGCTCGGGGCTGCAGACCGGCCGTCGGGCTCTGCCCCGCCCTCCTGCTCGCACGCTCTGCCCGGAGTCCGAAGCCAGCAGCACGCGCCTCGCGGCCTTCCTCCTCTCCTGTCCCTTCCCCGAGGGCACCTGCCACCCCCGGGACTGCCCGGCATCTCCCGGTGCACAACGCGGGCCGCCGTGTCCGCGGCCCCGCTCCTGCCCTCGTGCTGCGGGTCTCGGACTTGGGCTGCAGCACCGCCCCGCTCGGGGGCCGCCGTGCTCCGGGGACCGACCTGCTCCGGGGACCGACCTGCTGGGGGGGGGTGCGACCTGCTCGGGGGACAAAACCTGCTCCGGGGACCGCCGTGCTCCGGGGGCCGATCTGCTCCGGGGACCGACCTGCTCGGGGGCCGCCGTGCTCCGGGGACCGACTTGCTCCGGGGACCGACCTGCTGGGGGGGGTGCGACCTGCTCAGGGGACAAAACCTGCTCCGGGGACCGCCGTGCTCCGGGGACCGACCTGCTCGGGGACCGCCGTGCTCCGGGGCCGCCGTCCTTGTGAACACGGGCTTGCCTTCCACGGGGCGACAGCCGGCCCACAGTTCACACTCAGGTGACAGCGGCTTATTCGTCACGCGTGGCGTCCACGACGTGGCTGGCGGGGGACGCCGAAGCCCGCGGCCGCCCTGCAGACAGGAGGCCGCATCCCCTCAGCGCTCGTGGCGTCCCCGCGCACCGACGACAGAGGGACGCACGCGCGCTGGCTCGCACACCGCGCTTTCTCTTCCATTGGCCAAAGCATGTCACATGACCATCCCTGGCTCGCATAACTCCCGTGACTGGCCCGCTCTTCTGCTCCCATGGTATTGGTCGGGGCTGGTCACATGATCACCCTGCACTTCTGCTCCCATTCCATTGGCTACAGCAGGTCTCATGACCACACAAGCTGGGGGTGGGGAGAGCGGGGGAGGCAGAGTCCCCGCCCAGGAGGAGAGCCGTGGGGATCACTCTGCAGACGGGGCTGCGGGCTGCCCTCGGCCTTGCGTCGTGCTCGCTGGAGACCCCTCTTCGGCCGCATCTCGTGCGCTGGTGCGGGCCCTGCCGCTCCCAGAGGCCTCCCCGACCCTCCGCTTGCCCCGCTGGCAGCTCGGAGGCGGCTGCGCTCGTTTCCGGCGACCACGGAGGCCGGGCCGTGTGCGGCTGGGCGCGCGGAGAGCGGGGCCGGGGGCGCTTCGTGCCCGCCTGCTGGCCGCGGAGGGGCGGGGCGTGCGGGGCGTGCGGGGCCGCGGCCCTCGGAGAGCGCTTGCCACCCCGGCGGCTGGAGCTGGGCCCCCACGTCACGGCACCGCCCGGATCGTACTTTTGTGATTTCTCTCCCGTGTGCCGTGTCTCCGACCTGCGGGGTGAGACGGTCCGCTCTTGCGCCCGGGCGCGCTGGCCCGGAGGGGCTGCGGGCGCAGGACCGGGGGCTCGCCGGTGCGGGGAAGCGCCTCCCCGAGGCCGCACGCTGCCGCGCCGGCTGCCGGGCACCGATCCAGCGACGCTCTGGCTGCTCATCAAGGCGGCAGCTGTTTATTGTCCCGTGTACTCCAGAGTTGGAGAGAAGCTTCCCTAATTACAGTTCGGAGAATTCACCCACATGAATTAGTGACTGCAGCCCCCCCACCCCGGCCCCTGCCCTATGTCCTTCCTCTCCTGTGCCGTGTCCCCAACCCACTGGATTCCTCCCCACAGCCTGGGTCTTCTCAGGTTGGCTCCAAGGCTCCAAGGACACTGAGACCAAAACCTTAAGCCCCCAAATATCTGAGGTGTCCCTGGGTCTCTGAGGTCTTTGTATCTCTGTGGCTGAGGTGTAACCTTTGCTGAGTTTCTGCTCTCGGAACGTCATGACTTCCCTGCAGGGCGGGGTGGCGTTTCCTTTTCCGACAGCTGCTGTCTTCCTAGGAAGAGCCAGGGCGCGGCTGCTGTGTGCAAGATGGGCCCCTCTCCCGTCTCAGAGACGCCAACTCAGAGGAACGTTTAATCTCTTGGACGTGGGAACCAAATGACAAGTGCAATCCCTCCTCGGACCTCAGTGTGCAGGCCCGCCTTGCCGGGCTCTCTCGGCTCCAGCACGGTGCAGCCGGCCCCAGGCCCCGACATTAATCTGTTCTCTCCAAAAGGTCAGTGCCTTCTCTTCTCAGGACATTTGAAAAGGCTGCGAACAAATCAGATGATTTTGAACGGTTCTTCCAGGCTCCTCACAGCTCTTCCCGTCCGTCCGCCGAGGGTGTGAACTGCTACAGCAGCCCCAGCGCGGTTTCTTGACTGAGGCGGCAGATCTTCACTGCGGTCGGGCAGCATGCGCCCCACGGGCCTGGCACGGCGCTGAGCTTGGGGATGCAGAGGGGTGCGAGCCTGGATTCTTGCCTTCGGTGGGCACACGGTCTGGTGGCTGGGGAAGGCGGGCAGACTGTGAAGCCGTCTGAGCAGTGCCTGGTGCCACGCAGAGGGAGGGACTGCAAACCTGTCTGCCTTTGGGGTGGAGGGACATCAGGGGTCGAAGGGCTGTCAAGTACAGGAAAGGCTTCCTGGGTCACATGGGTGTGTGGGGGGCCCTGTCCGCTGTGCCACTCAAATGTGTATATGTCAGTCCCTGGGCATCTGGGTAAAAGGCAGGTTCTGCCCCAGCAGATCAGGGGTGGGGCCAGAGATTCTGCCTTCCTGGCAAGATCCCAGGTGAAGCTGCCGGCTTGAGGACCACAAACATTGACACAGGTGGGAAGCCCAAGGACGGCAGAGAGGAGAGTCATGCTCGCTGGAGCCGGGAGGGTGTGGGGCACCCAAGTCGGTTATGGGGGTCGCAGGGTGCAGGGGAGGGCAGGGACAGAGAGATAGATTCTGTTTCCAAGGCTTCATACATCTTGAAGGGCTCCCAGAATGTTCTCTGCACATACCGACCTGAACCTGCATCACACTGTCTGTGGCTCCCCAGGTGTGTTCCTTTTCCTCCGTTAGTACGAGCAGACCTGGGCTGGGGCCACAATTCCATCATCCTGACACCCAGGGGCCTGGCCTGAGAACACAATGAATAGTGATGAATTCACCTGCCTCCTCTGGTCTCGTTGGCAAGACTAGGTCTTATCCACGCAACTTCGGGTCTCTGTGCTCCAGACATAGGGATTGCCCAGTCTGTGCTTTTGGAGTTTAATTTACTTCTCTGACTGTGCGTGTGAAACTTGTCGTGTGCCTGCCTGCACGGACTTCTTAGCTCGCCTACTCGCAGCTTTTTGCCAAGAGCAGCCATTCTGCTGCACCGGTCCGAACACGTCCCCTGAGGGCTGACAGGAGGTTGCTGTGATAAATGAGATGGCAAAGTTGTGTCATCGGCCAAGATATTGACCAAGGACTTGGTACTCAGCAGGAAGGGATGGGGGAAATCAACACCCCTTTTGGGGGCAGTTATTCCGGGGCAAGGGTGGAAATAACATACTTCATGTTTATCCCCTGAAATGTTGAGTCTTCTCTTAAACTGGTAAAAAGAATTCATCCTTTGAGTCCACTTAAAATGCAAATGGAATGAGACAAGGATCCTTAGCCAGTACCTCGAGTGGTTCTTGGCCATCTAGACCTCCGTGAGAATCAGTTGTCAAGTTCCTATCTTGAGAATCAGGTTCTATGGAACGGTGCAGCAGAGGCCCTGGACGTGGGCTGAAGGCAGGGCAGAGGGTGGGTGGGTAAGTGGGTGAGCAGGTGGGGATCTGCAGAAAAGGAAGTCCGGTTGTCAGAACTGGATGCTGAGACTTGGGGTGGGGGATGGCAGGCCCGGGTGTGGCTGCTGGTGGTTACTTAGGTCCCTCTGGGGGTAGCTGTCAGGTGTGTGTGTGGGGGTTGTGGAGGGGCTTGGGCCTGCTCCTCTCGGGACGGGGGACGGAGAGCAGGCTTGAGAACAGAGGCGGTAACCGATGCTCCTTCTGGAGGCCTCCATCTTCCTCCTCTGCTTCCTCAGGTGGAAGCAAGCCAGGGGCTGAGCAGTAAGTTACAGATCATTACCTTCACGCCAGGTGGAGGTGGTCTGTCTTGGAGGAGGATGCAGTGGCTACTGCCGAGTGTGTGTGTGTGTGTGTGTGAGAGAGAGAGAGAGAGAGAGAGAGATGGAGAGACACAGAGAGACAGAAAGAGATGGTGGTGATGAAGGGGGGTGGCCAGCCAGCTAGGGAGACGAGTGATAAGTGTGGCCGGGCAGGCACGGGCTGCAGGGTCAGCAGTCCCATGGGCAGGACAAGCCCAGCAGCCCAGCCTCTCAGGACAGCTCCGCTGCACAGTGAAGGCTTCATTGCTGCTGAAGCTGGGCCCCCGAAGGCCGTAATGAATTGAGACAGGACAAGATGCTTTAAAATGTTTATGATCAATTTGCATAGTGGATCTGGGTTTAAAAAAAGAAGGGAAAAAAGCCCGAGCTCTCGGGCATCCTGGCGGCACTCCACCTGCAGACACAACCTGGCAGGAGTTGGCGTTTCTGACCACAGAGCTTTTCTATGAAAAATCAGGTTTATTGCCTTTTCTCGTCTGGTGACAAAAATAACGCAGGCTCAGTGTATAAGGCTTGCAAAATGCGGGAAGGGACAACGATGCTCTAATATCTTGCCACGGGAAGGATCTGGCAGTGATGGATGGTGTGTTTTTTGTTCTTACCTCGGAAGTGGTCCCCTGACAGATTCTCCTGTGGCAACAGAAGCTTCCGTGCAGTTCATAAATTCCTCTGGCGGCCCGACGACAGCACCGCATACTTTTATCACTGAAGGCTAATTGCTCCGTCTCCGTCTGCTCCTGGGATGAAGGGGCTGCAGCAGGTGGGGGGAGGGACGGGGGTGTTTTGGGGGAAGAGGCATCTCGGTTCTGGCACAGCATGGGGTGGGGGAGGAATACAAGAATCAGGCAGAGTTATCGTGGCAGGCGTCGGCAGAGCACTCCCTGCACACTCGGCTCCCCTAAGCAGGCCACATGCTTTTGTCTCTTAACCTGGAAAACAACTTCCCAGGTGGGTACTATTGAGCCATTTGATAGAGGAGAAAACCAAGGCACAGGTGGCTTGCCTGAGGTTACACAGCTAGGGGGAGTCAGAGCGGAGGTTCAACCCAGGTGACCTGAGCTGCACTGCCACTGAGGCCAGGCAGGCTATGGACAAAAGACGGTGTAAGCTGCGGTGGGTAGGTTTTTAAGATGACTGTCTGGGGTATCTCATATATTTCCTCCCTTCAAGTGGGAGGGACAGCAAGTATGAGGAGGTTACATTATAGGGCAAGGTGGAGCAATCTGGCAGATGTGAATAAAGTCTTGACCTGGTGGACTTTTAAATTCATTAAAAGGGAGAGTGTTTTGGGTGGGCCTGACTTAATCAGGTGAACCATGTGCATGCGTGTGTGTGCGTGCATGTGCACGTGTGTGCGCACATGTGTGTGTACACATATATATAAAGTCTAGAAGTCAGAGAAGAAGGAAGTCAGGGAGATTGGAAGAATCAGATACTCTTCTATTGACCCTGAGAAAACAAGCTGCTGTGGGGTGGATTGGGGGATGGCAGGTGACACCTAGGAGTTGAGGGTCGGTCTCAGTCCAACAACTGCAAGGAACTGAATTCATACAGCAGCCAGACATTCGGAAGAGGACCCTGAGTCTGCCACATGAGATCTGTGGCTGTGGTGGGAAGTCATCAAGAAGCTGTGATCACCAGTTGACCTGCAACGTGGAACCTGGCAGTGGGAGGCTGATCACTTCTTCCTCTGTCCGGGGAAGGTGCACCTGGCTTGCCTACCCCATTCCCAGAAGCTGCCCCAAAGATACAGACTTGAGATAGTGATGCACTGACAGCTTCTGGGTGGTATACATGACTGGATGTTGTTAAGTCATGTACGTAAACTTTTAGGATTTGGTGGGGGAGTGGGTAGAGCCACTCATTTTGTGGACGTCAGGACAGATCTCATAAGGAAGTCCCCTCGCTTGCTGAAGCTGCCACCCACCAATATGGAGTGGTCTGCTCCTTTCTGTGCTCTTTCCCTGTCCTCTGAGTGTGGGGGCCCACTTTAGATCACACCTGCGAAGCTCCCAGCCTTGGCTGTCACCTTGATTGGTGAGACATTGACCAGGGGACCCAGCTAACCTGTACCTTGGCTCTTGACCCACGGAAACTGCAAAATAATGAGTCTGTGCTGTTCTGAACCTGCTAAATTGGTAGTGACTTGTTACTCAGCATAGCTTACTGATACACATACAAATTAACCAAATTAGAAACTAGAAGGCACAGCATCTTCACATAGTAGTGCTTAATTAGCATAGCTCTGCCCTCCCCTTTATCCTGGAAGCTACCTGGCTTGAGCAAGGGCTGGACACTTCCAGACAGGCAGGTTGATGTGAAGGCAGTTATAATCAGGAGCATCTCCCTTCTCCTTTGGCCATGTGAAGTAGCCACGCACTTATGACTTAAGAAAAGTCAGCTGAGGCAGGATTCCTTCCCCCGCTTGGATTCCTTCCTCAGCTCCCAAAGGCTCTTAAGAAGCCACGGCAGTCACACAATCCCATAACTTTTTTTCCCCTCTAGGCTTAGAGGCTTAGAAATGAAAATATTTTGTCTCTTCTGCGTGGTGGGGGAGTGTGGGGTGTTGGAGTGCTCAGCTGTAATACATAGCACCATAGGCAGCCCTATTACCAGCCCCTAAAATATGCAATCGGGGGGAAAATGGATAATGAGATGAGGTTTGAAGACTGAGCTCTGCATGGCTTAGGATGCAGCCAGAAGACAGAAAGGGAGTCATAAACATCAAAAGTGGAAGAGAAAATGTAGCAATCACGTCTTTTGAACAAATACCCTAATCATCTTTCCAAGGCTGCAAGCCGGGCTGCCACAGGGCATGTGTGTTAAGAATGACACCCTCTGCTGGTTCTGTGCCAACAAGTCACAGCTTAAAAACCCCTCTGTGTGCTCAGCAAGACCCAGCCTCGAAAGGCAGAGGAAAGGACTTTTAAGGACTCCAAGATGATGTGCTCTGAGCTGGAGACAGTGTTGCCATCACAAATGAGTGAGTCTCCTGGGGGTTGACAAGGGATCTGCAGACCTGGGATCTGTCCCACCTTCCCCGACCTTGGTGTGAGACCTCAGGGCACCTGTCATCTCTTCCTCATCATCTACTTGATGACTTCTTGTTCATTTGCCTCCAGGAAGCCTCCCTGACAGCAGTCTGGGTCAGGCTCCCTGGCCAGGGTCCTGTAGCCCACTGGACTTTGCTTTCAGAGCAGCTGTTATAACTGTGATTGGCAACCTTCCTGATTTCCTCTCTGACTTGACTGCTGGGGCTCTAAGCGTCTGTGTGGCTCATCATTATACCGCAGTGTCTAGTCCAATGCTGAACATGTGGGAAGAATATTTGTAAAATCAACAGATGAAGAAAATACTGAGAAAGTGGGTAAGGGTTGGTACAAGCCCTCTAAGGGGGGTTTCCTTGACAATTTGGGGAGCCTCCCACCTTTCTTTTCCACCCCTATTTTGAGCCAGAGGTGAGCCCAACCTCCCTTGTTTTACGAAGAGGGAAACTAAAGCCCAGAGAGGGAATAGACTTCCTCGGGCTCACACAGCAAGCTGACGGCATGGATCTGGATCCAGAACCATGCAAATGGTTGTTCTCTTACATGACCTTGTCTCAGTGAATGGACAAAGAACGGGAGTTGGGACAGACCATTGGGGCACTCTGGACATTTGCACACTGACAGAGTGATCTGTCTCAGGGAGGGTCCATTCACTTTTCAGAACAATCTGAGGGGTTTGAAGTGGCGGGGGGGGGGTGTGGGAGGTTGGGGTACCAGGTGGTGGGTATTATAGAGGGCACGGCTTGCATGGAGCACTGGGTGTGGTGAAAAAATAATGAATACTGTTTTTCTGAAAATAAATAAATTGAAAAAAAAAAGAAGTGTGTGGGTAATTCTTAATGAGGCTGGGACTAGAGGGGGTGATTGAAGTTCTTAGGGTACCAAATTCAAGGAGGTGTTCACTCTCAGGTATTTGCCTGACTCTGATAGTGAACCCCTCACCACAGTTTGTGCCCTCAGCGCTTGTCTCACCTCACCCGTGCACCAGGCCTGACACATGGTGTCTTAGTGACATAAAAGGTGATGCTAAAGGGCAGAAGACTTGAGAACAAAGCCAAATGTTAGCATCTCGGGAAGATTTATCCATCGTCCATCCATCCATCCTTCCGTCCTTCCATCCACCTGCCTACCATCCATCTTCTCACCATCTGTCCATTCATCCATCCATCCACACCCAACCATCCGTCATCAACATCACTTGTTCATCCATCCATCTGTCCTTCCATCCATTTATCTGTCCATTCTTTTATCTATCCACTCAGCCATCTCCAGGAAGCTTATATTCTGGATAATTCATTCCCTCCCTCCCTCTCTCCTTCCTTCTTCCTCTTGTCATCTTCTTCCTCCTCCTCTTGCATCATCATCTTCATCATCATCTATCCACATACATATATTTACTCTGTGTGTCTTTATAGAGAGATCAGCTCCCTTTCCTCTAGATAATGAAATTCATCTATTACTTGACACGAACTTTCACCTTTGGGTCTTAATACATGCTGTCCTCACTTCCTGGAACGCATTTCCCTCCACTTTCAAAAGTTGGTTCCTCTGCATTTTTTTCATCCAAATTCTAGCCAGTGTCTCCTCCTGTGGTTGACCTTTCCATCCATACAACTTTGGTTCTCCATTCCTAGAAGTGCCCACGTTTTTTTGTTTTTGGTTTTTTTTTTGGGTTGAGAATATCCTCCATCCTGTTGTGAAGAGCCTCAACAGGGCAGCACAGGTTAAGATGTTCTGTTGTCACCCAGTCAAGGAGCAGGTGTGTGACCCAAGCCAGGCAACTGGGCTCTCCCCTTCCTCATCCTGCTTCCCAGGATTTTTGTCTTGAGTAGAGGGAGGAAAGGAAGGGAGAACAAGTTGGCAGAAGGCATTCATTCCTGCAGTTTCACTGGGAGTGATTGCTGCTTCCAGACACTAGGATGACCCCATTCCTCACCTCCTCTGAACTCCAGCTCCTCTCCCATTTTTGAACTACCCACGGCTCCTCCAACATGCCCCTTATGCTGAGGGACACTGAGGTGGTCTTCCTTGCTTTCCCAAAGACTTCCAATAGACTGACCTCTTCAGCGAGGACGCTAGTGATTTTCCTTCCTCAAGTTTGTTCCCTGATGCCTCAGTCTCCTCCTCCTCCTCCTCCTCCTCCTCCTCCTCCTCCTCCTCTTCTTCTTCTTCTTCTTCTTCTTCAGAAGCAATCCATTTATTTTATTTATGCTTAGGTACTTGTTTTGTTTCTATTTGTGATGTCATTGTGTTTCTGTCTGTCTCTTCCAGTAGAATGTAAATTATAAGTGTCCTAAAGGCAGGTGTGCTATCTTAATCAGTTTAATCTGCCTGGCACATAGTAGGCACTCAACACATATTGGTTTAATTACGACGAAATTTTGAATTTGATGTCAGGGAAGTAAATTTTCCCAAAGCTGCCTTCTCAGTTTGGAGTCAGGTCACTTCACCTTCTAGAACTCGCCTCTCTCCTTTTCTGTCCTATATTCCTATTTACTTCTTTAAGTGTTTATGCAACCATAGACTTAACAATGCCTTAGAAGAACACAAACTGTGGAAGGTTGGAATCAGAATGCAGCTCTGGAGTCAGGGGTCCAGTGCTGTCTCTGTCCTGTTCTTACCTGCAGGACGTTAAGCCTCAGTGTTCTCATCCTTAGAATGGTAATAACAGCAGTGCCATCAAAGGGTTGTTGTAGGATTAAATAAGGTGGAGTGGTAAGGAAAATAACATAGTATGGGGCACTTCGATTGAAAGCATTCAGTAAGTATTTGTTGAATAAAAATGAACTCATGAATGAAGTTTGAAAGTGTCTGTACTTGGAAGAAAATGTTCTCCCTTAGAATTCTGATGAGCCATAAGGCATTTAAAATGCATGATGTTGTCACTGTCCCCTTACTGCTCAGGTCCCCCTCCTTCCTCCCCACCTGGATAATCATGGGGAGCTATTTTTACATCTGACGTAGCGGAAAAGTAGCAGATTAACAACCCTAGAGATGTACATTGCTTCTATTAATATTAAACAGGGTATTAATTTTACCAGTAACTGAAACATTAAACATGTATATCCATTAGTGGTCATTATTTTAATCTCCAGAAGCTGTCTAGTGTATTCCAGGAATAGGTCTGATCCATTCTTCTCTCCCTCTTTTTCCTAAGTTCACTGGTGAATCAGGAATCATGGTTTTCATTTCCCCGAGGGGAAATAGATAATTATAAACTCAGAATTGTTAAGGGAGAAAGTCTGAGAAATCATCACACTCAGGTCCCTTATTTAATACTGCGAGCCCCCTTAAGATCAGACTTCAGTGTGTGGAGTACCTGCTGAAAGTGGTCTTCTTAAGAACCACCCCCCCACCAATGTTGCCTCCCTGATGTGCTGGCTCTGAGCACCAGCTCTTGACGGTAATTGGTAGCTATCCCCATCTTGACTGCTAATGGCACTGTCAGTGGCTCTAACTCAGCACCTTTACAATGACAGTAAGAAGGACTAAGACTAGTTAATAATGATAGGACACATGGTATAAGGTGAGCAATGGGCAACTTACTGAGTAGGAACATAGGACAGCCAACAACTGCTCATAATATATAAAAAGTATTGATTTCAACTCTTACTTGCTCATCAACCAGCAGTTGCTGGTTGTCCCAGTGGTTAAAGATGGCCTCTGGTGTCAGACAATTTGGGTTTAAATCTAACCCCATGGCAGGCTATCAGGCATCAGGCAGTGCAGGACAGTGATCCCTGAGAGAGAGCAAATAATGACTGGAGCCAAATGATTGTTCCAACTCCTGACTAAAGAGCTTCTAGGACAGCCTGGGAAGGAGAACCCAGGCTGTCTGGTGGTATTTCTGAGTTGAGGAGATGGAGTTGGGAGTCTGGGGAGACCAAGGGAACTAATTGATGCAGGGTGAGTACCCAGAGTACCAGAGAGGAAGACATTACAAAAGGAAAAAGCTCCAAGTCTTCAGGTAAATACAAATCAGTGCATGTATGTGAGTAATCAGATCTGGAGGGAAAAAAAAACACACCTGAGCACAAGGAACAGTGCTTGAACTTCACGTAGAACCAGATACCTTTCATGTTCCCACCAGCAACAGTGGAATGAGTTATAATTCCCAAGACATGTAGTAGTTTACTGAGAAAAAAAATTGTCTCAGCAGTGTGGAAAATTAGCCCTAGGCCTAAACTGCTAGTCCCACTTAGAAATGCCTACAAGAAAGTCTTCAAAGGACCAAAATCTTTCTAGGTAATTTAACTGCACCCTAGTACAAACTCAGAAATATTTATAGAAATGCAATAATACCCAGTACTCACTACAGTAAGATTCACATTGTTGTTTAATAAAAAATTACCAGGCATTCCAAGAAACAAAAAGCCACTATCAGTAATGAAAAGAAAAGTACATCTATAGATACAGACACAGAAATGACACATATAATAGGACTAATAGAAAAGGACATCAAAACTGTTATAACTGTATTTTTCCACATCAAGAAATTAAAGAAAACATTGAGCATGTTCAGTGGAGATGTGAAAGACCAGGATTGAACTTCTAGAGGTGAAAAACATAATGCCTGAGATAAAAAACACACTGGGTGAGATGAACAACAAATTAGATACTTTAGAAGAGAAGGTTAGTCAACTTGAAGACAGTATTAGAAACTAGGAAAATGGAATGCAGAGAAAAAGATGATTAAAATAAATGAGCAGAGCATCAACTTCAACAGACTGATATATGTGGAGTAGAGTCCCTCAAAGAGGGGTGAGGGGAGAAGAAAATATATTTGAAATAATAGTGGGTGGGATATATCACATTTGATGACAACTATAAACCCAGAGATCCAAGGATACCAATGAGCCCTAAGTGTGCGTGCGCACACGTGCGTGCACGCGTATACACACACACACGTGAAGAAAACTACATCAAGGCAAGTCATAATCAAATTGCTTAAAACCAATGATAAAGAGAAAATTTTGAAAGTAGCCAGAGGGAATGAGCAAAATAAGCAGACAGAGAAAAAAGATGTATTATGTAGAGGGGGGAAAACATGAGGATGATGGCAGACTTCTAGTCAGTAACAATGACACTCAGGGGACAATGGAGCACCATTTGCAAAGTACTTTAGGATAGAACAATTATCAATCTAGAATTCTGCCCCCAACAAAAATATTCAGGGGTACCTGGGTGGCTCAGTCAGTTAAGCATCGGGCTCTTGATCTCAGCTCAGGTCTTGATCTCAGGGTGGTTCGTTCAAGCCCTGTGTTGGGGTCCTTGCTGGGTGTAGAGTCTGCTTAAAGAAATATCCTTCCAACATGACAGGAAAGACTTTGAGACACAGAAAATCTTAAAGGACTTAACGACTATCTGATGATCACTCTAAGAAATGATGAAGGATATCCTTTAGGCAGAAGGAAAATAAGACGAGATGGAAATCTGCATTTACACAAAGAAATGAAGAGTAGAAAAAATGGCAAATGTGTGGGTAAATGTGAAACATGAAGAAATATCTTGTAAATACAATTGACTATTCAAATAAAAACAATAACAACACAGTGGGAGATTTATAGCATATGTAGAAGCAAACGCATGCATGTATCACAAGAGCCAAAGGGGGAAATGGCAGTGTATTAAGATTTTTATACTACATGTGTGGGGCGCGGGGGTGGCTCAGTCAGTTAAGTATCTGCCTTTGGCTCAGATTATGATCCTGGTGTCCCGGGATCGAGCCCTGTGTCAGGCTCTTTCCTCAGTGGGAAGCCCACTTCTCCCTCTCCCTCTGCTGCTGCTCCACCTGCTTGTGCGCTCTCTGTCTCTGTCTGATAAGTAACTGGGATCTTTAAAGGAAAAATAAAAGATTTTTATACTACATATGAAGTGGCAAATATCATTTGACATAATATCATTTGATCAGTTAAAGATGTATACAGTGAAGCAATGACTAAAAACCAAAGCCAAACAAAACAGAACACTTAGACCTAAGAAGGCAACAAAAAAGACAAAATGGAATAAAAATAATCCCCAAGGAGACGGGAATAGGAGGAAAAAGGGAATAAACAACAGATGGGACAAATAGAAAGCCAGTAGCAAGATGCTAAGTTTAAACCCAGTTCTCTGACGTCCTACCAGTTGTGCAGGGCTGTTGAACAGGTCTGTGCCCCAGACAAGAGCATGGTGTCCGCACACCAGCAAGCACTCGTTACCACTTGTTACCACTCACTGGTCTTGCTGCTGGTGGAAAGCCGAGTCTGTGTGCTGGTCATGTTGAAAGGTTCTTTCTCATCTCTTGTCACCCCAGTGCTGCTGCGTCGACCCCTTCCTGAGCTTCCACACCCCATATCTCCTGGTTCTTGGTCTGCAAATGTTCCAAGTCCATGAACCAAATAGTCAACAACTGTCTTCCTGTGCATTTAGCTCTCACTCCTGGGTCCAGAAGGGTTGCTTTCTTCTCTGCAAAAAGTCTGTGGCTGGTAATGCCAGGAACGTGTTCTCTCTGTCCTCTCTTCTTATCTGTGTATTTCTCAGCTGCCCTGCATCTCTGCAAAGGCCTTATAAGGACAGCCACAGATTTTATAGGAAGAGGAGAAACTGTGCATTTGGAAGCCACCCATGAGATGTTCCTGATTGCGTAGACATGCCATGCTTCTCACCTCTCTGTCAAACACCCACCCCCACCCACATAGCAACTTGACTTTGCTCTTCAGGTATTACAACACCTACCTTGGGGGACTGTGACCTATTTTATACCTCAACCACTAATCCCATATCTCCTTGTATAAAGTAGATGCTCAGTATACATCTTTTGAAGGGATTTCATCATCCCTGAATCTGTGGGGAGACCAGTGGCTAAGTGAGTTGCTCACTGGTCAGAGGTTCAGTGGGGCCTGCGTCTAGGACTGTCTGAACCCTGGTATGTTGCTACCTTCATGCTGTAATGGTCTCTCACAATGGTCCAGCTCTATGATGCCATCACTGTGCAGAGAATGGGGTCAATGTAGCTGGTTTTTGGGATGATGGCCCAGGTTTGTGCTGCAGACCTGGAGGAACCCATCAGCTGCCTACCCTCCTCTCTGGCCCAGATTTGTGGATCCCTCCAGGCACATGAGTCAGACAGTTTTACCCCATCCTTACCTGTCCCATCTTCCCTGGTTCCCTTTTTGCAATTAGTGGCTGTTTGGGGAAACTGGGGTCACGGCTGTTGGTTCATGCTCTTGGCAACTACTTCGTAGCAATACCCAGGAAAGAGGATCTCTTCTCTGTTGTTTTCTAAGAGCTTCCTCCAATCTCCTGACCCCACTCCCCTGATTAGCCCCTCTGTGGTGGGGGGTAATCAGGGGATTACCCTTTGG
Source organism: Neogale vison (assembly GCF_020171115.1). Classification (NCBI taxonomy): domain Eukaryota; kingdom Metazoa; phylum Chordata; class Mammalia; order Carnivora; family Mustelidae; genus Neogale; species Neogale vison. The sequence goes on along the minus strand of NC_058092.1, from coordinate 3,488,395 downwards.
TGACAAGGGGTAGCTGGGAACACAGCACAAGGCTTTCCCCTGTGTGAAGAACTTCTAGTCGGTGGCTCTTGAGTTTTTTGCTGGCATCCAGGTGGAGACTAAAGGGAGTGCACCCCAGAGCATTGGCGATTTTCTCCCCTTAGCTCAGAGCCCTCCCTCTGCTCCCCCCTTGCCACCCAGGGCCCCCTCAATCCGTACCATAAAATGTACCACATCAGTTTGTTGGACTAAGGATCCTGCTGAGTATTTAATCCTTATTTAACGCTGATGTTTATTTTATTTTAGAGTTTAAATTAATCAGCCTCAGGATACAAAATTAGATAAGGCAGGGATTTAGCTCCCCTGGAATGATTCATTTCACGTCAAGCTTTCTTAACTCTTTGGCTGCAGGGGAGAAGTGAGCTCCTACATCACAGCAAAGCAGCCCAGGGGCTGGCCAGGTGAACAGCTGAGCTCCCTGCCCACCACCGTCCCAGCATGGCTAGGCATGCTTCGACACCGGGGTTTTAAAAATACACGCTTTGCTACCTTAACAGTAAGAAATCTTCGCAAAAGGAAAGAGAGATAATGCAAAAGTAGAAAAAAGTCGAAAGAACCCACCTATAATTCCATCCCCTGAAGATCACCATTGTTGCTATCTGGGCATGCTTCCTGTCGTATTTTATCAGCCCTTTGAAGTGATTACGTGGTGTCACAATCATGCAGACCCATGTAGAGAGCAGTGATATAAAACTTTCAGGTACCTGCCAGGTAAACGTAATGCATGGTGGCTTTATGACACATTTGCTTCCGAGTCATGTTCAAGGACATAACACAATATGGCTTTTACTGATGCTGGACTCGCAGGCCCCTTACGTGTTCCCCTGGACTCTTTCCTCCTCACTGTTCTGAAGTCAGTGTCTACCCTTCCCATGCATGTTCCTTATACCGAGGATGCATGTGCGTGAGGAACACGCGGTCTATTTTTTTTGCTTTTCAGTTTCTATGCAAACAGTAGCCCATACTATTAGTCTCCCGCATATGCTTCTCCTCTTCACTCAAATTCTTCAGACCAGTCTAGAATCCTTCATCTCTGACAAGCGGGGGGTGTGCCCCTCTTCGAGATGCTGCTGATGTGCCGGTCCCCTGGTGGGCCGGGGTCTCTGAACGTGTCCGTCTTCATCGCTGCTGGTGAGAGGTGGTGTCCAGGGCTGCTGGGCACTGGGCACTCTCACCGGCAGATTACGAAACTCCTTGCGCGTCTCCATCGCCGTTTGCTGGCACGCCTTCCGTTCTGTCCGTCTGGTGGCCGTGGAGTGACATCTCCTTATTGTTTTAGTTTGTCACTCCCTGATTACCATGCAATGGCACGACCTGCATTGTATCCGTTAACCTTTTGGGTTTCTTCCTGTGTGAATTGTTTCTTGTCTCTGCCTCATTTTTCTATTGGGTTCTTTGGTTTTCCCTCGCTGACTTCTTTTATTTCTTTGTGATCTGGAAATCAGTTCGTTTGTGGCCAAATACGTTATAAATATGTTTTCCTTATTTATGGATGATGTTTGTCTTTTAACTTTATTCATGGCCTCTTTAGTCAGATCACAATTCTACTTTTACTATTTGTCATATTTTTCTTTATGGTGTTTATTTTTGTGTTTCATTAGAGAAACCCCCTTGTTTATCTTCTTTGTTGTCATAAAAACACCATCCTGCAATTTCTTCTAAAAGTTGAAGATTTGTCTTTTGTTTTTCATTTTTAATGCTTTAGCTATGTGTTTTCATAGGAAGTATGAGGTCGGGATCTGTGTTCATTAACTCCCGTGCATCACAAATGGTCCCCATTCTTGGAACCCTACAGGGAGAGGCAGGTGTCTGGGTTGGCTGGGAAGTTTGGTGCAGAATACAAGAGGCGTCCTGTGTCTCTCTTCCTCCACCAGGGCAAGGGCGAGCCTGGGCATGTCCTTTCCATGACCATCGCCGAAGCACAGAGGGCAAAGAGAGGCACCGATGTTCCTCGAGTCCCAGGCTCAGAACTAGCAGCTGTCACTTCCTCCACATTGCTCCATTGGCCAAAGCAAGTGGTGTGAGCACACCAAAGGTGAGGTGCAGGAATTTCAAGTGTGGTTCTCGTCTCCACTGGTTATCACAATGCACATAGCGGTAGGCAGGTGCGTGTGCAGAGGGGAGGCACTGAGTGGACAGCAGATAGAGGAGACAGCAACTCAAAAGGATGAAGAGGACGTGGAGAGAGGGAGAGGGGACCGATTAGTCTTTGGTGTGAATGGCCTGTATGTTTGTGTTGGTTACGTGGGGCCCCTCCCTAGGACACGATTCATCTCTTCTCTCTCAACTGGGCGTTCTGGGCAGCAGCCTGTGGGCGAAGGCTGTGTACTCCTTCTGGGGAGCAGATTCCAGAGGCAGCATGTGGCTGATCCTGTTGTCTTTCCTCAGCCTCTGGAACTGTGCAAGCACCTTTGGGGATACGCGTCCATCTGTCTGAGTCTCTGGGTGACTAGGATGAGCCCCCTGACTCCCGTCTCCCCTTGTTGTCCCGTGACACACATGAGACCTGAGCAGGTGTATATTTTCCTGGGCAGTTTTGATTCTGCCATCAAATGCCCAGTTCCGGGGCCGGAAGAGCGCGCTGTGCAGTTGCGGAGTGTGGCTGTGCACTTGATGAGGTTTCTGGGTTCTGGCTGAATCCTGTGGGAGCTGATGAACCCCGAGAGCTGAGGCCTGGCACACCCCCCTTCATGCTCAGTTTGGAGGATGTCCTCTGGGCCACCAGCTGCTTGCTGTGAGGACAGTGTGACAACCCCTCTCCAGGTGCCACACACCCCGCCCAGGGCCTAGGCCCCTCAGCCCCTTGCCTAGGCACAGCTGGGAAGGGGTGCTCGGGGCACGGGGAAGAAGCAGAAGCGGGCTTGGATTGATACTCTAGGAGGAAAAGCGCCGGCCAGGTGCCCCTGTTGTTCACCGCGGGAAGGTCTCCTACTGAGGCACAAGGAGAAATGGAGGCTGAAAACTGATGAGCCTTCCACACCCGGGCCCCCCCACCCCGGTGACTGTGCTCCAGGCCTCAGCAGAGGCCACTGGAAAGGCGTGCGGAAGTCCCCTGAGAGTTCCAGGGAGGGAGGGAGGGCTCCTCACCCGTGATTATAAGCATCCAGGAGACATTAATAATCAAATTACTCAGGGTCTTGGGAGCTCGGGCCCCGTGAATGCAAAGTAAAAGGTGTCTGCAAAGCAGCCCCGAGATACGGGGCCTGGAGGCCTCTCGTGGAAGCCTGCAGAGTGGGGGACGGCAGCGTCCGGGCGTGGGGGTCTGGCTGTCTCAAAATCGGGTGGGTGGGGAGACCCAGGCTTTGGACCGAGGCAACGCTGGGTCCTCATCTTGGCTTCTGGAATGATTTGCCCTGGGGCCGTTGCATCCCCGAGCCCTGGCCTCAGTCTGCCACTCTGAGAAGTGGGCTGGACCACCTGCTCTGCCAGGCTGTCCTGGTGGTGTCTGGCATTCGTGGGGTCCAGGTGAGAGCAGGGCTTTGGAGTTGGGCGGTGTGGACCCTGCCTGAGAGCAAGCTGCCTGCCGTCTGTAAGGGGCGTGACGACGGTTCCTCCGTCCTCCCCCGGCTGCTGTTTGGCCCTGCTCACACAGAGGCCAGGATTCCCCTCTGCGGTCGTCCCCCTGACTAATGTCTGCTGCAAGCCAGAGCCCCAGAGGAGTGTGGGCTGGAGGGGCCGGAGCCAGTGGGGGGGGGGGATGGCTCGTTTGTGGGGCTGGAGGGTGGCCGGTGGTGCCAAGGCTGGGCTGCTCGTGGGTCCCCGGAGCGGGGCTCCAGGCCGCTCGTGATCACTGATTTCCCTAGTAATTACGGTAATAACGATAATCATGAAGCTTTAATGCGGGTGTGTGTGACTTGTCATTTTGCAGGAGTCACAGGGTGGCTAGGTAGTACTTGGTGCCCTGGGCGGGTGGTGGCTTCTGGCAGGGACAGGTTGTCTTATAGGGTCTGTGGCATGGGGTGCGGGTTTTGACCGAATTTCCCTGGAGGTAATGGGGGGCAGGCGTATGAAACGGGGAGAGAGAGAGATAGAGAGGGAGAGTGGGGAGGCACACCCCAATACTGTGGTGCACGGGAAATTCTCAGGCAAAGACTCACTCCCCCCGACAGCACGAGGCCCCAGCTGCTGTTACAGGTAGGGCTGGAGACAGGACAGGGAGTCGGCTCTGGGCTACACCACATGCCTGGCGGGAGCCCAGAATATTTCCTGAGGGGTGAAAGGGTCACAGACTAATGTGTGTGTGGGGGCGAGGGGCTGGCCAGAGGCCGTCCAGTCCAGATAGCCCCAAGCAGTGGCTCCGGGGGGTCAGCACACAGTCACTTAGTGGTCACGCCCACTAAGCCTGAGCAGCATTTTAGGGGTAAGTGTCCGGAGGCTCAGGGAAGTGGGATGTCCCTCCAAAGTCACCCCATAAGTGCAGCAGGTGAGACTAGAACCCAAGTCTGTCTGGGTTCCTCACACCTCACCCCGGCCTCCCCCAGGGACAGACGTGGCTATGGCGGGTGGTGGGGGCAGGGCTAACAGCTGGCATTGGACGCTGAAGGCCAGGGGCCAAGAGGACTTGCAGGGATGGAGCCGGCAGAGCAGGGCTAAAGGGGTCAGGGCCACAGGTGGGGTGGGCCCTGGGCTGCAGGACTAGCACCTCGGTGAGTTTGAGGCCAAGCCCTGAGTTACTGTGGACTGAGCTGTGTTCTCCTCCTGCCCGCCCCTACTCACATGTTCCGTTCTTAAACCCCAGACCTCAGAATGGGACCTTATTTAGAAATAGGGTTGTTGCAGATGTAATTAGTTACAGGGAGGTCACCCTGGCATGTGGTGGCCCATATCCCATAGGGCTGGTGTACTCACAGAGGGGGGTTTGGACTCAGAGGCACCCACAGGGAGAACGCTACGTGACGACAAGGCAGAGATCGAGTGAAGCATCCGAGGCTGGCCATGGGTGGCTGGCAGACCCCCAGATGCTGGGCCAGGCCTGGAGCGGATTCCCTCCAAGAGCCTCCGGAAGGAACCGGCTCTTCCAGCACCTTGGTCTTAGACTTCTGGCCTGCAGCCTGGGAGACAATACAGTTCTGGGGTTTAAATCACTCAGTAGGGGGTACTCTGTTCCAGCAGCCCCAGCAACCTAACCCACTGACCCAGAGCCCCTGAAATCCCTCTGGTCAGGGTAGGGGGGCTCAGCGGGGAGCAGGTGCTGCCTGAAGGGCTGGGGAGGCCAGGAGACGTGATCTATGTGTGAGCAGAAGCTCTCAGGGCAGGTCAGGGCTGGCCACGGAGCAGTCAGTGAAGATTTACTGGAAGGCGGGAGGGAGGCGGCTTGTGGAAGACTCGGGCTGCGGGAACAATTCTTTTCCCAGGCAGTTGTCCCCCAGGGACTAAGATTGTCTTACAATCACAACGTTATTTAGTAATTTGCTAATAAATGTGATCTCCTCGGGTTGCCACGTGGCCAGAGTGGATCTGTAAGTACTTCCTAACCGGTTTCCTGTCCACATCAAGAGGTTTGGCTAAATCCTTTTTTAAAAAAGAATTTTTACTTTAAGTAATCTCTACACCCAATGTGGGGCTTGAACTCACAACCCAAAGATCAAGAGTCACATGCTCTACTCACTGAGCCAGCCAGATGCCCCAGGAGATTCTGCTAAATCTTTCAAAAGAACCACAGGAAGGTGCCCCGGGGTGAGTGGGCTTCCTGGGCCCCTTGACCTGCTCTGTCTCCCCGACTGCTGACCTGCTGCCCTCTCCTCCCTGCCCTTCACACCCCATGAGAGGCACTGGGATGGAGGACAGTTGCGTAAACTCAGAAATCAGCCCTGGGTGCCTATCCCACAAGCTGGATGAAATTGGGGGCCTCAGATTCTTGGTTCCATAATCAGCCTGGGATGAGGATAAATCCTGAAGCAAGTGGTAACTAAGGCTTTACCCAGTTTCTCTTCCTGAGTCCATCTTTCAGGTCTTGCAAGGTCGCAAATACATATTCCAGGGGTCAGAAGGTCACATAAATGAGTGGACTGAACCGGCTGTGAGTCAATAGATAATACTTGGGCTTGATTTCAGTCTTAGACCACCGTTTGAGACCCCTGGCAGACAGGGTTGGGGAAGCTGACCCCCTCGGGGATGTCGTATAAGACTAGGAGCTCTAAGTATGAACCTGGCAATGGGGATCAGCAGTCTCCATGTAACAGGAGATTCAGCGAGTATGTAAGGGTGGACAGCCGCTAGCATTGTGGCTGAGGGCTGTGTTTGAGAAGCTGAAGCCTTGGTCCACCCCTGGACTGACATTTTGATTGGCAGGCCACACACAGATCTCTGAGTGCCCTGAGAAGCGAACACTGGACAGTGTGACTCATGGAGGATGCTGAAATATCTAGACAGGTCCTTGGCAGGACTGCCCGGGCACAGAAAAGCACGAGACAAGGAGCCTGTGGACTGTGGCTCTCTCTCTCTCTCCCGCCCTATCTCTGACCCACGTGCTCTGATCCCAAGCACTCTGTGTGGTACCAAGATGCACCCAAGAATCACGAAGAAATGGGAAGCCTGAGGAGTCCTATAACATTAAGAAAATGAGGCCTTCCACAAAGAAAGCACCAGGCCCAGATGGTTGTACGGATGAGTTTTGCAAAATTTCAAAAAACTGATCATTCTAATCACGTGATGGTAGCTGGAAAACTACCACTGTTTTTTCACGAGTCACATTGCCCAAATCTGTAAGCGTGAAGGCTGATTGCATACGTGTTGGAAAATCCTCAGATGTTGTGGGATTCCTTGAGGTCTTCCTGTTCAGAAGGAGAAGTCTTGCTTGCATTAACTTTTCACTTACTAAGTTACCAGTTCCTAGAGATTCTTTATGCATTCATATACAGCCCTATTTTATAGACATAAAGGTATAGTATGCCCATGTTTCTGCACCTGGCGTTTTTACCTTAGAATATACTTTTGGCATTGTTTTTGAGTGTCTTTATTCTTAAAAAGAAAATTAGCTGCAAAGCATTCTCGGAGCTAATACAGATGTCTGTAATTTAAATATCCCAGCTGCTGTTGAAGAACCTTGAGGTGATCTCCAGATTTTTATTCATTAAAACAGTGGCATAATAATTATTCTTACTCATCTGTGACGTGACACACGAGGAATGTGTCTGTAGGGTAAGTGTCTGGAAGGAAATTGCTGAATCAGACATGTTCATTTTGAGTTTTGATAGACGTTGTTCAATCACAATCAGTAAGACTTTACCAACTCACAGTTCTAGCAACAGTATGTAAGTACTACAGTAACTACTTCAATGATGTTTTATCAAATTTTTGATCTTTGCTAGGCTGATGGGCGAAACATACTATCTCATGATTTTACTTTGCTATTATCTTGTTATGAGTGAGGTTGGTTCTATTTTTATACATTTAAGAGCCATTTAAAGTGCCTTTTCTGTGAGCTATCATTTTCTGTTGGGCTTTTTCCTTTATCGAGTTTTAAAGGAACTCTTTATTTAATACAGAAATTAAGGCTATATGTAAAGGGATTATAGGCATCTTTGTGGTTTATCCTTAGGGAACAAAACAAAGCAACACTCTTTATGGTAGCTTTTACCGGGTAGAAATTTTCATCCTTATGTGGTTGTTTCAGCATTTGGTCCTTTGCAGCTCCCAGATTTTGTGTTTTTGTTAGGGGACCTTTCCTCATTGTGAGATTGCTTTTTTTTTTTTTTTTAAAACCATGGTCGTCAAATCCTTCAATGGTTCTTTCCTTCCTTCCTTCCTTCCTTCCATTCCTCCCTCCCTTCCTCCTCTCTCTGCCTTCTTTCTTTTCCCTTCGTTTAAATCTTTGACCCATCTATTATTTTCTTTGGTATAAGGTCTGAGGTAAGAATCCAATTTTATTTATTTTTTTTTCAGACGGTTCCTGGGCTATATTTCTACAACGCAATCGGGTAGAGCTCCTGTGGACATTTCACGTACACCTCCTCCTGCTACCAGGGGTCAAGCTGACGCCCACCGCTGCCACCTTGTCTCTAGCTCAACCTTCACGCTCCTGCTGCCTGAGAAGAAACACATGCGCTTCTACCAGGGTCTCCCCTCCTCTTCCATCTAGCAGGGTGGGTACTGGAATGTGGGGTTAGCAGGGAAGAGGGCAGACACATAAATCCACCAGGAAGCCAGATCCTCGGAATATGTATTTCTTATGTGGAACACAGACATAGGCTGCCATGGGGGGAGGTGTCTTGGAGGGGCTTGGCTAGGTGGCATCTTCCTCTCCCTCCTCCTCCTCCCCTGACTGGGAACAGTCTCTCTCTCTCTCTCTGGCTTCTGCATGTTCTTTGTTCACTGCCAGGGCCGCGCCAGTAAACTTTGCCCAGAGGATCAGGGAAGGCATCCAGCTTCTTGATATTTACCAAGTGGAATGGCCCTAATACCAAACCAAAACACCCACCAATTAGATTTCAAATTATCCTTTGAGCCCTCCACCAGTGTTGGGTAAGATGTAGCTCAGCGGAATCAAGAGACGGTGCCCACCCGTTTATCCTCCTGCTCCTCGGACGCTGGCTGTGCTGCCTGCTGATGTTCTGTGGAGCTCCCTGGTCCTGATGCCCTCTGTGCCCCTCCTCCCCGTATCCTAGCAACGCTTCCCAGCAGCCTCCCTCCTTCGTGTGCTCAGGTGGTGTTCCTGGAGCAGGTCCCTGCCAGAGATTATCTTGGCGGAAAAGGGGTGAGTGTTATCCAGACCCCAGACGGGGTGTATGATCTGCAGAGATCAGAGACACTGGGGCACATGTCCCTGTGTCCTACGGGCTGGACGCACCCCAAGTCATCTGTACCGGCAGCTAGCAGGGTATGGTGCATTCAGACAACGCATTCTTCCTCTTATCTCCCCAGCCTGGGTCACATTAATCATCGTCTCGGGGCCTCACAGATATCAGTTCATTTGAGTTCATGCCTTTCCGAGTGCTAGACTTGGGGGTGTGGATGTGCAGGACGTGCTGATCAGCCGTCCTCTTCTCCGGCAGACTACCGCAGGTCCCAGGGCGCCCTTAGCATGGACCTGACCCCCGAGCCTCAATTTCCTCCTCCACAAATTGGGGATGCTTGTAGCACCCATGCATTAGGGGTGTCAGGACAACTGAGTGTTGTGATGGGGAAAGGTGCTCAGACCGCTCCCCGTTTCACATCAGAGATCGGCTATTACTTACTGTTCTCGCTGGTTGAAGTATCAGCTTTTACCCGCTTCCAAATAGTTATCTTTAGTGCTTTAGAGAAGGGCAGAGGATCAGGATTCCCTGGGAAGGGAAGGGCATGCATGTCTGTAAGCAGTGAGTTGGGGTCAGAATGACCTGGGTTCCATGTCTGCCCGGCCACTTGCCTGCTGAGTGACCTGGGACAAGTTACCTATCCTCTCTGAACAACTGTTTCTTTACATGCAAAGGAGGGATTAGAATGCCTGCTTGCAGGATTGTGGTCAAGGTCACAAAGTGCCCAGCCTGGGGCCTGGCACACAGTGAACGCTCAAAAAGAAAGACAAGGTCGCTGCCCCTGTGAGGCGTCCTCATCCCGGTCCCTCTGGCTGTCCTCTGCAGAGATGGCTTGCGGTTCAGGGCTCACACAGAGGTTACCGCTTCTGAGTCACAGTCCCAATTTTCCAGCATCTAGAACCAGCCCCCTAAATCTTCTCCTCTGGGGACCTCTGGGGAAACTGATTTTCTACCCATGAGGGACTTCCTGACTTGGGGTCACTCTGGCTTTCGTAGGGCTTTCACGCCTGATGCTTCTTCCCCGCCCCCCCACCCCGGTTCCTCTGCTGCTTAGCAGGCAGAGCCTCTGTTCCAGACTGGCCCATTTCTATACCAGTTTGGTCTGTTCGCACCCCTGCACCCCTCCAGGCACGGATCTGCCCTCTCTGTCCACTTGAAAGTCACAGTTTCCCAGCCCACGTCCCACAGCTCCGACCCACCTCAGCCCCACTTTCTGCATCCTCACTATCCTGGACAGGGTGGCTGCCCACTCCCCCCAGGGCTGAAGCACCCCATGCCCCACCCCCACCCCCATGCTAAGTGCATTCCCTGCACCCTTCCAGAGTCACCCTTGTCCCCTTTACTGAAGAGGAAACCAGAGGAGGTCAGAGTTCAGCTGTTCTGCTATCAAGCCTCAGAGCTGGGTTTGGACTCAAGTCTGTTATGAGGCCAAGGCCACTGAGCCACTTGTGATGACCGATACCGCAGGGGCCGCCCGGTTTACCCCTGCAGCCCAACCCCTCCCGTCCTATCCTGCTTTCTCTGAAGTGTGGCGGGGGCCAACCGGGCGGCCCTGCATGGGGCCCTCTACCGGGACACGGTCCCCAGGGAGGTGGGGTGGTGCGCGGGACAAGGGGGTCTGCACCTCTGGCTCCAGCCACTCCTGCCATCGCCCCCTCTAACCTACTGAAGGTCCCAGATCGCACCCGTGAGCCTACCCAGCTTGGTGGCTCTTGTGTTCTCCTTGACCTTCAGCCGGGGGTGGGTTGGTGTGTGTGGCGGCCTCTCGGGCTGGCTGAGGACTCTGACGGGAAAGGTGACCCCAAGCTGTCCTGAGCCTTCCCATCCTCCCCCAGGCCGAGCTGCTGCCAGATTAATGGTGTGTGTGCGGAGCGGAGATACACATCACTCCCAGGGCAGGCAGTCCCAGCCTCTGTCAGAGACAAATGTCCCTCTCCCAGGCTCTGGGAGCCCAGAGCTCCAGCTTGGGCAGAATGCAGGGACCCCTAAGTCTTCGGGCCCCCCACACGAGCCTCTCTCCCCGGCCGGGCCAAGTGTGGAGGGCAGGCGTCCCTCCTGCCACCCCCTCCTTCCTAAAGCCAATTACATCCCGCCAAACAAACCCCAGCCTCCAGCTCGGGTTAATTACTGACTTCTCCAGCCATGAAGACGTTTTTCTATTTTTTACTGCCTGGATGCTCTGGAGGGCTTATTGATTACCTGATTCATCCGGACTGACGATACAGCTTCAGCCTGGGGCAGAGTGAGGGGGGCCGCAGCCGAGGCTGGGTTCTGGGCGTTGTCCCTCACCAGCCCTGTGGCCCAGCAGGTGTCGGGGAAGGTGGTCTTCTGCGGCACCGTCGTGCCCAGCAGGGGTGGGAGAGTGCAGCGGAGGCATGCGGCTGGGGCGCCCAGGTCGAATCCAGTGGAGTCAACTTGGAGGTCGGCCCCCTTTCCCAGGAGCATGGGTTCCCAGCTGCTCTCCTGGGTACCTCGGACAAACGTCCCAAGTCCCTCCTGGGGGAGATAGGGCCATCCTCCCCACTGGACAGAGAAAGAAATAGGTTCTAGAGACGCCTTGCTCACAGAAGGGGGAGGTTAGCCCCTACCTTCCAGGTGACGGTGAACTAAGAGAGTACCATCGTGGGCCCGGCGTGCAGGGAGCTCTGGGAGTGTGAGCCACTGCCAGTCCAGCTGCCGTTCTCTGGCATACCGTGTGCCTGCATTTAAGGAGGCTCCGAGGACCCGCTGTACCGGGGGAAGCCGGGACTCCAGGCATGGTCAGAGTCACGGTTTTATGTGAGGCTCTTCCTCCAGGGAGCCTACCTAGCTTATTTCCTCTTCGCCTTCTTTGCTAGAGCCCTTGTTAAACGCACTCTGTCCTGGTGGACCGGGGGCATCTGGGGAGCACAGGCTGATTTGGAAGGAGGCCTCCAGGGAGGTGCCCAGGCTCTGGCCTTGGCACTTTTCTGAGAACAGATCTTCTTTGGCGACTTGGTTGCCGAATACCGGGGCTCACCCTTGGAGAGCTCCTTCCAGGAGCTGAGCCTGGTCTGAACGCTCCCTAGTTAGTGAACCCTCCACGGGCACCCCTCACTGTCCTCACACAACCCTGCGAGGGAGGGTTCACGTCCCCCTTTACAGCCAGGGAAACCGAGGCACAGGAGAGCCAAGTAGCTTGCTCTGGGCCACACATTTCCTGATGCGACGTCAGGACTCTGACGCAGGTGGTCTGGTCCCGAGGGGTCTGCATTCCCAGCGCCCTCTCTCCTGGCCTCCTGCCATAGCTCAGAGCAGGGAGAGACTCTCAGGAGACAGAACCAGGATTTAAAACTGCTCTGACAGTCTCAAGCGAGAGAATCGATTGTAACAGGAGGAGACTTATCAGGGTAACGTGTAAGGTCGTGAGCCCAGGTCCCCGAGCCAACAGGATGCCGCCCCAGAGGAGGCGCCGTGTGCGAGACGGGAGCACAGGTGTGAATTCCCGGGGAGGGGGCGGGGCGGGCAGGGGCGTCTGTGCTGACGCCGGAGTTTTAATTGTGTTTATAGAACAGCGTCCAGAGGAAGGCAGATCAGTCTCAGGCCACGCGCTGAAGGGGAGGAGGATGCAGCCGGGCTGTGTCCACAGGAGTCCGGCCATGTAGGGGAGAAGCGGTTCAGAATGGCTGGCCTGAACTCACAGGTGCGCGCAGCAAGGCTTCTCAGGAGCTTCCTAACCTTAGACCCGGGATTGGCAAATTACAGTCCTAGGGCCAGATCTGACCCATTGTCTGTTTTTTTTTTTAAATAAAGTTTTATTGGAACGCAGTTGTGCTCATTCCCTGGTGCATGGTCTCTTCCTTGCTTTTAAGCTGCATCAGCCGATCTGATTCATTGCAACCAAGATCCCAAGCCCCGTCAAGCCAGACACACATACTCTCCAGCCCTTTCTAGGAACATTGGTTTGTGGGGCCTGGAGGATGCCGATCTCTCCGCAGCTGGAGCGCCCCAAGCCCTCCTTGCTCCAGGGCGTTCCTGGCCTCGGTTCTTGAAGGCCCGGGATTCTCGGAGCCCGCTGCTCACCTGGCTGGTCTGGCTCTCTGTCCAGCGGCCCCTCCTCCCGGCGCTGCCCTCGTGGTGACTGGCCTTGCCAGTCGCCTACTTGCCGAGCCTCATCCTTTCACACCAGCTCCCCCTGCCCGGTCCTGGGCTGCCCCTTCCTCGTCCTCAGGCCGTCTTATCTACGTCTGCCGCCCACTCTGCGTTTGCAGAAGAGGCCAGCTCCACACAGTTATACCGAGGGCCCATTCACGGTCTGTCCTTGGGGGACCACAGCCCCCTGTCGCGGGTTGTAGGGTCCAGGAGGGTGGGGACACTGCTGTCTTGCTCACCGGTTTCTGGGCTGGCGGAGTTCCTGGCACAGCTGGGGAGTGTCGGGGGGGTAGTGTAAGGAGGTCTCTCCGCGGAGGGGAGGCGAGTGTGCAGGGGGCATGTGGATGCCCTCACTAGGGACGCTGACCGGTGTCCCTCACCTCTTGGGTCCTCAGGCTGTGGACCAGAGGAGTCCTGCTGGTAAGCTCTAGCTCAGAGCAGGATCGGAGCCCTGCGGTGTGGGGGCTGTAGCTGGGTCCTGTCCTGTGGGTCCCGGGGCTGTGAGGCGACGCCAGGACTCCCCCACATTCGTCCAGGTGCTGTGGGAACCGAGGGCAGCAGCACATCCTGGCAGGGTGTCGGCGGCCCTGAATGTCCTCTCCCGAGGTGGCCGCTGCTCCTTCCCACCCACAAGCAGCTGCTTGGCACCTCGTGTGGTCTGAGCCCGCGTGGACCAGTTCCAGGTGCCAGGGGAAGGCAGAGTCCTTGAGGCCAACAGTGAGCGGGTGGGGAGGGACCCCAGGGGCTGTGACAAGTGTTGGTCTGGCCACCCCCAGATGTCCCACACCAGAGCAAGTCTGCCCCTCCTGTTGTGGCCTGTCCCCTGCCTCCCCTCAGTGTTGGCTCGACCCACGAGGCTTGGATTTGGCCCCTGTTCTTGCTGTCTTGTTCCCAAAGACATCTCGGGGCCAGGCACACATGGGGGGGGGGACATCTTTTTAGGCACGTGCAAGCTGGATGCGATGTTCTTGAATGGGGAGGCGTCCCCACTCCCTGCCGTCGGGCCTGTGGGACCCTAACTTCGATATGATGTCGGCAGACGCAGCTGCTGCAAAGGCCCGCGGGCCCCCCGCCACCTGCATTCCTGCGCCAGAGTCCTTGGGGTGAAGTCATGGGGCTGCTTCCTTCTCCTCTGGCTGGGGTTGCAGGGGCTCCTTTCCTGCCTGTACTGCCAGCTCCTAGGAGGCAGGGTCCTTGGGCCTCCTCTGGGGGTAGGACCCAGGATCCGTGGAGGGCGCGTCCCGCTTGAATCCTCCGGAGGCTACAGACATGCGTGTCCGTGCACCTTCTCTCTCCCAGCTTCGCCATCAGAATGAGTTATCCGAACCTGTTCCTGACTCAGTGCCGCAGCCCCCGAGTGCCATGGAGACGGGAACTCAGTGCTGGGGCCGGGCGCACCGCAGGCCTCTGGCAGTGGTCACTGACGGAGGAGGAAGGAAGCGGCAGCCGCAGCCTCACACCCCGAGCCTCACACACATGCAGAGCAGTCCAGGAGCCCCGTGGCGCCGGGCCCGATGCTGGGATGGGGCAGGGGGATGTCCTGTCGCGCCCCCACCTCCCAGGGCTGCCCATGCGGACCCCTGCCCGCATGGCCCGCCAGCTCTGAGTGGGGTCTGTCTTCTGCTCCCACCTCCTCGTCTCTGCCGCCATTTGGCCTGTTAGCCTAGACCCCTCGTTCTCCTGCCGCTTGCCATGTGGACCTCAGAGTCTGGGTGTTTGGCCTCCCACCCTATGTCCCAGATGCAGTGAAACCTGCTCTAATTGGCCAAAAGGGGGAACAGGCGCCCCAACACGAGGCCTCACATCCCAGAGAGAAGCTGAAAGTGCGTCTCGGATTGAAACTTTTTCATAGTCTTTAAAAAAACAACAACTCTATTCTTTAGAGCAGTTTTGGGGTCATAGAAAAATTGCACAGAGAGATCCGTGTACCTTCTCCCCTTTCCGCCTGTCAGGTTCTCCTGATGTTAGCGCTCTGCTCGGCTGCGGGACACCGTGACAATTGATGAGCGGACACCAAGGCACTGATAGGAGTTAAAGTCGGAACCACAGCTCGATTTGGATCGGACTTTGTGCTGCAGTTTGCTGGTCTTTCTGTCCTGTCCACTGGAGCAAGACAGGTCTGGAGGCTAGACGATGAAGCTGGGCCGTGTGCCGTGGGGACCCTCCGTGCACCTAGAAGCCCTTGTCCACATCCACCCACATGCAGGGTTCAGTGTGGTCTGCGACCGCCAGAGGACTCGCTGTCCTTCGGGCCTCGGTCCCGAGGGAAGTGGCCGGAGGTCCGGGGTCTGCAGTGGTGTCGGAAGCCCGCAGACCTTGGCATCCCACGGGAGGTTCTGCAATCCACGTTCCAGAGCGGCAGACGGCCCAGAGCTTGGCCAGCAGGACACGGCTGCGGACCCCCAGACACCCATCCCAGGAACCAGCCCTGAGCTGGGGGGGCAGCATCCGGGGGAGCAGTCTTACAGGGGCTCTGCGTGCGGCGTGGGTGCTCGACCCCTCTCCTCACCCTCCCTCCCCTCTCCCAGCTGGCTCCTGAGACATCTCCAGGCCTTTAGGCCCAAACCCCGTTTCTGAAGGACGCCGGCACGCTCTCGCTGTCTTGAGGGGACACAGTCCATCACCGCAGAGTTGGTTCCAATTTCAAGATGTGCCCCCCATTTCTGGAAGCAGGAAGGCAGGTGGTGATGGGGGCGGGGGTTGGCGATGGTGTCGAGGGACGGAGGGGGGACGGAGGCTCGGGACAAGGATGCATTCCAGAGCGAAGGAAGTAGCAGGGGCCCTCACCTGTGTGAGAGGCAAGTGACCTCAGCCTTAGGACCAACCCCCAGCCCCCGCCCTGAACAAGCCTGTTTTAATCTACTGGAGGGACAAAGACGGTGAGGAAGCAAACGTTCTCATGGTGGGAATGTACACTGGAATGACCTCTTTTGAGGGGAGGGCAACTGCCTGACCTCTCTGGAAACCTAAGATGCACAGGCCCTTTGTTTCAGCAAGTCCCAGCAGGGACTCTGATCTTCCAGACATACCTGCGCACCTGCAGGAGAGGCAGGCCTGAGGACCTCCACTGCAGGAAACCAGTAAGAAGAAGATCCAAAGGTCCACCCGCAGGGCCCGGAGACGTGCCTTACTGGGCGGAAGGAGGAGACATAGGCGTGTGGTACATTCTTCAGGACACAGCACAAGACAGCTGCAACCCAGACCCTGCATGCTCAAGCCTGTTGCTTTTGTGCTGAAGACGGACAGGTGCGCCGGGCAGACACAGGCACGGCCTGCAGGTAGTGTAGAATAATGCAGGAGAAACTTCCCTGTCGTGTTGAACCCTCGGGTCCTTCGGTTCTCTCGCATCGTCTCCCTGGTGCATACAGCTCCCGTTCCAAACAGACAACTAGACCCGCCAGCCCATCCGTGCTCCTTCGGGACAAGCCCCCACCTCGCACAGCCCGGAGGGCCTTCCTGGTTGGAGACCGCGCCTCCCCTTGAGCCTCCGCAGCCGAGAAGACGTCACACCCGTCGTACGATCCGCGGATTTCTGTCCTTTAACTTTAAAGGGTTTCCGTGTGGGGTGTGGGGCTCTGCTCCTTCCCCCCTCCGGGTCCTGACGCTGCCCCTGAGGACCGGACTCCCTCTGCTGGGGTTACCTCCCCATCTGCCGGGCCTGGAAGCGCGCCCACACCGGACAGCTTGTCGGGGCGTTTCAAGCAGAGCCGCCCGACCGCGGAGACACTGGGTGACGTCCTCGTTGAGAATAAGGCAGATCGGAATAGAGACAGAGAAACCAGCCCCCTGGGAGCTGGCCTGGAGTGCGCCCACGTGTTTTACTCAGGATCCAACGGCGGATTCCCTCTTCGGGCTCGCCCTATTTAAATGAGCCCTGAGGACTTGTGCGGCCTTTTGCGAACCTTTGAGCGACTTGCTGCGTCGATCATGCTCGAGCAGTGACAGGGAAGCTGGCTCAGACAGCAGACGGGGCAGAGCCGGTGCCTCTGTGCGCTGCAGGAGCCGCCCGCGAGGGTGACCAGCCCGGGGTCGGCTCCCCAGGCCTCCACCTCGGCAGCCTCCCTGGTCTCCCCGGAGCCTGGGGGGTCTATTAACCCTGCCTGGCCTGAACCCATCTTCGCGGCTTTGGATGTCCGTCAAAACAGATGTTTTTCGATACTGAACTACAACCTACAATTTGAAAACGACCTGCCCAGTGGACATGTCTTAATTGTCCTTGAGCCCCAGGAAACGTGGGGGGTGGGATGGGGTGGGGAAGCCATTTTCTGATTGGCCGGGCCAGCTGTCAATCACTGTGCGTTGGCCTCTGAGCTGGGCTGGGGTCCCCTGGGGTGCCCCGGCTTCTCCAATAAGGAGCAAAAGACAGTACCCGCCCCGGGACCTTGTTTGGTTTTCTGGGTCTTGGGGCGGGGTTTGCAGTTGTCTGCTGGGGGCTTGTTACATTTTAAGCCCGAGAAGCCGGTGGAAGCCCAGCCCTAAGAGGACAGTGTTTCCTACAGTTGTTCAAACCCAGGACCCTTGTGACGAACGTAGGCCTCTCCTGGGCGTCCCACTGTCCCCCTGGAACGTCCCCTCCCGACGTGGGGGCCCTCGCAGGGAACCCCGCTCCCTCTGTGTTTCTTTGCAGGCTGAGAGGGTGTGGCTGAGTGATGTTTACTCTCAGAGACTAACTCCGAGGAGCAGGAGAGCGGATTTTTCTCAGGATCCACCGCTAAGCTGTCCAGTCTGCACCTGCCCCGCTCGCGTTCTCCTACCCGGGACTCGGTTCAGCTTCCTGAGCTAAGCTCGCTGTCCCGCAGGCCCCGGAGACCCTCTTAGCTTGGCTTGTGCTTCGCATTGGGCCGATCCCAAATCACACGGGTGTGTGTGTGGGTTTGTTTCCTGCCCTTGCCCGGGGCCTCTGTTTTCCAGGTACCACGTGGCCGGGCACACAAAGCTTGAGGGCCGGGACTGTTGCCCTCCCTCCCCAGTGCCACCGTCCGTGTGTGCACGCAGGGTGCCTGGTTCTTGGGAGACGCTGATGCCGATGGACGGAGGCCCCCAATTCCCGTCCTTTCTCAGCGCTGTCCTAACCAGTAAGCACCAGCGGGGTGTGGGTGGGCCCTAAAACAGCAGAAATGCGTTGTCTCAGGGTTCAGAAGTTTGAAATCAAGGTGCGGGCAGCCGTGCTGTAGCTGAAGACCCAGCGAGGAGCTTCCCTCTTCCTCCTGCCTCTGTTGTCGGGTGGAGCCCCTCCGTCCTCGGGGGCCTCTTCCCTCTTGGGGTCTCTGTCCGTGTGCAGACTCCCCTCTTCTCATAAGGACGCCCATCACTGGGTCGGACCCACTTACTCGAGTAGGACCTCATCTTACCTCCGCGGCCTCCGCAAAAACCCTATGTCTGGATCAAGTCACACGCACATGTACCCGGGGTTAGGACTTGGACGAACCGCGGACACACACCCCAGACGCGGATAGATACAAAAGTGGTCAAACGAGGGAGGCTGGGCTTTGCCCGCAGGTGGCTGCAGGATGTTGAAAGGAAGGAGCGCGTGGCAGGCCGCTTTCCGCTGCCGTCCTCGGGGGATGGTGACGGTGGTGTCCAGGGCCCACTGAGTGACAGCCCATACCCAGCACGGGCTGCCCCTTTCTTGGGCACCTTCTCAGCAGTGGACTCACCCACCCGCCTGCTTCCTCGCCCAGAGCTCCCTGGTGAGGCGCAGCAGGGGCTGCGTGCCCTCCACCTTCACTTCCAAAGCCGCGGGTCCGGGAAAACCGCTGTGGTGGGGTCTGTCTCAGCCTCGTCCTCTCAAATCATCACCGCTCTCCCGAGCGCGCTGCCTCCTCGTAAATCTCACAACCCTCAAATTACCTTTCCGTCATCTGCCCATTCCTTTTAGTACCTGCCGATAAAGAAAAGGTCAAAGTCAGTAATCCCAGATTTCAGAAGCATTTATTCACCGCTGATAAATAGAAATCCTCTCTCTGAAACGGCGAAATGATAACATTAAAATGAGAAAAAATAATGTCGGGATGTTTTCGAGAGCGCCCTAACCTTTGCATCTGACCCGCTTTCTGGTGAGCAAATCAAATGACACGATTGTGTCTTCCTTGAACTGCCGCGGCTTTGGGTCTTCATGTGGTAGGTTTGGCTCCACGGAGGGAGCGGATTTCAACTGGTTAGGGTCTCCTGGGCGCAGTGTGTGCCCCGGGGAGGCAGCGCGTCCCTCTCCCCGCTGTGCAGCCCAGAGGCTCCCCACTCTTACAGCGACCCTGAGGGTGACCGGGAGGGGTCAGGTGAGAGCCCAAATGTCCCCCGAAGGGCTCCGAGAATTTACCTTAGTCCCAGCAGAGCAGCCCACTACTTGGGCTGATTTACCACTTCTTTCATCCACTCACTCGACAGCTGCATTTTCAGAATATGCTCCTTTGTAGCTTTGCAGATATCCCTGACGTACAGAAAACTGTACAGTTTGGGGTGTACGTTGTGACGAGTTTGGACATGTGCGAGTCCCAGTGACACTATCAAAGCACGAAACGTATCTAGCTGTCACCTCTGAAGCTGTCCTTGCGTTCTTGTGTGTGTGTGCGTGTGTGTGTGTGTGTGTGCTTTTGAAAAGAATGTAGCCTGAGATCTACCCTCTTCATGTATCTTAAAACACACAATATGGTACTGTTAACTGTAGGTGATCTGTGTGCCAAGCATGGGACTCGGGGGTGGGGTGCGAACATGGTCTCAGCTCTTAAGAGGCTTCTGGAATCTAGATGCATGATTGGGGTCCATAGGGAGGTGTGGAGCTGCGGGTCAGGGACAGGTCTGGGGTCCTTCTTGGCAAGGTCGGAGGGCAGAGCTTATTATCTAGCTCACAGATGAAGTAGCCCTCACTGAGAGTCACTGTCATTGATACAGGGACCCCCATGGGTGCTTCAGTCACTTGGGATCCAGCTCTGTCTGAGCTCCAGCCCCTGCGGTTGGAGGGAAGAGGTCATGCAGGAGCGGCATCAGGGCCCAGACCTGTTCAGACTCGTCAGGGATGGCAAGGTTCCAAATGGCCACTCCCCAGCCATAGACAGAGTCCCTGCTGCGTTGCGTTAAAATGCACGCACATCCCTCCTTTACTCTCTCCCTGGAGACCAAATGCCTTTCTGGCAACATCTGATGTGTGCACCTGGGGTGCGCATTTTGGACTTGGTATCACACTGGCAGCTCTCCAAGCCTGTGATCCCAGGGGACCTTTGCGGCCCCCAAAAGGCCAATGGTCTCTGTTCCCTTTGGAGTCTGGGGTTAGAAAGGGCTGCTGAGAGTGGCTGTTGCCATGGACACGGGCGGCCATCGGGATCTGGAAACCACCGACTAGCCACAGAGAGGAGCCGTGAACTCTGTTCTCATGGGAGCCACGGGGAGCCTGGGGTGCAGAGGGGCCATGAGGCAGGGCCCTAGGCAGGTTCAAGAAGGAGGCAAAAGGAACTGAGGGGCCTGGAGGCCAGGATCCCCAGTGTCCTGCCCAGGCTCACCATGAGTGGCCTATGTTCTTGGGAAACCCAGTTAGGGCCCATGACATAGGGCTTCAACACTGCAGCCCAGCTAGTCTTACTTGGATGTGAACTCCCAGGGCACCTCTGAAGGGGAGGAAGAAATTGCCCAAGAGCATCCTGACTGTGGAGTGTGAGGAACGGGGGGCGCCCTGCAACCCCTTTGCCGATTCCTGGGAAAACAGCACGGGGGGGGCGGCCACTCTCCTTGTCCCTGCCTTTCTTCAAGAGCTGAGGGCCCTCAGGGGATGGGTCACTCGGCAGTCATTGTAACCAGCCCTTCCTGAGAGGTGTCTGGGAAAGTGTCCCCAGCGGCTGGACGTCCCCCTTGTCTCGCATCACTGGAAGGGTGAGCGGCGGATGGGTGAGTGTGGCTGGTGCCGAGGGCTGGGTTGGAGCAGGTCGGAGGCGTCCCTCGTCAGCCTTCCTTCCCCCCCACCTGCTCTCACCTGAGTCACCTTGGGAGGAAGACCAGTTGGCCACTCCTGTGTTGTGTGTAGATCTAGTCACATTCAAGGCTGTTGAGGAATTCCCGTGGGTACAGAATCCGTCACTCAGCACCCGCGGTGGGCACCTGCTCCGCGGATGCGCCATGTGAGGCCACCATGCCATGGACACGGGCTGGGGAGCAGGGCCTCCCAGGTGTCCGAGTGAGCAGACCACAGGGATGAACAGGTGGCCTGGGCGAGGGTCCTCGCGGGGCTGGGGACGTTCTGCACCTGCATTCTGGTGGTCACAGGGATTTACACACATGATGCGGCTGTGTAGAACCACACGCACACACGCAGACACAAACACGCAGGCAGGCAGGCACACACGCACAGACACACGTGCGGGTGCATGGAGAAGCTGGTGGAATCCCCTCACGTCCATCGCCACAGCGCTGTCCTGTCCTGCCTCGGATTTTCTACTACAGTTACGTAAGCTTTTACAGCCCAAGGACCCCAGGGCCAGGGTACGTTGGAACCTGTCTGTGCTGTTTTTGCCACCCCCTGTGAGCCTGTAATTATGTGAAATGTAAATATAATTTGAGAGTTCAACGTTGAGCGCCTTTTACTTAGCATTTAATAAATTTTTCTTAATTCAGTCTAATTTGTATTAAAAATAAATTAAGTTAAATTTAATAAATTTATATAAATACAGATAGCAATCAACAAATCCTTGCAGCAGTGGTTTAAATATTTAAATCACAGTCTCGTAAAGTTTTTAGATGATTTCTATCCCTAATTATAAAAAACATTAAATAACCGACGGAGCAGGGAATCAGCCAGACGATGGCAGGTTTCCACGAGCTCACCAGGTGCGGGAGAGGTGAGGCGGGAGAGGTGAGGCGGGAGAGGTGAGGCGGGAGAGTGGGAGCGGGGCTGTGCCTCGGAGCAGGTGTCCCGGGAGGCGGGACGGGGGAAGATCTGCCTCTACCTCCCTCTCTTTACGTGTATCTCTGCACCTTGTCTGGTCCTTCCAGCTGTAAATTCAAATTCGGGGGAGCCCACCTGCCTCCCCTTCAGGGGTTTGGGGGCTGGAAGCACCTTCGGACTGCGGGTCCATGAGGGTGGTCCGCAGACAGAGCAGGGCTGAGGCCGGCTGGTGCCCACCGCTGCCCACCGCTGCCCACTGCTGCCAGGCCACAGAGCGGGATGGGGGTGGGGGCCTGGGGGGCACCTCCTCCGGGGCCCCCGACTTCCTTAGCTCCTTGGCTTTCTCAGGACGTGCATTAGCAGCCATAGGGAAGCATAAAGAGTGCTTCGGGTAGCCATTTAAAAAAAAATTTGCTATAAATGAGCAAATTATACAGGGGAGGTGTTTTATGTCTTGTTTTCTTTACGGCCGTTCTGAAAGGGAACATAAAAGTCACCGGCAAGTTCCGGTTCCTGCCACCTTCGGGCCTCTTTTGAGACTTGAGTGCGTGACTCATTTGTTTCCAGCGGTCCCTGCCTGTGTGCCGGCCCTGGGCGGGACAGACTTGGGGGATGCCTTTAGGATCCTGTTATCAGGAGACACGAGTTCTCCCCCCGTGTCACGAGGAGTGGAATTACCTGGCCACGGAGTGAGAGGGCTAGTGCTGTCAGGCTGGAAAGGTCAGAGGGCAGAAGGCCTGTCTTCAAGCCTCACGCTCAGGCCTTATCTGCAGCCTCCAAATGGTCCGTCGGTGCTGCCACCTCTGGGACCCTCCGCATCTGCGGACGGAGATGTTGATGGGAGGGGCGATTCAGAACAGTGAAGAATCATTCTTTCCAGGGATGAGGTTCGGCTCCAGCGGGAGGGCCTTGAAGGTTTGGGGAAAGGTTGAGAACCGTCCATCAGCGGGCGTTGGGCCCTTGGTATCACTCATGACTCTGTGCCTTGCTTTTATGGTCAGTGAAATGGGTGAGTAGAGCATCTGTTCCGACAGAGTTGATCTGGAAGACCAACGGACCTGTGTGTGATGCTGTGATCCAGCAAGAAAAAGAACATTCTAGTGCCTTGCTGGCGCGGATTCGTGTCTCTGGCTCTTCCCCGTCACACCCCAGCACAGAGGCTATGGCTGCATCTCAGACAGCATTCGGCAGTATGAGGAGTCATGGGGAATGGGGGGAAGCTCCAGAAAATCAGAGATAAGAAAACACTCCCATTTCAGAATGGGGAGAAGGGCAGATTCTAGAAAGTCTGCAGACCAGAAAGCATTTGATCGCAGTGGCAGGAGTCTGGGAGGCCACCGTCCGAGGTGTTCCATGCCGGTTAGACACACTTGCGATGCCTTCGCTTTTTTGACGACACATTTAAAACCATCCTCGATAAATCTAGACAGAATCTGAAGAAGGTTGAAGCAACAGCCATGTTTATCCCGGAGAAGAAAGTCGAGTTGCTGGCGTCGCGGCTGCCTTTGAACGTGGGATGGGTATTTCTCTGGACGGGAAAGAACTCATTTCTCTGTGTGACCTCGAGGGCAGAAAGGAGGTTTCAGAGAAATAGGTTTTCAACTGATAAAAGGAAAGAACTTCTAAAAGTCGGAGCTCTTCAAAGTCGGAAAGGGCCACCCAGCCAGGCAGTGAACAGCCTTGCTCCTGGGGCTGTCCCAGTAGAGTTTGGGTTGTCGCTGGTAAGACCCATGCAGGTAGGTCCTTGATGGGCTGAGGTGAATGGATTAAATGGTACCCAAGTTACTTAGAAAGAGCTGAGGTCTAGGAGAGTTGGCACAGGAAATGTTCTTTTGAGGGTTTTTTTTTTTAAGGGCAGACTTCTAGCATTTTCCCCACAGGAATCCAGCGTGTGATGCCAGTGTGTGCCTCTCTGCCTGCTGGCCGTCACTGTCCCATCTCATTTGATGAGGGCTCGAAAGGATGATGTTCATGTGCTGGTGAACTCTGCGGTTAGCCAGGCGTTCTCTGCCAGGGGAGTAGGCTTGGGACTTCCTCGATGCAGAGCCCACATCTGGACTCGATCCCTCCTGCCTTCGTGGTGGGGCTGGAGCTCATCTCAAAGACGCTGCTCACCGTCTGTTTTCAGTGCGCATTTCCCACTTGGGAAAGATCAGCAAGTCCAGGAGCCACTCCTACCCTCTCCCTGTGGCTTGTGCTTGGAACATTTTACTCCGCAGGTAAGTGCCCCTCTCCACCAGGAGGACAGGGGGAGACAGGCAGACACAAGGGCCAAGTCCACTCCATTACCACCCAGTCGATGGACCAATGGAAGGTCCCTTGGAAGATGCTGCGTCCCATTGTAGGCATGGGTTTTATCATCGAGAAAGTGAACCTGATCTGGGCTGTTATGTGAGAGAAGGATCCCTTTGGAGAGGTTCAAACTGCTCATAACACAGAGTAGAACGATGGGAAAACCAGGAGCCCTTTGCAGCTGGAAGAAGTAGACGGTTCCCTCTCCCCCTTCTTGGCACTGGAGGTTGCTCCCTGCCCTGCAGCGCCCTGCACCTGTGTCGTCAGCGCCGGCACCTTCCAGCCCGCCCCACTCTCTGCAGACAGCAGATTTCTCTTGGCCGCCTTGCCTCTCTGTTGTTCCCATGTGCTTTTCTTTTGCTTTCTATCTGGGCAGCATGACGCCCATCTCGGAGCCTTTGATGAAAGCAGAGGGGAGGGCGGGGCACTGATGCAGCAGGATAGAGCCGCTCTGGTCCCACCTCCTACCTCAGACTCAGGCATGGGCAGATCCGTTGGTTTGAAAACCGTTCTTCACACGCGGTGATAGAGAAAGGATTTGCAGACTCCGCTCATGAGATCTTAGAGAGCATAGTGGCTTGAGGACGGTCACTGCTCCGGCTTCGCAAGAAAGCCTGAGAAAAATGGCATGACGTTGTTCTTCAAGTCTACGTTAATGATTTGTAGACATCTAAAAAACAAGCATATCCCTATTTTTTTTTTTCTTTAACGAAAATTTTTCATGGAACCACAGTATATGAGACAGGCAAGGACGAGGTATTCTGATTGAAGTAGGTGGGTGCTCCCACCTCTGGGCATCCCAGGAGCTCCTAGAGCAAGATTTCCAGCCTGCCGAAATGGTTTTGGGCAGGAGCTTTTCAGCGGCACAGGACATCCTGTAATGGTTTACAGCCCAATTTGTTCATTAAAAAAAACATTTACTGAGCACCTACCATGTGTCAGCTTTTGTTAAGTGCCCGGGATGCTGTAATGGATGAGGAAAACAAGGTCTCTGCTTGTAGGGCTTATGTTTTAGTGACTGACACAGGCATGTGTGCCAAGCGCGGGGAAGGGAGTCAGCAGATTCACTGATGGGGGGGGTGGCAGGGGAGGGGCTGCTTTCTGCGGGGCTGTCCTCATTGACTCACGCGTTGGGACTGGTCAGAGTCCTCTCGCTGCTCACTTGTGTTTCCGAGCCACGTGTTATCTGGACCAGAGCAAACTCGGGCACCGCCTGAGCCGTCCCGTCCAGGGATTCCTGGCCAAATGCACGCCCCAGGCTTCCTGAGGCAAATTAGGGGACAGAAGGAGGGTGGAGGGAGGAGGCAAAAATCTGTAAAATTAAAAATGACTGTGGCATGGTGCACACATGGACCTTTGTGTGCAGATGGAGGAGCAGGGCGAGCTCAGCTCTTCTCTCCAGGAACTGTAAGCTGCTTATTGGGGAGCCATGCATCCTGGATCTTGGTCCAGGGAGACTCTCAGGGAGGCTGTTCAGCTACCAGAGCGTCGGAAGAGTCCCGGTGAGTGGTTAACAAGAGACAGCTCTGCCAGCACGCGCCGAGCGTGGCCACGGCGGCTTTCATCCTGCACCTGTTCCCCTCCAGGACTGCAGTGAGCCGTCCGTGTTCTCCATATGGAACGCGGGGCGGTCAGTCTCCAGGGCGAAGCTAGTAGAGAAAGGCATGCAAAGTTACAAGAAAATGTGGAGAAGAAACCTACAGGCAGGCCTCCCCCTAGAAAGCTATTTATTCCCCACAATTATGCTCAAACCGTATTTTGGTGGACCAGATTGCATGCGGTGGAATAGCTCATTGTTCAACAGCACAACCTAAATAACTGGAGAGTAATATTTTCTAAACTCTGCTATAGAGAGGTACAGTTAACGTAAAATAAATCATACATTTTTACGAGGAACAGGGACATAGATGGACACCTGTGAAACCAGCTCTTGCCCACGCAATTGTGTACACGCCCGCCCCCTCCCCGGATTCCAGGGCTAACGTCTTAACCCCGAGGACACCAGAACATGACTGGATTAGGAGACAAGGTCTTTAAAGAGGGGCATAAGTGAAATGAGGTCATTGTGCAGGTGAGGAGGGGGGCCTAACTCAATACCATGGATGTCCCTATAGGAAGATCAAATTAGGACACAAGGGAAGACCCTGTGGGGACACGGAGAGGAGATGGCTATCAGTACACCAGAGGGAGGTGTCGGGAAAACCAGTTCTGCCCACACCCTGATCTCAGACGTCCAGCCTCCGGAACTCTGAGAACACAGATTTCTGTAGTTTGATCCACTCAGCGTGGGTGCCTTGTAATAGCAGCCTGAGCAAACCAAGACACCTTCAGAACGATGAGGAAAATGAACATAGCCAGTGGCCTGTTTCCTCGTGGTGCTTCCGAATCCTTCCCCTGTGTCCCTCCTGTGCTCCTCCCCTGGGAATCCCAGGCACTCCTGGTCTGCTTTCTGTCCCTATAGAGCAGTTTGCATTTTCTAGGATTTTATAGAAATGAAATCATATTGTATATGTTCTCTATGTTTTGGGGGGGGGAAATCTGGCGTCTCTCATTCAGCATGATTATTTTGAAGTGCGTTCATGTAGCATGTGTCAATGGTTCATTCCTTTTTATGTTGCTGAGACGTATTCTGCCGTGTGCATAGATCATGACCCACTCACTCAGTCACCCATTGATGGGTGGTTGGCTTGTTTTCTGTGTTTGGCCATTGTAAATAAAGCTGCTAGGAAGGAATGTCGGTACGCAAGACGTCGGCATGAACATATGCTTGCTTTCCTCTCGAGTGAATGTAAACACCTAAGTGTGGAATGATTCGATCTTGTGCCTTGACTTCTTAAGAAACTCCCAGTTATTTCCGAGAATAGTCGTACCATCTTACGGTCCCCTCAGTATGAGGGTTCAGTTCCTCCATGGACACACCACACCCCCTATGAAATCCCTTTCAGTTGCAGATGTCTAATAGATGTGCTCTGGGATGTCAGTGAGGTTTGAGTTCGCATTTCCCTGATGACTTAGGACGTCGAGCATCTTTTCATACACTTACTTGCCATCTGGACATCTTTGGTGAAGTATCTATTCAAAGATTCTGCCCTGTAAAAATTAAGTCCCTAGTTTTTCTTTTTATGTGTTCTTTAAGTGTGCTAGAAACAAAGCCTTCATTGGAGATGTCCTTTGCAACTGTTGTTCTCTTGGTTTATACCTTGTGTCTTCATTTTATTAACAGTATCTTTCAAAGAGCAGAAGTTTTACATTTTGATGATGTCCAGTGTATTGATTTGTTATTGTGGGGATTGTACTTTTGGCGTCACATAAAAATCTTTGCCTACTCAAGGTCACAAAGGCTTTCTGATAGAAGTTTTATAGTTGGGTACCTAGGTGTTGCATTTAGAACTGCGATCAATTTTGAGTTAATTTTTATATCCTGTGCAAGGCATGAATCGAAGCTCACTATTTTTTTTAGTCTGTGTATAACCAACTGCTCCCACACTATTTGTTGGAAAGGTTAGTCTTTTCCCCAGTGAATTGCCTTTGCAACATATATATATATATATATATATATATATATATATATATATAAACCCAGCAACCTCGCTATCCATAGATGTGTTGGTCTATTTCTGTGCTCTCTGGTATCCCACTGATCTCTTTGTTGGTATTGACACAATACCACACTGTCTTTACAATAAATCTTTACAATAAATCTTAAAATCAACCAACTATTTTTAAAAATCGTTTTAGCTATTCTAATGGTTTTGGCTATTCTAATTTCTTTGTATGCATTTCTATATATATGAACTTCAGAATCAGCTTATCAATTTCCAACAGAAGTGTGCTGTCATTTAGAATGGGATTGCATTGACTCTATAGATCCAATGGGGAAAACCATCATCTTAAATACAATGCATATTATGACCCAGGAACCCTGTGTATCTTTCTATGTAATTAGGTCATCATGATATCCTCATGGCAATGTTTTCTGTGTACAGATACTCCACATCTTTTACCAGATTTATCCTTAAGCATTTCATTTTTGACACTATGTTAATGTTTCATTCTTTCCAATGTTAGTTTCTGATGGTTTGTGGTCAGTATCTAGAAATATGGTTAACTTCTGTGTATTGCTCTTGTGTCCTGAAGCCTTACTAAACTCCTTTACTTGTCTGGAGAATTGGTAGGGATGCACCTCTCTCGTTCCTGATATTGGTAACTTCTGTCTTCTCTCTTCTTTATTCTGCCTAGAAGCTTATCAGTTTCATTGGTCTTGGGGCACCTGGGTGGCTCAGTGGGTTAAGCGTCTGCCTTTGGCTCACGTCATGATCCCAGGGTCCTGGGATCCAGCCCTACATCGGGCTCCCCACTCAGCTGGGAGTCTACTTTGCCCTCTGCTTGTCATCTCTCTCTCTTTCCCTCTCTCTCTCTCACTCTTTTGCAAAAATCAATAAATCAATTTTATTGGTCTTCTCAAAGATCAGCTTTTGGTTTCATTGATTTTTCTCCATCTTTTTTCCCCCGTATCACTGATTTCTGCTCTGATTCTTATTAATCCCCTTCTCCTTTTTACTTGGGGCTTAATCTCCTCTTCCTTTTCTAGTTTTGTAAGGTGGAAGCACATTGACCTGTGCTCAGTTGATGGGTTATGACTCCCCTGACGGAGGCAAGACCCTCCTGTGTATTCTGCCCAAGGCCCTGGGAAGTATGGGGTTCTTTGGTCCAGCCGGGGTTAACAGGCAGTAACCGTGTTTCGTGTGAGCAATGGGTTCTGTTCTTTCTGATCTTTGGGGGGGGGCTCTTTCTGTGGACTTGTGACATTTCCTTGCATACATGAGCTGGTCAGTACCCAGCTGGGTATTCAAGGAGACCATTTGCTGATCCCCAGAGTTCCCTATGTCTGTGCAACTCTTTTGTCTGATTCTCTGTCCTGCAAACTCTCCCTGCCAAGGTCTTCGGGGACTCTCAGAGAAGTTTTCTGCACTTGGGGCGCCCACCATGCTCATCTGCGCCTACGCCTGGAAATAGGAGACAGTCAGCAGGAGCAATTTCAGTGCTCACCTCTTTCATTTCCTATCTTTGGTGTACAAAATCTTGAATAATTTTTTTGGTCTTCTTAAAACTTGAGCTGGAACATTGGCTCTTCTGGGTCTGGAACCTGACCAACCTTCTTGGTCAGGAACCTCACGTCGACCGTCCTGGGTATTGAGACGCAGGTCCTGGGACTCAGCCTGCATAATCATGTGAGCCAGTTCCTTGCGGTACATCTCTTTCCTTGGAGACATCTGTATCCGTTTATCCTATTGCTTCTGTCTCACTGGAGCACACGGGCTCCGGCAGACTTTTTCTTGTTTCAGGTAGGAGGATTGATCTGGTCCCTGGGACCTCAGCTCCGTCTGAAGTCGAAGTGCTGAATGTCATTATTTACTGAAACAAGGAATTATTTTGCATAACGTGGATAGTGTCTCCATCTTTTGTTGATTTGGGGAAAGCTTGGGTTTTCGCAGTCGCGTTTTCTTGTGAGGGAACCCGGAGCTATGCTGAGGGAGATGTCTGGTTGTCAGGAGCAGAGTTCCAGGGCCAGCTCGGGAGGACCCCGCGGTGGAACTCTGTGGGGAGTGGTGGACACTCTTCGCCTTCAACTCCAAAATGCAAGCCAGATAGTGCACGATTTGCTCAAAATTTCCCAATCCTCCTCTAGTTTGGCCCAATGGATGCACGGCGGCCAGGGTGCTGGCCACGGAGAAACTGAGGTGTGTCGTCTGGTATGCGTTCTGCTGCCCTCCGCCTTGTCTGAGCACCAGCTTCAGCCCCATCCATGTATTACCGGCTCCATGAAGCAGGCTCGGTGACACGGTCATGTCAGCTTGCTGACACGTAAAGACAGCTGACCCCGGGATGCGTCAGCTCCGAGCGGGGCTCTCCGGGCGCATGGGCTGCACCCCAGGTAACCTCTGCCTGGGGTATTACACGGACGAAAGCCATTTCTGTTCCTGGGAGAGTTTGCCAGCCTGCACTGACGAATTTTTATGGGTTTGTGGTGACATTTCCATTTTAATTTGCTAATTATTATTGGTGAAATTGAGAGGCAACTCCAGATCTATTACATTTCACAGTCTGTTGTGTTCCGTGTATGGCTGTGAATCTTAACAGCCAAGAGGGCAACTGGCCCAGCACAGGGAACGTTAACCCGCTCAGCTCCGGGGGCGCACGCGGGGAGGGAAGTCGGTAGCTGCGGACATTCACCTCCACCCTCCTCCCCGGGGCCAGACGGCTTCTTGGAGGACCAGCCACAGTGCAGAGGGAACCTGGGGTCTTCAGCTGTTTCCATACCCCAGGCCCCCCAGCCTGGTCTTCCTCCCTCCCTCACCGCATTGCCTGGCATTGCCGGGAGCTCAACGCAGACAGCACAGGCCGGACACCATTTCCTACAGCCCATGAAGTGCGCCCGAGGGGGCCTTCCCGTGGCTCCGCTGTGACTGGTGGTCGCAATCCAATGCCACTCAGGTTTCCTCTGGCATTAGGTTTCTCAAGTTACTGTGCAGTGCACACACACATGCACTTTTTTTTAATGGTTGGCACGATATTTTCAATATTTGTATCCATCTCTTTTTAATTTTTTTTTCCCCACCGTCTCCCCCCCCCCACACCTGTGTGGGCTCCATCATCGTTTACTGTGTGGTCCTGCTTCCCTCACAGACGACAAACTCCTTGAGGACAGATGGTCCCAGCTCCTCGTCCTCCTGCCCCGTAGTGCAAAACTGGGCAGGTAGAAACTGTGGATGCTTTGATAATTAGTAATTTGGTTCATACCTTTGCCGAAATGTTTACAACATAGAAACCCTGGAAATAAATGACCAACCACAGACAAGGGCTTTAGTAAATTATAGTGCTTGAAGAAACTGAACAGTGATTAGAAATTAGGCTTATGAACCCATAATAACATGGGGAAAAGCGTCTACCTTCACGTTAAGTGACAAGGCGGAATTAAGGTATAGGGAACCTATGATTCTAACTATGTGAGTGTATTATTATTTTGTTATTCATTTAAATCCAACCTGCTCTGAAAAGAATTTAAGGCAAATTGTGCACATATTTTTATGGTGATACACATCTGAAAAAAAAAATAGCTCAGAAAACTGTCCGTTTTCCCCCTAACAGAGGGGAATCTAGTAAAAGGCAGTGCCCTTTATTTAGCAGAAGTCTTCACTGTCGCAATGAGGTGATTTGGGGTTCTCTGTCGTCCCGAGGAGGCTGTGTGTGAAGACAGGTCTTGAAACCCATTGCCTGACGCGATGGCAAACCACATACATCTCTAGCCTGAGTCCTTGTGATGAACAGGGTCTGTGTCCCCGTGAGGTCTCTGAGAGCACGTGGGGAATCCTCCCGTCCCGTGGATGCCGAGGGATGCTCCACCAGAGGGAGGAGGTTGGAAACGCCCAGATGCCAGTGGATTAGGCTGGGCACCTGAGTCTTGGCTGAGCTGCTTGGAGGCCGGTGTGGTCCCAGCCCGTCATCGCCGTGGGGAGCGAGAGCCCTGCTGAAGGACCCCGGCCACACCGTGCCTTCTGCCGTCAGTGCTGCCGCCGGCTCTGTCTGAGAGATAATGCTGGGACACCCACCGTCCAGACGTCTCGGGAATTCAGCTCTCAGGCCAGCAGTGGGGAATTCAGTCTCCTGATGGAGAATCTTGAAAACCACAGGGGAGTGTTTGTTTTGGGGATGGGGGCAGGAGGCACTCGCTCCATCTCACCAGTGGCCTGGCAGAGGGGGTGCAGTTCCTTAAAGTGGGTGCTCTGGGTTTGACACAGCTCAGACGTGGGTGTTCGGTGGGGTTTGAGAGCCGGCTGAGGCTGTGATGGGCTGCTGGCACCGGGACCGGCTCTGTCTCCTCATCTCCCTGAGGGTCCTACAGGGGAAGGAATGACGGTTCTCCTTGGAGTTACACTGAAGCCAGGGGAACTTGGTTCCTACACCCTCTTACCCATGGGGTCCTGCCCTGTGGGTTCCCCTGGTTGCTCTGTACCCATCTTTGGGACACCCATGGCCCCTGTAACCACTTTGCAGTTTCTTTCCCTTGAAAGAAATCCAGTGTTTTTCTCAAGAGGACATCCTGCTCCTTCCTGGGTGGACCCCCTTGTCCAAGCCGACAGCCGGGCACACAGCTGTAAATGCATTTAGCACTCTTTCACGGGGTTTCTGATATGCTGTGGACTGGACTTAGGGGCCAGGCACCAGATAACCTGTGTGACAAATCTATTCATGGATTTCCTGCTCTGTGGAGCACGACTCCTCGGTGGACACCAGCTATAAGGATGGCAGCTCTCCTGGGGGCTGTGAGGACCCCGAGGGACATCA
Organism: Neogale vison; assembly: GCF_020171115.1. NCBI lineage: Eukaryota > Metazoa > Chordata > Mammalia > Carnivora > Mustelidae > Neogale > Neogale vison. The sequence goes on along the minus strand of NC_058092.1, from coordinate 3,456,004 downwards.
TCCCCTGCTTGGGGTGACTCTGTGCACCTTGGCTGGCCATTCTCTATGCCACCACATAAAGGCCCCAGGTGGTCCTGAGCGCCACCATCCATGCCCCAGGGCACATCTGCTACCTTGCCTTGGCCAGAAAGATGCGGGCTGCCCCTTCCACCCCAGACAGGGTGAGGGGACGGAGTGGTGTGGACCACAGGCTGTGATGGATGAGAACAGATCCCTGGGCTGCAGCACGCTGCTCCAGCCGCCTGCTGATGGATTGAGAGCTAATGGCCTTGCAATACGCAGCATCGAGGAGAGCCGGGGAGTGGGAAGGAATGATTTGAGACCAGAGCACAGAAATTAGTTTGGGGGAGCCGGGGATGGCGGGTGAAAGAATCCAGTCTGCCAGCCAGGCCTCTTGGTGCTCCCCTCCAGACCGACCCAGACTCTTTCCACACTAGGGCAGCCGTCCCGGGTCTGGCCACCCCCACTGAGCCTGTTCTCAAAGCAGACAAAAGATCCTTTAAAGACCCAATCAGATCATGTCATACCTGCCCCCCCAGATCCTCCAAGGGTTCCCTGCAGTGGGCTGAATAGTGTACGAAAGTGTGTGTCCACCTGAATGTGGCTTTATTTGGAAATAAGGTCTTTGAAGATGTCATGAGTTAAGGATAGAGGTGCAATCGTCGGGGAGTTGAGTGTGCCCAAATCCAGTGGCAGGTGTCCTTGTGAGGACAGAAGATGGGCACACAGGAGAGCACCACAGGAAGGTGCTCAAGGAAGACCAAGGGCCATCACAGCCACTGCAGCCGCCGGGACTGGAAGGGGTGGGACCCTGGGGCGGGGGGTTCATCCCTACCAACACCACCATTTTGGAATCCCGGCCTCCAGAATGAAGAGAGAATACATTTCTGTTATTTTAAACCTCTTCGTTAGTGGTCCTGGATTACAGCAGCCACAGGAAACGCAACTGACTCAGAGCAAAGCCCAATTGTTGGTGGTTCTAGACCCCACATGGAAACCCCCGGCAGCTCCCAGAGTCAGTTCTCAGGCTTCCCTGCTCTGACCCACTGTCGAGCCCTAGTCCCTCCAGCCCTTGGGCACCCCTGTCCGGCAGGACCTCTGCACCGACAGATCGTCCCCTGCAATCCCATCGTCCATGTCTCCACCACCTGCAAGGACTTTCCCAAATGGTGCCCTCTCAGGGACCCTACACTGGCCATGTCACCCCCTGCTTCTTTCTCTCCCCCCAGGCTGCCCGGAGCCTCCTTACTGTCATCCATGTTTCCCAGAGCACCTGGCATGCCGTACGTTTATCTGCTGGTCTGTCTGTCCTGCCTGAGGGCAGGAGCGGCTCCGCAGATGTGTGATGAATGCACTAGAGGAAGACTCCTCCCCCCACCCAGGGTTGGACAGCTGCCCCACATGTTCCTGAGCCCAGGCTGGACCCAACAAGGAAGTCAACCCTGCATCCAGTCTGGGTTCAGCCTGCCCCCAATGAGGCGCTGGTTCCTACCACGAGGGGGACCGTCTTGAGATCCGGGGTGACCACGTCAACATTGAGGAGCGGCATTGATGCGTTTCAATTGTACGTGTTACAATTGACCCTGCAACAGCGTGGGGCTGAGGGGCTGACCCCCAGGAGTCGAAAATCCAGGGATGACCCCTGACTCCCCAGAACCTAATGACCATTAACCTCCTATTGACTGGAAGTCTTACTGATACTAAACACTGCCGATTAACACACACTTTGGGTGTTATATGTATCATCTACTACCTTCTCATGAGAAAGCAAGCTGGAGAAAAGAGTATTATTAAGAACATCGTATCTTGGGGTGCCTGGGTGGCTCAGTGGGTTAAAGCCTCTGCCTTTGGCTCAGGTCATGGTCCCAGGGTCCTGGGATCGAGCCCCACATTGGGCTCTCTGCTCAGCGGGGAGCCTGCTTCCTCCTTCTCTCTCTCTCTGCCTGCCTCTCTGCCTATTTGTGCTCTGTCAAATAAATAAAATCTTAAAAAAAAAAGAACATCGTATCTTGGAACATTACATCAAAAACTAACAATGTACTGTATGGTGACTAACATAACATAATAATAAAAAAAAAGAAATGACACTCCCACCAAAATGGAAAAAAAAAAGAACATTGTAAGGACAAAAAAATACATTTCTAAGACATACAAATGGCTAACAGACATATGAAAAAATTCTCATCATTACTAGCCATCAGGGAGATTCAAATCAAAGCCACAGTGAGATACCACCTTCCACCAGTTAGAACGGCCAAAATGAACAGGACAGGAAGCAACATGTGTTGGCGAGGATGTGGAGAAAAGGGAACTCTCTTACACTGTTGGTGGGAATGCAGGTTGGTGTAGCCAATTTGGAGAACAGTGTGGAGATTCCTTAAGAAATTAAAAATAGAGCTTCCCTATGACCCTGCAATTGCTCTACTGGGTATTTACCCCAGAGATACAGATGGAGTGAAAAGAAGGGCCATCTGCACCCCAATGTTCATAGCAGCAATGGCCACGGTCGCCAAACTGTGGAAAGAACCAAGATGCCCTTCAACGGACGAATGGAGAAGGAAGATGTGGTCCATATACACTATGGAGTATGATGCCTCCATCAGAAAGGACGAATACCCAACTTTTGTAGCAACATGGACGGGACTGGAAGAGATTGTGCTGAGTGAAATAAGTCAAGCAGAGAGAGTCAATTATCATATGGTTTCACTTACTTGTGGAGCATAAGGATTAACACGGAGAACATGGGGAGATGGAAAGGAGAAGGGAGTTGGGGGAAATCGGAGGGGGAGACGAACCATGAGAGACTGTGGACTCGGAGAAACAAACTGAGGGGTTTGGAGGGGCGAGGGGTGTGGGAGGTTGGGTAAGCCTGGTGGTGGGTATTGAGGAGGGCACGGATTGCATGGAGCACTGGGTGTGGTGCATGAACTATGAACCTTGGAACACTGAAAAAAATAAAATAAAAAAAAAAGAAAATACATTTATACTACTGGATTGCATTTTTTGAAAAAATCTGTATAAAAGTGGACCTTCGTTAAACCTGTTTTTTGAGGGTCAAACACACACACACACACACACACACACGGGTTACATAGTGAGACTATGAATGCATTCATGCTAAGGTCCATGCACACATAAGACACACACAAAGCTTCCATGAGAAGAGCAGGACGTGGGTGGTTATAGGGTGAACGTGGGCAGCTGGCCGTCATCTGGGCCTGAGCTGGTTCTGCTCTGGGTCCTCATTTGTCGATTTTAATGGTGCCTTCTCCTGCCCTCCCTCTTTCTGCCTCCAGGGCAGCCCTCGCAGGTGCAAGAGCCAATGTGTTAGCCACTGGCCCATCAATGAGATTTGCTGGGTGCGCCCGGCTGGGGGCACCTCCCCTGCGCCCCTCCCACGGACCCCAGCACTAGTGCAGTGCCCAGCGGGCTCCCACACAGCTGAGTGCCTGCTCTGCAGGCGCCGGGGTGAGGAAATGCCCCAAACAAGGAAGAAGCAGGGAAACCCTCTACGACAAACTGGCTGCCAGGCCCTGCCCTGCTTCAAGCATGCAGAGTAGAGAGGCCGCCGAGGCCGGCGTCCGAGGACCGTGTGCCGGGCTCCTAGTGTGTGGGCCACCGCGCTGCCTGCTCTCCTCCTGCCGGAGTCCTCACTGGCCATTTCACTGCTCATTAGTGTAGCTGCTTTGATGGGCCTGGGGGAGGTGGAGTGGACAGAACCGTCCCTGCTGATGCTCGCTGGAGGCTCAGGGGGCAGGACGTCGGCAACAGAGGCTCCCTCAAGCCGTCGGGATCTCTCCTATCATTCGCTTCCCGTCTCGCACTGGCTAGTGTGCGAGTGTGCTGTGTCTGAGCCTGGACCCTGTTGCTTCTGCAGGGACCAGGTTTGGGGAGTCAGTGCTGTGTGGTCATGTTCATGGGCTCAGTCCACATACTGACGGATTTCCCTGTCTGGGGGTGGGGGGGTGGTGGTTGACAGACCACACACGGATGGTTCCCTAGGCCCTTGTGGATATGGACTGCAGCTCCTGGGCTCCCATCAGGCCCCTGTCCAGGGCTCTTGCCCACAGTCAGGTGGGGGGCCCCTGGCAGGGCAGGGCGACTTGGTGAGAGCCTCTGAGTTCCTGCTGTCTCCCTTGGGGCACCTTCAGCTTCCCACGCTCTTGCTTCTTTCTCCTGTGGGTGGAGTCCTGTGGCGACTCTGAACTTCCCATACCTTGCAACACCACACGTGCTCTCCCCCTCCCCACTGGGTCAGACTGGTCACATAGAGCCACCAGTAACCCCTGACGGTCCCCAGATCTGCTCCTTCCTTTACCTGATGTGGGATCAGCACGTACACAGCGCTTTGCTGTCCTGACCTCTCGCTGCTCTCTTCTTCTGTCTCCCCTATGGGCTCCTCGCCCGCCACGCTTTACCCCAAACGCATCCAGAGCCCCTCGTGACAGCAGACGCTGAGAATCCCCTCCCGCTGCGCCTGTTCGAGCCGCTTCCCACCAGCCCCCTCTCCCCTCTCGGTGTGTCCAGGGTCCATGAAGAATCCTCCTCTGCCCTCCCACCTTCGTGAGTGGGTCCCCGGGCCAGAATTCAGAATCTTTCTGGAATCTTCTCTTCTCCTCCCTGCTACATCGGACAGTCCTTCCAGCCTTTGCTTAGTCTTGAACCAATTTCTTCCTTCTGTCCCCACTTCTTTCTTTGGTTCGGATGGTCGTCACTGACCCCAGAGCACGCACAGTGGCCCCGGCGGGTGTCCAGACTCACGTCTATCTGCACAAACCCATCCCCAGCTGCTGCATGGGAGCCCTCTCTCAGGGTTCTGTGAAAATAGGGGAGGACTCTCCGGCAAGGCACACACTCACTGGCGGGGAAGTACGCTGTCCTCCACATCTTTGGATCCCAGGGTTAGGAAGACGAGAGCCTGCGGCAGACAAGAAAGCTGGGAGCAAAGCAAAGGAAGCCGTTCTCAGCCTGACCATCTCTGACGGGTGACATTCGCACCCAGACCATCTTCAGCTCCTGGCACTGGCCACAGAGGAAGCAGGGCTCAAGGCTCCGACCGGCATGAAGTTTCAGACCCAGAGACGTTTTCACGGCACTCTTTCAGAGGCTGGAGAGAGCTGCCGGCTCCCGGCCCATTCTTCTTTGGCCTCCAAAGTTGTCTCCGTCAGCTGCTGCTGCTGGTACTTGGAACATGGTCACCAAACCTTGATCAGAGGTCCCAGCCCTCGTCACCTGCAAGCTCTGCCCGTGTGCTCTCCCACCGGGGCCTCCCAGTGGCCTTCACCTGTTAGATGCTGAAGCTGAGAAGAAGGGGAGGGAGGACCTGCCTGGGGCCATGCAGGGAGGGAGGGGGTCGGCGGTGACCCTCTAATTAGACCCCAAGCAGCCCAGGTCCCAGAACTGGCGCTCCTGACCTTGGAGACGTGGTGATCCTCACGGGTGGTTTCTCACTGGCGATCCTCTGCTTTGCCCATCCTTCCTCAGGTACCCGCTTTCCGTGCAGAGAGGTTACCCTCCAGAGGTAAACTGCAACTACTTTCCTGACTTGGGGCGGGAGGACTCAGCACCTACCGCGCACGGGGAGCTCCACAGTAACGTACCTGGATCAGTCCCCGCGGCGACCCCCTGGAGTGGCAGCTGAGGGCAAGCCACCTGCGCAGGGGCCGTTCTCCCCGCCCGCGTCCAGCCAGTGCGGAGGATCTCCTGAGAGTCAGTGCACGTTCGCTGCCGTTACGACTCCCACTCACTGCTGAGGAGCCTGGGGCTCGCGTCACAGCTGTGGTGTGTGGCCTCTCCCGGGCCCAGCAGGCTGTCTGTGGGCTCACACTCACCCCGGACCGATCCCCCTTCACAAAGAGGCTGCTCAATTCCCGCTTCTCAGTGACACTTGGCTGGGAAGCAGTTTTCTCTCTCCAGGCGGCACCACCTGGCTGACCAGTAAGCATGATTCCTTCCTAATATCTTTTGCCACAATTTATTTGATGGTTTGATGGGCCAAAGAGATTCCTGGTCCGTACCTTTAATGCAACGAGAGCATTAGGGATGCGTAATGGAGGTGGAAATCACTTTCTAATACATAAAACATAAATACAGCAAAAGTGCACGAATGAGCTATAACTCTTCCTTCTTTTCATGGTCAATAAAAAAAAAAAGTCCCAATCTTTCCTCATTAATTTGGACCAGGATGAAACTGTGGAGCTGCTGATTTTTCAAAGTACTTTCTGCAAAATAATGAGGCTGTTTATTAACATCCGGAAGGCGAGGGAGGGCTTGTGGCTGTGACGGTTTCCATGGTAACCTCGAGGAAGGAAGTGAGGCCCAGCTGTGCCATCCCTCCCCCACCCCTTAATTGCAAGGGGCGGGCCCGGGGACCCCCGTCTAGGCGACGCCGTCACTTGATGCCGTGTCCCCTTGGCTGACCTTCAGGCAGAACGCGGAGGATTTTAGGGTTTGGTAAGTAGCATTTGATAAGAAGGGATGTTGGGTCTAGGCTTGTAAATAGCATGTGATGTCTCAAAATCATGGTCGTGTGCAGCCCGTCTGGGAAAAAAGGCTAAAAGCAGATTCTTGAATATCACTTCACACCCACCATGGTGTCTACTGTCAAAAAGACAGACAATATCAAGTGTTGGTGAGGGTGCGAAGATAGGAGAGCTCTCCCGCGTGGCTGCTTGGGGGAACGGAGATGCTGCGGCTACTCCCAAGGTTAGGAGCTGGGCGGCAGCTCCTCCCAAGGTTAATCCCGGAGTTGCCCTACAATCGGTCAACTCTACTTCTAAGTATGAAGCAGAGAGACATGAAAGCATATGTCCACACGAAAGCTCATGCAAACCCGTCCCCGGTGGTGTTGTTCCTGACCGCCCCCAAGTGGAAACAGTCTGAGTGTCTATCGGCTGAAAAACGGATAACGAAGATGTGGTCTATCCACATGGTGGGATATTATTCAGCTACAGCAAGGAAGGAAGCTCTGAGACTCGCTAGGACATGGACGAAACTTGGAAATAGGATACTACGTGGACAAAACTCATCACGAAAGACCATGTATTGCATGAGTGTCCTGGGCTACCATAACAAAACACCACAAACTAGTGGCTTTAAACAACAGAAATGTATCCCTCACATTTCCAGAGGCTGAAAGTCCGAAATCAAGGTGCCAGCAGGTTTTGGTTCCTTTAGAGGGTTATGAGGGAATATCTGTTCCATGCTTTTTTTCCTGGCTTCTGGTGGTTTGCTGGCCATCGTTGACTTTTCTTCATCTTGTAGACGGTCTTCTCGCTGTGTGTGTGTCTTTGTCCAAACTGCCCCTTTTTAGAAGGACAGAAGTTATCCTGCAGTAGGCATCCACCCTGCTTCCGTATGTCCTCATCTTAAATAATTACAGGTGCAATGACCTTATTTCCAAGAAAGATCACATTATGAGATATGGTGAATTAAGATTTCAACATAGGACATTTGGGGGACACATCCCATAACGGTGGTCATTTATAGAAAATGTCCAGAACAGGCAAATCCACAGAAGTGGAAAGTAACCTAGTAGTTGCCAGGGCTGGAGAGCCTGTGGAGAGTGACCGCTAGTCTGGGTAGGGGGTTTCTTTTCGGGGTGATGAACATGTCCTAAACTTGATCGTGGTGTTATCTGTGCAACTCTGTCAATGCAAGGAAAGCACTGAGTTGTGCAATTTAAATTGGTGAATTGTATCGGGTGCGAATTCTACGTCAATAAAGCTATTAGAGATCCTTGAGCATCTGAGAGTAGAAGTGTTTTCTTTGCAGATTTCTGCCTGGCAGTCTTCTTTTTTCTTTTCTTTTCTTTTTTTTAAGATTTTATTTATTTATCGGGGGTGGGGAGAGAGTGAGCACAGGCAGACAGAATGGCAGGTAGAGGCAGAGGGAGAAGCAGGCTCCCTGCCGAGCAAGGAGCCCGATGTGGGACTCGATCCCAGGACGCTGGGATCATGACCTGAGCCGAAGGCAGCTGCTTAACCAGCTGAGCCACCCAGGCGTCCCCTGCCTGGCAGTCTTTCCTCATTGCTGCCTTGGCCAGTGTCCACACCTCCCCATGTGTTCTGGCCACACTCTTCCCACTCCTTGTTCTTTCTCTATCCCGAGCATTCTGCAGGGGCTCCTCAAGCCCCTCTCCCAAGGCCTTTCCTGATGGCCAGTTTGCCCTGAGTCCTTTCTTCCCTGTGTTTCTACACAACACAAATTTGGTTCTTGAGTCTCAGTGGGTGATGTGCTTATTCTTTGGCTGTTCATGAGTCCCTCTCCTCCTCACCAGATTGCACATTGCTCTGGGGCAATAACTGTGGGTCTATCGTCATCCCCCTGTGGTGCTTAGATAAGACCTGGGCAATTACATCTTTAATAATTTGATAATTTGGGGGGGTGGGAGGTTGGGGTACCAGGTGGTGGGTATTATAGAGGAGGGCACAGCTTGCATGGAGCCCTGGGTGTGGTGAAAAAATAATGAATAATGTTTTTCTGAAAATAAATAAATTGGAAAAAAAATTTGATAATTTGACTCATAAATCATACAGAAGATAACATATACCTGGCCCTGACCCCTGGCCCTGGGGAGCAGTTACATACAAGAGCATGTAACTTGCTTGCTTGGGACTCACTGAGCCATGGTGTAAAACTGCTTGTAGTTGCTGTGAGCTAGCCCCTTCTACTCAGTGAATCCACTTTCTTTTGGAGGAGCTCCTAGCTTCTGGAAGATCAGAAGCATATGCTATGACATGGGTTGGCCCTGGGGTCATCAGTCCAAATATAAGAGAACCATTGATCTGCCATCCTTTACAGTCTACTCCATGAGAGCCAATGGTTAGGGAATTAACTTTGTTTTGTCCCTTTGTCCCTATACCTTTTCCTTCCCTGCTTAGGGGTTCCTGGAACCTCCATCTCTTTCCAGACAGCTTTTATTTCTATTTTGATTTCAACTGACTAATAAAAAATATCAACTTAGTATATGATTCATTTGCATCTTAATTCCCAGTTCCAAAAGCTTGGAAAAGCTTTCTAGCTCAAGGTCTTGGGCATTCTAGTGGAATGTTTTCCAAAAGATGGCATTTCAGGCAGGAGGGAAGAATTATTTGGAGACACAGTGTGTGTTATGCTACTCTTACTTATTAGACTGGAGAGACCTCATTGTCAGTGTTTCCTCTCTTGAAACCATTTCTGCCAATTTCCAATCATTTTTCTGTGTCAGAAGTGAGACTTTCGCCCCCAATATTTCATGAATTCTAACATATAAAGCAGATGAAAGAGTGGACTCCCGGTCAGGATGATATTACAAGGATATACTTCAAGTGCAGTCCAAAATATGACAAAATATAAAAATGGGAAAATCACAGAGGCATAGCCATCATAGTAAGAGATGTTAAGACATATTTCTCAATAGTTGATAGAAGAAGCAGACAAAATAATCTGGCAGGATATGGAAGATCTGAGCAACACAATTAATCAAATTGACCTAATTGACATATATAAAACACTGCACCCAACAAAGACAGAATGTGCCTTCTTTTCACTTGAATAAATGCACATGAGTCATTTGCCCAAATTGACTGTACAGTGGCTCATAAAGCAGGGCTTAACAATTTTCAAAGGACTGAAATAATTCAGAGAATGTTCTCTGACCACAGTGCAATTAAGCTAAAAATCAATAGTAAAAAGATAACCAGAAAATCTCCAACTGCTTAGTAATTAAGCCACACACTTCTAAGTAACCTGTGGTTCAAAAAAGAAATCACAATGGAAATTTGGAAATTAGAAAATATTTTTAACTAAATGATGATGAAGACACATCATATTATACTTGTAGATTATAACTAAAGTAGTACTTAGAGAGAAATTTATAGCTTTATGTAGAAAAGAAGAAAGGCTGAAAAATCAATAACTTCAGCTCTCATTTTAAGAAGCAAGAAAAAGAAAATCAAGCCAACTCCTAAGAAAATAGAAGGGAAAGAATTATAAAGAGAAAAACATAAATAAATGTAATAGAAAGCAAGTGTACAATAGAGAACACCAATAGAGCCAAAAGTAGATTATTTGAGAAAATCAATAAGACTGATAAACTCCTAATAAAACTAATCAAGAACAAAAGAGAGCAAGCACATTACCAATATAAAGAATGAAAAAGGGAAAAGGAACAATTCTGCAGATATTGCAAACATTATGTAGAAAATAAGAAGATATTATGGATATATATCTGCTAAAGATCTCATATATCAGCTATATAATGAATTCTTACAACTCAATAGTAATAAAGAAAAGAACCCAATTAAAAATGGACAAAAGATTTGAACTGACATTTGAACTGACAAGATGATATACCAATGGCAAATACGCACATGAGAAGATGTTCAACATCATTAGACACAAAAATTAAAACTGATGAAATACTACTACTACATACCCACCAGTTTGGCTAAGGATGAGCAACTCTAACACAAAAATATTAACTCTAAACAGACCATGGCATGTTAGGTGCAAACGCTATCATCCACTGATTGAGCACCAAAAAAATAATATGAAGAAGTATAGTCAAAAATCCAACAGAAAAAATTAAAGTGAGAAAAAACACAAACAGTGAAATAGTGCAGAAGAAGGCAGAAAATGAGAAGAAATTAAAAAGAACACAGGAGACAAAGTAAATAATAACATGGTTGAGTTATATTCATCCATATCAATAATCACATTAAATGTAATGGTTAAATATATCGAATAAAAGGCAGAGATTATTAGATTGGATGAAAATATAATACCCACTTATATATTAGTTACAAAAAATCCACTTTAAATATAGAGATATAAGTAGGTCAGAAACCATGGAGAAACCAATAAAGAGAAAGCTGGAGTGACTATATTAATACCTGAGAGAGTAAACTTCAAAATTAAGAGAGTGCCTAATCATAAAAGGGTTAATTCACCAAAAAGACCTAATAAATCTAAGTGACTACTCATATTACAATAAAGCTTCAAAATACAGGAAGAAAAACGCAGAACTGAAAGGAAAAATAAATGACCCACAATTACACTTCGTCACTTCAACACTCTTCTCATAGCAATAGAGAGAATAAACCGAAAATCAGTGTGAATGTGGAAGACCTGAGAGACACTTTCCACCAATATGACCGACTGATAGTTGTAGGGCTTGTACTCAAAAGCAGTAGAATTCACATACTTAGTAAGGGCTTCTGGAACATTCATTAAGATAAACAAGTATTCTATGGAAAAATGTAATAGATTTCAAAGATTTAAAAGAGTTGAAATAATAGAAATTATTTTCTTTGATCATGAAGATTAAATCTAAAAATCAATAAAAGAAGGATCTCTGGAAAAATCTTTGAAATTTAATGCATATTTCTAAATAAACCTTTTGCATGAAAAAGAAGCCAAAAAGAAAATTAGAAAATATTTCAAATTGAGTAAAGCTAAGAATACAATATATCAAAAATTTGGGAGATGCAGGTAAAGCAGAGCTAAGAGGAAATTTCAAACATTAAAATTAATTAAATATTAAAAATTAATCCATTAATTCAACAATAAGTTAATCACATTAGATTAATGAAAAGCTTTAGATTAATAACCTAACTTTTCACTTTAAGAAAGTAGAAGAAAAGAGCAAATTAAGTGGAAAAGCATAGGTGGAGGGAAATAATAAAGAGAATAAAACAAAAAACAGAAAATAAGAAAGTTATAGAAAAAAGCAGTGAAACCAAAGTTGTTTTGATTTAAAAGATCAGTAAAATTGATAAAATTCAAGTCAGACTACACAAGAATAATACAGAAAAGAGCCAGCATCATAAATGTGAGCAGAATCACTGAAGACATTACAATAATTGAAAGATAATAAGGGAATATTACAAACAACTTTATGCCCATAAGTTCAACAATTTAGATAAAAATGGATCAATTCCCCAGAGGACATGAACTCCCTAAATTTCGCTCAACTTGAAGAGTTGGATGTCTGTTAGAGAAATTGAGTCTGTGGTTAAAAATCTTGCTATAGAACTCAAGTCCTGGTCTGTGTGATAGGTGAATTATGCAATGTCTTTAAACAAAAATTAATCCTAATTCTGTACAAACTCATCCAGAAAATAGAAGAGGAGGGAATATTTCTTAACTTAGACCCAACACTACTTGATTTCAAGACTTAACTACAAAGCTAAAGTAGTCACTACAATGTAGTGCTGATAAAAGAACAGTGCAGAGTAGAGCATCTAGAGACAGACCCACATGAAGATGGGTAGTTGATTTTGACAAAAGTACAAAGACAAGTTAAAGGAGAAAGGAGCATCTTTTTTTCTTTTTTAAATAAGGGAAGAGAGAAGAAGCACATGGTCCTCTCAATCGATGCAGAAAAGGCCTTTGACAAAATCCAGCATCCATTCCTGATTAAAACCCTTCAAAGTATAGGGATAGAGGGAACATTCCTCAACTTCATAAAATCTATCTATGAAAAACCCACAGCTAATATCATCCTCAATGGGGAAAAGCTGATGGCTTTCCCATTGAGATCAGGAACACAACAAGGATGCCCACTCTCACCACTTTTGTTCAACATAGTATTAGAAGCCCTGGCAACAGCAATCAGACAACAAAGAGAAATAAAATGTATTCAAATTGGCAATGAAGAAGTTGAACTCTCTCTCTTCGAAGATGACATGATACTTTATATGGAAAACCCCAAAGACTCTACCCCCAAACTACTAGAACTCATACAGAAATTCAGTAATGTGGCAGCATACAAAATCAATGTACAGAAATCAATTGCTTTCTTATACACTAACAATGAAAACACAGAAAGGGGAATTAGAGAATCAAAAGGAGCATCTTTTTGATTAATGATACTGGAACGTCAAAAAACCCCAAATCAGAACCCACCCTCTTCTGCTTATAATCCCTAATGTAAACCTAAAACCTTAAAAATTCTAGAACAATGCTGTTTAATAGCCATGCTTTCCAGTATGGGAGCCACTAGACACATGTAGCTGTTGAGCATTTGGAAATGTGGCTAGTGTGACTGAAGAAAAGTAACCCCATCTACTCAGTGACTACATATTAGACCATGGAGGTTGAGAAGAAGATACTGGCAAAATTTTTGTGTCATTGGACTAAGAAAAAGTTCCTCAAATACGACAGTAAAAGTATGATCCCTACAAGAAAAAGTGGGTAATTTGTGTTTGATCAAAATTAGAAATTTCTCTAAGAAAGACTTTTATGGGGGGCATCTGGGGGGCTCAGTCAGTTCAATGGTCCCATTCAGCTCAGATCATGATTCCAGGGTCCTAGGAGGGAGCTCTGTCTTTCTCCTTCTCCTTCTCCCCAGTTGTGCTCTCTAGTTTGCTCTCTCTCTGTCTCTCAAAAAAATAAATAAAGTCTTTTTTTTTTTTTAAAGGAAGACTTTTAAGAGAATGAAAAGATAAGCCACAGACTGGGAGAAAATATTTGCCAATCACATACCTGACACATGACTTGTACTCAGAGTATGTAGAGAATTCTTAAACTAATAAAAAAAACTCAATAAAAAGGGGGCAAAAGATTTGAGCAGATATTTCATCAGAGAATGTGTGGAAAGCAAACAACACAAAATAGGCTCAACATTACTAGTTAGGATCAAAAATACAATTTAAAACCACAATGAAGTACCACTACATTCCTTTCAGAAAGTTAACCATTCTTCTTCTTCTTCTTCTTTTTTAAAAAGATTTTATTTATTTATTTATCTGACAGAGAGAGAGAGAGAGAGAGATCACAAGTAGGCAGAGAGGCAGGGAGGTGGGGGGGGGAGCAGGCTCTAGCTGAGCAGAGAGGCCAGAGCAGACCCCATCCCAGGACCTGAGATCATGACCTGAGCCAAAGACAGAGGCTTAACTCACTGAGCCACCCAGGCACCCCGAAAGTTAACCATTCTTAAAAGGGGGAAAAAAACCAATCTGACAATACCAAGTGTTGGCAGGGATACAGAGCAACTGGAACTCTCACATATTACTGGTGGCAGGAATGCAAAATGGTACTGATGCTTTGGAAAATATTTTGGCAGTTTATCATAAGTTAAATATAAACTCATTATATGACCCAACCTTTCCATTCTTGGTATTCACCCAGGAGAAATGAAACCATATGTTCACAAAACATGTATACAAGAATGTCAATATCTGTTACTAGCTCCAAACTGGAAACAGTTTGAGTAATAGGTGAATGGACAAGTTGTGGCATATCCATGCATTGGAATACTTCTCAGCAATAAAAAGATAACTACTGATACAGGCAACAGCATATTGAATCTTAAAAATATCATGCTGGGGCGCCTGGGTGGCTCAGTGGGTTAAGCCGCTGCCTTCGGCTCGGGTCATGATCTCAGGGTCCTGGGATCGAGGCCCGCATCGGGCTCTCTGCTCAGCAGGGAGCCTGCTTCCTCCTCTCTCTCTGCCTGCCTCTCTGCCTGCTTGTGATCTCTCTCTGTCAAATAAATAAATAAAATCTTAAAAAAATATATCATGCTGACCAGGAGTTCATGCTAATTTAATTCATGTGAAATTTAAAAACTGGAAAAAATAATCTGTGGTGATAGAAAGCTTACCTATAGTTGCCTGTTGGCATGGGATACCTTTGAGGATGGGGACTGACTGACAGGGGCACAAGAGAACTTTCTAAGATGATCTAACTAGATATTCATCTTGATCGGTATATGGTATTAAATGTATATCTTGGTTGAGGTGTTGATAACATTGGCATATATACTGGCAAAAAGTTATTGAATTTTAGATTTAAGATCTGGACAAAATACTAAATTAAAAATGTTCCTTGATTAAAAAAATGAGAAGAGTATCTATGTGATTTGAAATGATCTCCAGATTAAATTGTTAAATGGAACAACATCAAGGTGTGAACCTATGCACATTTTTGAATAAAGCTAATAGAAGTGATTACCCCTTTAAAAAAAAGTTGGTGCAGCTACTTTGGAAAACAGTGTGGAGATTCCTTAGGAAATTAAAAATAGAGCTTTCCTCTGACCCTGTAATTGAACCACTGGGTATTTAACCCAAAGATACAGATATAGGGGAAAGAAGGCCCATATGCACCCCAATGTTCATAGCAGTAATGACCACAATCACCAAACTGTGAAAAGAGCCAAGATGCCCTTCAACAGATGAATGGATAAGGAAGATGTGGTCCATATATACTATGGAGTATTATGTCTCCATTAGGAACGATTAATACCCAACTTTTGTATCAACATGGATGGGCCTGGAGGAGATTATGCTGAATGAAATAAGTCAAGCAGAGAGAGTCAATTATCATATGATTTCACTTACTTGTGGAGCACAAGGAATAACCTGGAGGACATGGAGAGACGGAGAGGAGAAGGGAGTTGGGGAAAATCAGAGGGGGAGATGAACCATGAGAGACTGTGGACTCTGAGAAACAAACTGAGGGTTTTGGAGGGGAGGGGGGTGAGAGGTTGGGTGAGCCTGGTGGTGGGTATTATGGAGGACATGTATTGCATGGAGCACTGGGTGTGGTGCATAAACAATGAATTCTGGAACACTGAAAAGAAATTTAAAAAAATATTAAAAGAATGATTACCTTTTAGGGGACAGATGGAAGACAGAAGAAGTGACAGGATGGAAATGATACTTTTCTGAACTGGTCTTGTTCTATACTTTCTGCTTAGGTATTATGTACAAAACTAAGTTCACAAATGAATTTAAAAATCCCCAAAGAAATGAAAACTGGAAAAACTGGAAAAAGGGAATGAATCACACAATATAGCATTTATAACATACATAGTAAATAATGCTGTGTTGTATACTTGAAAGTTGCTAAGACAGTAGATCTCTCACCAACAAGAAATGTGGTGGAGGGGGAAGCTAACACTATGGGGGTAACCATGTTGCAGTGTAAGAGCATCAAATCCACCCACTGTATGCCTTAAACGTGCACATGTTCTATGTCAGTTACATCTCAGTAGAGCTGGGAAGAAACTACATACTGGAAAGTATTATTTCATATTACTCTAGAATATAGTACTATAGTCATATATCCTTACCTGATACACTGATTCACTCCAGGTATACGTAGTGCTGCCAATAAATCAAATTTATGAACTCCTGGGTGGCTCAGTTGGTTAGGCATCTGCCTTTGGCTCAGGTCATGATCCCAGAGTCCTGGGATCAAGTCCTGCATCGGGGTCCCTGCTCTGTGGGGAGCCTGCTTCTCCCTCTCCCTCTGCCTGCTGCTCTGCCTACTTGTTGTGCTTGCTCTTTCTCTGTCAAATAAATAAACAAACTCTTAAAAAAATCTTAAATTTCATTTTGAAAGTTGTATTATTTTTTATAATATTGGCATTATTCTTTAAGAAAATTATATAAGAAAATAAAACACGTTTATAAATATGTTCATATTTTTTTAAGGTCCAAGATTTTTAGTGTTAAAAAGAGAGAGAGAGAGGGAGATACACCATTATGAAATCAAAGAAATTAAAATCCATATACTGGTAAGGGCACCTTAATGTTCATAGCAGCAATGTCCACAATAGCCAAACTATGGAAAGAGCCCAGATGTCCACTGCCAGATGAATGGATAAAGAAGATGTGGTCTATATATACAATGGAATACTACTCAGCCATTTTTTGTCATCAAAATAACAAAGTCTTGTCATTTGGAAGGACGTGCATGGAGCTAGAGGGTATTACAGGAAACAAAGTAAGTCAATCAGAGAAAGATAATTATCAATATGATCTCACTCATATGTGAAATTTGAGAAACAAGACAGGCTCATAAGGGAAGGGAGGGAAAAATAAAACAAGACAAAGAGAGGGAGACAAACCCTAAGAGACTCTTAACCACAGGAAATCAACTAATGGTTGCTGGTGGGGGTTGGGGTAACTGGGTGATGGGCACTGAGGAGGGCATGTGATGTAATTAAATGCTGGTGTTGTACTGGGTATTGTACACAGCTGATGAATCACGGACCACCTCTGAAACTGATAATACACTATATGTCAGTTAGTTGAATTTAAAATTAAAAAATAAAATGCTTGCATTGTATAGAGCTCAAAATTTTGAGAATCCCCCTCAAAAAGAAAAAAAAGAATCTTAGTTAATAAATTGTGGAAGTCTTGTTAGGATCAGAAAATAACAATTTTTCATCCCCCAGTGGAATAATTGATTCGGGGAAGAGGGTCAATGGATGAGGCCATTGGGTGAAAGGCACAGAAAGGTTAGGGACTTACCCCAGGTCACACAGCTAATGTGGTCAGCCTGGCTGTAGTGGCCTCGGGTGTGACCATCACACCATGCTCCCTCATGAGAGGGTGGCAGTGGTTAAACTCACTCACTTAGTGACAGGAGCTCACGGTGCCTTCAGACTGTTGCAGGTGCCCTTGTGAACACAAGGCACAGGGTTCCTGCTCTCCTGGCGATCACCACATCCTCTGTCCTTTGCAAGTGGGGGTTTTAGAAGCCATGTCCGCATCCAGCGTCTTTCAGAAGCTGCTTGGTTGGACCTTGGCAGGAAAGCCCGCCTTGAAATCTCAAGGTTCTCTTCAGTGAAAGTGGGGGCAGAGTTGCTCCTTCTTACCAAGACCAAAGCTGGGCAAGAAGCCGCCGGGTTTTAAGGAGGCGTTTCCCTGGCGTCCGCCTACGTGGCAGCGTCTCCAGCATCCGCGCCGACCAGCAAGTTTTCCGCAAAGAGAGGGAGCTGGACCCTTGCCCAGCGCCAGCACAGCCCTGCCCGCGGGCACGTCCAGTAAGTTACCTTCACAGCAGCCCCTGCAGTCCACGGCGTTAGACTTTGTTCCAGGTCCTCCCCAGGAAGGAGGGAACCTGTCAGCCGGGAAGCAGGCTGCCGGCCTCGGAGGTGTGAAGCTTTCCATTTAACACCTTGGCGAATGTGTTGATTATTCAGTATATTTCAAAATAGTTCAAATATAATTACAATGAAATTTTGTATAATCATTTTTGGAACCCTTGAATGAGTTCTGAGGGGGTCCCTGGCTGCGAGGTTTGAAAACCCGTTTATTCCCATCCTGGGATGCCCCCTCACTCGGCCTTGGGTTAAGGTTATGGGTTCTGAGTTACTGCAGAGCTAGGATCGCAGTCCTAAACTAGAGCTTAGCCAAGTTCCGGGGCTGTTGTTGCAAGCTTAATAAGTATCTGAGAGAGAGATTAATGAGTCAATGTGTGACCCCCTCAAGGACCAGGAATTGTCATTCTTCTGGCTTTTGGGGGGACTTGGCATAGGACTGGCAGGTGGCTGGGAGTCAGTGAATGAACAGTGGAGTGGAGAGGTCCTCGCCTCCTGCTGTCCTTGCAACACGCATCCTTGTTAGGGAAGGGAGCTGGTCCTGTCCACCACGTCACAAGGTCCACCCCTTAAAGGAGCCAGTCCCCACCAGAAGTTTCCATGCCCAACCCCCTGGGCCTTTGAGCGGAAGGCTGAATTTAGAAGAAGCAATTTTGGGGTTCTGTTGCTTTTCTGAGGTGGGGGGTCCCCTGGGTAGGAAGCCTCATGACTGGCGGGTCTGAGAAGACAGAGGGCGTGGAGCAAGGGCCCCCCCTCGGCCTGAGCCTGCATGCAATCTGCCAGCCCTGGGAGGCCTTTCGTTTGACAGATTCCCCTGAAACAATTGGACTTGTCAGGACCCATCAAGGAAGGCTGGTTTCAGGCAGTGAATTGAATTTGCAAGCAAGATAATCAGTTATTGATTGGAAGGGCGAGCCATGGCTCCTGCCTGCTTCTGAGGAAATGAACTTCTTCTCTTTCTGGAATATTTACTGGTGGGAGTGAAGCAGTGATCTCTTCTGCTGAGACAGCCAGAGTCAGCTTGGCAGAAGGGATGCTGAGAGAGACGCGTCTGTGATCTTTATGTGGGTGAACTGGGCCTCAACATGCCCCTGGGGCCCCGGCAGCTCGGCCAAACCTCCGGTGGGAGGAAAGGTTGGCACTGAAGCCCCAGGTACCCAGATTCCCCACCCTTTACAGGTGCGGCTGCTTCATGTAAGATGTCTTCTGGACCCAGGTGAGGAGGGGGGAGCCCCACCCCACCCCTCCAGCCCTCTCCCCCCATCCCCAGCATCTCCGGTCCCTTAGAGCCCCACAAGGCCCCACATTTGACAGCTCTGGTTCTCAGATGTCCACGGAGGGGCTCGACCCCTGGGCCAGGACTAGGGCCCCACCACGAGCCCGGAGAAGCCCCGATTCTAAGATGCCGTTGACTGTAGGGGGCACCATCGACTTACCAACAGCTTCCTGGGAGAGAACGTGAGGCCCCATTGTATTTAGCATTCATCATAATTATAAATGTGTCCCAATTCCAGACAAGCTAAAAAGAGACGAAAAAAAGCGTGTCTCAGAGTCAGGGAAATGTGGTGTTGTTATTTTCATTGTTCACATTATTAATTTGTTTACATCTCACTTTGCACCCAGAGGGTTTGCTGTGGGGAGCTAGGACGGCTGCTTCCGTGTCCCTCTGACACGTCTTGGCTGAGAGGCTCTCCGCTGGGGAGGCCAGGCAGCGCACATGCGTGCTGCGCCCCGCGCCGTATCCAGCCTCGAACTGCCAAGCTCTGCGGACCTCCTCCGGCCTCTCGCAGGGTCTGTATGACCGGGAGAACTCGCATCAGCAGCCTGTCCCCTACCCCCAGCCCCAATTTAGCTCATGCTCTGGGCCCTGGCATTTCTGGCCCTAAGGCCCCGAGCCTGTTTCTAGGGCGCACCTGAGTCCATACTCCCAGAACAAAAGACGGGGAGCAAGGGGCTGCTGAGTGTGGCCGGAGCTTGGTCTGGGGTACTCCACCTGCCCAGCACAGACCTCGGAGGGGAGAGAGGGGGTGTTCCAGGGGCAGGGCCAGGGTCCAGGCCAGCTCTCCCATGCGGCCGCGCCCCTTCTGACGCTTCCTTTCAAGGAGTGGAGAATTCTGAACTTGAACCTGGCCTCTGGGGCATCGAGAAGTCCGTTTGTCAAGCTGGGGGGGCCAGAACATGCCTCCTCGAAGCTTGCTGGCCTGACACCATGGGGAGCTCGGTTTGTACTCTTGCCCTCAGCCTGTACAAGTCTGGGGGCCTTGTGCCTACCCAGTGAGCAAGGGGATGTGTGTCCCTCACAGCACATCAGCAGCTTTCCCGGGCTCTGAGGCCCCGGCTGGTGGCCACAGCTCCGTGCGTCTGTGCATCAGGCAGGTCGAAGTCCACCCTCAGGATGTTTTCACTCAGAGTCCAGGCCTCCTTGTCCTCTCTGGATGGCCCAGCAGGGACCCGTCTTGGCAGGAATATGCTCCCCCGTGACGTTGTCCAGGACAGTTTCATCATTGCCGGGTAGGACTTTGGGGAAACTTTGTTGAGCTCACATCCCCCACCTTCCCGGGAGGATTTCTGCGGTCGCCGATTACAGCCCAGACGCCTGTTCTCCAGTCCGTGCGGGGAAGGTTCTGCATCTCGGCATTCTGAAACGATGCCGCCTTCTCTTTATTCCTGGCCACGTGCCATGGAAAGGGCGAGGAAGTTCTATGATCGGATCCCAGGCTGGCCGGAGACCCGGGCGGAACGGTACTGGTGTTTATTCTGGAGGGAGCCCTTTCTGTCTGCAAATATTAACTAATCCTTGGCTTCACTCAGGGGGAGACTCGGTGAGCTGGACAGAGGCGGCGGCCTGAGTCGGGAACAGAATCCAAGAGCAGCAGCAGAGGTTCTCAGGGGAGACGGATCAATAGACACAGCTAATCCCCAGCCTCTGATCAACCCTCTGCTCATCCGAGTGTGGCCTCTGGTCCCTGAATGCCCAGGGAGCTGGGGATTCTGCCTCATTAATTTTCTGGTCACCTTGGGGTAGGCTGGGAGAAAGGAACGCCTCCTCCTTGCAGATTTTGTTGTGGAAAATCACGGAGCGTGACTCCCTTCCTTGCCTCGGAAAGCCGGCTGCAGGGCCGAGATGGGGTCTGGGGGTGCTGGTGGTGCCAGGACCCCCTTCTGAAAGCAGCCTCTCGAGGGGTGCCCACCGGAGGTGTGAGGGATTGGGCCGCTTCCCTTCTGGCCCCAGGACATACCCTGTGGCTCTTTCACGTTTCTGACCATCCCACCGGCATGAGTTAGCTGCTCTGGTCGGCCGTCTCTGTCCCCCCAAAAGCAGGATGGGGTGAACGACTCCCCTGTAAACGACTCCAGAGTGTTGCAGGCCATCCCCTGCCTTTCATGCTGCGCAGGATTTTCGTGTCTGTTTTCTTTCCCATCCTTCTGAGTGATGGTGAGGGGGAGAGAAGACAGGTCACAAGGTTTCTTGACTGGACATGGGGGAAGGGAACCTGGGGGCTCCCTAAGCTGGGTGTGTCACCAGGGCACTGCCCGGGGCTGAATCTTGCTCCCCAAATGTTCATATTGGTGAAGTCCCAACCCCAGTGCCTCAGAGTGCAAGTACCTTTGGAGACAGGGTCTTTAAAGAGGTGATTAAGTTAAAATGAGGCCGTTGGGTCCTAATCCAATCTGACTGGCATCCTTGTGAGAAGAAAAAGGATGCTCACAGAGGCAAGGCCGTGCAAGGACAGTGAGGAGACTACCATCCTCAAACCAAGGGGAGAGGCCTCAGAGGACACTGACCCTGCCCACGCCTTGATCTTGGTCTCCAGAACTATGGGCAAACACATTTCTCTGGTTTGAGCCATCCAGCCTGGAGGATTTCCTGGTGCAGGGGCCCCAGGCTTGAAGGGGTGCTGTGGGGTGTCTTCCAGCCCAGGTGTCCTGGGATGTAGCAGCTTCTGCTCTGTCTGTGCCCAGCACCCTTCTTCCCACTGGGGGGCTGTCCCTCCTCCCTCCCACCTGCTCCTGGGGGATGTCCACACTGGCCCTGCCAAGCCTTCGGCAGCTGGCCCAGCTGGAACGCGGAGTTCAGGGTATGTGGGGCAACGGCTCATTTTTCTCCACTAATAGAACCCCACTGGAGAGCCACGGGCTGGGAGAGCTGCCTTAGACAATTTCCTGTTCTACGAATGCTAATATTCCAACCAACTGGCCTCAAGTGAGAAATTCGTAATTAACCGAAAGAAGATCACTTTAAAATCACCCCCGGGTACCGATTTCGGAGCCCAGCTCCTGGGCTGGATGGGCCGCGGGCTTGGCCCAGGGTGGCCATCCTTATTTTCTTAACTAACAGGAGAGGACATGTAGCCAGGGCAAGAAAATGTATCCGTGTGAGTTTTTTAAGGGACAAAATAAATATATGTCCAAAATTCTGCTGGTAGAATTCTCTGGAAGAACGGCTAAATCTATGACAGAACAGCGAGTGACTCGGGCTTCCCTGGTGTGTCCTGTTCTGCATCTGTGAATGGAGGCACCCCAGTGGACCCCACATTCCAGGTCCCATCATGGTCTCCAAACGTTGGGTGCTATAAAGTTTGCTCAAAATATGTCCAGACACAGCTGGGCTTGTGGGAGCAGGCTATGTCTGGGAGTACACTCGCCCGTGTTCCTGGTCTTGTTGGCAGCTGGTGGCAGAGTCTGGAGACCAGGGTTTCAGCGTCCCCCACCCCCCACCCCCCACCGTGGTCTCGGTGCTCATTCCCTGTGGCTGCTGTAGCAAGTTACCCCATACCTGGTGAGTCTAGTCTTACGGGGACCAAAATCAAGGTGTGGGCGGGGTTCTCTCCTTCTGGAAGATACAGAGGAGTCGGCTCCTTGCCTCTTCCTGCTTCTGGGGGCCGTGGGCAGCCCCTGGCTGGTGGCCACATCACTCCGATCTGTCTTTGTGGCCGCTTCAACTCCTCCTGCCGTGTCAGATGCTCCCCCCGTCCCTCTCGCACGAACACCTGTGATGGCATTTTGTGCTCCCCCAGAATGCAGAGTCACCTCCCCATCTCGTGGAGCTTCTTAACGTTATCCCAGCTGCAGGGTCCCTTCTGCCATGTCAGGTCACAAGTTCCACTTGACCCCGACTGGTTGTCCCAGCCCCATCTCCAGGATGACCCCACACACAGTTAGGGGCCCGCTGTCCCCTCAGAACCTCCCAGGCTTTCAGGTCTCCCTCCTGCCTGCCTGCCCAGGCCTGCGCCTCTGCAGAGCCTTCTCGTCTACCACATTGAAGGTCAGACGTTTCTTCTTGCTCTTAACTGTTGTTTTTTTCTCAGTGGAGGTAAAATCCACAAAACAAAATCACCCATTTGGAGTGGGCACGATAGTGTCATTTTGCACACTCACTGTGTTGTGAGATGGCAGGTCTGTCTAGTTCCCGGACGTGAGCATGGCTTTCTGTCTACAGAAATTTCATGGACTTGGGATTGGACCATGAGTGAACGTTCGTGTGTGGTGTCTGTCATTGAGCATCGTGTCCTCAAGATGCCTCAGGGGTGTGGCATGTGACTGTGCCCCATTCCTTTTCATGGCTGCATAATATTCCCTCATGTGGCTGTCCCCTCGGTTCATTCCACCCACCGAGGGGCACCGGGGCTGCTTCCTCCTCGCGGCTGCCGTGCCTCGTGCTGCCGTGAACGTTTCTGTACAAGTGCTGGGTTGAGACCCCATTTTCAGCGCTTTGGGGAGTGAAAGTGCTGGGTCACATGGAAATTCTAGTTTTGCTTTTTTGAGGAACCACCAACCCTGCTTTTAGTTTTTGTATTTTTTTCTCTCATGGGTGTTTTTTGATGTCCTGGAGGCTGAAGGGAGGAGCAGAGGGGAGGATGCTCTTTTGGGGAGGGGTCAGTGGAAATTACCCCCTTTGCCTCCAGGCTCCGCTCCGTTTGGTGTCTGCCCTGGTGGCATGGGGTTTGGGTCAACATAATTTGTGGCAAGTGTCCTGCAGCTTGCCTCGCTGGCTTACGCACGCAGGGACCGGGGGTTTGGGAGCATCTGCTCTTGATGAAAGCAGGGTTTGTGGGGGAGGGGCGACTTCCATGCTCACAGCTGAACCTCCAGGAGCATGAGACAGAGCTCGTGCATCTTAGTCCCAGGGAGAGTCTTTTGGGGCAGGACATGTGCTCCCTGATGGCCATGTCAGGGGGTCTCCTGGCTGGGCTTTGTGCGTCTGGCTCCGTCTTGTGGGAGTGAATTATGCTTTTGTCCCTCCCCGTTCGACTTCATAACCCTGGGAGTGAACCGTGGATGCTCTGTCTCTGTCACCGCCAAGCAGCGCCAATTCATAATGGTGACAGGGGATTATGGCTTTGCTTCCATTCCCCACTCCCTGACCCCCCCCCCCATTTTTCTTCCTTCTTCTTCCCCAAACCAGGATTTCCTAAAGGTTCCTTTCACGCGGCCCCTCTGGAGCAGCTGTGCACACTCACCATGACTGGCATTTTAAAGCCATTTGTTACTTCGCTGTCCCGGTCATCCTCATGGGACCAGCCGCCAGGCCTCTCCTCTCTCTCCCCGGAAGGACAGTGGCAGCCTGCACCCCTCACGTGTAACCCCCACACCTGTCCCACCAGCCTCCCTGCCTATTCCTTCCCACACGCAGATATGCACACGGTATGATGCTGTTTGAGCAGAACCAACTAACGTTTAAAAGTGGACGTGTCTGTGTGTGTGGATCTCGTGTATGAGCAGATGAACATCAAGACCATGACAGAGGGTCACACAGGGCATGCGAGGGTCTTTGCAGTGGGATGAGGTGGGGGTGAGGAAGAGAATGGGGGGCAGAGAGACACAGAGACAGAGACACAGAGAGAGACAGAGAACTCCCACTTGCAAGCTGACCCCCGAGCAGGTGCTAATGCAGCAGCCTCACACTGTGCCCTGAGGTGGGAGAAGTTCACTGCCCGCAGACAGAGTGGGAAACACTCCCTGGGTGGGATGTACCAGGGACGACCCAGAACTCTAGAGCTGAGCTGGAGTTACTGCCTCGGCCACACAAGTTAGAGCCATTGTTGGGGACCTTTGGGGGGCGGTATGGAGGTGAAGGACCCACAATCTTCTGTTCATTCAGACCTTGGAAGTCCCACCCCTCTGGCTCGCCCCCAACAGCTCTGCCCAGCTGTTCAGGCAGTGGTGGTGCTCATGGCCTGGGGAGCTCCATGCCAGCTTCATGCTCCTGTGGCTCCAGCACCCGTCGAAGGACTTTTTGTTGGGTGTTTATGGCAACAACATGCGTGGTGCCGAGGGGGGCCAGGCTCTGCCGATAGAAATACATATTTCATGTGCACATGTATAGTGAACATATAGTATAGAGATAGTATGTGTTACATAATAATGTATATATAGTACGAGTCTCCTATTGCTGCGATAACAAAACAGCACAAACGCAGGGGCTTCAAACACTACAAACTGATTCCCTCGAGGTTCCGGAAGCTGGATGTCCCGAGGCACGGTGTCAGCTGAGCTGGTTTCACAGGTGCTAAGGAAAAACCTTTTTCTTTTCCCTTCTCAGTCTTTAGAGGCTGCTGACTTCCTTGGCTTGGGGTTCCTTCCTCCATCGTTTGAAGGTGCCAACGGAGCATCTTCAAGGCTCCCCAATGCCTCTCTTCAATGCCTTTGACCTGCTTCATCATCACATTTTCTCTGCTTTCTCCCGCCCCCCCTATAACTGAGGATAATCTCCCCATCTTAGGATCCTTAACGTTCCATGTTTCTGAAGTTCCTTCCTGCCGCATGAGCTCTCACAAGCACAGGCTGTGCCGACGAGGACATGGTTATCTCTGGGGGCTGTTACCAAGTCTGACACACACACACATATAGGCGTACCTACCTAGCTTTCTGTCTTCCTAAGTTTATAATCTGTGTTTTACCAACAGGTACCATTATTCTTGCTCTGTTATAAACGGGGAACGCGTGGTACAGAGAATTTGAGCAACCTTCCCAAAGACACCCGGCCGGCAAGTGTGAGATCAAGGTTTCTGACCCCAGGTGCTGTCTCCAGAGCTCAGGCTCTAAACCATGTCTTTTCTAGACTCTTCCAGGGACAATATTAACAGAAATCGAGGCTGAGGACTAATGATGTGTCAGACAACTTCAGACGTTACTGGAAATGCAAGAGGTCTAAAAGGCAAAACTTCTGGGTGAGTGGCTTGCAAGGGAGCTGAGGAGAAGAGGCCAGCCCAGGAGAAGAGAGAACATTCAGGTGTGAGGAAGGTACAGGGTTTCATCCATCAGATGCTTTCGCTCTGGGAAAAGTTTTCATGTGCGACGACTTCATGTGCAGGAGGTTCTGATCAGTGAGGGTCAGTGTGTGGAGGAGCAGCAGACTACATCAAGCTTCCCCAAACTGGGTCCTTTCATGAAGCAAAGAATGATTTGGCCGTGCACCCACACCCACCCACACACCCACACACCCATACTGAGTGCACAGTCAACATCACCGACTTGACCTACCCTCCTTAATGGGGGAGCAGAACCAGGGACAGTAATAAAATTTTACTGTGGAACATGTTGTTTTTTTTGGGGAATGAAGCAAAGTTCTTGTTATTTCCGAGTAGGCACAGTACGAGCCAAGCTACCAAGCGTAATAATTATTTGTAATCATCCCTTCCTGAGGACGGGTTCCCTTCCGCAAGGTTTAACGACCGCTCCTGCGCACTGCTGTGATCCACTTACCAGCGCGTTTGCTGGGGGTGGCTGGAGACAGACAGCTCATGATGAAACGTCTGCCTGGTCCCCACAATAATTACCCCCAATTCCTGCTGAGCAGGGAGCTGCTGCTTCCGGGCGCGTGGAGACAATAGCTCCTGCATTAGGATCTACTCCCACAGAGATGTGGAAACAGGACTATTTGGTGATGTATAAAAGTAAACAGGTGAAGCTCCAGACGGGGGGTGGGGGAGGTGGTCGGTGTCTCAGGCCCTGGGCTACCCTTGAACCCGAGCAGAGGCACTGACCTCAAGTGGGGACGGAGTCAGTGTTAGCAGCCCCAGAAGCGAGGGAAGGAGGTGCATGGTGATCGGATGGGCTGGGCTCGCCTGACTCTGCTTTTCACCAGGCTTCGGTCATGGGGTGGGGGGGTGGGGGGTCGAGTTGGTCCTTTCGACAGCGACACCCTCCCTGCCTGAGCTCTGCATCAACTGAGAAACCAGACCGCAGAGTGAGGCAGACGGAGACCCCAAGTTGTCTTCGTTGTGGCCACAGCTGGCTGCGGAGCATGAGGCTGGTGGCTGCAGGCACGTGGGCTTCCTGGAGGCCAGTCCCGGCTCAGGCGGATTCCCCTTCCCAGGTGTCCCCGGGCTGCGCTGGAGCCCAGGCTTCCCCTGCAGGCCCGAGCCCTGGTGACCCAAGTGCGCGCTCTCCGGGGGAGGTGAGCGCCGCGGACACGCGTCCCTGCCCCCTTCCAGACTCGCAAAGCAGGTGCTGTCTGCGCCCCGGAGAGGAGCTGGCGAGGGATCAGAAGGGCCGGGGGAGCACGCCGGGAAGGGCGCAGGAGGCGGGGGGCTCCCGCCTCGCCCCCCGCCCGCGGTTTGTTCCCGGGCGCCCTTCAGCCTCCCCCGCACGCGTCCTGGTCGTCGTGTCACAGCCTGGGGCAGGGACAGCGCACGCGCACACAGGGGTCTGGGTCCGCAGCCCCTCCCCGGATCGCTCCTCTGGCCGCGGCCTGCGCCGCTGTTCTGGAAGGTTCTGCACGGATCCCGGATGACATCGCGGGCTCACACGCCCCAGCCCAGCCTGCGCTTCCTAGTTGGACGTGGGTGGGGGAGCGCACGGCTCCCCGCTTCTGCGGCTTCCCTGGGGTCCGGAGCTCCGCCGCCCAGGCGCTGCCTGTCTCCAAACCACGAGGTCTGTCCTCCCAGGAAGCAGCGCTCATCCTGCGGCTGCACAGCCAGCAGGTGCCTGCGAGCCACTCGGCCAACCAGATGCCCGCTGGGGATGCGCGGCCTGCTCCCAGCCAATCCCGTGCCCGCTGGGGATGCGCGGCCCGCTCCCAGCCAATCCCGTGCCCGCTGGGGATGCGCGGCCCGCTCCCAGCCAATCCCGTGCCCGCTGGGGATGCGCGGCCCGCTCCCAGCCAATCCCGTGCCCGCTGGGGATGCATGACTTCCTCTCAGGCAGACGCTCACCCACAGACGGAATTTCCCCCTAGAAGAACAGTTACTCGGTCAGGGTCTACTAAAGCCGGCGTGACGTCATGCTGACTTGGTTACATCTGTAACATCCGGGTTCCGCACAAGGCGGCGCTCGCAGGCCCTGCGGGCTGCCCTTGCGGACGGGACGGAGGCAAGCAGGGTCCCAGCCCTGACCGTGGAGGCCGCCGCTGACGCCACCACAGAAGCGGGCGCCGCGGCGGGATCTGACGCGTTTCCGGCGCCGCCGCGTTTCCGGCGCGGGGCCGCGGGCGGGATCTGACGCGTTTCCGGCGCCGCCGCGTTTCCGGTGCGGGGCCGCGGGCGGGATCTGACGCGTTTCCGGCGCGGGGCCGCGGGCCGGCTGCTTCGTCGTGCGGGGAGCGTGGCGCCCTCCGGGCCCGGCCAGCGCCGTCTAGATCCTAATGGACACTTTAATTACTGAAGTGACAGGTTTTTGTGACCAAAAGTGGCTGGAAAACTTTCTGTTATCTGAGAATAAATATGCCGGGTTTGGAGCTCTCTTGAGACGGGATGCAGGATCAGGGGGAGAATTAGCCCCGTGGGCGGCTCTGGCCATCAGCGAGGTGTGAGGTCACAAGGGAAGTGGTTCCTTTGCTCAGGTCAGGTTTCCATCCGTCATTCAGGGACCCAGGGGAGTGGAGAAGGAAGAGGACAGACTGGAGGATGGGGTGTGGTCTGTGGGGGAGAGTTCAAAACAGAGACGAAGGCTGAGCACATGCTCTTTCACGATAGACCAACTTTACTTTTCTTAAATATTTTGGTCTTTTTTTCTTGTTTTGAAACAAATGATATTTATTTTTGCTCTGGTTTGAAAAGCAATACATGTTCATTCTGGAAAACTGGAAAATATAGAAAAGTATGAAGAAGAACACAAAAATCATTAATAATTCAGAAGTAGTTATTCCAGTAGTAACGACTCCTACATTTTTTGGTGTGTAATTTCATATATTTTACGGGCTGCTTTTTGACTCACTTTATTCTCTAATGTATCATGGAGCGCATAGATGTCACATAGATGAAGAAGATCATAAGTTCAAACATTATGAGCAAATTTAAGCCAATAAATTTGAAAACTTGGACAAAATGGACAAAAACTTTGGGAAGTATAAATTCCTCAAACTGAAGAAGGATCTGAACATTTCTATAACCATTAAGGACATTTAATTTAGTTATCTTCCTATAAAGAGCACATCAGACCCAGAAAGTTTTACATTCAGTTTTTACTATTCAAGGAATAGATAATTTTCTTTTTACATAAAATTTTCAGAGAATAGTTTTACAAAATCAACATATGAGAAGTATATAATCTTGATATCAAAACAAGGACAGATTGAGAAAGGAAAATTGCAGGCTAATCTCAAACATGAACATGAATGCAAAATTCCTAAAAATATGCTAACAAAATACAGCAGCAAGGTAGAAAACAGATGATCTATTGTGACTAAATTGGTTTTATTCCAGAAAACAAAAATAGAAAATGAATTAATTTACTTTTTCCACATTAATAGCTTAAAGAAAAAAAAGATGTTCAGCTCGATAAATTTAGGGGAAGCATTTCCTTAAATTCAATGCTGTATTATGATAGAAACTCATTTTACTCCACCTCCAGATCAGTGATGCAATTTCTAAAAAATTTAGCCAACATCATAGTCAATGACAAAAACAGGTAAAGCATTTCACCTGGCCAAGAATGCCCACTATCCTCACTCCTATTCAATAGTGTATTGAGGAGCTAAATACTGCAATAAAACAAGAAAAGTAAAAATACAGAGATTAGAAGGACTAAATTAAACTGTCATTATGTGCAGAATGATACACTTGTTTTAGAAAAAGCTGAAATAGCCCTCTGCACCTCCCCCCTTCTTGTGCATGCTCTCTCTCTCTCTCTCAAAAAAAAAAAATAAATCCTTAAGAAAGAAAAATCTTAAAGAATGTAAAGACAAATTACTGAAGTTAGTTGGAGTGTTTAGTAAGAGTGCTGGACATAAGGTCAATATGTAGGTAAATTGCATTTCTGTACACCATCCGTGATTGGCTAAAGACTTAAATAAAATTTACAAATAACAATGACAATAAAAGGAAACTAAGAATAAATCTGATGAAAGATATATAAGATCTTGAATTAAAAATTATATAACTCTTAAGACATCTTTAAAATCCTCAAATTAGGGTACATTGCATTTTTATGGCTAGGACAAGGCAAGGTTATATTTAGGTCAATTATCTCCAAATTGATCTACAGATGCAGTGCAATTTCAGTCATGCCCCGGTAGAGTGCTATGTGGAAACTGATGTATGATTTCAAAATTTACATGAAATGCCCCTGAAGGAGAAATGTGGATGTGGGAGCTTGCCATTTCTGATATGAAGATTTACTATGAAATCATAGAAATGAAGACAATATGGTCTTATCACAGCAGTAGGCAGGATATATCACAGAGGACAAATGGAATATCTCAGAGGTGGCATTTGCTGATCAGTGGAGAAACGAGCTAATTAATCAGTCAATGAGTCAATAATGCTGCAACAATTGCTT
Organism: Neogale vison; assembly: GCF_020171115.1. Lineage (NCBI taxonomy): Eukaryota > Metazoa > Chordata > Mammalia > Carnivora > Mustelidae > Neogale > Neogale vison. The sequence continues at coordinate 3,425,469 of NC_058092.1, read as the reverse complement.
ATTCTTGTGTAAAGATGAAATCCGATGTTCGGATGACATTCACAGAAAGAATACACGTTGGAAATCAAGCACTTAGAGTGAAAAACAAAATGTTTAAAAGGCTTTAAGAATTTTGTCAGAGCATGAAGGTATGAATGTATGAACCAGTAAAGCAAATGGAAACACGCCGTAAATTACCAAGTGTCAGACTGATGAAATGGACAGTAGTAAGATTTAAGTACTTTTATTTATCCAGAGTATCCTCAAAAGGGCAAAAGACATTAGGCCAACTGGAGAAGATATTCTGTAGAAGATACTCAGTTAATGGGTAGTTAACTGAACAAGGATTAGTGCCTGGAGGACTGAAAGGAACCCTATAAATTAATAAGAAAAGTGCACATATGTCGTAAATAGGCATTTCCTAGAAAAAGACTCCTGAATTTCTAATAAGATTTCTGAAAAGATGCCCACGCTTATTCTTCACCGTGGAAATGTGAATTAAAGTCCAAATGAGAAACCATCTCATCCCTAACAGATAGGTTCAAATATCTTAAGTATGACGGACTGCCCATCCTCCTGCCCGACTCTGTGCCCTTTTGGGCTGATTCTCGTGGTCGCACATAGTTGGCTTCTGGCTGACACACGTTGGAGGCGGGGAGACGGCGCATCTCAGCTCCCTTCCCGCCGGTAGCTGCCTCTCCACGCCCAGAGCACCTGTGCGATCACTCCTGGTGTCCCTGGAGGGGCGGAGCCAGCCTCCTGCCCCTGCTCCCTGGGTTCCTCACCACCTCCGTCCAGTCTCACCCCCACCTGCTCTTTGGAAAGAAGTCTGCTGGCCGATTCCTCATCAAGAAGCAATCTGCTTTTTGCTGGGACCCGGACTAACACAGATAACAGCGGCCCAAACTGGGGAGGCCATGAAACGGCAGGAGTTCTTATTCATTGCTGGTGTGAGTACAGACTTGTAGAAGCACCATGCTAAACAGTTTGCCTTCAAATCCGTGTTTGAAGGTTTGCCTGCCTTACCAACCAGCAATCCCACGTCCGTAAACTTAACCCCAGAGAAGCTCCAGGATGCACGAATGCTGACAGCAGTCTTGTTTGTAATCGAGAGAAAAGAAAGCCGAATGCCCCGTTAACAGGAGGCGTGCGTGACATGGAGGGTGGAAGCCATGAGAGCATGCTGCCTCCTCAAGCACGGATAACTGAGAACAAACACGGGGCATAGACGCGAGTCAGAAGAACGAACAAGTGCAGTCTGTTCATTACGTCTGAAGCCTCGAAAACTAAAATGACGTACCCTGTAGGAATATATACATATGTAGAAAACCAGGAGAGGAAAAGGGAGGGAGTAATCCAAAATTTAGTCTGGCGAGCGCCTCTTGGAGGTTGGGAAGGGATTACAACCAGGAGAGCTCCTGGCAGGGGCGGGGGTGGGGGGGCATGGACTATGCCGGAAATGATGACCTCCTTAAGTGATGCTCATACACTTGGTCTTGCATGAGACTTGCGTGTTTGATGTATCTCGTAACATAAAAATACTAAAAATAGGAGTAGACTTATTACGGACATTATTCTCCACCAACTTTATATATAATTATTTAATGCAGGAGAGCTTTTCGGGTAATGGCCGCATTATAACTGAGTCCCTCCCTGTACTGGGGCTGGAGGCCGTGTGCAGCTCTTATTCCTCAGTAACAGAGCTGGGTGGGGCTTTGTCCCATTCGATGTGCATTCCCCTTCTGGAAGATCCCAACATCTATGATTTTGGGTGGCCTCCAGGTGACCCTGATGTCACATTGAGTTTTATCCCCCACTCTGATCTCGGGCTCTGGCCACCAGCCTGTAGGGTTGGCCTGATGGCTTTCCTAAGTCTGCTTGGGGCCTGGCATCTGCCTGATTTGGTTGGGATTCAAGGCTGGAGATTGGCAGGGCTGGAGCCCGCTTGGACGTTAGAGGCCACAGAGCCACTGCCTGGTCACGGTGGGGGACAGTGGCCACTTCCTTCAGGTGTGGGATGCAGTCCAGGCTCTGAAAGTGTCTGTGGCTGGCGTCTGCCCAGCTGTCAGTGTCCTGCCTGTCTCCCTTGACCTGAGCGGCACGGTCGGCTTGGCCTCCTGTAGTGGTCTCCAGCTTGGGTCTGGGTTTCTGATGGGCTCTGAGTCCTACTGAGCCAGCCCCAGGCCCTGGCTGGAACCTGGTCCCTGAGTGTCCTGTGGCTTGGCTGCCCTAAGGCCTGGACCCAGCCTTGCGAAGACACACACCGTCAGGGCGCTGCTTTGTAGGATGTTTTCTGAACCGCGGTTCTGGAAACAATAGTTCCCTTTTCTTATGGCAAGGGAGGTGAATTTTGCAGCAAGTTGATCGGGATTTCTAGATTATTTCTCTGAATAAACCTGACTTTCCTGCTTTTTGGATTCGAAGGTAAGAGCTGTGTTTCCGGAGGGCTTGTGTCCTGCCGGTCTCCGTGCATATACCATCCACTTTATGTTCTTAAGTTTACTTTCACATCGAGAGAGGGTTATTGTCCTCACGTCATGCAGAATGGCCTGAGATTCAGAGAGATGAGATGTTCCCCATGTCTAAGAGGGCATCCGAGGCTTCCACTTAGCCCCGCCCTGGTCCGGGGTCGCTGCAAGCTAGTGAAACACTCTGAGCACCATGGCTCCGTGTGAATTTAATGCTGCACCAGAACGGCCAGTAATAGGACGCACTCGCTGCGCAGACCCTGCGCTGTTCACCTTTCTACGGCTGGCGGGATCCAGTCTCTTCCAGGCTGCCCCTGACCTCCTTCTCGTGAAACGCAATGGCACCCACCTTGCGGGGTGGGGTAAGGTCAGATGGGGGAATGCCTGAGTTAGAGGCTCCAGACACCTATTGTCACCATGGGAAGGAGGATGTGATAGGAGGCTGTTTAAGAATCCAAGATGTAGAGCCCCTGAGACCACATTTCAATTTTGATGCCCTGAGTCACTGGCCGTGTGGCCCTGCAGAGGTCCAGACTGTTCCCCGAGCCTCAGTTTACTGGTGCGTAGAAGAGGGGCACCCGTCGTGCCTCATCTCTGGCTTCCAGGAAGAGCTGAATGAGGTGACGTGTACAGAACCTTGAGCTGAGTGTCCGTGCGGGGGCGTATGGGACAGGTGACTGCTGCAGCCTTGGGCGGATCGACCATTCTCCCTGACCTGGCCTCATGTGGTTGAGAGGCGCAGGGACGTGACAGAACTGGGGGGACAACAGAGGTGCCCTTGGTCCCTTGCTGCTAATCCCTTGGTCCCTTTCAGACAGTGGGGGGTGGGGAGGAGCGAGACCCTGGGAAGCAGGGAGGGCTCAGCCTGGTGGTCCCTGCACCTGCTGGTGAGCCGGGGAGTGGAGGAGCGTCTCTGCCCAGTTGCTGATGCTGTCTCTGGCCACCACACGTCGCTCACGAGTGCCAGAACCAGATGAGGGAAACGTGGAGCGACCAGACGGCAGTCAGCAGATAGGACGCGCCGGGCAGCTCCCTCCTCCGCACCGGCTGTTGATTCCTGTCCGGGAGCCTCCCCTCTAATTCAGGCCAACAGCTGTTGGACCTTGAGCATGGCTGGACTGCGACCTGACGAGGTCAGGCTGAAGTGTCAACAAAGAGACGCAGGCAGGTGCTATCCCTCTGCACAGAGAGGGGGAGGGTCCCCTGCTAGGGGAGGGGAGGATGACCCGGTGCTGGGGTCACGCGGTCTCCCCTTCCTGCTGGGTCTCAGCTCACAGAAATGAGGAGGATCTAACGCATGTCACAGGCTTACATTTCTGCCACGGTTTTAGGAGGTTATTGCTGGTCAGAAAATGCTACTGATTGTCACCAGAGGCCCCTGGAAGGGTAACTTTTCTCTCTTAGAATAAGGCAGCCCTGTCCAGCTTTCTGTGCAGCCCAGAGTCACCCAGAGTCAGCCTGGTGGTCCCTGGCCTGAGCCTGCATCGTGGGAGTCCGCGGGGCCTGGGCTGTGGGCTGTGGGCAGGGACTCGGCAGCTGTGGGGCTCAGGGAGAGCGCGATGATAAGCTTATCACAAGCACCCGCGAGCTGACTCAGTCGTGCTAACAGGGTCCCTGGCACGGGCAAGAAGTGTGAAGCGTGAGCAGGGTGCCTGGCCCCGACACGTCCTTGAGAAGCCGCGCCGTGCTATGCTCGTGCGTGACTTCGGGGCCAGCTTGCTGCCTGGCCAGAGGGCAATGCGCTTTGCTGTGTCCCTCTTCCTGAGCGTGGACGCAGGAGTCCTCCTTCCGGCAACAGCTGCCTGTATGGAAGACTCACCCGGAGCCCCCGGTACTGTGCGGGTGCTCCCCACAGGCAGCCGCGGGACAGCAGCCGAGCCCGCACACCAGCTGGCGCGTCGGGACAGAGCCCGGCCTCGCCGTTATGTTACCCGCGTCCACTCTGGTGTCTGACACGCGGTCGGGGCTTGTACACGTTCGGTGACGTATAGACCTGAACTGAGGGACGTGCTGAAGGGTTCCAGCAAAGGGACCCACTGGGAGGTAAACTCAGGTGGCATGAATTTTGCACGTGAGCTCCATGAGGACCACTGTCTGTCCTGTCTGTCAGTCTATCCTCCAGACCCTGGCCGGACGCACGGCACACAGTAGGTGCTCAACGGTATTTATTGAATGGACGGGTCGAAGGCACACGCATCTCCCGTGGGGAGCACTTTGAAACGGGGTACATGAGGACCGCGCCGGGCTGGATCCTCTGCGCGGTATGGGAGAGCCTGCGCCCGCAGGTAGTAACTGTGTTTGTTTTGTTTTGAGTCTCGGTTTCGTCTTTGGTAAAACGGAGATGATCCCCTCCTTCTCGGCGGCTGGGAGCTCAAAGGGAAATGCCGCAAGCTCTCGTAGCTAGTAGGTGCTCAGGAAATGTCACCTGTCCGGAATCCTGTTTTAGGTGCCTGTAAATGTAGGCCTCGGTCTTATATCTCTTTATGGAACTGAAATCAATACACAGTGTCTTTTATGGTTGGCCAGCTTTTATGAAACCCAGTAAATCAGTGCCCAAGTAGGGCTGTTTGACCACCTTGTGACCCTTACAGGACAAGCCTGGGCTTCACGGAGCCACTCGACTTAGACGCAGATCTCGGTCCCCATCCATCTCCCCGTGACCCCGGCCCCCCAGCTAAGTCTGGCTTTTAGGAGAATGTTTCATTGGGCCCTCCTTTCTGGCAGTGCCAGGGGCTCCTGCCCTGGCGTCCGACCCCTCTGACACGTCCTCAAGGGTTTACAGGCAGACAGATGCTGGGGGCAGTGTCTGGCCCCAGGTAAGCTTTTAATGTGATCATTGCCTTTTATTATGTGCACGTAAAGTGATGTATTTTGAATCCCCTGCTTTGTATAAAGCCTCAGATAGTGTGTGCCTGCCTCCAGCATCAACCCCTGGATGCCGGACCCTTTCCAAGAACCGTGAGTCAAGGGGACTCCGACTCAACTCACAGCTATGACTGAGGGTCCGGGAGGGCCGTTGGCTGAAAGCCCGTTTGGTTCATGGAAGGGGCTGATGTTCCGGTCCGGTTCTGGCTCAGCCCAGTTACAGCATGACAAGCGTTCGGCTCAGCGTGCTCCTCCTCAAGCCAAGAGCAAATATTAAGAAATGTTTTTAAAAATCCATTTTTCTCTTTGCCCAACAGTTCCTCTGTGCCTCCTGTGCTGTCTTCACACCTTGCACGGAGTCAGCGTCTGGTACCATTTGTGGAACGGATTGCGATACGAATAAAGAGTGGGTTTGGGAGCTCACTCGTGTTTTGGGTTCCTAACCGGGCCCGGCGTGGGTGGTGAAGTGGGAGGCGGAGAAGGAAGTGGCTGGGATCAGGCCTGAGGACACCTGGTGCCTGTCTGAGCCTTGGTCTCTGCCTCACAGGGTGAGCATGGCTGGTTCCTTCCCCTTGTGTGGGGGTGTGTCCTGACCTGCCAACAGACACAGGGACAGAGCAGCGATTTCCTACTTTTTCTGGGACCCTCACTAACCAAAGACCCTTAGAGAACAGATCTGTATGGAAGACCAGGTCACGGGAGCGGGGCAGGCAAGGCAGAGCCCTCTTGGCTGGCCTCCGACAGACACTTGGGGCTCTTCTGGGGCCCTCAGATCCCTTTGCCAGTTTTGCGCACGTACCCCTGGCTTCTGTGTGCTTTGCTTCTTCTTCTTCTTCTTCTTCTTCTTTTTTTAAGATTTTATTTATTTATTTGACAGACAGAGATAACAGGTAGGCAGAGTCAGGCAGAAAGCGGGGGAGGGGGGCAGGCTCCCCACTGAGCAGAGAGCCTGATGTGGGGCTCGATCCCAGGACCCTGAGACCATGACCCGAGCTGAAGGCAGAGGCTTCAACCCACTGAGCCACCCAGGTGCCCTGTGTGTGTGTGCTTTGCTTCTAACAGCCTCCCTGAGCTCTAGGAGCCCCTGGCCCTGTGCCAGAGGACAGAAATCCCTCGGAGGATGGCCTGATGCTTGCAGGAGGATGCCTGCCCAGACCTCCTGCCTCAAGCTAGGGGAGCTCCTCGAGGTGTGATTTCCATTCCTCTAAGGTCCCCGGCTGAGGTTGGGGGTGTGCTGGGCCTTCCTGCAGCTGCCCCACTGCCCGTGGAGCTAACAGCTCCTTGTCTAGGGACCTGCCTATGGAAATGCATCAGTGCTATCCTCTGCCCAGGGACGTGGGGGAGGGGGCTGTTCCTGAGAGGCTGTGGCAGATCCTCCAGGAAGACTTAGAGCATAGGGACAGCCAGCAGAGAGCCCGGAGGGCTGCCTGGCCCTGCCGGGGAGGTCACATGGCTCTTAGAGGGCTGTGGGCTTGGTCCCCAGCATAGAAACCAGACCCAGCCCTGCTTTCCTGCTTTTGGGGCAGGAAAACCCAACACCTTTCCAACAGAGTCCTGAGAGATGCCCCAGCAGGTGACTGGGCCAATGGGAGAAGATTCTGGAATGTGCTGTCTGGGAAAGGGTGGTGAACAGAGGACAGGGTCTTCACACCCCATCCCTCATGCCCATTCCCTGTGATGCCTTCAAAAGCCCAGTTAGAGGCCAACCAGAAAGACTAGTGCCCACCAGAGGGAACTGGGAAGACCCCGGATTGGTTGGCTTCACCTTGGTGAAGTGTCTGTGCTCCTAGATGGGACAGTCACTCCCCTGAGCCTCAGTTTTCTCTCCTATAAAGTGGGGACACCATCTGTCTGTCCCCGGGGCTCTCCTTTGTGATACTCGCCCACCTTGTCTGCAACCTCAGCTTTCACCGCTCCCAGCTCCCGACAGGAGAAGGAGATTCTGGCTGTCCTGGAAGGTGCACCCACCCCTCCCTGAAGCTCTACCCCCACCCCGCCTGTGTCGAGCAAACAGCAGGCAGGTGTTGAAGTGAATTATGTCTGTGTTTTCCTCTCTCTGACTGTGGCTCTTGGAACAAGTCCAGGTCATCTCAGAAGCTAGTTTGTGTGCCAAGTCACAGAGGCAGGGGACGGTCCCACTCCTGCATCAGGGAGGGACACAGCCCTCAGTGTCCAGGCGAATCAGGGCTATAGGACAGAGAGGTGATGGGCAGATGATGACAGAAGGTCTCATCTTGGGGTCCCCCCTGCATGACCTCATCTTAGTCCAGTTGCCTCCAAGGGGCCTACCTCCTGGGATCATCATCTTGGGGGTTGGGGCTTCAATGTATGGATTTAGGGGGCACAGATGTTCTGGTGCTTCCTCTCAGAACCTGGCTATCCAGCTGTGAGAAGCCCGAGCATGTGGAAAGGCCAAGTGTGGGCGCATCACTCACAGCCTGGGCTGGGCCTCCCGCTGCCCGCCACGCCAGCGAGTCATCGCAGGTGCCGGCTCCCGTGGCGCTGTGACTTGGGTACCGAATGTCTCAGGGGGTGCGGCAGGCCCCGTGGGAGGAAATAAGGACTCGGGGCTCTGCGGCACTGAGTTTTGGTCCTTCCTCCGTGGTGGGTGGCTGCCCCAACACTGCAGGGCGTTCCTCTGACAGCCCCAGCGGGTGAGGTTGAAGCATTGTCCCACCCAGCGGCTGCACGCTCCTCTCTGGCTGCTGGACCCGCTCTCCCCGGTGCCAACCACCTCCTGCTCTGCGGGACCCACGGCACTGATTCTTCCAGCCCGAGGCTCTGCCCTGCCCACGCCCACCCGTCCTCCTTCCCAGCCTTTGTGGTGCACGCGCACGCCCTCTCTGCACGCGCACACCCTTCTTCCATGCCCTCCACGACATTGTGCTTTCCTGCAATAGCTTCCTCGGTTCTGGTCACGCCCAGCCGCCCCTCTCTGCGCCTTCACCGGCAGGACCCCTGCCGCCGGAGAAGGGCACCCATCCCATGCCTGGGCTGAGGTTCATGCCCACTGGCCCGGCGCCCCCTCTTCCGTGCTCGTGGCCTGTTGTACTTCGTGCACTCCTGGGGTGCTCCAGACCGCTCTTCCCCTGTGGATCCTGCAGACCTCGACTAGCCCCCACCAGTCACGGACACCCCCATCTCCCATGAGCACCCACCAGGGGCGACTTCTGTGAGCAGCTGCTTGTCCTCACCTACCTATGCTCCCCTCATCACTACCCATCCTTCCAGGCTCCACGTGCCCACCGAGGCCAGCGTCTTGCCCTGCCCCTAAACCCCAGCCTCATCCTTTCTCGCCTCCTCCCCGCCATGCTCCTGCCGGCCCATCTTCCTCTGGTCCCCCAGTGTCCCCTCTAATCCCCTGCTGCCGCCAGCCCTTCCCACTGGAGAAAGAGCACCCCGGCCCCGAATCTCCCAGCTGAGCCCATCCTCTGCCTCACGGTCCAGATCCAGTGCCTCCCTTCCCTGCCTGTCTCCCCCCACTCTAACCAGACTTCCAGGACACCCCACCTCCAGCACTAGACGTGTCAGATCACTGTTGACATCTTGCTTTTTCTTCTCACTTGCGGCAGCATTGCCAAGCAGCGCCAGGGGCAGAGCACCGTCCTCGTGCCCCCCGTTCTCCTGCATGCGCCCTGCGGCTGCTCACCTGCCCTGCCCAGCTTCTCTGCAGCAAATGACAGCTCCCTCCTCCTTCTGCACCCAGCGTCCTCCCGGGTCCGTTCCTCCCGTGCCCTGTGGCCAGTCTTGCAGCAAGTCTGGCCAGCGCCTGCTCCAGAAGGTAGTTCTGCCTCCCGGCTGCCCCCCACCCGCCCCTCACATGAGGAATTCTGGGGCGCTGTCCCGCTGGCTGCCCATCTGATCCCTGAAAAGTGTGAGTCAGATCACCTCGTTCCTCAGCAGCGCCCGGTGGCCTCCCATTTGCTTGGAAGTAAAATTCTTCTGATGCCCAGGCAGGCTCACGATGGTCACCTCACTCCTTCCTTCCCTTCTGCCTTCTGTCCCGTTTCTGACAGCCTCCCAGATGTGCAGGGCTGAGCCCACTCATGCTGACTCTGTGCTGGACCCTGAGTCCACAGCCCTGACCTGGAGGAGCTCCCGCCCAGGGTCGGGGACAGCTGGGGAGCCACAGGTGGGACAGGCCGCCCGGGAGAAGCGGTTTGACTGTGGCACCCAGTTCCCAGGGGCCCCTGATGGTGGTGCTCGGTGCCCAGCCACGCCGTGTGCCGGGGCGCGGTGGGGTCTGCGTGCTGTTCATCACGAGGCCGCCCACGCGTGGGGTTGTGCTTGCAGCGTGAGGAGCTCTGACAGGCCGTGATGGATCCCCACGGGGAGTGGCGGCCCTAAGTTCCCAGCGCGTGAGTTAGTGCTGGGTCTTCCGGGCGCCGCTCGGCCGCGCGGATGGCTGGGACAGGCAGTGCAGGCGGGCATGCACATAGCCACTCATCTTCATGGAGGAATCAAAAGGGATTCTGCTGCGGAGATAAATCTCGCACGCGGTTCTCGGTGCCTGGCTCCCTTGGACACGTGGGAGGGAGCCGCCACCACCCGCCATCCCAGGGGGCAGGGCTGGAAGGGACTGAGTGTCTGTCCATCACGTGGCACGGTCCTAACTTTCTACAGGGGATAAACTGAGACTCAAAGAAGGAACATGTCCAGGGCCGCACAGCTAGTCATCAGCCAAGACGAGCCTCTGATGTCCAAGTCACCTCAGTCAGCGCGCAGGCGGGCCTGGTCCATGAGCCCCTCTCCTCCATGACCTTCGGCTGTGCGACGGTCCCCCCAGGAACTTTTCGCATCAGGAGGGAGAGAAGCCTCCTTACAGCGGCCACGCTCCCACAGGGACCCCAGAAAGTGGGAACTGAGCAGGGACCCCAGAAAGTGGGAACAAAGAAGCCTGTAGACCGGGAAGAATCAGAGGGGCTAGTTGTGGGCCCTTGTGGGGCCGGGGTCTAGGGTCTATTGGTGGGAGCCCAGCCATGACTGTTTCCTGCACCCGCAGTCACCCTAGCAGCCGGCCCAGGGCCGCAAGAGCCTGCTTCATGTGTTTGTTGAGTGAATGCATGAACGCTCGGCCCTGTCCCCGAGCACATGTGCACAAAGGGTCTCATGCAGTTGTTTGATGGCAGTGCGGATCACATCTGTTAAAGCCTCCTGTAGCTAGAAAGGGGCTTTCAGTGCCCTTGTCCTGCCCAGTGGGAGTTTCTAGGTGGGCTGATGGGACCGGGTTGCCATGGAGAGTGGATTCCTCACCGGTATTAGAATTTGGGGAGTCACTCTGGTGTGGCCACCATGACCACGGTGGCTGAAGTGTCCAGAGTGAGGCACCGTGAAGACAGCCTTCATCCTGCCAGCAAGCTCGGGGTCTGCCCGTGGGTGTGGGTATCAGAGCCCCAGGCAGGGCTCAGCCCTCATTAGGAGGGATTTGTGTCCTGTCTTGTCCTGGGGCCCAGCTCCCAGCCTAGGGACGCAGGGTTCACAGTGCACGTGCCGTTGTCGGGGAGAAGAAATTCCATCATCGCCGTTTCAATTAAAATCGTTCTCTGAAGCGCCAGGTCCCGAGGCATAGCTACCGAATTCCAGAACGCGGGACGCATGTACCAAAGCGATGGGTCCCGTGCCAGCAGTTCTGCCCAGTAAACTGTCGGCGGGTGGACCCCGTGTGTCCCACTGCCAGGGAGGACAGAGGCCGAGCTCGGGCACAGGTTTCTAAGTGGCAGTGATGTCATGCGGAACAGCAGAGCAGAGAGAGTGGGACGCGACCCAGCTCAACATGCCTCCGGGGTCGTCTTCCAGCGAGTCCTGCGGGAGAAGAGCGGCCAGGAGGACAGGGGCCAGGGCCTAGGAGGGGGAGGCCAGCCCACCAGCCCCCCTGCACGTGCTGCAATGACTTTCTTCTAATTTCAAGGCACTCTGTGTTCATTATGGAAACTTGGAAAATACGGGAAAATAGAAAGGGTAAGATCAAAATGGGTCCTTGATCCCCGCTCAAGGGATGGCTGCCGGTTTCTCTTTTTTATTGTTTGCATGACCTTCGACATGTGTTCACTCTAAATGTCACAAAACTGAAATGATGTTGGATACTTAGGGTTGAGTCTCAGTTTTTATTTTAACCTAGCGGAGAGAATAAATATTTTCTTTTGTCTTAAAATATTCTTTGAAAATAGGATTTTTTTTGGATGGCTGGAGGATATTCCCTTTCACAAGTGCACCATATATTACCTGTAATTTCCATGTCGTGATCCCTCGTGGGTGTCCTCGGAGGTCACCTTAACAGCATAACCCACTTCTCTTGCTCGTGGGTCACTGGCTCTGTGTTCATCAGTCCCCACTACGGACTTCTGGACATGGAGCTTACAGTCTAATTAGCTCAGTCCCGATTTGTAAGCTCCCCTCCAGCCAGGGATCCCCTGCATTTCTGGAGGTTGGTCTTCAGTTATACCCTACCTGCCCGCCTGCCCTCCCAACTGAGCCCAGCCATGTCCCCGCAGTCCAGTGGCCCAAAGTGCCGCTGGCTCCCTCTCTTTGGTATCTACTGGAAGGTTCCAGAAGCTCCCCACCCTGCCCTGTTGGGATGTGGAGAGGTCACAATTGACTCCACATGCTGGGATCTTCTAGAGTTTCCAGGGAGCAGGACTTGAGGGGACGAATGTAGCTTAGGTTGTGCTCTGGGGTCAGACACTCCTGTACAGTCCCAGTCCTTGAGCAGACGGTCAATCCTATAGCCTCAGCCACCTCGTCTGGGGATGGGGGAACCCCGGTGCGGGCATCTCTGGGTCTGGTCTGAGGATTCAGTGCCTCAGCACCAAGCCCGACGTCAGTTGTTGATAAAAATAAGCTGTGGGGACAACGCTTTCCGATTTTCTCTGAGCTTCCCAGCCCCTAGCACTGGGCTGGCTTCCTCCCGATGACAGAGGCTTTGCTACTATAGTAGCAAACTATATTGACAACAGAGATTCATTTTCTCCTCTGAAGAGAAGTCTGGAGGTTGGTGATGGCTGGAGTTTGTTCTCATGTTCCTTGATTCCACCAAAGGCCCAGGATCTCGTTAGCTTTCAAAGCATGCTGGGTTTTCTTTTCCTTCTTGCATCTTGCCTCATAGCCCCAGAATGGCTGCCACAGCTCCAGGCAGTGCACTTGTGTCCTTGGCAGGAAAAATAGTAAAGGAATCAGATAAGTGAGCACCCCTATTATGTCTGAACTTACAAAGGGAAAGGAAATCCACCCCGGAAACGTGGGACCGTGCATTTACTCATGCTTCCTCTGTCATAAACAGATCATCCGGCTAACCCTAGCTAAAGGGAGGCCAGGGAAGTGAGTGGGAGCTGGGCAGGCAGATGTGGGAACGGCTGCTGGCTGGCCAATTAACCACAGATCCTACTGTCTGTGTTCCGACTTCTATTTCTGGGTAAGTAGGCTGCTTCCAGTTTTTCATTGTAAGTAACACTCTAATGAGCCACATTTGTAATATTTCTGCAAGTTTATGATTATTCCCTTACAATAAATTCCTTTAAGTGGAGTTATTAGGTCAACAGCACATGCTACTTTAGGCCCTTAATGTGTGTGGATGGGACAGCGCTCATGTTGGTTAATCGCAGCTCAGTCCTCTCTGTCCCCAGGCCGCTCCCTGATCCTTGTCTCGGCCCTTCTGCTGCACTTGGCCCATCACTTTCCATCTGCCCTTCTCAGAGGCACCTCCTGGTCTCCCTGCCGCGAAGGTCTGATTTCCTGATGCTGTTAACACTCCCCCTCTGCTGGGAACCTCCGGGGGCTCGTTTTCTACCAAGTAAAAGCCAAAGTTGTAACAGGTTATAAGATTCTATGTGATCGGGTCCCCTTATTCCCGACCTCATGTCCTACCGTCTCCCCCTTCATTCCCAGATGCCTCCCAGATGCTCCTCAAACCCGCCAGGCTGGCCCCTGCCCTGGGCCTCATCTTCCTTCTGCTGGAAGATCCGTTTGGACTCTGCACAGCTCATCCGCTGCCATGCAGTCTTTGCTCTGATGCCGCCATCTGACTGTCTCCCTGCTTGGAAGGTACAGCCCACGGATGGCATCTCCATCTTGCTTGGCGCCTAGCCATGTGTCTGATTGGTGAGCCGCTTCCCACTGTGGTGTGAGCGGTGGCCCCCACGTCTCCCGTCCCGCCAGCAGCCGCCACCAGAGGTCTGTCCCAGGCTGAGCAAATCGGGATCCACCCAGGTGTGCCCACCTCCCGAGGTCGCCTTTTCTCTCCGACTCCCGTTGTTGTGAGCCTGGAGAGATGTCGGCTGTTCTCTGGAGCAGGAGGTGGACAGAGGGTGGAAATGTGGACGGGAGCGGCTCCCTTGTTTCCGTGAGTGGATTGCATCCTCCCAGAGTGTGGGAAGAGCGCCGGCCGCCTGGCACCAGCCCAGTGAGCTCCAGCAGAGCCCGGGTCCTGGTGCTGCCGTGTCTGGGAAGGGGGCTGCGGGGTGTCCGTGGGTGGGCCGGGGAAGAGGCGGGCCGCGAACCTGCCTACGTCTCCACAGCTTCTGCCCACTGGAGATGGGTCCCGTCGGAGACCCTGATGCCAAGCCTGTTCTTTCTCTTTCACCTCTGGCCATTTGCTTCTCCGATAGATCTGAACTTTTACTCCTAAGGGACAGAAGGGAAGTCAGCTCCAGGTCTCCAGGCCTCCACGGAGGCCACCCATGAGACTCCCTGGACAAAGCAGGTGGGCGGCTGGCCTCCTGGTCCATGGGGCACTGGCAGGAAGGCAGGTGGGTAAAGAGGACCCGGTCATCTCAGGGCCACGGTCAGCACTGTCAGGGACCAAACAGTGATGGCTGCCAGGGCTGTTGCTTCCATGAGCATGACGTCCGTTGTCACCTGCTGTGCTCTTGGCCTGGTGGATGCTGCAGTGTGACCTGATTGAATCCTCAGGTCAGGGGTTCAGCCCTGGGTGAAGAGCAGGGCAGCCCCCGACAAAGATGGGGGTGCTGGCCAAAGGCATGACTTTGGCCATTGGGTCCTGCTTCAGGAGGCCTGTGTGGCCGGCCCCGCTGGTTACTGGTGCTCCGCCGAGTCCCCTGACTAGGTGGCCGTGGGCATTCTCCTGGGGAAAGTTCTCCACCTGTGCCTGCTGCCGCCCCAGCAAGCACCACCGCCACTGATACCAGACCCCAAGTCCTCACAATACCGAGCCCCCAAGTCTTACCTGACAAAGCAGGTTCCCGCCTCCCCTCTGCACTCCCCGTGCTCCGGCTGAGACCATGGGTCTGCTCAAACAGAGCCTCCCATCGTTCTTGACAGCCCCGTACCACTGGGCCTGCCTCTGGGGGATGTCAGGGATGAGGTTGAGGAACACGTGATGCTGCTGTGTCCCCAGGGAAGGGGGGGGTCCTCCACAGCTGGAGACTCTGCATTTCCAAGTTAGGGGTCAGCAGAGGACTGTTCCCCAGGGAGGTCCCCGGGGCCCAGCCACAGAGGCTCCGCTCACCCCCTTGAACCAGCTCCTAGCTGGGGCCACTGCCTCCTTCCCGCTGTTCCTGGGGCCTACGGGGTATACGAATCTCAGACTCTTCTCTTGTCCTCCTTCTGCCTGTCCCCAGGAGCTTCTGACTTCAGGCCTGTCCCTCAAGCTCTGGGCTCATTGCGACCTTCTCAGGTTACTCTTGATCACGCTGTGGTTTTAATAATCAAATACTCACCCAGAGGCTTCACCCCCAAGGGAGACACTCTGAATCAGGCGACGTTAGTTTCTGCTACAATGACACCCATTTACCATGTCAAGCTTCCGCAGGCCAGAGGCCCAGGCCGCTTGAGCTCTCTGGGTTCGGTCCTACAAGGCCCAAACTGGGGGTTCGGCTGGACAGCATCCCCTCTGGAGCCCCGGAGAAGACTCTGCATCCAAGCTTATCGGGGTTGTTCTCCTTTTGTAGGACGGCCTTTCCTCACTGGCTGTCCGCCAAGGTTGGTCTCTGCGTCTGGGGTGCCTCAGCTTCTCCTCTTATCTTGTGTGCGGCCCCCACCCCAGCCAGCAGTGGAGCCCCGAGCCCCTCTCGGGCCCAGAGTCTCTCTGACTCCCTTTCGGCGGGGTCTTCTCTGCTTCGGGCTGTAGGACGCTCTCTGCTTATCAGGCTCAGGTGATGGGGCCTTGGACAACCCAAGATTTTCTCCCCACTTTAAGGTTCTTAACCTTAATCACAGTTTCAGGGTCCCTTTTACCACATAATGCAACACATCTTCAGATTCCAAAGGTTAGGGTGTGGACCTCTGTGGGGGGTCATGATGCCTACCAGAGAGCCTTTGGTCCTGCCAGTCTCTGGGCTGAAAGGCACCATTGAAAGCTCTTTCCATCAGTGCGATGTCCTTGACCACAGGACTACTCAGCCCTCAGGTCTTCACGCCAATGCTACGTCCCTGACTTGCATCCAATTCTTTATTCACTCAGGTGTAAGTGGGAAAGGCAGTTCTGCAGGCTCTCTGTTTACAGAACCCAGATAATTATTTAAAAGCCGTGTGGGTCAACATTTGCTCAGAAGTCAGGCTCTGTTGTTGGGTTATTTTTTTTAAGGGTTTGTTTATTTATTAAATTTAATTTTATTTTTCCCGTGTTCCAAGATTCATTGTTTATGCACCACACCCTGTGCTCCATGCGATCTGTGCCCTCCACAATACCCACCACCAGGCTCACCTAACCTCCCCCCCATCCCCTCCCAAACCCTCAGTTTGTTTCTCAGAGTCCACAGTCTCTCGTGGTTTGTCTCCCCCTCTGATTTCCCCCAACTCCCTTTTCCTCTACCCATGTCCTCCGTGTTACTCCTTATGTTCCACAAGTAAGAGAAGTGCTATTGGGTAACTTTTTCTTAGACCATTGTTCCCGTTGGAAGCCTTCTCAGCCGACTTAGGTGGGGTCATCCCACTGATTTCCAGGAAACCCTGGATCTGGAGAAGAGGGCATGATTTGGCTTCTTTCCCTGCTGGCCTGAGCCTTCCCTCATATTTACCAGCTGGACCCACGTGCCTGAAGCCAGCACAGAACACCCCTGACTGAGACCTCTGCCGCCAGGTCCATCCAGAACAAACGCATCACATGGAAGGTAGGGGAGAGCTAGCATGAGATCCATGGTGCTCAGCTGGAAACCCAGTGGATCCCGGGTCTGAGATGGGCCTCAGTTTATTTGGATTGAGGAACAGACAAGTGTTGGAAAGTGATGTGTCTACACTGTGGACTTCTCATTATTTTTTCCTTTGGTGGAGAAGCCTTAGTATACAGAAAAACAGACTCCTGTCTTAGGAGAAGGAAGACTCTGCATTCTGAGCAGTTAGTCTCTGCATCAGACAAACCATGTGAAGATCCAGGAAGCTGCATCTGGTGTGAAATCCAGAGTATCCTCCAGCCTCTTTATACACAACCCAGAGTGGACAAACCAGACTGAGTCAAGGAAGTGAGGTCTCTCCATAGGAGCAGGAGATGGATTCCCAGCAGAAGCCAGACATGTGGTGATGACTTTCTGTTGCTGACAATGCAGGGTGTATTGTGGGGTTCAGTGGGGGCAAGTGGCTAGGCTCTTCCTCCTGCGGGATGTGTTTGCTTCCCATGCCAGTGACAGAGTCCCTCCATTTGTACAGCATGTTATGGTCTAGGAGGAACTTTAGGAATGGCATGAGGTGGATAGAGCAGGTCCACATGCACTTGTTTTACAGATGACAGAACAAAGGTTCAGGGACTTTGGTCATCCATACCAAAGCCACTCTGTGGCGGATCTGCAGAGCGAGACCCAGAACTGATTCTGTCCATGGATGTGGGCCAGCAGAGGCCATGGGCTTTCTTGCCTCTGGGATGAAGGTGGTCAGGATACTCCAGAGAGATGGACTGCTCAGACTGACACAGTGAGAACTCTGGAGGTGGGCAGGGCTCTAGCCCAGGTGTGTGCTCACAGGGAGGGAATGGGTACGAGGCCATATGACTGGGACTAGACGTTGGTTGCTGTTGTTAGTCACTTGAGGATTGTGAGAAGAGGATGGGTCCTTTTAGATTCTGTTGATTTCACCGGCTCTTACCTACTTGTTGAATTAACTTCTATCCATCCCTGTTTCTCTTATTTGATTTCCCCTCATTTGGACTCCAGTAAACCCACGCCTGCTCTCCTTACTCCCCTTTCTATATATTTTCAACCCAGCAGATGTGATGCTATCTTAAAGATTCAATTAAGATAGTTTCACTGTCATGCTTAAAATGTGACCTGCAAGACCCCCCCAGACCCAGACCCTTGATGACTTGGCCATCTGTCTGTTTTTTTTTTCTCCTCTCTCTCTTCCTCTCAATCACTTTCATTAAACACATTTTTATTGTGCTTCTACTATGGGCAAATCCCCATTTGAGCTGACAAATGAAACAACTGGCCAGGTCCAATCATCCTAGTGTAAGCTGGACGTCAGCAGAGGTCATGGGCACTGGATCCCTAGCTTACAGCACTGCAACTCAATCCAAACCATTGTTGAGCCCAGTTTTTATTATTGCCTTTGGCATCCCTGCTCTTTTCTGGATCCACTTTCCTTATTCCCAAAGTGACCCTTGGCTTGTTCTTTCTGTGAGGATCAGGAGGGAGTAAGGTCTTTATTCGCTCTAAAGCTGGAGGCATCTTCATTTCACCCTTTCTTATAAATGATAGTTTAGCTGGGTACAGAATTCTGGATTGACTATTTCCTCTTAACACTTTAATGTGCTTCTAAATGCCATCGTTTTATGATGAGTGGTCTGCTTTAGTCCAGCCTTGTGCGATCTTCTTTTAGATGTTCTACAATTTTACTTCTATATGTATCAATAGGGACTTAATTTTATTTATCCTGTTCAGAAACTGGAGTGAATTTTCAGCCTGAAGACACTTATCTTTCATCACTTGTGGAAACTTGGTCCATATCTCCTCAAATATCACCTCTCTACTACTTTCTGGTCTTATTCTGGAACTTCCATTACTGTATTTTAATCCCAAGATTCAGCACCCCCCCATACACAATATTTTAATGTCTAAGGAAATTGGACGCATCTGGCAGTTGGCAGTTTTTTACAAAAGCTACCAGCTTGGTTGTTATTTCTGGTGGCAGATGCTACAGCTTCAATCCCTCAAAATTACAGCCAGAAAAACATTTAAAGACCATCTGAGAAAGGAGTATGCGTCCTGTTTGTTTTCCAAAAACCTCCCTCTGATCAAATTAAGATAGTCAACACTTGCAGAGTGAACATCAATGTTTTGGGAAAAATTCTGGAGACAATAGTGGAACATTCTTTTGAAAAAAGTAGCATTATCAACTCTCTAGAGAACCTGGAAGGCTAAACTATTTAGGGAAGAGACGGATGTTGACTGCTTTCTGTTGAAAGTGATGCAGAAGTGTTAGACTCTGAAGGTAAAGGAGATTGAAGACAATCTTAATTTTTTTTGGCTTATATTTTCCTTTTTATAGATGCATGAGCATTTTATTAAGTCTGTATCATTCATAAAAAATATCTAAGTAGGACATGTTTTCACAAGAAAACATAGTGTTTTAGTTTAATTGGAAGCATTATTTGTATTAAGTAGCCCATAAGATGTTGGTGTAGTGTCCAGTAATTGATGTCTTAGATTTGATAAAATGTGGTAGATGTATTTTGGACTTCTTTATCCTAATTTTCTGACTCTTAACTCCTCCCACCATATTTTCTTTCTCTTTATCTTTCTCTGTTGTGCCCTCAGGAATTTCCTTATTTCTGGGGTTACATGACCTGCACTCACTGTTACTTTCCTGACTTCTCCTCCTACTAACCTACCTTTCTACTGTCTCATTTCCCTAAGGTAATGGAACCTTTATGAAGACAGGGATTTTTGTCTGTTTTGTTCGCCATTGAATGCCCAGCACCTAGAACAGTGCCTGGCACCTAGCAGGGGCTCATTAATTGTTGGCTGAATGTTGACTGAATTGCCAAATTGCTTTCTGGAAAGACTGAACCAGTGTATACCTTTGTTACAGTTTTTTTTCAGTGATCACATTTTCATTTTTCAAAATTTAAGTGAATTTTAAAATTTATATTCACTCTCATTTTACTTAACTTTTCAATTTTTATGTCTTAATTTCTTAATCCCTTCTTTACAAAAATCTTTCTCTTTTTACCTCATAACCTTCTTTTTTTTTTAAATCTGTGTCAGACTGCTCTATAAAGTTAATTTTATCTTCTGTGCATTCATGTTATTTGTCAATTTTAGATTTTGTTCATTGGCTTTCTTAGCATTCAATTTCTACATGATTTGAGGTTTCAGCTTGCAAGTCATTCTGAACCACAGGTCTTTTGTTTTTTTTTTTCACTCTCTGCTCCTTCGAATTCGCTGGATCCTGTCTACTAGATTTTTGTTTGATCCTGCTGGGGTGGGGGCTGCATGTTCAGAACCAGCTATCCGGACAGCATCTCCTGACAGGACTCGCATCTCCTGAGCATTTGGGAAGATGGTGCATATCTGTGGTTCCTGGTTACAAGGCTGTATGGTGGTCTCCTGTACCTTTTGTTTCACAGTTTGTTAATGTTGCAAGGACAAAGCAGTAAGCCTGGTTCCAGTATCCTGTGTCCTGGAGGGTAATTTGGATCCCATGGCCTCTGAGGAGTGGGACTTTACACCACCACCTGGCCAGAGGCCAGCATGCCTAGGGCTTTGTCTTTGTAAGTGGTCAGCATCTCAGCCTCTTCTCTGGTCCGTGGAGATATTTGTCCTTTACTTGTTTCTTTCAGCGTGGCTACCTCTTTCTTCCTTTCTGTTCTTATATTTTGTCTACAGTTCCCTGTGTTCAGAGCAGATGTATTAAACAGTAGGTCACTGCTCTATCTGCCTCCACAGCTGACTGTCTTCTCTTCAAAGCACTGTCTAGCCACACTCTCTGCATCTCCTTGGGGGTCTGCCTCTTGTACTAGGTTGGGAACTGGGACACAGATGCTGGGTCTCCTTCATCCTCATCCTCGCGACCCTGCACAGACTTGGCATGGAATGCAGCCACCATCCATATCTCTGGGACCATCTGGGAAGCCTCACCTGGCACAGCAGAGGGGGGACTGGCATCGGGCAGACACAAACCTGGATTCAAATCCTGACTCAGCCACTTTCCAGTTGAGCAAACGTGGAACCAACCATGTCGCCTCCTTGGACCCTCGGTTTCACCATCTTCCATGGGATGATAGCTCTAGGTTGTGAGCGTTAGGTCTGGCAATGCTCTTGGGGGGCTCCTGGTTTGCTGTAGGGAACCCGAATAGCCCAGATATGATTATTGGTGGAAGCCACCAGGCAAAAGGGATACATGTAAAGGGCTTTACAAGTGTCATACTCCAGGGTTTTTTCACGTCAGCCTGGGTGTGCGTGTGGAGGGGCGAACAGTGGAGAACAGAGCCCCACACGGTGGCCTTCCCAGCGCAGAGACTGGAAACAGGTAATGAGGACCAACCCACTTGCCACTTAGCTTAGGTAGAAGCAAAGAAAAGGATCTGGGTAATTTATGCGTCTCTGTGTTACAATCTGTCCTTAGGAATATAAATACCCATGAATGTGGCTTGTCCTTGATAATTGCTTGCAATGTCATCTTTTTAATGAAAATTAAGTGCTTCAGGAGCACTAAGTAGGAGCTTTGCTGACACGTTTAATTGCTGCGCCGGGAGCTGACGGCACCTGGGAGGACCGGCCGCAGCTCCATTTAAAACTCTGGGGCCCATTAACTTAAAAGAAGAAAATATTTTCTGAGTTACTGCTGCCTAATTGTTCTTCCCTTTATTTTACCTCAAAGGGATGTGATGAATTAATTATGACACAATCTGTTTTTAATCCAGACTTCTGGGTGACATGTTATCCGGAGCCAACGCCCGCTCTCCCGAGGCCCCCCCTGGGAGCCGAGAGACCACGTGTGGGAGAGAGAAAACCAAAGCGGGGGGTTTATGTGTTTTCCCAGCTCGGCTTCCTCCTGATTGCAGACTGGAAGCCCGGCTTACCTTTATCCCACCAGGTACGTGAAATCCAGCTGGAAGGAGCTGCCTGTGAAAGGAAGGAACAAGATGTGAACCCGGTCGGGGAGTAATTAGTTGCAAACATTAGCATGATCTTGGTGCTCAAAGGAGAGCATTAATTGCATGTGATGTTTGCGTGTTTATTAAAACAGGTTTTCTCAGCTCAACACGGACAGAGCAGTTGGTTACAAGGAAGCTTTGGAAGGGCTCTTCAGTGGAAAGCCTTTGCTCTCCCAGATTATTTTCTGACAGTAAACCCAAATTAATGAGGTTTGACTGCATTCAAACTTGGAGGTTTAAGTTGGTTGGTTTTTCTATTTTTTCTTCCTTAAACTTCCTAAAATGAAGTCTTTGCCAAAAAAAAAAAAAATGAGCTCTTTATAAGTAACAGAAAGAGGAAAGATTACTCACCTGGTAAATAATGTATGTGGAGATCGTTCTGGATAAAAGCACACCATGCG
Source organism: Neogale vison (assembly GCF_020171115.1). Taxonomy (NCBI): domain Eukaryota; kingdom Metazoa; phylum Chordata; class Mammalia; order Carnivora; family Mustelidae; genus Neogale; species Neogale vison. The sequence continues at coordinate 3,403,717 of NC_058092.1, read as the reverse complement.
GCATCCGAGTGTAACAGAACTATGGCCAAAGCGATATGCCGACGTCCTAACCCCCAGGACCTCAGAACATGACTGTATTTGGAGATAAGACCTTTAAAGAGGTAATTAATGTAAATGAGGTCACTAGGGTAGGGTCCCTATAAGAAGAGGGGGAAATAGAAAACACACACACACACACACACCCCACGTGGGGATACAACAGAAGCCTACCATCTGCAGAACAAGGAGACAGGCCTCGGAGGAAGCCAGCCCGCCAACGCCTTGATCCCAGACTTGCAGCCTTCAGGCACTGGTCTGTGGTGCTTAGTTCTGCAGCCTGGGCTGACGGAAGCGTCGAGGCAACCATCTCTGGGGGGAGACCCAGGTCGAGGAGCAACAGGGGCTGGGACATCTCCACATGACTTGTTTGAAGTCGCTTTGTGCAGAGTTTCCATTCGGGAAATGCCACACTGGTACAGTGATTTATGTGACATGTATTTTTGTCAAGACATCTTGAGAGGTGGGGGGGGGAGCCGTTACAGGTCATGCAAGTAAAGGAAGCTTGCAGGATGACAGCAAATGTTCCAAAAAACCAGGATGTGCTGAGAGGGACTCCGACCAAGCCCAGAGCAAAACGCCCCTGGAGGATTAATTAGCTCCTGGGGTGTTAGCGCCATTCTCTCGGAAAACATTATTTGAGGGGTTAAAGGGAAGTTTCTTTTGTAAAACCAAAGAAAAATATGACCTAATATGAACACGGGTTAATTCTAGGTGGTGGCTACTGGTTTTGGTACACGGCTTCTCGGAGCTTTTCTATTTTTATGTCTTTATCATTTTATTGGAGAAAAATTTCAAACAGAAGCCCTGATGGGCTATCACCAACTACAGAAATAATCCACTTGTATACAGCCTGCTTTTTCCATGCTCCCATCCACTCCTACCCCTCTGCCTGGGGTTACTTTTTTTTTTTTTTTAAATGAATCTGAGACATTGTATCATTTCCTCCTTCAGTACTGGGCTGTGTCTCTAAAGGTGACCACCTTTTCTTAAAACTCACCCTTGGGAACAGTACGCACATCCAAACATTGTAACCATCATTTCTTAGTCTCTAAAGATCCCAGCTGGTGGTGAGGTTTTCTCCTCCAGGAACAGGGTTTGATTACCCCCCTCCCCTTGCCGGCACAGGTGTCAGCCCTGCACTGTGGTCGACCTCGACGGGGGAGGGACAGATACACTCCCTGCCACCAGAGCACGGGGACTGTCACTATTCTAAGGATGCAAAGCAATCTCTGGTGGACCTGCATGGCGACTGTCCGTCATAAAATGTGATCTGTTTTAAGCCCAATTTAGCTGCAAGCATCTATTTCAGGGTCTTGGAGAATCTCGTCCCCTCATTGGATGATCTCAGCTGCCACTCACCAGGCTGTACACCTGGACCACACGGGGGCTTTCAAAACCCTGGTCCCCATGTCCGACCGCAAGACCCTGCTCCCAGTCATCCTGGAGGAGCTGGCGCTGGTCTCTCAAGGTGACACTGATGGGCACCAGGTCCAGGACACTGTTCAACCACCTTTCAGCCTCCTTTCAACCACCCTGGCTCATGGCTCTGGGCATCAACTTTACTTTTGTGTCCTCTCATGTGTGTCTGTGTGGTGTGTGCAAATATGGGAGGAAATGAACTATAGTTTTCAAACATTATTTCACATAACCCATGTTTGTAAAGCAAGCGTACTCCAGTTCCTTTGAAGAAAAAAAAATGCAGTGTTCTATGTTAAACACTACCAGGCAGAAAAACAAAATCCACCCACTCGAGGTTATAAGACACATTTTCTTATGCAAAGTAACTTTCACACCAAAGATGGGACAATATCATGGGCCACATCTCCCAGACTCTCATTCTGAGTGGTGCCCGTAAGGCACCCGCCTTGTGTTAATTCCCGAAACAACCCTACAGGCTGGGAGCTGCCACCATCCGCATTTCTCAGGTGGGGATATGGAGGCCGGGGGAGGTTGCTGGGTTCACACGGCTGGTGGATGGCCGGCTGGTGGATGGCCGAGTCAAGCAGAGCTCAGCCGCGAGAGGGTGTGCCTGCAAGGGAGTAGGAGGGCTTTGTCTGAGCGAGTGTATCTTCTCAGGCTGCCTTTGGTGAAGATGTAGTGGGCAGGCCGCCCTGACTCCCTGCTCTGGGGCCTGACGAAGGTCGTGCCTCCCCGTCCTCATCCCAGGCCCCCCCAACCCTTGTGGTTTTACTGCTGTACTATGAAACGACAAGGAGAGGAAAAAGTGCCACGGTCCATAGTCTCTCATGGTTCACCTCCCCTTCCAATTTACCCAAATTCCCTGTACCAGGTGGTGGGTATTCTAGAGGGCACGGCTTGCATGGAGCACTGGGTGTGGTGAAAAAATAATGAATACTGTTTTTCTGAAAATAAATAAATTGGGAAAAAAAAAAAAGTGCCACGGGACAAGAGGGACAGCAGGAGCAGTCTCTGCGCAGACAGGCCCTCATGGCGCTGGCCAACCGGGCGTCAGAACTGCAGGCAAACAGCAGGCTGCACCGTGACAGCTGTGACTTTGTCCCTCCACCGGCCCAGGTGACCCAGCACACACCTGGATCTTGACCAACCGGAGAATCTCCTTTTCAGGGCCAATGGCGAGAAGCTGAGTAAGTCAGGCGGGTCCTCCAAGAAGGTGGTGCCAACAGGAGCTGGACGTAGAGGAGAACGCCTGGGAGAGACTCTGGTGAAGGGGAAGTGGGGAGGCACATGGTGGGCTCCTCCAGGGAGCCGTGCAGAGCTCAGACCTGTGCAGCCGAGGGGCGGGGAGGACTATGTAGGCAGAGTTTCAGACCACGTCAGGATTCCGAGATGGTCTGGGCCGGGCTGATGGGCTTTTCTGGAGGAAAGATTGCCCTTTTGGGCTACAAAGGCTGGATTCTGGAACCCCCTCCCGTTCTCAGTTGTTGGCTGAGAGAAGCCGCCCAGGAGCCCATGGGAGGCTCTCAGTCACCATGCTTCCCACAGCAGCCCTCTTGGTGGGACCTGATCGGGCACCTCCATAGCCACAGCGCTGACCCCCTCAGCCCAAGAGCCTGGGTTTGCCACTCATGGTGTCCATCCTGCAGGTCAGAAGGAAGATGACCGGCATCACAGGTGTAACAACCCCAGGGAGGAGCTGGGCACATTCACTTACCTCGTCTTTCCAGAGCATCAATTCTGTGACGCTTGCACCTCTTGAAGCTCATTGCCCAGTGGGGCAGCTGCTGAGAGCCAGCAAAATGGAGAGCACAAATAGTTACGAGTCATGCTACTTTTGAGAAGGACACAGACATTGCCTAAGAGGGAGAGAAAGGGAGGTTGGAAGGGATGGTACAGCGGTTTCTCTGAAGAGTGCCATTTATGTTGAAAACTAACGTATGAGACAGAAGTCACAGGAGGCCTAGAATGAGGAGCCACAGCATGTGCAAAGGTCCTGAGGCAGAAGAGAATTCAATGCCTTTGCAGAACAGCATAAGCCAGAATGGCTGGGGTGGAGCGAATGATAGGCGAGCTGGAGAGAAGGGGGAGGATGTGAGCAGGAAGGTCCTCGTCTGGTATGCTGGAGGTCATGGGCAGTTTTGAAGCAGGGCTGAGAGGAATCAATGATATTTTGAGACGTCCATGCCTGGTTGAGGACTGGGCGCAAGTGAGGCCAGTATTTGCAGGGTGGGGTATGAACAGCAGATGAACTTGGGCTTGCACGGAGTGCCCTGGGGCTGAGGGGGATGGGATGGATCAGAGGGAGTTCTGCCTTGTTCCCTCTAAACCAAAAGCAAACAGTAGCAGTAACAAAACCTGAATTAGCTTCCTGGGGCTGCTGTAACAAATCTCCACCCCACAGAGGCTTCAAACAGCACAGTTATGGAAGTCCAGGCAGGCCTGGCTGGCTCCTCTACCCGGGGTCTCAGCAGCTGAAATCAAACTGTGGGGGTGTCCGAGCTCCTATCTGCAGCCTCGGGGAGGGTCTGGTTCCTTGCTGTTTCTGGGTGTTGGCACAATTCACTTCCTTGTGGTTGTAGGACTGAGTTCTCGGCTATTGGCCGGGATGGCTCTCAGTTTCCAAGGGCTGCCTGCGTCCCCCTGAATCTGCCCCCCTCTTTCCTTCAGTGAATCCCTCTCTCCCTTGTCTCCTGTCGTACTTCTCCTGCTTCAGCCAAGAAAGTTCTCTGTTTTTACAAGGGCCTTTTTGATTCACTGGAGCCCACGCAGATAGCCCAGGATAATCGTCCTCTCGCAACGTCTACAGCCTTAGTCACACCTGCTGCGTCCCTTTGCCGGGTTTTGCTCAGACATGTGCACATCACTGCGGGGGGACACTCTTCTGTCTACCACGGGCTCAGAGCACAGCCCTGGGGGGAGACTCATTCACTCCTTCTGCGAGTATTTATTGAGCACGTGCTGTGTGTTGAGTTCCCACCACGCTGAAAAGGACAGTCTCGCACAGCCTGGCACAGGGACAGTGCGGGGAGGGGGGGGTCCTTTGGAGGCGGCCGCTTGGCCAAAGAGCCCACAGTGTGGTAGAACTGGCCCCTCAGGGAGCGGGTAAGGAGCGCTGAGAGAGGAGGGGATTGAAGCCCTACGGGGCTCTGCTGAAGGATGGGCTCTTCCGGACCTGCTTTGCTGTCCACAGGCGTCTTCTTGGACCCCACGGGACTTCAGTCACTGCTGTCTGACCTCAGGGCCAGTGGCTTGTGCTCGCTTCAGCAGCACATATACTAAAAAAAACAAATTATGTGGTTCTAATGTTTTCAAATTAGATACATACATATAATATATATAAATATATATATAAATATAAATAAATAAATAAATATATATATATTTATATTTATATATATATAAATATAAATAAATATATATATATATATATAATTTTTTTTTTTTTTCGAAGAGTAGCTTGGTGGGCTTACAGAGAGGCCGAGGCTAGCCACCTGCCTGGTTGGCAATAGCGAAGGAATGAAGGTAGATGCTACCTCACTCAGGGCCCACGGGGCTCCTCAGCGGAACCTCATGCCCCTTGGGGCTCAGCTTGAAAACTAAGGGAAACTGAGGCCAGGAGAGAAGATTTTTTTCTCAGATTTGATCAGTGAGCCAATAATGACCAGGACTCCTGGCCCAGTGCTCCTTCCCTGCCAGGTGCCAGCAACTCCACATTTTAACTTCTACCTCCGGGGTGGGCTGCAAGGCCAATTTGTCTTGGGAAGGTCACTTCCAGACCTGCGGGAATTGCACAGAGCATGATGCTGCCCTACCCCACCACCCACCCTGGCTGCATTCTCCCTCTTCCTTTATTCCGGGATCCAGAGACCGGGAGACCAGCAAGCCCCTTGTGGAATATTTCCAAGCTCTTTCTCAGAGAGCCTGGCCCACAGAGATGATCTCTCCCTCTCTCCCCTTCACAGAGCTGCTCGCTTTTGCCATTTGGAAGGAGGGTAATGTCAGACCGGTGCCCGATGGGACGCCCCGGCTCTGCGCCGCCGAGACACCGGCCTGTAGGCTTGCTCTCTGGAATGTGTTTTTGTTTTACGCTGGGTAGACTCATTCTGTTAATGTCCCTTCTGTGGCCCATCAGCTCAGCATTTCCTGCCTCTCAGCTCTCCCTGTTTGCCGGAGAGACTCAATTACATCCTGGGCTCCACACAGGGCAGATTTATGGGGCCTCGCAGGCTGCCTGAGGCTTGGAGAGCAGCCTGACCCAGAAAACGGCCCGAGGCATCAGACAGATGATCAAGGCCCGCGGTGGGGGGGCACAGCCTGCCTGCCCTCTGGAGTCCCCTCCCCCTCCCTGTCCCAAGTCCCCTTCCCCCTCTTGTCCTCTCCCCCTCCCGGTCCTGCCTCCCCTTCCCCCTCCTGTCTCCACTCCCTCTGCATCTGGGATGCTTCACAGATGCTCCCTGGAGCTGTTCTGTGGACAATCTTGGGGAGCTGGGATGCTTAATCCTTGCTGGCCAGTTTGCTCTGCTTTCCAGAGGAAACTCAAGTCAAACATCATCATTAGCTGAGACCACTCCACTGCCTCTACCCAGCCCTGCATGGTCACGGTCTTCCCCCAGCGAGGAGGGCACACTAAGCCACAGGCAGTCATTCATGCTTGTGCTGAGATTGGCTTCTGCTACCCTCTCCAACAGAATTCTGTAGGGGTAGAGAGCACCCCCACCCAAGTTCCAGTTGGATGGAGAAAAGGGGAGGATGTGAGGAAGGCAAGATGGGGGTTCCAGGAAGCCAGGGGGCAATGGTGAGACCCCAAGGTTAAGAATGGGGTCAGGCTGTCCTACCAGACTCAGATGCATTATTGATCTTCTCCTGCTGGTCTGCCATCCGAGGAGTGGAATGGAGCTGGACCCACCTTGTGGGCTTGCTCGGAATTCTTTTGAGGATAAACGCTGTGACGTGGCAAGCACTGAGTAAGAGTTAGCTGCTGTGACCCCCAGTGTGGCTACTGACTGATTCTAACCCCGTTTATCAAGTGTGGGTAAGTGCATGCATTTCTTTGGAGGAAACAGTTTCTCTTGGGGAATATCTCTGAAACCCTTAGAGCTGAGCTTAAGGAATAGTGGCTGAAGAAAGTGGCATTTAAGATAATGGTGTTTCTTGGTCAATGATCCCTGTACGTTTTGTCTTCAGATCTGGGAGGAAATATTTCAGACTCATCGGGATAAAAAACACAAAGCATAAGTTCTTAAGGAACTTTCGGATCCTGAGCGATCTGTCCAGGGACCAGATGTGAAGAGAGGCCTGAGGCCCGGTGGGGAGCGAGCGGGACAGGCGATATGGGGGCTGTCAGGCCGGGCGGGGGTCCAGCCCGCACACCTGGTCCCTGGGCTCGGAGGCTCACTGGACAAGCCGGGACTTGGTCGGTGGGGCGCAGCCCGCCCCAGCGGGCTCTCAGCGCTTCCTGCATTCCCAGCCCCACCTCCCCTCCCTCCTCCCCGCAGCAGAGACGCTACAAAGTAGCCGCTGGGAGAACCTCCCCGCCAAGCCAGCCCCCACCCCACTGGCACGGGGCGTCACGCCAGTGGTGGTGCCACCTGGCGGCCGGCCCTGCGCACTGCAGGCTCCCCGTGCCCAGGCCGGCCAGGGAACCCCCCTCCCCGGCCCGATTCCCACCTAGACTAACCCCCACCTCCGCACCGCCCCCACCGGCCGGCTTTCAGGGACCCTCGTCACGGTGGATCGGGAACGGGTTCCTTTCTGTGTGTGCCTGCCCCACCGGAGAGCTTGCCACGTGCACGAGGCCCTGTGCCTGGGACGCCCCAGGCCAGCAGAGGACCCTCCGTCTTCATTGGCCTCCTCCGGGCCCCCAGTTTCTCACAAGGAGCTTCCTCTGGTGGAAGTCCAGCCTGCCCCTCTCCATCCTTTGCCTCCTAGTCGGCTTCTCCAGGTGCCTGCCTGGGGTCAGTCCCTGCTTCCTGCTCCAGAGGGAGCATAGGTCAGTGTCCAGGGCCCTGAATGCCTCACAGGGGGCGTCCGATTTGCTGAAAAGCCCTGTCCTTCTGTTCTTCCCCAGAAGCAAAATATGGCAGATTCTGAATCTGGGAGGCCGACTGGAGCCTGCTGGCCTTGTCAACGCAAAGTCCACCGCAGAGCTAACTTATTTTCAGCCCCTGCAACAGTTTCGCCCGTGGCACTGGTGCCTGCCATGCTTCCTTCCAGGCCCGCGAGCAAGGGCTTTAGCGGCCTCCCAGATGCGGAGCGGTGCTGAGCAGGGAAGTGAAGACCAGTGGGCTTGGGGGCAGGACTCCTCTGCACTCCTGCCCAGTCGGGCACGCCCGGGACAGAGGGACAGAAGATTTAAGATAATGGAACAAACTCTCCACCATAACAGAGTCCCCTGGAGGGGCAGCTTCTGTGTGTGGTTTGGGGTGGGGATTTGAGAATTGGCCTTTCTGGCAAGTTCCCCTACGGCTTCGGCCTCTAGGACCCACTTGGGGAACCATGCACAGGCCCAGTGGTTCTCCCCGTTGGCTGCAGGTTGGAATCACCTGGGGATTCATACAAATGCGGATGCCTGGGTCCCCTGCCAGAGAAGCCATGTCATTGGGCAGGGCAAGGGTCAGGCACTGGGGATGTTGATGGCTCCTTAGAACATTCCCGTGTGCAGCCGAGGTTAAGAACCATGGATACAGTTCATCCCTTTCATTTGGGGGAAACTGAGACCCCCTCCTGGGTCACAGGATGGGTGAGCCCTCCTGGGGCAGGTCTTGGGCTGGCGCCACCATGCCGACATGTGGAATGCATCACTGTGCCTGGCCTCAGAGGGGCCCCTAGCGGGTGGGGAGCTGGGCTGAGGGCGCAGGGAGGGAGGGCAGCTTCGAGGAGCCAAGGGCGTGTCCTTCACCCGGACCCAGCCCAGGAGCACACACAGGAAAGACCTGCAGACCAAGTGCCCTGGTTAGGAGCCAGGCAGGAGATCAGAGGCGGGCGGGCAGGGTTTGGACACAGACAGCGCTGATGTTCCAAGCAAGCTGGTCAGGGGCTGGCAGAGATGTTGGAAATGAAGAAGGGAGGGAATCGGGCCAGAGTCGCCCATGCTGAGGCCAGGCCAGCCATTCACCCTGTGCTCCCAAGTTAACCCTGACCCTCTCTGCCCTCTGAGCCATTTCTCCATTGGGGGCCTCCATTTCTTCTTTGATGCTGTGAGGGCGCTCGAGCCAGAGGACTCCACGAGGGAGAGAGTGAACGTGCTACCCCATGCCTGGGGTTCCACTACAGTGAGGTGGGGGATGGGCTCACCCACGTCCCCCGTCCCCTCTGTAGGGTCCTAGTGGCAGTGACCACAGAGCCACACCTACCACATTCTCCAAGCCAGAAGCCACTCTCTTCAGTGGCACACACGAATGTTCTCCACGGAAATGGTGTGTGTCTGCAAGGCAGGGCTGTAAATCACTTAGCGGGGCACCTCCCCATTAGTTACAAAGAGGAAGTGTTTCCAAAAAGAATGAGATAAATGGCCCCGTGCCAGAATATTCCTTTCTCCATCGGTGTAAATATTATAAATAAGCATATCTCACAGTCCACCCATCAACCCCAGTGGATTAACCCGTTAGACTCTCTGCCCCAACCCTGGCATTGCAGGACGAAGCTACAGGCCTTCACTGACGTTGGAAGGAGCGAGTCTATGTGACGTTGTCTGGATGAAGGGGGAGGGAGTACTTCATGGGGTTCCCCCCACCACGGCGCTTCCTTCCCCTTCAGTTAGGAAGTCAGGAATTCCACGCTTCCTAGGACAAAAGCCCGATTCTCTTTTGGGGCGAGTGACCCAGGAACTGGTTCTGGACAACACAAGGATTCCAGAGGCACCTGTGTCAGCGGGGGCTCTCCTGGCCGTCTCCCGTGTCCTGTGTCCCATGTCCCGGCCGCTGGGCTCTAGGGAGGACACCTGGCCTTCTTAGGAATGTCACAGTACAAGCCAGCCGTCGAGAGGGTCAGGAGGCAGCTGTTCTCAGCCCTTGGGCCAGACACTTGGGATGATGGCTGTTCCTTATGTCATGGGTGTGCATCTGTCCACCCATCCCTGACGCATCTGGAACTCTCTAGCGCAGGATTTCTCTCTCCCCGCATCTTTCTGATGGCCCAGTGCAGCCATTGCTCAGGCCCCGTGGGACCACGGTCCCTCTGAGTACTTGCTCTGCTTCCTTTGCAGAGACAAGTGGTGTCCCGTGAGGTCCCCAGCAAATGAAGACTTGGTTGGTCATTGCCCAGTTTCTGTGGCCAGCCTGGGTGGGGTCTGCAGGGGAGGCCAGGCTCTGTCCTTTTGTTCCCTCGGCAGGAGCAGGCACAGAGCCTGGGCTCCAGGAAGCCTTACTCAATGGTCAGAGGGTGATGGTCTGGGTCTCAGCTGCTGTGGGATGGGTGGGTGGCAACCACACCTCTCGCCTTGGACTTCAGACATGCCCTCCCTCGCGACCTGGTGTTGTGAGACACGCTCTCACCCAGACTCTCTTATCACACGCTGAACTGCCACGAAAAGTGCCCATTAACTCCCCGGTGTCTGAGCAGACCAGTGTCATTAGCCTCACTCATGATGGGTCATTATCGGTTCCTTGGCAAAGAGGACCAGGAGACTGGAAGTGGCACCCTGTGGTGCAGGACACGGAGGCTGGACGTGGGACCCAGGTCTTGGAAATGAAACTGGTGCTCACCGATGACCCCAGCTGAGCCATGACCAGCTCCTATCCGAGCACAGCTGAGCGGGACTTGGATGACAGTGGTGGGGCTCTCACTGGGGCCAGGGTGGTCAGATCTCAGCTCTGGTGGCAGACATCAGGGGGCAGGGCATGGCCCCAGACCCTGGGAGCCCATCATCAATGACTGGAGAACAGACAGATGACTCCTTTTCCCCAGAATCCATTTCTTCGAAGTAGGGCAAGAGATGCCTTCCCATTCTGGGGGCACCTCTCTCAAATATGGATGCAAAAAACACATGCTTGGCAATGTTAGATAAGGATATTTTCTGTGAACATTGGGTGAGAGGTGGAGAAAACAGCGTCTTCCAAGCTAACGAATGCTACAGGTTTGTGTTGCGAAGTGCCCTGTGGAATGAGCGGTGGTGAGTCGAGGTTAGCAAACGTCCGGGGAGCTCTGACTGGGTACCGGGCACCCCGGCCAGCCTGTCGGCAGTGTGCCCCTCCACCGGGCCACCCAGCGAGGGAGGTGCAAACCATCCTCTTTTACTAAGTCAGAAAACCGCTCTCAGAGGGGGATGGGCACTGGGGAGGGGGTGCTCCGGCTGGGAGGAGATCTGGGTGGGGCTCGTGATGGCAGCTCCTCGGTCCCTGACATCAGGTGGGACCCTCGCTGTGATGTTTTTCCTGCCAGATAATCAAGCCATTGTTACAACTCAGCAAAAGTCCCAAAGATTCAATTTGGCGAATTTAATCCTGTCACATCTATTTTCGGTGTCCTACCGCATTCCAAAGTGTACACGACAAAATGCAAATGATAATCGGGTTAGCACTATGCCGTCTTAAGCAATAATAAATTAACCCTCATTTAAACACCCAATTTAAGAGGGGGAATGACTATTTAAATATATGATTTAAAAAAAATCTTGGTGTGTATATACACAAGACCCTGGAAAATATATTAAAAATTAATTACAGTAAAATCGATATGATTAGAAGCAAATGTCCTTTATGCAAAGGCTGTAAATGTGCTTAAGATCTTACGGGAAGGAAAAAAAATAGTAGCACTCTGAGATTAAGTTGCTGGGGAATGCTTATGGAAAACTTTTAATAAAGCCTCTCCCCTAGGCGATTTGGATGCTGGAGAGAATAGGATTCTCTCTTTCTGATGAAATCACGTGAAATAGTCTCCGTCACTCTTTCTTCCTCTGTTGGGAGTCCTGGGTGGTGGGCAGCTGCCCCGCACCTTGTGCTCTTGATGGCTGCCTGCCAGGCCTCCCTGGGTGCTGACCTGCCCCAACCCCGTCTGCCCCTGTGCTGGGCAGGAAGGGCTGGGTTTGGCGCAGTAACAAGCAGCCCCCGCTGAGGACGACCTCCTGCAGAATGCTACCTCTCCCTCACACGGGGGATCCCCGCAGGGCTGGGGACTTCCCAGAATGAACGTCTCTTCATGGGAGGGCTCAGAGCTGCACCTCCCTGTCCATGTGCTCTCCCTAAGTCACTGCTGCCGGATAAGAAAGTTCTGGGTGGTCTGGTCCCAGGATGTGATGTCTCTGCCTCGAAGCAACCCTCATTTCATTGGCCAAAGAAATTCCTGAAACTCTTTCTTACCCCACGGGCTGCGCAAGGACAGTCTCCATGTCCCTGGAAGTAGGAGCAGGAGTACTGAGGAACCCCATGTGGCCTTGGGGACACCCTTCTCAGGGGAGAGGTCTCCTCTGAGTGGAGGGTCTCGAGGGCCCCCTGATGGGTCTGAAGATGCCGGGAAAGGTAAAGGGTTGTTATGGAGGTGCCAGAGGCCACCGTCATGCACAGAGAGGCCAGGTGGGGATGTAGCTTAGAAGGGCTGGCTCAGCCCTCCCCGGAACCGGCTGGAAGTGCCCTAGACCCCGTGCTGAGCCGCTGTTAACTCCCTCCTCCGAGAGAGGTCGCCCTGCAGCCAGCCTGTCCCCAGCGGGAGGACAAAGGAGATGGACTAAGCAGGCCTGGTTATTCTTGTCTGAACATATAAATTCTATTAATATTCAGGTATGGGGAGGCCAAGAAACTCCAAGCTGTGGCGGCACATGTGCCACTCTGGACCGCACAGGGAGGCACCAGGGTTGGTGCGAGATGGAAATGGGGGCCAGAACCTTTATTAGGATTTCTGCGGGAAGATAGGGGTGAGGCAGAGTCCCAGGTCAGCACTGGCCAGTTTGAATGGTTTCATCAGGCTCTGGGGCCTCTGGGATGCACCCAGGTTGTCTGGTACCTGGCCTCGGGTGCTCAGGGCACGGGGAACGTGGTCCAGAGTGTGAGAGGCCCATAGAGGAGGGAGTGGGGATGTGGGCTCTGTATTTGGTTGGTTTGCACCAGAAAGATATGCTTGCTAGGCTCACCATCTACTATCTCAAGGAACTGGTTGGCCCTCGGAGAAGCTGTCTCTCCAGGGTCTAAAAGGCACCAGAAAACAAAACATCACAAAATAAAAAGGTATGATTGAACCCTAGTTACCTGCTATTATCACAAGAAATGAGTGGAAGAAATTGCCTCGAAATCTGAGTTTGTTGGCTGCTCCTGAAGGACTCTTTGGGTCTATCACGTGATCCACATGGCGGTTCAGTGAGGAAGGTGGTTATTCCCGTAACACAGATGAGGCAAGTGGCCGAAGCCCAGCTCGGAGTCTCTCCGTGGTCCCAGGGCACTTTACCGACGCACTTCTGTCCTTGCCCGTCCGGGAGGATGCTGGGTGCTTGGAGCCCATTCCCCTGATGCCTGAGGAAAGGAAGGAGCGTCTGCCCCGGCATGGACCCCGGGCCTGACCATCAGCACTCAGCCCGCTGGCCTGTCTGTCTCCCAGTGTCACTGGGCCACTTGTCCTTCCGTTCATTCCATACAGAGCCCAGCCGAGGCTTGCCATACCTCTGAGATGTCCCCCAGCTTGGGGGGGGGGTGTGTGCTGCCTGTGGTCACCTGAGTGGCGCCAGGAATGCCCACATAAGCCTTTGCCCAGATCAGGCCAGTGTGGGGCAGCCCCAGAGCACCGATCCCAGCAGGCGTCTGTGGTTTGTGGCGTTGCCTCCCAGCCCAGGGACGGCTCTTGACAAATCTTAATTTTGCCCCAAAGTTCCGAGTCATTCTGTTTCTTGTGCTTCTTCTCCCTTTTTTCCTCTAGGCTCCTTCTGGACACTGCTCAAATTTTCTGCCTCTGATTCATGACACGGCAGCCGTCTGTGCCAACAAGAAATCCAAGTCTCTGGGTGAAGGAGCTTTTAGGAATAAATCCAAACAAAACTTTAAAAAAGTCACACTTAATCACACTTTCTCTTTGTATCTGGGACCCAGCCCAAGAACTGATTTGCAGCCCTTTAGTACAACTTGGAATTTGCTGGATTATCCTTTGTATTTATGTAGCTCGTAAGTCTCCCTTGACTGGTGGGATGTCTCCATAAATAATCCGAGGCAGGAACGCCATGAATGTGGGCTTGCTGGCAATGGTGGCGGTCATATTTCATAAAAGGCTGAATTGAGGGAGATGGATCTGGGTTTCAGGTGCCTCGTTGCCTTCCGCTGTCCTACTTGGGCTCCATGGTGCATGTGATGTTTGTTTTTTTCTTCTTACCTGTAATGTCTTGACCTTTCTCAACTTCCCATGCTCTGTGCATTCAGTAGGTCTCAGATGGGGACAGCTGGAGGATCTCTGTCCTCTTGGAGGACCTTGCAATGGGTCTGATACTTCCATTTTAGTGGTGATTACAGTGAGGTGGAGAAAGGATCAATGGTCCGTGGTCACCCACTGGAGAGGGCCTGGGATTTGAACCTCTGCTGTGTTCTAACTCCATGCCACACACGTCTGAAACCAAAATAGAGCCCTTTGGAGCCCAGGATGAAGCCACATTTAATGCTCAATGGCTCCTTGTGCTTTCTAGGGCCAAAGCACGTAGGCTGGATCTCAATTCTGGAACACATGTGTACGGCCATGGTGAGGGGACTACCGTGTCCCCATCTGTGTCAGAGAAATCTGAGTTTTGAGCAAACTGATCTTCTCGAGAAGGTGGGGATGGCCTCCAGGGAGGGGCTGACGTCCTCTGAGTGGGTTAGTAGAGCCTGGGCTTCCCGGGAGACCTTCACATGGAAGAGCTCAGTTTTGGAGGAGAGATGGTCCGATGGCCCCGAGGGGTGTGAGGGCTGGGGCATGGGACGTGGCCTGGGGAGGCCCGATGACTGTGCGATCGTGGAAACCTCAGAAGCCCACAGGGGCGTGGGGAAGGCGGGCTGGCAGAAACTCCATTAAAGATAGATTGAGGCCGGGGACGGGGGACAAGTCATGGGTAAATTCTTCATGAAAGATGTGGAAGAACAAGGAAATTCAGAGCAAATCATCCATTTTCTTAGCTCTCCAAGACAGCCATTTTTAGTAGATCCCCGTTAACTTTGCCCCCAACAGGAGCAGGCTCAGTAATGGGGCTTGACTTCTGCTCTTTGTGCAGAAAGAGGGCTGCAGCAAGGGGCTGACCCGAGCTGATGGACCTTAGAGAAAGCCCGTAGCCCACAGCGCTCTGATGCAGAAGCTTTCTGATTGTGTGTCCCAGGGCCAACGCTTGGAGAATTTTGAAATGGACCATAGTATCGTTTCCAAAGGTAATGTCTGTTTTGTTCAGAATATTTAGTTAATCAGGATAACCCTGTCTCCATCATTTTGGGGAAAATATGTTTGCTTTGGAGGAGCCATCTGTAATTATTTATCTATTTATTACAATTTCCGCAGAACATAATTGAGCAAGACATTTTCAGCTCCAGAGAAATGTCTGCATGATCCAAATGCAACCCAAAGCCGAAACTCCAGCTCTGTTTTCATGTTTTATGTGGCTCTCTACTTTTACCTACTCTACGTATATTTGCATATGTAGATGTCGCGGTAACAGCATGGTTTATGGATAGAGGCAGGAGTGCGTGGATGGGTGGATACAGGATAGATGGACGGACGCACGGGTGCCTCAGTAGGGAGACGGCAGATGGGTGCGTGCCTATGTACACACAGATCAATGAGTAGAGAGGTAGATACATGTCTAGATGCACAGATGGATGGATGGATGGATTAGAAGATGATGGATAGATGGATGGATGGATAGAGAGACAGGCATAGACGCAGAGAGGCTCTTGGGTCTAAAACAGGTTTTTTTGTTTTGTTTTGCCACCAGGGGCTGGTGTGAGCATCCTCCCTGTCCAGCCCAGCAGGTGACCCAGTTTTCCAGGATGCTTTCCTCTGGGTGGAAGTTAGCAGAGAGCTCCTCTCCCCGTGCTACCTGTGCACCCTCACAAGGACTCGCATGGGGGGCGATATGGACTGCTTCTGAGCGTCTGCGCTCACGGTGCCTGGGCTCTGCTGGGGCTCCCACGGCTCCCCATGCTTCGCAGGTTGTATGGTGTGCTTGTTTAACTGCACAAGTTAAACAAGCTCTTGGTGCAAAGAGGGGAGGATGTCTTTTTGCTCATGGTGGCATCCCGGCCCCAGTGGCGGTCTGGCGCATAGTAGGTACTCCTTAATTGCTTTTTGAACAAATGAATGAGTGAATGAATGAATGCAGAGACATGTTAGGTCACAGGTCCTCACTGCGGCTCTCACCGCCCTTGCCCATCCAACCTGCTTGTCTGCTAATCCTTCTTCCCAGCATGCTCAGGGCTGACCGCCGTATTGAAAGCCTGTTCACTGTCCCACCAGATACTGATCAGAGGATCTGCGTTTTCTATGACAGAAGGAAAAGGCCCATCGAGCCACTGCTGTCCAGAAGAGATCCTGCCTCAGCTGCTCCCCACAAGGCTCATCTGGGGAGACTAGGGCCCCACCTCACCCTGAGTTTCCCTTGATGCCCTTTGCCTGCCAGAAAGCCCGAGTCGTCCTTGATTTGGGGATGAGAGGTGGGCAGGAGCTAGACCATATAGACTTCTGCCGGTAGCCTCCCTGAGGCCGACCCTGGAAGGCTGACTGGGAGCAAGCGCGCCGCTCCAGCTGTCCTCCTACCCGAGCCCCTCAGAGGGAAGTTAGAGAACCTTCTGCACAAATTACTGGTTCTTGTGAGGGGTGAGGATCCCATCTCACCCCAGGCTCTCCTCACAGGGATTTGGACGGGGCCAAGAGCAGGGGTTCCGTAAAAAGCATCACCTCCGTGTCCAGCCTCCCAAGTCCAGCAGCTTCTCATCCCCACAAGGTGCCAATCTCTGCACTGGAAAGCACGTGGGTCTAGGGGCCATCCTGGCTTCTTGGAGACCCACCATGTGACCTTGGGTGAGTGCCTTCACCTCACGTTCTGTGGGCTCAGGGGACAGGGGTGCCTTGCGGTGACATGAGGTACCTTAGTCGCCTTGGCTGGCCTCTGGCAGATGCCCAGGAACCACAGGTCCCCTTGTCGTCCTTGGCCCAGGGCTTGGACGCCAGGAGACCCCAGAATTGGGCAGGGGCTGCAGGGACGCTCTGAAAACCAGGCGCATATCCCTGCTGTTTGCCCTCCAGCAGACAGCCCTCTTCTGAGAGGGGAGGGCTCTCAGCCGCCGGAAGACGGATTTGCCGTATACAGGCTCCATTAGAAACAAATATTTTACAGTCTTTATGTTATTCAGCCTCATTTATGTCTCATAATTTTTAGTACTAATATTCTGACAAGATAGGGAATTACAGGCCTGAGGAGGACACAGGTCTCCCGGTCGTGTTTCCTAATGACGCCCACGTAAAAAAATACACAGACACAAGCCCACCTGCACATGCACAACACACGTGCACGTGTCTGCACACGCGGAGACCCCCCACAGGTGCACCCGCTCACACACGCACTGCCCGTGCTTCCTGAGCAGCTCCGGCCCCGCGATGGAGGGAGGGGTGCTTGGAGGCCAGGCCAGGGTCCTGGCGCTCTGGCTTGACACTGCTAGAGGGCAGGGGGCCTGGGGTCCACAGGGAGGGGCCCTGATGCTAGGTCGCTGCCTGATTTGAGGAGGGGGAGCAGGGCTCTGCAGCCTGACCTGGGAAATGGGGAGGCGGTGTCCTCCCTGCTGGACCATGCTGGACTCAGCCTCAGTCCCCACCCTGCAGCCACGCCAGGGCACGGAGGCATCCGATCCGGCTGCCCAGCTTCCTTTGCGCGCTGACTGCCGTCGGTGGGAGCAGCTGCTGATGGTTCCTTCATTCATTCATGGGGAGAAAACTATTCTTGTGGACTGATCAGTGGCCCCCAGCAAGTGGATGTGTGCATCCCTGGGAACTGTCAACATCACTCTCTTGGGAAAGAAGGTCTTTGGCGGTGTGATTAAGGATCTTGGATGAGGTTACCCTACATTATCTGGGTGGCCCTTAGACCCAATGATAAGTGACCTTACAAGAGAAAAGGAGGCAGAGAAGAGGGGGTAGATGGAGCGGACATGGAGGAGTGCTGCCCCAGGCCAGCACACCCCGAGCCTCCAGGAGCTGGAGGGAGAGAGGAACAGACCCTTCCCTAGGGCCTTCAGAGGGGGCACGGCCCAGCGGACACCTTCGACCCAGACTTCTGGGCTCCAGAACTAGGAGAGGACAGACTTCTGTTGTTTTGGGCCAGCAATTTGGGATACTTTGCTGCAGCAGCCACAGGAAACCGTGTGGTTATCCTGCAGGGGGCACAGGTGGGACAGGGGCCTTGCAGGTGTAGCTAGGGTTCGGGCCCGGGTTTCAGAGCCCCTCTGGAAGAACACAGCACATTAAAAATAAAGGCTGAGGCTACAGCTGGGTCTCTGCCTTCCATGGGCTTACTGGGGGCTCACGAAATATCCGCCCCCCACTTTGCGGGGTCCAGAGTCACGGTGACAAGCAGGCGTTTAGGCAGCGTATGCAGGTTGGCAAGGAAAATCCACACACCCCAGCAGGGTTTCAGGCTAGCTGCTCTTTGAGTCAGCGGCAGCCAGCTGGGGTGGCGGGGGTGGGGTGTGTGTGTGTCCTAGACAGAAGGCAGGAGGAACATTCACCTCCCCAGGGACCTCCTGAATGTCACTGCCTGTTCCCACCTGAACTGCTTCTGCTTTCAGTTCTCCCACGAGCCAAGATCTATCCAGGCTGGGCGTCGGATGAGCTCTGGGCTGCCTTTGAGTCCCCGACGTGACCCCTCTGTCATGGATATGGTGGCAGCAAAGTCCTGTCGTCTCCTTCAAGTGCTGGCCGAGAACATCCGGCTTCTTCAGATGGGGCACGACCCATAGTTGAGTTTTGGAGACAAGGGATCCTGTGGGACGCTGCAGAATGCCAAGAGGGAGAAGCAAACCCCAACTGAATGCTGTGTGTTGAGAGAGGCTCTTCTTGGGGGACAGCAGCCGTGACCTGACGTAGCTGACCAGCCTCCAGCTCTGCAGGGACGCTGTCTCCCCGGGGATAGGCTGGCCGTGGGTGCTGGCGTGGTGCTTGTTGGCAGTCGTCCAGCTGGACACCAGTGACCCTGCTGTGTCAGACCCACACTTGGCCTGTCCAATAGGTTGTTTTGTTTGGTGTCACAGTGACTCCAGAGGTGGCGATGATGATGATTGTTTCTACTTTGCAGATGGGGAAAGTTACCCATGATTCGTCCAAGCTCACCTAGGTCACCGGGGGGCAGAGCTCGGATCTGGCCTTTGCTCTCCAGGACCCGTAAGCCAGAGGGAGTGTGGTGGGAGGCGGCGGACAGGTAGGGGAGGCGTGTGTCTCCAAGTGGTCCTTGGAGCGGGACCCCTCTCCCATCCCGGGGTCCAACGACACCCATGGGACTCGGGAGGACCACCGATGGGCCCATTTAACAACAGTGCCCTGTCGCACATCTCGACCTTCAGATCAATAAATAAATGAAGATCGTGCCCTTGATCCAGGACTGGGGCCCACGTGTCATCCAGCCACGTGGGGGAATTTCACATGCCTTCATCTGTGTAGTTTGGGGTTATTTTGGAATCTTGCTTTAATTTAATTTGTTGAGATCTGACTCGATTAAAGAATATCGATCTGGAGAGCCTAAAATTGCTGCCATTTATCAATAGCAGCTTGTAAAATCTCATCGTTGATAAATCAAGTCTCGGGCTGCTCAATACGCAGTTATTACGGTCGGGATACAGAGGCCGCCTCCCCCTGGGTGAGTGCGGACAGATTAATGCCATTAAAAGTTGCAGACGCACCTTGCAAAGGCTTTGCCCTTTGCTTTTGGTTGGGCTTTTGTGCCCTCACCCGGAAAAAGAAAAGTTGAAGGAACTAGAAGACTCTCCAAGTTTCTAGAAGCATGGCCGGGCTTGTGTCGGTGGGCAACCTACACTGGGGACCGTGCGGGGTCGCCTTGCGTTGCTGGGCAGGTAACGGAGGCGATGTGGGGACCGGCCGTGGGGCTGAGTGTCAGCGGGGGACAGGACTGAGTGTGGCCGCCGGGTCCTCAGAGCGTGCCGAGGTGGGAAAGACGGCAGCAATGAATACACCGGGCGGTGTTTACGGATCCCCTTCTTGGTGTGGACAGTCCTGCTAGACGCTCAATAAATACTTGTTAAATACTTGTTAATACTTGTTTCGAAGAAGAGAGGTTGCCGCTGGATCACCAGACCTGGCAAGGACCTGGCGATTCTTCAGCCAAATGCCCTTGTTTAGAAAGGGACACTGAGGGTCTTCCCTCAAGGTCGGTGTGACCTCAGCAGAGGCTGTGACCTGAGAGGCCTGGGGTCTTGGGAGGGCGCTCACGGGCCCCTCATTTTGCTCCCAGCCCCACAGGGAGGCACTCGTGTGTTTCCAGGGCAAACCCCAGTGCGGGGGAAATCTCTCAGCATGGCCCTTGGTGCCGTCCCTCGGCGGGACCCGCCTCTTCCCAGGACGCTGACCGACTGGGCCGCCTTCTGCGCCCTCCGTCCAGTTTGCTCAGATCTGTCTCTTTGCAGTCGTACAGACCTCGCTGGCGCAGGATGAAAAGTCCTTTGAAAGGCCTCTGCCCTGCCGAACACTTCATCTTCTCGTTCCGAGTTCCGGCGATGGTTTTCCCTCCAGTCTCCTTTGTTCTTTCTTGCTCCGTCTGCAGAGGGCCCATGCTGGACGCTGCCCTGGCTCGGCAGCCAGGGGTGCCAACTCGCCCTGGGACTCGGCCTGAGCCTGGTGCCCGCGGGATGGACGGATTTTCTGCAGACGGCTGGTCCACCCGGGGTGGGGGTGGGGGCAGCCATGCCCCGCAGCCTCTGCCAGTGGCACGGGATGCCTGCGGGAGGCGCTGGGGGTGATTTTCTGTTAGGGTTTTGTGTGTCTTCCGGCTTCTGTGCCCAAGACTTGGCCTCCACGTCCTCCTCCTGGGTAGTGGGGCAGGAGCGGGGGCCTGGATGCTCGGGAGGTCAGGCTTCCCGATCCCGGGACTTTGCAGCATTTCCAGTGACCGTGCGTGCTGGACTGGGAAGCAGTGTTTGAGGGGCGCCCTTGGCCGGGCTGGAGGGGAGGACGAGCCCCGAGCTGTTTGCAATGCATGGAAACCGCCAGGACGTGTTTTCCAGCATTGTTCTTTTATTCATAAGCCTGGGCTCAAGAGGCTTGTAATGACATTACCCATTTTGCATTAAGCAGCCTGGCGAACCTGGTTGCCGTTCCACGTTTGGAGCTTTGTTTGGAGGCCAAGATCAACTTACGGGCCAATTGCCTTATTAGGCATCTTAAAGGCATGCCAGTATCTTGGTTTTTCAATCTAAAATTCATTTCAGTGCTCTGTGCTGGGGGGAAGTTGATGGGCACAGCACCTTGGCTCTGTGTCCTTGGTGGCTAATTGGGGAGGGCACAGGTGGTCCCTGAGCCCCTGTGCTTGCTCCCTGCTCCCCCGTCAGGGCGATGCTCACATCTCTGGGAGGAGGACGGGGGCGGGCAGGCATAGGTCTGTCATTAGTACACCAGGGCTGGCTTCCCCACTCAGAAGGAGCAGTGCCAGCCGGGCGAAGTGGGCGCCATCCTGGGCTAGACTCAGAGAGGTAGGGTGGCCCACCATCCCTGCTTCCCCCACCGGTGGTTCTAAACTGGCTCTGAGACACATCACCAGGGGCTTTAAAATCCCAGACCCTCCAGAGGGGAGCCAGGAGTGTGTATTAGAAAATGCCGCTCTGGGTGGCTCAGTGGGGTAAAGCCTCTGCCTTCAGCTCAGGTCATGATCCCAGGATCCTGGGATCAAGCCCCACATTGGGCTCTCTGCTCAGCAGGGAGCCTGCTTCCCTTTCTCTCTCTGCCTGCCTCTTTGACTACTTGTGATCTCTGTCTGTCAAATTGGAAAAAAAAAAAAAAAGGAAAAAAGAAAGAAAACAATGCTCTGAGGACAGGTGGAAATACCTCCCTCCCTCGCAGCAGGTAACAAGAGACACTTCCTTGCTGCAGGCGTAGCACTGGCCTGGCATGTGGTATGTGCATATCACAAGTTTGTTGAATGAATACGTGAGTGACTTTGTATTGTCTCCCAGTCTGGGGAATCATTAGCACTGACTACAGAGAGATATAAAGCCAAACGGCATTCACAGACTTCTCCTTCTGGAATATTCAATGAATCTTGTCTATCTGTACAGAAAAGAGATTCTCAGTCGGGTAAATGTGGGGAACGTTTGGATACACAAAGTTTAATTGCTGCATGACTTCTCAGGGCCCTTCCTCAGTTCTCGAGTACTGGGGAACCGTCAGAGGAGGGTGTCGCAGTCAGTGTCTCCCACTCTTCTTTGAGTACTTTTTTTCCTTTCAAAACTGAGAAATTCGGGAAATGACGGGCAGGTACGCTGTCTGATTCGGCTGCTGCTGGTTACAGGTGGCCTTGTAAATTTAAATGAGTTAAAAGTGCACTTCCTCAGACGCAGTGACCACATTGCAGGTGCTTGGGGGACACGTGGGGTGGGTGACTACTGAACCGGGCAGTGCAGAGAGGAACGTGTCCCATCATTCTAGAAAGTTCTGTTGGACAGCGCGGGTCAGAGAAATACTGGTGCTTAGAAGACCATGTAGACAGACCTTGAAGGGACCACAGGGGTTGTTTCCGTAAATTTTTTCCCTGAATAGTGGGCATAAAAACAGTGAATGTTTGCATAGTGCACCACGTACCAGAGACCGTTTTTAGTACGTCACATACTTTAACTTACTGAATCGTCAGAAGAATTCCCAGCGGTAAGTGCCATTCCTAGTAACCAAAATCTACAAATAGGGGTTCCAAAGCACAGAGAGGGGAAGCCACCTGCCCAAGGTCACACAGATTACACCATTTCTGAGGCTAGATCAGAACTGGGCAGTCTGAGGACAGAGGTTGTGCACTTCCCCCCAGAAGGACGCGCTGCCCTTTGCCCCGGCGACACTCAGCTCTGAGTCACTTGTCCACGCGCCTGAGACCCCAGCCTTGGTTCCAGCCAGCAGCTGTTTCCAAAATTGCGTCTGACTTCAACAAATGAAAACGATCCATCACTGAGAATAATACGTCCTGGCTCAGAAGACGGTTTCCAGAGAGGAGCCCAGGAACGGTTCTCTGCGCGGGCACCACCCTGGGCCAGCTCAGTGGCCTCGGCTGCGGGAGGACACCCTCTGGGACGCGAGGATGCTGGCCTCTTGTGAGCAAAGCAGGCATTCGATGCGACGTGCGGGGAGCAGCACGTGTGGGTATCCTCACGCATGCGTGTGTCGGGGGGACCTTCGGGGGGCCTGATAACAGAGCTTTCTTTTGCAGATCATGGAGGTGAAGCCATTCCCGTGCCCAAAAGGGGTTTCCAAAATAGCTCGAAAGCCTGAGAGCAGCCTACAGCAGGCGGCTCGGCGGAATTTGCAGCCTTCTGCTAAACCAGAAGCTGGAGACATCATCGCATCCTGCTGGAACAGGCTTGTCTGGTTCGGGGTCATGCCCGCCTATTTCAGAAATGGAAACATGAGCTTCTGGGGGATGCTGCGGAGCTGAGATTTCGCATTGTCTCCTATCTCGTCCGTGGAGAACAAAGTGGCCGGGAGGCATTGGGTCAATCTGATGCCATGCTTGAGCTGAGGCAACAGAGGTCCCCACCCCCTGAGAACCTCCCTTTCCAGGGGACCTCACTTCCACCCTGTGGCCCAGAGCAGGTCTGGTGTTGGGAAAGGGGCTGCCTGGAAGCTCCAGGTCCTTCTTCCTGCGAAAGGCCAGAAGCCAGTAGCCTTACCCTGTGCCCACGCGATGGACCACTGCAGTCCCACAGGCCCCAAGCGCAGAAGGGCCCACATTTGGTCTAATGCTCTGATGTCTTCACCTTGAAATTCTTTCTGGTTTCCTAACATCGAACTTGTGTTTTGTGAGCGACACCAGCTGGGCACAGCAGTGTGGGTCCCCGGGGAGCAGACACGCCCCGGAAGGATGTTCACCGTTCCTGGCCACTCCATTTGCACACGGTGCTCGTTGTGCCGGCTGAACACAGGACTGCAGAGACCCGCGGGGCGTGGGAGTTCAGCCAGACCCAGAACGTGTGCGGGGTGGGTGTGCGGGGTCTCCAGCAGGGCAGGACCCGAGAGCCCCTGGCAGCCAAGCCTCCCATTTGAACCAGAACCTGCCTTGAAAGCAGAAAGAAGCCACTGGAGTCCTAGGAAGCAGGAAGGACCAAGGAGCCTCTTCTCCTTCCTTACTCACAGCACTTCTGGTCGGTGTGCCCGAGGCAGAGCGCACTGCTTGCAATGGGCGCCGTCGGAGAGGGGAACGGAGCTTGTCACGTGCGGCCCTGCCACCGTCCCGGGAAGGAGGAATTACTATCCATGACTGAGCCGCAAAATAAGAATCATGCCATTTCCGTGATCCCACAGAAAAGTGAAGTGCTCTTATGTTTCTACTTCAAGTCGAAGTTGCCCTGTGTCAGCAGGAGTGAAATCCACGCTAAAAATTTAACATGTAAATGTTTCTTTACTTAGAATGATACTATGTAGCGAATAAAAATCACCTCCACCAGCCCAGAGAAAGACTGGAAGAAAAGGGTCTATATTTTAGTCGTTTTCATGGCATTCTTTGCTGCTTTTTGAATAAGGAGTGCCGTTCTCACTGTGCCCAGGGCTCTGCAAATTCGCGGCCTGTGGGGGCCAGCGCCCCCTGCCTGAAGCGCTCTGGGACGGATACTGTTCTTGGGGCAGAGGGGACAGCAGAGAGCAGAACGGACAGCACCTCCGTCCCCTAGGGCCGGGAGGGGGCTGCGGAATGAACGAACGTGCCCACGAGTGGGTCCAGTGTCTGCCCAGGAAGACTTCGTCTCAGTAGTGGATGCGAACCCGCAGCCCAGCCGGGCCGAAGCCAGCAGGTGGGGGTTGGCGGAGGAGAACCAGGCATCAGGGCGGCCAGAGAAGGGGGCCCAGCACCCTGATGAGAGACCTCCACGGAGGGGTGTGGGACGTGGTAGGACTTGTCCGGGAGAAGCTGTAGGGTGGGGAGGGGAGTTGGGGCGGGCCTGCCAGCCGGGGCGCCCCGTGAGTGAGGAGGGCTTGGGGCGGGTGAGGCAGGGAGGGAGGGGTCTGGCCATGTTGGATGTGGGCCTGGAAGAGAGGGAAGCTTCGGGCAGGGCCTGGGTCACGTCCTGAAGCAAATGGCTCTTCCTAACTTGAAATGTAGGAAAACAGGGTGGACAAAATACAGACGAAGCCTGAGGTAGGGGGGTTGTTCTCCGCCAGGCAGGAAGGGACTCAGGCACACTTGGCTGAAACCCAGCGCCCACCATCAGAGTCCTTGGAAACCTTGCTCTTGTGCTGTGAGCTCAGAACTGGGCCATGGGAGGGAGACCTGGGGATCGCCCTGGGCAAGGACGCAGAGGTAAGCAGCAGACTGGACCATCCGAATGTGAGGCCAGAAAGCCAGCAAAGGCCGGGGTTAGCTGGTGCCAGGGCGAGTCCCCTTCCCTGCCCCCAGCCCGCGTGGGGCTGTTTGGAGGCTCCCGTTGGCCCTGGGCTGCAGGTACGGCACATCTGGGCATTACTGAAAAGATCATGGGGGGGGGGTCCTCTCCTCGGGGCGGGGGGGGGCGCATGGGGTGTGGAGGGTGAGGGCACAGTGTAGGGAGGGGCCTGCTGCCCTGGGCCCCGTACTCCAGTGGAGCCGCCTGGGGACATCCCTTTGCAGGACCTGCACCCAAAAGGTCCCACCAGCCTGCTCTGCCCTTCCCCTGCTGCCTTTCTCCCTCCCAGTCCCGGCCCAGCTACTGATCTCCTGGTGACCTTGGGTGGAGCCCCAGAGAGGCAGGTGGTTGCTTGGCAACCCCAGGAGATTCTGTTGCCAAGGACCTGATGGGCGGACTTAGGTCCCCGGTGACTGCTTCTCTTCGTGGGCCTCCGGGGCGGGCCTGTCTGCCTGCCCTGCCGTTCTGCCACTGCGTTTGGACAACTGAGCTCATTTTTCCTAGAAATCTGACGTTGGATACCAGCCTGGATTTATTTGATAGCTTCCAAATGTGCCTAATGCGGCAGTAATCAAGGCCCTGCTCAGACTTTCCGGCGATACCGTGACCCTAGTATTTTATTCTTCGCTAACCTTCAATTTCTGCTCCTGACCTTTCTCTGTGAAATATTTCAATATAAATAATGCAGTTTTGCAAACACATTGCCCTGATTACTTTGCAGGGCCCTGATTCTCCATGTGTGAAAGTCTGAAGTAAGTACTAATTTGTTCCCCTTTCTGGTAATTGCTGTTTTAGAAATAGCTTCTTCAGACGTCTGCCACAAATTGGCATCTCCCCGGCTCTCCGCTCACTTGCCAGAAGCAGCTGCCGGGCGTGTCTCTTCTGCAGAGACCGGTGTGGAGTCCCAGAGGCAAACAGCCCCATGGCCGGGCAGGGGAACTGCTAGCTTTTGGCCGACCCCTGGTTCGCGGACCCTGAGGTAGTCCCTGTCGAGGTGCCCAGGTGAGAGGAAAGGGCATGCACTGTTTCCCCCTGTCTGCCTCTCTCAACTGGGAGGCTTGGGATGTCAACGGCCTGGGTGGGAGCCAGCCCTGGTGGCAGCTGGGGCTGGGGGTGGGTGGGGGCGGGGCGCGGGTCAGGGTGTGCACAGACGCATGTCTCTGGTCCTGCTCTGGAAGAAGCTTGCAGACAGATGTGAGCCCGGAACTCATCTGTCACGGGTGTTCCGAAGTTGCCCTTTACTTTAGTTTCCAAGACAAAACCATACGTTGTGTGCCCTGTTCCTGGCTGGGGTGAGCCTCCATGGTTTTTGTCACCGAGTCTCTCTCCTGGAGGCACTTTCCATCGCCCTTTTTTCGACAGGTGAGTGCTGACTACACAGCCACAACCAGCTGGTCCGGGAGCCCGGAGGGGAATTAGTAGGGATGGATGTCTCCCTGTGAGCGTGTTGTCACCTGTGTGGATGACCTGGGCGGTGCTGGGATGCAGGCCTCCGTCGGAAGACGAGAGTCAGCCAGAGAGGGCGACAAAGACGTCCACTGGAGAAGGGCTGGGAGGGACTTTGCAGACCTCTCCCTCGCAGGGCTGCAGGGGGTGGGTGTTCTACGGGACACGTCTGAGCTGCTGCAGCTGCAGTGGTCCCCTCAGCGTCCTCTCGAGGACAGGCTCCTCAAGGTGGCATCGGGGGCCACTCACTCACCTCCCCTTGCCCCCGCCTCACCCAGCGTGCAGGTGCCTCTGGGCTCAGGGCCACCCCCTGCCTCGCACCCACGCTCCAGCAGCTCTTGCAACCAGGAGCAGCAGGAATAGCAGCAATGATAACAACCACCCCGTGTGCCGTCTCTTACTTCCAAGTCAGAACCCTGTGGCTGGAAGATGTCGGTCACGTCTGCTCAGAGGCTCTTGTCCCACTTGGAACCTGGGGTTGGCTGCCCCCATGCATGATACGGGCTGCTCCTTCCTGGAGGGCCTCCCTCATGGCAGATGCCTGTCCATGCTTCAGACAAAGCTCAATGTGTCCTCTCCTCCATGGAGCCCTCCTGGCTTCCCCCTGGGGAGCTCACACACCTCCTTTCTCAGGTGCCCAGGGAACACTGTTCTTGCTCAGGCCATGCTGTTGGGGTCACGTGGCTCATGTCCACAGCATTTAGAAACCCCTGAAGGCAAGCACAGGTCTAGTTGATTGGCAGGTCCTCAGCACTAACGCAGCTCCCAGCATACTGTAGGTGCTCAATAAATGCTCAGTGGCTGTGCTAGTGAATGACCAAAGGGAGCAGAAATCTGCTTCTCTCAGGCCTCTTGTGGCCCAGAGCTCTTCTCCCTGGAGGGTGTGTGGTTGGTGTGCTGAGCCAGTGAGATGGCAGCGGCCACCTCTTCTGGGGCTGGTGGGGGTTCTTCCTGTCCTCACGGGGCTGGCCGGTCACAATCCAGGGCTGTGGATGGAGCATACTAATCTTTGGTGGCTGTTTTGAGCCATTTGGTGATTAATTTCCACAGAAAGCTAAGATCCAAGAGGAGGGAAGAAGTCAATGATAGATCTATTTAGCTCCTGGGGTAACTTAATTTACATGTTTTAATGATTACTTCCTACCTGGACATTCTGGAAACCAAGTGGACTGGAATGACTGTGTACATTCTAAGGTGGGCTGATGCAGATAAGGACCAGAGCTGCGGGGGAGGGCAGAGAAGGTCCGTATTGACACCACCAGTGGGAGAGCCCCTGAGGCTTGGCCCACTTTCTCTTTTTCTTTCTTTCTTTTTTCTTTTTTTTAAAGATTTTTTTTTTTTTTAATTTACTTGACAGAGAGAGAGATCACAAGCAGGCAGAGAGGCAGGCAGAGACAGAAAGGGAAGCAGGCTCCCCACTGAGCAGAGAGCCTGATGTGGGGCTTGATCCCAGGACCCTGAGATCATGACCTGAGCTGAAGGCAGAGGCTTAACCCACTGAGCCACCCAGGTGCACCTTGGCCCACTTTTTCATGGGTGTCTCTGTTTGACCATCTTTGGATGTTTTCTTCGGCAATAATCTGGGGGCTTCAGTCTGCCTCAGGGGGTGGGGGTGGTGTAGGGGACAGAGATTTTCCAACCCATCCCTTCAAGACCCAAAAAACCCTGAGCAAGTCTGCTCTGTTGGCTGCCAATAACCCTTTCTCCAGGCTCAGCAGCAGATCTGACAAGCCACAGCTTCCAGGGAGCCCTCTGCCAGACCCAGTGATGATCTGGATAGCTGGGTGGGTCACTGGTCTGGAGAGAGGCAAAGGGTATAGGAGCAGACTAATGGGAAAGCTGTGACCTTCTCTGGCAGGTGGTTTGGAGCTGAACTGGGGAGCTTGATAATGTCATCTTGTATTGCAAACAGCTTGAAACTCTGTATCACTGGTCACTGTTTTGGATTGACATGTGCTTCTTTCCCCCAAATTCAACGTCCACTTGGAATGTGACCTTGCCTCTGCAGGTGCAATTAGGAAGAGGTTACACCGCATTAGGGTGAGGCCTCATGAGAAGAGGAGACGCACAGATGCACAGGGAGATGGCTACATAGTGACGAAGGCTGATTGGAGGGATGTTGGCCACACCAGAGCCGGGAAGGGGAGTGGAGGTATCGTCCCCTAGAAACTTCAGAGAGAGTGTAGCCCTGCCCGTGTCTTGACTTCAGTCTTCCAGGCTCCAAAGTTGGGAACCAATCTATTTCATTTGTTCTTAAAGCCCCCATTTGTGGTGCTTTGTTACCCCAGGAAATAAAAAGCGATCACTCTCCAGGTCACGGCTGCTCTGTCTCCCCACTGCTCCTGGAATCAAAGATCTCAGGGGGACCCTGTGCACCTGTCCTGGAGACTAATGACCCAGCTGCCTGCTTGGAGTGCAACTGTCACCTGAGATGGGGTGGTGGCTCAGGGGGACTTTGCTTGCATCGCAGGAGCAAGTGGTGTGAGGATTGAGGTGCTGGGGGCTCTGCTGCTCGGGGACGCTTCCCCAAGCATGTTGGAAGCTGTGAGATGACAGACATCTCCTCTCCCTGGGGTACTTTCCTGGGGATGCTCATTCAGCACTGGGAGCTGTCCACTCTCTCCTGCTGGCCACCCAGTCCCTGTTGTGTCAGTGGCCCTCTGCCCCCACCTCTAGCAGAACTCATGATTCACCTCTGCATTCCTTCGGCTCAAAGCAATATCCAGGGAGAGGGGACAGGACAAAGGGCTCCAGACAGAGGACCCTGGGCGGGGGGCGTTGCAGCTTGAGGAAAGAACACAGGGTTTGCATTCATGTACTTAACTGGTGCAATGTTAGCGGGACTGAAAGAGGCTGCTAAGAGGGTCGTGCGGAGGCCGGTGGGCAAGAAGAGTTTTGCTGAACGGGAGTCTCCATACTGACAGCTGTAGCCTCACATGCCTGGGCTGTGGCTGGTCAAGGCAGTGGAAGCTTGAAGAAGGTTTTGGCTTCACTTTTCCTCTGGTTTCTCACTCCCCCCACCCTGGGGTACGACAGTCAACTATTTAGTAATCATGGAGTTTAATAACCACCCCCACCATCTCAGTAACTCCTAACAATGAAAGTGGAATTTCCTTGTTCATGGTCAGCAGGTGGCTCTGCTCGGGGCTGCAGGTGAGGTCCGTGTCTGCTCCATTTGGCTCTTTCTTGGGACCAGAGCTCCGTGGGGCACAGTCCTCTCCTGGTGAATGGCAGAGGCACTAGAGGGACAAGTGGACACACAATGCCCCTTTAAGGTCTGGACTGACAATTGATACCTGGTCAGTTATGCTAACATTCCCTTGACCAAAGCAAGTCACATGGCTAAGCCAAGTGCATGGGAGGGGGCAGTGTACAGCACCCCAGGAAAGCCAGAACCAGGGAAGGGCAAAAGGAAGAATTGCAGACAAACTAGGCCACACGGAATCCCTGGGGCTGGTACTGCTGATGTTGTCTCTCATGACATCTTGATAAAAACACAGGGTTAACATTTCCTAGATCAGGTTCTCTCTGCCCCAGGGCTTTGGATCTTAACTGGAGTCATGTACACCTGTGTAAGATGCTATAGTCCATGCATGCTTATTGGAGATCATTCATGTGGCCACAGGGCATTCATGCTGGTTGGAGACCATTCATGCTGGCTGAAGACCATTAATAAGATTGTGGACCATTCATGATGACTAGAGACCATGAATGCCGGATGCAGACCATTCATGTGGCTACAGACCATTCATGAAGTTGTAGACCATTCAGGCTGGAGGCAAACCATTCATGTTTTCCACTGGCATTGCCCTGTCATCACCAAGACATTCCAGAAAGAACCGCTTGACTCCTGGTGCACCATTCTTCCTTTGGTGATCCTGAGGGCTCCCCTCACACCTTTCTGACCAGTTCCATTTTTGCTTAACTCACCCGCATTAGGAGAACGCAGACCCCTATAAAAGGCTTGCAGAGAAACAGACCACCTACTTTGGAACTAGGCTGTGCGCTCTGACCTCCCAAAATTTCTCTGGGGAATTTCCCTAGCTGAGCTTCTCCTCTGAGTTTGTGTGTTCGTAGTCAAGAATGTTCTGAGGACTCTATTTATGTGAGATGTCCAGAATAAGCAAATCTATGGAGAGAAAGTAAAGTAACAGTCACCTGGGGCTGAGGAACATGGAGGGAATGGGAGTGACTACCAATGGATATGAGTTTTTTGGGTGGGTGGTAAAAGTATTCTAGAAATGATGGTGAAGATGGTTGCGTAGCTCTGAACATACTAAAAACCTTTAATGGATGAATTGTACAGTTATGTGAATTGTATCTCCATAAAGCTGTTTTAAAACAAAATATACTGGGGCATTATAACAGTAGTTATTACCCAGGGTCAGTGCCCACTCCCACGCAGGGGACATTTGTCTGGAGAAGTTCTTGGAGGTCCCAACTGGGGTGGCATTACACGCTTACACTCGCCAGCCTCTGGGACACTCCCTCCTGTCCTGGCTGCATGAAGTCGTCGAATCCTGTGTCAGTAATCTGAGCTAAAACCCAAAGGGACTGTCTGACTGTTTGAAGGGTAACTTTGAGTTTGAATTACATGAGATTTAGAATAATAATCCAAGGAGGAACCGAGGTTCGTCCCCAGCTTTGTGCATCGCAAGCGCTGCTCATTGAGTCCTCGAGGGAGGCAGTGTTAAGACTGTGGGAAGAAATCTGTGGCTCCGGGGCTGGGGGAACCCTAGGGGGACAGCTGGTGGGGGCTGTGCCAGAGCCCGAGCGGTGGCCGCACACCTGTGCTCGCTCCCTCCTCCTCCTAGCTGAGTGCCCTACGGAGGCCCCCGCCTTCTTGCAGCTGAGGGCCCCAGAGATGCACTCACATTAGCAGACAGCACTTTCTGGATCCCTCCCCCAGCAAGCCCTTGTCAGCATTCAGGGAAAAACCTTCCATCAGCATCAATCCTAATGTTTTCAGGCAAGTCCTTCACCTACATTTCGCAGCAATGGCTTTGTTTCACAGAATCAGGTTGGGATGGCTGGAAGTCATGGGGCTGACAAGCAGATGTTGTCAAGGGGGCCAGGACCCTGATTCCACAGGATTCTTGCTGTCTTCCTGCCCTGCTGGCTGCCTGTCACTTCCCATCTGGGGGACGCCGTGGGAAGAACCCGGGAGGGTGACAATGCACGCATGTGAGCAGAGCCAGAGTTGGGAAGATCATGTTTCCTCAGGGATGCCTAGGTCAAGATCCAGAGGAGCCTCACAGCGGGACCCCAGGGCCCATGGATGTCAGTCCCTCGGCATCCATGGAGGAGACCCACAGACTCATCCTCACTGTGGGGGTCGGGGCAGGCCCGGTGTGTCTGCATGTCTGGTAACATCTCATTGTTTGGCGGTCGTGTATAGGAACACTGTTAACTTCCAAAACTGTGGGAATCACTGGCAGCGTACCCAACCTCGGTTTGCACCCAGCTCTGGGGCTAACTGACCTGTTACCTCCCTAAGCCCCATTTCCACAATAGGAACAGTAATTCCCTTCCTAGGGGGCGTTTGTGAGAAACAAGACAAGGGAGGGCAGCCGGCTGTCTCTGGAGTCTATGTGTCCCTACGATTGTCCCGACTGTCCCTTCCCCTGCCAGCATCCGGATGTGCAGCTCCCCTTGGTGGGAGCCCCTCAAGATTTTAATGTGTGGTGTGGGTCAGGGGCATGAGCTGAGATCACCAAGGAAAGCCCTTCAGATAATCCTGGGACCCAGTAAGTGCACAGTAAATTCCATTACCATGATGAGTAGTCATGTCATGAATTGAGTGAGTGTCCTGAACTCTCAGCTCGCTCTGAGCTGTTGTCAGTGCAAGAATGACTCTGCAGTTGGTGTCGCCGAGTGGGTTTGCCTAGCGTGAGCTGGAGAGGTATAAGAAACGGAAGGGAAGGCGCAGATCCCCACGTCAGGGGCCAATTCAGACTTCTGATACTGTGGACTGTGCTGAGTTGGCCCCGCCTGATTGTGTCCAAGCTCACCCAAGCTTCCGTTCACGGGAGCACGGAGGGTCCTGCTGTCTGGTCGGAGACTCAGGGAAGCAGCAGCTCCTGGTAGGTCCTTCCCGGGGACCCCTGTATCCTCAGGCACCTTCTTGGCTTCACTGCCTGCCTCAGAGCCAGCGGGGCAGCTTGGTTTTTTTTTGAACAGACTAGCCGTTGATTAGCCTCTTAGCAAACCCCTTCTTCCTTGCATCCCCCAGAGCCAGGCACACAGAGGGTGTTTGTGGGTGAACGAAGGGCCCGTCATCTGGCCAGGAAGACACCGTCTGTCTGCAGTGAGGTCAGGAACAGAAAGCCAAGAAGACGCACAGATCTTGCCCCCAGGACCCCAGCCTGCAGACCCTCCACCCATAGGGCCAGGGAGTGTCTCCTATGTGCAGGGGTGTATGTGGGACTGTGCAGGCAAGGAAGGGCCTGGGAGGCAGAGATGGGGGCCGAAAGGCACCGGCAGGCGCCCAGAGGCCCAGAGGGCTGGTCTAGGTGGGTGTGAGGCTGAAGGTCGGCGGGAACAAGACGGAAGAAGGTTGTGTAGCCAGCCCGACTTCTCCATCATATACTAAATACCTTCGTCTTTATGCCGATGCCTTTGTAAAATCACATTTTTGGTTTTTTATGGTGGAAGAGCCTTGGAGGGTCATACCAGGACCCCTTTGAAGGGCATGCGAAAGAGTTTGAGCTTTTCCTGAGGCTTCATGGATTTCCCAGGAACGAGGAGTGATCAACCCGATGCTCAGACATGACCTTTAGGGTCAGCAAAGGGATGCGGGGGCTGGGTGTCCTGGGGCTTGGTTCTCTGTGGCTGAGGGTGGTCGCCTGCTGAAATCGAGGACAGCAGAGACCCCTGAGCCTGCAGCTGCTGGTCAGGAGAAGGGCAGAGCCTGGGGCCAAGGTTTACTGCTTCGCTTCCTCTTTCTGATCTTCTGTTGGCCCCTGGACCATGGAAGTCTTGCCGGCTCTTGTCTTCCTGGTATGGACCCAGGGCCCTGCTCATATCAGGGCTAGTCTGCAGAGTTGTGAGTCAGTTATTAAAATATTCCCCTAATTTTTGATTTAAACATGCCCCATGCAGATTTAAAGGAATGTCATCATAGTCCTGAGATCCTTCTGGTGTCATTGGGGGGCTGAGGGGGGGTGAAGTAATTGCTTCCTCTTTGCCCAAAGTTTGTCAGTGAGATGACTTTGTGCTGGGACATTTGGGGGGGGGCATGGGCACCACCCTTGTTACCCACCAATGCGTCCTCATGAGCGGTGATTCCCGATGTCCATCTGACTTGCCCTTTGGTGATGCAGCATTTGGTCCAGCAAGGAGCCGACTTGTGGATCCATTCTTGAGGCCTTGGCAACAGTCATCAGAGGATTTAATTAGTAACTTTTAATCATTTATTTTAAAATGGATGGATGTTCACTGTGAAAATCCAAACACTCACAGACTCCATAAACGACTCAGCCCTAATTGGGATGACACACAGGCTTTGATAAGAATTGGCCAGGCAGGGGCGCCTGGGTGGCTCCGTCGGTTAAGCATCTGCCTTCGGCTCAGGTCATGATCTCGGGGTCTTAGGATGGAGTCCTGCTTGAGGCTCCCTGCTCTGCAGAAGTCTGCTTTTCCCCCTCCCTCTGCCCACAGCCCCTCTTGCTCATGCTCTCTCTGTTTCCAATAAATAAATAAAATCTTTTAAAAAAATCGGTCGGAGAGTAAATGGCTTATTTACTTGAGACTTGGGCATAGCCAGGAACCCTTCTCGTGGGTCATGACTGGGGGAAAGACTCTAGCTAGTGAGGACAGGGAAGGTCAAAGCCACATGTACAGCGAGGTGACCGCACAGAAGACCTCTGCCATCTGGTGCCCATCTCACGTCCAGTGCTATAGACCGAATGGGTCGCCCCAAATTTATGTGTTGAAGCCCTAATCCTCAATGAGACCATATCTGAAGGCGGGAGGTCATTAGGTTAGCTGAGGTGGAGGGTGGTGTGCCCACTGATGGGATTAGTGCACCAGAACTCTCCCCTTGCCATGTGATGGTGAAGCGGGGTGGGGGGGGGACGCAGTGGGAGGACCGCCGTCTGTGAGCCCGGGAGAGGGGTGTCACCAGACCCTGAATCTGCCAGCACCTTGATCTTGGACTTCTATCCTCCGGAACCATGAGGAGTAAACGTCTGCTGGTCCAGCCGCCTGGTCTGTGGTTCTGGGTTAGAGCAGCCGAGCTGATCGATAACCCAGGTCAAGAGAACTGTCTCTTCAGACAGAAGAGCTGATCCTGTTCTTAAATACAAGGAGAGGCTGAGCTGAACACAAATGATGGCGGGTGTGAGCTTACAACGGAAGAAGGGCCTTCTGGGGTGGAGATCTCTGGGTTTCCCGGGAGATATTGATAGTTTGAATGGACTCCTGCTGAAGGATGAAGACAGGAGAACATGGCCTCATGAGATCCTTCTTTTCCAAAGATTCTGGGGCTCAGTGGATCCTGGGAAGCTTTTCAGGAGTGATCCGAAATACAGCCCCATCATGCTGAAGAGCTTTCCCATCCTAATAACCCGGCAGCTGGGTGTGCTCTCACGGTGACTTCAATTCACGACACCCGGGAGTGCTGAGCAAGCCGCACGTGTGGACAGACTGGAGGCCTCCGTAAGCATTGGCGTTCACTCCCGCAGTACCCATAAAACCCATAAAACCCTTCACAAGAGCCTTTACATCATTTAGAAAGCAGAGCCTGAAGCAAGTGTTAAAATGCTGATATTGTCTTCGGAAGTTGCAAGCTCAGGGTGGCAAGAGTGAGGAGATGCGGGAGGTAGGGCAAGGAAAAAAAGCAAAGACGTGTGGAGGGAGCCATTACCCAGTCTTTGCTGCTCCATAAAGAGTGGTGGCCAGACACCGTCACGGCAGGTGTGCCCACTCTGTGAGCAGTATCTGGGGGTGGTCTGTGAAGGCAAGAAAAGATGCAGACTTACCCGTCCCTCCTTCCTTCCATGTCCCACTGCAAAGCTGATTCCCCTGTGCTCTGGGTGGGTCGGCCGCCCTCCACAGGTTCTTAGGATCCACTCCTTCTCAGAGGTCCTGCCTTTTTATCGTCTCGTGGGGGTCAGCTTATGTGCTATTAACTAAAGTACTTGTAACGAAGGCAACCGGCTGAAGCTGGTCTGGGGACACCCAGTAGACTTCGCTGCTGTAACAATGTGTCATCCCGTATTATAACATTTCACTCAAGTCGGTTCATGGAGGGGTGACTTAGGGTGCTGAGGACAGTGGCCAAGAGAGAAGAACAGAAGGTGGCCTATAGAAGCAGAGGACATGTCCGAAATTTTATGCTCATAAGCACCGTGCACCCAAGAATCTGGTCACTTGAGTGAGACCCGCAGTGAGCGCCTGCCTTCAAGGTGCCCACGGCTGGGGAGAAAATACAGGCACTCAGGAGTCCCAGAACACTGGGTGACAGGATAACGAAGGCCAGCCACGGGGCCATCGTGAGCTTGGCCAAGTATGTCCATACCAAGACTCTAAGTCCTTTGTTTTTTTGCTGTTTCTTTTGCCTAGGATTTTTCTTTGCATCAGCACAGCCAGGCTCAGAGAAAGTGTGGGGATGGGCAGCAAAACTACTGACCTATGGAATGATTTGGTTCAGTGAAGTTCAATAAAGCGGAGACGTGAAAAAAAAAATGCTACATCTGTTCCACAGACGTTTCCATTTTAACACTGAATGTATAACATGTATTTCATTGTGTTTACTGTTTGGTGTAAGATAAAGTCCTTTTCTCTGGCTGCTGTTTCCTGATCAGAATTCCACGCTCTGCCTTCCTCCTGCCCTCCCGTCTCCCCCATAAACCGCACTTGCAATGGTCAGCTTTGATTTCTAGTTAAGGACTGAGAACTCGAAGTCGTATTTAAGGCAATCTGAGGTTAGAATCCTGGATTCATGTGATTAACTCGGCGCAATCTTGCATGGTTGACTTACCCAACCTAACTCAATTGTGTGATAGTTAAAAAATTACCTTTATTTATTCTTTCTCAAACAGCCTATTTTCAGAGCAGCTCCCTTTTATCATCTTGTGTCGGTCGGCTTCTGTGCTGAAGTACTTGTAACAAAGGTGACGTGCAGAAGCAGGTCTGGGGGCACCGGCAGACTCAGGGCTGTAATAACGCACTGCAGGCCGGGTGGTTTATAATAGCCTGTTCTCCCCTCGTTCTGGAGGCCAGCATTCTGAGAGCACAGTGGGGGCACGGGGTGGGGGGGTCATGGCGGGCTCTTTCTGAGGCCTGAGAGGAGAGAATTTGTCCCCAGTTTCGTGGTTCACTGGCAATCCTGGGTTCCCCTGGGCTCAGGCGATGCAGTCGCCCAAAGCCCCATCTCTATGGGCGTGTGGTCTGTTCCCTGTGCGCACGTCTGTGTTTCTTCTCTTATAAGCACATCAGACACATCCTGTTTAGGGTCCGCCCTGATCTAGGATGACCTCATCTTCACTAGATGACATCTGCGGAGACCCTATTTCCAAATAAAGTCACATTCACAGGTTCCACGGGTTAGGACTGCACCGTATCTTTTCGGGAGACCCACGCCAAACCATAACAATGGGCTGTGGTTCTTGGTGGAAGCAGAAGCACACAGGCTTAGTTCAGGGGAGCCCAGCCCACTACGTGTTTGATGAACATCAGGCAATCGCATGATCTGCCGGTCCCGCAAGTTGGCCGAATGGGGAAGGTCAAGGGAGCCTCAGCGACCTGTGGCTTACGATGTTCCAGACCCAGAGGCACGGTGTCAAGGTTCTGGGGTGTCTTTGCATGGCCGGGAGGACCTTGGCTCCCATCTGAGACCTGGAAGGCAGGTCCAGCTTCCTGGGCTGGGGCCAGAGCAGGAAGCCACCGGGGGTCGGGTGCAAGGAGGCTCAGGCAAAGGCCACGGTTTCCCAGAATTCACCCTGGAGGTGTGGTTGCCCCAAACACAGACGGAACAAGAAGTTGTCTTCCCGCCTCTGACCTCTCAGCTGGATCCACCCCCAGACCCGCCAACATCACCTCCTCAGTGTTTCTCAAATTCCTCTGCTACCTTTGGTTCCTCGGATCCCGAGGTGAACCCCAAGTGAGGTGCGGCAAAAGACACCCCCCCGCTCAGCTGTGGTCACGGCTTCAGAGACACTTATTCAGTCATCTCTATTGTCGCCTTACTGTTAGTTGATTGACAAGTAATTTTTGCGTGAGCACCTGCTGTGAAGGAGCTTCCGGTTATTTGGGAGCCTGAGCCCCTGTCGGGGCGGCTCAGAGGACAGCGCCTCTTAAAAGTCGTCACGCACACATGGTCACACTTCAATGTCTAAGACTAAAAGCTAGGAAGTGAAACCCATGGTCCCGGGAACCTAGAGGACACCAGAAGTGGAGGCCAGGTGGCCTGGGGTCACTGGCCGGAGGGGTCAGGCAGGTGTGGGGCCCACGGTGCCCAGAGCGGGGACTCCGGTCTCCCGCTAGACTCTGCAGAAGCATCGAGAGGGATGAATGACACACCAGGATGTACAGAAAATGGGATAACTTGAAAGGAAACATTAAAATAAGCGTGTGTTGAGTATTTAAAAAGATAAAGGGAAGAAAAGATGCTCCAACGCCGGAACATGACACCAGGGCAGGGGGAGACACGCGCGGGGAGGGGTGCAGCAGAAGGAAGCAGAACCACAGAAATTAAGCAAAGTAAAACAAAACCAAATAAAGCCACACGGGTACATTGACAGTCAACTAGAAGGAGTGATTTAGGGAAACTGTCCAGAAAAGAAGCTTTGAGACCTGGGCAGCAGGAGGAGCAGATCCAGCCTCTGCCGAAGCGGGGCCCGAAGGAGAGGCGGGGGCGGGGAGGACGAGGCAGCTTCCAGAGCCGCGATGGCTGAGGGTCCCCCTCCTGCACTGATGAAAGGCTGCGCAGATGGGAAAAGCAGATCCGTGGGAACGCAGCCCCTCACAGACCCATGGAACAGTTGCCAACGGCAATTCAAAGAGAAAAATCTTAGCTGCCATCGGAGAGGAAAACCGGTGCTTCCACACGCTGCTGGGGGGAATGTGGATTGGTATATCCTTATGGGAGGTGGTATTTTTGCACAACAGGTATAAGTCTTAAAAAAAAAAAATACACAAACCCATTTACTTGTCGCATTCACTTCCAGAAATCTGTCCTAAGAAAGCAGTAACTGATGTGTATGAGGATTTGAGTTCAGCAGTGTTTGTAACGGCAAGAACGAACATGGGAAGAGTCTGAATTATTTCTAAACAAACAAATACACATAAACCATGGTACTGACTGTAAGTCAGAGTGGGACCCAGCCATAAAAAATTAGGCTTGAAAGAGTATTCAAGGATGCAGAAGGATGAACAGGACTGAGTCACGTGCTTATTAACGTCAAGAGAGAGCAGATGGCAAGCCACGTGCTTACGCTGACCCTGCGTGTTCCCGTGTGCTCACATGTGCATGTGTGTGGTGTGTGTAAGTGGGGAGATTTTACGGTTGCACTAGTTCTCTCTGGGTCGTGGGGACACTATGATTTGCATTGTTTCGTGTGGTTCCTGCCGGCATTACCTGCAAAAAACATGTATTCATATCATCGTAATAAATGCATTACCCCTGTGCCCCTTGGAGGCTCCATGTTGGCCAGACCACTAAGAGCAGGGGTGAAGAGTGGAAGTTTCAGCGCCCGCAACAGCTTAGCTGCAAACCCTGCTCAGTCACCTGCCCCCCGAGACAAGAGCGAGTCACTTAGCCAGGCTGAGGCTTCATTTCCTGACCTGCCGACCTCTCCAGGCTGGGGAGGGGAGCATTAAATGCTATAACTTAGCATGGAGCCAGGCACAGTGTCGGTGCAAATAAATATGTTGATTAAAGAGACCAACAGTATTCTGAGTATGATTCAGCAGCTGTAGTTCTATGTCCCGTGGAACTAGCCTTGCTACACGTCTGCTGCGGGGGGACGCCAGATGGGCAAGTGGAAGAGAAGAGCCTGAGAAGAATGCTAAGAAGGGCCCAGCATGTACGTGGGGAGTAGAGCCCTGAAGTGTGGATGGAGTTCAGGTTCAGTGTGCTCTGGCAGGATGAGGTCTTGGAGCCGATCATTTTCTGAAGGTGTAGCTGTGGGTGGCTTGTGCGGCCACGGAGGCATTGTCATTCATGTGTTCTGTGCTATATAGGGAACCAGAGTCCTGTGCAAACTGGTAATGCAAAGTGCGTGTGACTGAGGGCTTCGAGCAGCCAGGCAGGTAAGGCTGGGGAACGGGGGAGGACCCCCAACCTGAGGAGGCCTGTGGAGACTCTGTCGTACCCCAGTGGCCTCCCCCCCGGGGACCTGGACTTCCCAGTGCCACGGCCTGCCGCACACCCCACATTCTCTAGGGTTTCCCGAGCAGTGGCCCAGCCCTCGGTGGATGGGGTGGGGTTTGAGCAGGTCCTTGCTGAGAACACTGGCCCTGGCCTCCACCACGACTGCTCCCCAGGTATCTGGTGCCTGATCCCCTTCGCGTAAAAGGCCTGAGTCAGACTGCATGCCGTTGGGCTAAAATTCACAGAAAACTGCACTGAGCTATGCTTGAAACAAAATACAGATTTTTTTCTTTCTCCCACGATGTATAATAGAGCGCCTGTGTTTTAGGCCAGAAGAGCGGAGAAGGATGAGAGCCAAAGGCCCTGTCGTCCGAGTCATCCCCCTTTTAAGAGCAGTCGTTGACTGAGTAAAGCCCCCGGTTGTGGCCTCGAAGGTATCAGGTCCCCATACCTGGAACCTGCAAATAAAACCTTGTATGGACAGAGGGTCTTCGTGGATGGAGTCAGGTGACGGGTCGTGGGCTGCGTGATTGTCCTGGCCTCTCGGGCGGGTCCTGAATCCATCGCGAGTGTCTGTAGGAGAGCAGGGCAGGGGCCGTGACCACAGGGGCCGAGATGACAGCATCGCAACCCCCCTCCCTGCCTGAGGCGCGGCGGCCACCAGCAGCTGGAGGAAGCAGGGAACAGGTCCTCCCCTGGAGACTTCGAGGGGAGCGGCCGTGGCGAAGCTTCCGCCGTGGCCCAGTGACTCCGATGTTGCACCTTCCGGCCTCCAGAACGGCCAGAGAATAACTGCTGTTGTTTTAAGCCGCCCAGTTTGTGCTGACTTACTGCGGCCACCGTGGGCCTCGAAGGCACAGGCTTTCCCCCAAAGACGTGCCGAGGCCTCTCTTTATTTCTCACGGTGTCACGCGTCCCCCTCACCCCCGGGACGAGCCCCAGCGGCCAGGAAGGCTGACTCGGGGCTCCGTTCAGCACCGTTCAGGTTCTGTGAATCAGAAGGCAGTTCAGCGGGTTTGAGTTGGGGAGATGGTTGTCCCATCCTCCCATCTCCGGGACGGCTCCCAGGTTCTTGACAATGGGGGGGACTCGAGGAACTTACAGCTTGAGGGAGAATTTGCGTCCTCGAGTTCTCCCGACTCAACACTGTGGTGTGAAGCTGAGAGGAAGCCCGAGGCCGCTGACGGGGGAGAGTGGACGGACCCTGCCCAGCCCCGGGGCCCGGTGGGGAGGGGGCAGACGAGGCCGGGGTGTCGACGTGAGGCCGGCGGAGGGCGATGCTGGGAGCCGAGAAGCAAGCGCCCTCCTCCCGCTGCCTCGCACGTCCCCTTCCCCTCGCTGTCCGTGCCTGGGCTGGACTCAGGGGTCATGTCCAAGCAGACGTCACGGTGACAACGGAGGAGGGAGAGGGGACTCCCCCAATCTCCTGAAAGGCCCGAGTGGCAGGAATGTGACCGGCAAGGAACGGCAGCCAGATCTCGGGGGACGATGCAGCATGAGTGAGGGTCGGCCTGGGGTGGGGTCCGTGTAAACACCATCCGTCCCAGAGACATGGGAAACCCTTCCTTCGGTTTTCAGACCCCGGTCTGGCAGCTGCCGCAGTGTGAGCTGTGGTCAGCCCGGCCAGGGCCACCATGGCTGCGGAGGCCAGGAGGCCCGAGGGACCTGAATGCACGCAAGTCCCCTCCTCTGTCTGCCACGCCAAGGTCATGGCCAGCTCCGCGTGGCCTCGTCTTGCCCAGGAGATGGGGGAGGGGCTCAGCCCTGGTCGTCTGCCTGTGTGAGCGTAGGCTGTCCTGAGAGCCCATGAACGGGGGAGCTAAGTGCCATTGAACTTCACGCCGTTCTCCAGGCCCATGGCCCATTGGAGGGAGGCCCATTACGAAGACAGGCTCGGTCCCAGAAAATAAAGAAGCCTCACTGTCTTTGCACATCTGAGTGTCGAGAGTGGGCCCGCGGTGCTGGGCATCTGCTGGGTGTGCACAAAGCGCCGGCCGCTCCCTGGGCAATGTCGTTTTCCCCTCAAAGCCCGCCCCCCCAGGTGTGGATGACTCTTCCCATCTCACAGCTGAGAACCCAGTGTTCATCCTTTGTCCAGAGCCGCCGTGTTTGCTGGGTGCAGGCTGAGCTGCTAAGGGAGGGGCCCCTGCTCCAGCACCTTCCGGGGCACACGCTTCCTTCTCCTCTCTGCCTGCCCAGAATGAGCCGGCCAGGCTGCCCCCCGATTCCCGGTCACGACTCCCCCAGCAGGGAGGGGACCTTGTGCTCACGGCCCGCTGGCCTGAGGTTAAGCATGTTGCCGCCCTTACCTCCTAGAGGGTCCCAACTCTAGCTGCTGAAACAAAACACCACGGTCGAGGCAGTGTAAACAGCAGGCATCTACTTCTCACTGTTCCAGCGGCTGGAGGTCGAAAATCAAGGAGCTGGCAGATTCGGTGTCTGGTGAGGGATTGCTTCCCGCAAAGACCGACGGACAGTCAGTTCCCTGGGTGCCCTCGCGGGGGACAGTCAGCACGTGAGGGAGCGGTGGTTTCTCCCTCTCCTTACAAGCGAACCGATCCCACCATGGGTACCCCCCAGGACCTCATCTGAACCTAGACACCGCCCAAAGCATGCTGGGGGCTGGGACATCAGCACATGCCTTTGGTGGGCGACACGGGAGTCTGGGGGAGGTGGCTGGGCTGCCGAGCGTTCGAAGGCGTTAGCTGCCCATGCAGGCGGACCCTGCCCCGCGTGTGTCTGTGGCCCCAGATGACCCTCCCCTTCTTGCTCTTGCTCTGCCCCAGCCTGTGTCTGTGGCCCCAGATGTCCCCACTTGGACGCACGCTGGCTGCTTCCCAGGAGGAGCGACGTCAGCATGAACTTCTGGGAGAACACGGCCCAGCCCAAGGCGCATCTGTTCTTTGTAGCTCTCACGTCCTCACGCCCAGCACGGAGCCCCCTTTGCAGGGACGTGAGCCGGTATTTAGAGCATGAAGGGCTGACTTGACTCCAAGCTGCCGTGGTGCTGAGTTATTGAGCCACCAGCGACTTGAGAACTCCGTGTGAGAGCTCCTGCCCTGGACAGACGCCCTCAGGAGATGCGCAGACATGGGGGGAGCTGCCGACCCCCACGCCCGTCTGACCACACTTGCCACGTTCACAGGAAATGGAATCCGCCCGGTCCTCCTAAGAGCTGCAGAGGACCCCGAAGGGGGCCTTCTTCCTACCGGAGCTGCCGGTGACCGAGCGCTGGGCAGGCAGGAGGGGTCTCCCCCCAAGACAGGCGAGGGCACCCAGTCTGGACAATGCATGCCAACAAAGGGACAGGGATCGCCTGAATTCAATTCCACAGCGTTCTCTGGGCACCGGTGGGGGGGCAGGACAGCCCCTCTCGCTGCTGTGTTTGGTGGGAAGCGGCGAGCGGCCCCACGGCGGGTGTGACGTGTCCCCTTCTTGTGCTGGCGATGATGAGCCGGCCGCCGGGAGGGAGGCTCATGCTCGCAGCCCAGGCTTCTGCCTGGAATATTTAAACCCCGAACTCCAGTCGCCCAAAATGTAATCACATGTTAAATTATGGAAGGTCTCCCGTCTCCGCCGCTGTCGAGAATGGATGGGCTGCGGCGATTCACGAAGCCGGCACATCCTTCACTGTCCGGCGAGAACGTTCTTGCATAAGTAGTGAACGGCGCACCGTCCGGGGAGTCCAGCAGAGCCCCCAGAGCTGCCTCGTCTGTTAGCCCGGGACAGTGACCTCCCACTGGGGGCACGGCCGAGGGCACTGGGGGTGGGGAGAATGGTGCCGTCCACTGAGCGGAGCCTGCCTGGTCAGCGTGGACAGTCCACACTCGCCTCCCGCCTCTGTCTGTGGGCGGGGTGGACGGCTGTACTGAGCCAGCCTCTTGTCAGGGGCCTACCCACCCCGGTTAGGTTTTAGCGGCGTATTTAAGATGATGTCGGTCTTGGACAAAGCCCCCTGCCTTACACATTGCCAGCTCCTTGTTTGGGTCCGCCCAGCCCTCCCTCACACAGCACCGCAGGCTGGGGGCTTACAGAGCACACATTGAATTCTCACGGTCCCGGGGGTTCGAAGTCTGCGATCGGGGTGCTGGCAGATTCCGTCCCCAGTAAAAACCCTCTTCCTACCTGGTAGGGTCGTGCTTCCTGGCTGTGCCCTCGCATGGTGGGGGGAGAGAGGGGGGTCTCTGCTCCTTGTCTTGGAAGGGCACAGTGCCAGCAGGGGCTCCCATGGCCTCCCCGAACATGACTCATCGTCCAGCCCCACCTCCTAACCCCATCACATGGGGGTCGGATTTCCAGGGACACAGACGGGCAGTCACAACCCTCCTCTCTTCCTGGCCATCCCCAGTGAGTTGTCATTCTCCGTGGCAGGTGGAAACTCGTCACGTCCTGCCCCACTCACCCCTACCCAGCCTGGGAACAGTCAGAGACGCAGGTGACAAGGAGGTGGGACTAACCTCTCTCTTACGCAGGAAGCTAGGGCCCCAGGGGACAGTCCCTTCCCTGTCTCTCCGGGCTTCCAGAGGCCACTCGAATCTCTGCCCG
The DNA here is from genome assembly GCF_020171115.1 of Neogale vison. Taxonomy (NCBI): domain Eukaryota; kingdom Metazoa; phylum Chordata; class Mammalia; order Carnivora; family Mustelidae; genus Neogale; species Neogale vison. Next base: position 3,359,452 of record NC_058092.1, on the reverse strand, counting down.
CCCCCCTCCTGTCCTCCGTCTCCCGCCTTCCTGATCCCCATTTGCCCGTATGCGCCCCTGTGATGACGTTGTGATGACATCGGCCCCCCCGCTGTCGTAGAGCACCCAAGTCCTTCACACTGTAGCTGTCCTTTGTCCAAGTAAGCTCCCACGTCCGTCGGCCCCTTGCTGAGGACGCGCCTGTCTCTGGGGCCATCCCTCTGCCGGGGCACAGACCTGTCCTGGGGTTGGGGTGTGCGGCCGTGAACAAGCACAGATCCCTGCCCGCACGGGCTCCCGCTGTCGTGGAATGTCCCTGCCACGCGGCGGGCATGGCGGGGTGAACACCAGAGCAGCTGCGTCCCGCGAGGCCTTCCGGGAGGACGAAACGCCCTCCATCCGCGACCCGCACAGGAAGCACCAGAACAGACCCGTGGCCAGAGTGACTGAGCGACTGAAGCTTAAGTTTTATGTTGTTTTAGTGAATGAGAACGCCGGCGTCGGCAGGAAGCTGTTAGCCCCCGAGGCCGCTCCGCACCGCCCGCCTGGGTCTCCCCGCGGGTTCCCCTCCCGGCCTGATCCCGGTCGGGTCTGCGTCCCCTCGACGCAGGACACAGTACGGCAGTGCTCGCCGGCTCCCGGGGCCTCTCTCCCTTTACTTTCCGCCTGTTTGCTGAAGCAGACACTTGTATTCTGACATTTTCCCCTGGACTCTTTCCCGTAGTGAGACATATGAAATCAATATGTCCTAAGTCTGCCAAAACCACAGTTTAAACAAATCTTTTCCTCATCGCCTTTCCAATTCAGAAAGCCCCACTGTGGTGTCCGATCCCACCAGAACCGTCTCCCAGGCCTGGTCTCTGCACACGGCTGCCCGCCCGCCGTCCTCCCCGACCCACGGCCGTCTGCTAAGGCTCGCGGGCTGTAGGGCCGGGCTCCCTCCCGCACGCTCTGCAGATTCTCACCCGTTAGTTCTTCACCAGTCGCGTACCACACGTCGTTCGCCCCGTTTTCACAGGTGAAGAGACTGAGTTACGGAGCGGCCGAGGGACAGCCTGAGGCCCGCGGCAGAGGGGACAGAGAGCCGGGACCCGCACCCAGGCCGTGACGGGGGTGCGCTGGCTCGCTGGGCTCCTCCCCGAGCTCTGAGCCCTACGCGTGTCTGTCGGGGCCCCAGCTGCTCCTGCACCGACACAGAGGGCGGCCCTTGAAAGCTGTGTCCCCTTCTCTGCCCTGTGAGCTGTCCAGAGTTCCTGTCCCGCTTCCTGCCGCTGTCACCGTCCTCAAAAAGGGAGACCCCGTGGCTCTGGCCTTCAGCCTTGTCTGCGGCTTTAAACCCATCCTGGCTCCTGCTCCTTCCGGGCGTGCCGTCCCTCACCCTCTGACCTCGGATCTGAGACCCCAGAACCCACCCTCTTAGGACCCCGTCACCTGCACACAGCGGCTTTCCTCCCGCCTGCTGCCCTAACCAGGCTGGGCGTCCTCACTCTCCTGGCTCCCCTGAGAGCACCGAGCCCTGGAAGCTCCCATTCCCCCTTCCCGTGGGCCTGGCACCTTCCCTAAGGTCTCCCCCTACCTCCCAGGGGACCCATCTGCTGGAATCCCGCCTCTGCGTGTCCGACCACCTTTTGTTTTCCTTCACCGTGGCTGTGTTTTTGAGAGAGCTTGGAGGCATGTTTTCCAGCTCCCCGCTTCCCCCGAGCAAATCCGGTTCCCAGAGGCAGAAAGTGCACGGCCCAAGCTCCCACCTTCTCTGCCTCGGGTCTGCAGCTACCTGCGCCCCGTGCGTCTTCCAGAGGATGCTCAGCGCTCCCCAGCCTCCCTCAACACCTTCCCCGGCCTTCCGCAGCGTGGGCAGCACCCGGGCCTCAGAAATCAGAAGCCTTGATCAGAACGTATGTGACTGAGACTCCAGGGTCTGCTTGAGACAATCTGAGAGGGTGAGCGGTGGGGACAGGTTGGTGACAGGTTCCTCTCTTTAAAGCCCCCTCCGCGTGCTCACCGTGTGCTGAGGGGCCCCGACCGGTCACAGCCGGAGTCCCGGGCTGGCTCAGTGCAGGGAGAACGTGGCTGTTCTGCGCTTTAACTCCTGCCGCCCTGGCCTGCCGCGGCCTCAGGAGTAGCTACGGGCCTGTGTTAAAGCCTCCGTCAGCTGCCGGGACATGCCAAGGCCAAGATCTGGCAGAGCCCGAGTGGACACCGACCTGAGGCCCCGCGTGGCGCCTCCCAGGCCTCACCCCCAGCCCTGGCCGCCTGCAGCCTTGGAGTTTCCACAATGTCAGAAATGCATGGGGGGCAGGAGGGAGGATGCCAAGGCCGCGGTCCGCCTGCTCGGATGGGTCTCCGCCGTGTCCGTGCTCCCAGATTTCCTGCTCAGCCTGTTCCATCCGGTCCTGGGAAAGCAGCAGGTGACAGTCTCCCCCAAGACCCCACCCTGGGTTCAGAGCTGGACACAAGAACTAAGTAGGTAAAGGGTGAAAGGAAATCATCCTCACTTCCGGCAAGGCTGTTGGAGAAGGAAGACCGGGGTTGGGGGGTTGCCAAATGGACTTGCTCCGAGCCCCAGGCACCCGGTGCGACCCAGGTCAGAGCCCCCTGCCTGAGTTTATGAGACAGTGCAGAAGAGGGCTCCGGGATCTGTCCCCTCTGCCGGCAGGACGGGAACCCCCACGTCCACTTGCTTCCCCGTGCTAGGCTGACTAGCGCCTGCGCGCATGGCTGCCCACGCCGTGACCCCCCAACCCAAGAATACACGATCTCCCAAGGCAGAAGAGACTTTGCAGGTGGGATGAATCAAGGACCTTGACACAGAGATTTTCCAGAGGGTCCACGGTCACGGAACGGTCCTCACGGGGGAGAGGCAGGAGGGTCAGCGTCTGCGGAAGGTGACATGAAGGCAGAAGCCCGGGTCCGAGGCAAGAGGCCGTGGGCCACGGGTGCGGACACAACCAGAAACTGGTAAAAGCAGGGACGTCTCTCCCCGGAGCCTCCAGCCCTGCTGACCCGCATCCGGGTCTCTGGCCTCCAGATGTATGAGATAAAAAATCTGCATTGGATCGAGTCCCGCGTCGGGCTCTCTGCTCGGCGGGGAGCCTGCTTCCTCCTCTCTCTCTCTCTCTCTCTCTCTGCCTGCCTCTCTGCCTACTTGTGATCTCTGTCTGTCAGATAAATAAATAAAATCTTTTAAAAAAAAATCTGCATTGTTCCAAGCCACGACCTTTGTAGTAATTCGTTACAGCAGCAACAAGAAGCTGGAGGGACACGGAAACTCACGGACAAGCCACGCCTCCTTGTCTGGATGTGCCGGAGGCAGAGCGAGGCCAGGAAGAGCCATCGCCGTGGAGAAAGCAGGGTGAGGGGGAGAATCACGTCCCATCCTCCCCGACCGGGGACAGTGGGTCTGGCTGCTTGAACAGAAGGAAACCAAGGCCCCAGCGTGAGTGGTTTCCAGGTCCGGACAAAGCAAAGCAGGGGAGGCCCCAGGCTTGCTGGTACGCTTCTGCCTCTCCACACGGCCGGGCCAATGACGTCCCCTCACGGCTGGCCTCGGGGAGGCGGAGGTCCAGGCAGCGGGTTCAGGCATCCGGGAGGAGAGGCAGAAGCTCCTGGTCACAAGGTCGGGCAGACCGGACAGTGCACGCTGGCTCTGCCCACGGGTACCGGCCGCTCGATACTCATCCTGACCTGCTCATGCCTCTTGATGGCGTGAGTCTGTTCCCACCTACGGACGTCCGCTGCCAAGTCAACGGGGCGTTTTGCTTTCCCATTTGGCAGGGAGAGCAGGACACGGAAACCAATTCAATGCGGTGGCCCCGCGTGACCCTGCCGGTCACCCTTGCCGTGTCTTCCCCAGGAGGACGTCCGCATCACCACCATCTGGTTTGCAGGGAGAAGGGGCTGGCGCTTTGCTCCGGTGATGGCATGCCCTCGTGGCCTCGTGCGCCGGGGCAGAGCGGGAGCGCATGCACACAGTCGAACACACGTGTTGCTCAGCTGCTGGGCAGAGGGCAGGCTTGGGAACCCCAAGGCCCTGGTTTGAGTGTCCCCTAGTTGCTGCAGACTCTGAGCGTGTGTTGACCTCTTCTACGTCGGGTGGGGGGGGGCTCACAGCTGCGTGGAGACAGTGACCCGCAGCCTGGGAGCCCTGCTGGAATGGGAATGGGAGGGGCTGGGGAAGTTTTGCTCCCAGGACCTGCCTCCAACCCCCACACCGGTCCCCCCACGTCCCATGCGGACATCTAACCACCCACTGTCTTTAGCATCACTTAACCCTTTCTTGGGTGTGACCCTGGGAGGACCAGGTTTTGCCCTTTGGGTATCAAAGATTGAAAGGATAGCAGTTGAAAGAACATCAGAGACCCCCTACGTGGGGTCATTTCTCCCTCTGCTGCCCTCCCGAAGGCAGGGCTTTGCGAACGGTGCTTGGGAGTCCCTTCGGATGTTAAGATACGGGTCCTGACTCGGTAGGTCTGGGGCAGCGTGTGACAGTCTGCTTGGCTGAACAGGCCCAGGTTGGTGCCAGGCCAGGGATCTCGCTTTGTGTAGCGAAGTCCTAGGGAGGTTGGTGCTGGAATTACCACGCTGGTCGGGGCGCTTCTTTGTCTTCGTGACCCTGGGACCCGACACAGAGCCCCTGCTTAGTCGAGACCGAGACACATTTCTGTGGGCAGGTGGGGGGCAGCTGGAATATTTCCAGAGACACAGCGGACCCCGAGCAGGTATATGAGGACAGAGGGGGCCCTGCCCCTTTAGGGTGGATATGATTTGCCCCCCCCAACCCTGGCTTAGAGAATTCAGAGGCTCAGCCAGTGTCGGACACCTTGCCCCCTGTCCCCTGTCCCCAACTGTCCCACCTGCTCCTCTTTGTTACCTGGAGGTGCCTCTCGCCCAGGCACCATCCTGACTCTCCCTTTCCCCCGGTGAGTAGGTCTGGAAAAGCTACTTGACTTTTCTAAGCCAGACTGTTTATCTTTAAAGGGATGGCTCTCCTTATCTCTAAGGGACGCCGTGGGAACCACAGGGACAGTGTGCTAAGCACAGGGCTGAGGGTGTGAAACCCCCTTTTTGCAGGCAAGCCATTTATCTTGGATGCCTTGCCCAACACCTATCTGAACCCAGGCAACTCCAGATTCAGGAATCACCTGGGGATCTCCTCCACCTGGAAGCCTGCCCTGATTTCCCCAGGATGGATCAAGTGCTCTTTCTCTCCGGCCACTGAGGCTTGCGTCATTCCTGCAGGCCAGTGACAGGGCTTCTGCAGGCCTGTCATGACGGTCTGTGTCCTTAACACCCAGCTCAGCACCTGGCCCTTAGGGAAGGCTCCTTAGTGAAGAACCAACAGAGGACCGGACTTCCCCGGGGAGCTTTGCCTCGGGAAGTAGAGAAACAGGGAAGAAGTTGAGGCAACTGGCAGGATTGAGGCCCCTGGTACTCCTGGGGATCATTAAGTAGCTCCCAGAAGAGAAGAAGCAGGTACTGGCTCTGTTTCAGCTCTAGGTTTAAGGAAGAAGCATTAGAGATACTCATTGTTTCTTTCTAGTTTGACCCACTTGCTTCCCTAGGACCAGGCCACCCTAAAACTTATCCAGAAATGGGGACTGAATTTTGGCCGTCATGTCTTCTGTGCTGATTTGGGGAATCCAAAACTGTCAGGCATCATACAAAGAATGTGGCATCCTTCAATCTCTCCCAACACTGTTAGGAAGGACACTTCTCCTGGCAACCTCCTATTCATCCTTCAAGACCCAACTCAAACTGCCCCTTGTCTCCACCCAATGTATATGAGACCCTCTGCATCTCCTGGTCCTCTCAGAACAAGTTAAGGGCTTCTGTGCCCGTGATCCCCACCATATAGGAAACCCCTGAAGAGCAGAAACCAGATCTTAAATCTTCAGGCCTTTACTAGGGTTTGGTACACAGAAGTTGCTCAATCATTGTTTGAATAAAGGATGTTACTTTGTGCCTTCTGCTATCTGCCTGACGGGCACGAGATGAATCCCTTCTCTTTATGCGGTTCCTGCTGATCAGATTTTCAAAAGCTCCTGTCCTGTCCCTCGGGCCCCCAGACACGCCCACACAGTCAGCTCCTAGGGGTGCAGGGCCGGGGTGGGGGGCCTCCAGAGTCAGCCCCTGGCATCCCTCCGACGCGCTCATGCAGATGGAGGTTTGGAACGCAGTCGGGATTGATTTTCGTCTTTATGATTTAGGCAGCGATTGATTTTCTCAGGTAGAGGCTTTGCACTTAATGAAGTGGAGGCAGCTCAGCTCCGTCCAGACAGGATTCCGTGCAAGGACAATTACCCTTCTGGTGACAGCTTCTCTCTTCTTAAAATATATATAACGCAATGAAAATAACTCAGCCGATGAGGCGAGATATGATATGAAGTGGGTGGTGACATTACAGGGCTCTGCGTGCCATCCTCTCTCCACTGGGGGAAGACGTTGTCAGAAGGATTGTACTATTATTGGTGTTTTGTTTTGTTTTTTAAACTTGGGGAGAAGTGCACCATGTTGATGTAGAACAAAGGAACGAAATAGCTAAGTGAGCAGGAGAACGTTTTAGATTTGCTTTTCTTTAGCGGAAGCGTAAGAGCTTGGCAGAGACCGAGACCCTGCCCCAGCCCCCGCCCCCCGCAGGATTTGAGGCTCTTTCTGGAGACGAGTGTTGTTGGAAATGTTCTTTTTCCAGAAAACGGGGGATATTTGCTTTCACACTTCTCATCTCATCTCTTCTCGGTGAAGGACCTGTGCCCTTTGGACGGGTGTTTTATCTGAAGTCAGTCCCTGAGCTCGTTTCTCTCCGGGGGTTCATCCAGTCCCGTTCGTCCCATTCGCGGGGAACATCCGGGTTTTAGTACTGAAATCGTGCCCCCCAGAAGACCCCTCAGTGTCCAGGCGAACTGGGACGGTTGGTGAGCGGACCCTCGGACAAGCTCCCGAGAGGGAGGGAGCGAGAATGACGTGAGTGTCCCCGACGCAGGTAAGCAAGGTGGGGTGAGGACACAGGGTGGCGGGAAGTTGGCCCCTTGCTCGGATCTGGGATGCACCGGCGGAACAGCTCGGATCTGGGATGCACCGGCGGAACAGCTCGGATCTGGGATGCACCGGCGGAACAGCCAAGCGTCCTCAGGAAGTAGCTAGACCTGCATGTACTCGGATCTGCAGGACGATGTGGTTTGGAGAGAAGAGACCTAGCAGAGGGCCGTCCAGCGCTGTGGTCTGAGCGTCAAGAGGTGCCTGAGGGGCTCCAGACTTGGCTCCTGCCTCAGGGTCCAGGAGCCCCATCAGGTGGGATCACAGGAGCTGCTGGACTCAGGTCCCTGTGCTGCCCCACGGCTGTCATCCTTGTCCTCCAGAGACAGGAGCCCTGCTCCAGAGCTGTGACGTCTGACCCCGGCGTGGGGGTGGGGGCTGTGTGGAGGACCAACTGTCTCCCGCTCTCCCCTTCTCCCCTTGCGTCTGTCGTCATGAAGCCTCTCAGGAGACAGACGTGCATGAAGGTGAGGGCGTCAGAGATGACCCCAAGTCAGCGCTAACTCTGTGCCATGAGGAGCGCCTGAAGCGAGCTGGGGGGCTGATCCCTCTGTCCAGTTACTCGTGTATTACACGGGCAGTGCTGGTGTGACGCGGACCCCAGATGGGCAAGGGTTGACTTGTGCCTGGAGCCTCCGCCAAGCGGTGGGTGTAGCTACCACGGAGCGGGAAGGAAGGTGTGGGGAAGGAGGGGCTGGTGCCCCGTGTTAGGCTCTGGGGACGTGGGGGAGCAGACAGGAGCATTTGGGGTCCGTGAGCAGACCAGTTTGGAGGAAGGTGAGTTTGGAGGGGTGTGTGGGCCTCCACGAGCACAGCCCCAAAGGTCAGAGAAGTCAGTCTCATTCTCTTACAGGATGTCATGTGTCATTAGGGTGACTGGCCTTCCCAGTGTGCCTGGGACTGAGGGGCTCCCGGGGTGTGAACACACTTTCAGGGCCAAAGCAGCTGTTTTGGGCACACGAGGCCAACCGAGCTGGTTCACCCCATGAATCTCCCGATCCTTCTTCAGACAAGGAGCAGATGAGCAGAGAAGTCTCCAGCACCTGACGTCGGTACCTGCGCTCCTTCCAGTGTCTCTCGGGGAGGGCACGGTGCTGCCGTGGAGGTGGGGGACGGGGGTGGGGCTTCCGGAGCCAGGGGCTGGGGAGGCCCTGGCCATGTGCTGACCGTGGGGGGCTCACTGGCTGCTGGTGGGTTTGCCGCCCTCCCTCACCCCTCGGGGGCAGTAGTCTCTGTTCCTTCTCCACCGAAGGCATCAGGGAACCTACGCCTTCTGCCTCTGAGTTACCGGGTCTGGTTGTTACCAACTTTCTTGAAATGAGAGTCGCGAGGCCGGAATGGCCTACGGGACGGTTGAGAGGTTTTAAGGAGATTGCGCCAATTGGAGCCCTAATTAATGTTTGTTTTACGATGTTCCAGGGAATGATCGCTCGATAAGATAATGCAAATAGAATTTTAAGAAAAGCGTATGTTCAATTTAAACAGTGGGCATAAACAGACGCACGGCAAAGCAGCCTGTTGGAAGAAGTTATTAGAAGGAGGGATATTGTTCCTTCTGCAATCTGCGCTTGGTAATCGCTTCATTAGTTGTAAACAGACGCAACTGGGTGTCTGGTTCCCAGCTCCCGCAGGAACGGGGTCAGGGAGGGGAAAGGCCCTCAGGCACCGGTGCTTCTGCCGCAAGCTCCTGGCATCAGGCTGCTGGATGTGTCGGGCAGCAGGAGCTTGGGGTGCGGGTGGGGAGGGCGGCTCCAGGCTCGGGTCTGGACAGTCAGGGTCTCTGGCCCCAGGGGATCAGGGCATCCCAGGGGGAAGGAGCCCAGGGAGTGGCATGGCCCAGAGCAGTCTTCAAACCTTCTATAGCTGCTCTAACAGAGACCACACACCTAGTTCCCAAATCGACACAGTTTACTCGTTACCTTACTATTCTGGAGGTCAGGGGTCCCCCGTGGGTCTCACCGGGTCACCGTTAGGTGTGCGCAGGGCCGTGTTCGGTGCTGGAGTCGGTCTCATGCTGCCGTGTCTCTGTTCTGCCGCCTTGGCCCCTGTCTTCCCACTCAAGGACCTTGTGATGCCACTGGGCCCACCCAGAGCTTCCAAGACAAGCTCCCAACTCAGGGTCATCTGCTTGACAAACTTGATGCCCCCCAGTGCCTCAGTTTCCCTCTACCTGGCGTGTTCACAGGTTCTGGAGATCAGGGCGTGGACATCTCTTGGGGGACCTTCCTCCTCCTCCCACGGGCCATGCACACATCTTGCCTCCGAACACGCCCAGCTTGCTTTTATTCATCTACTATTTACTTACTCAAAAAAGAGGCACGGAAGGTTCTGGAACAGGGGAGTCTGAGGTTCGGTCTCAGCAACGTCACTAACTCAGTGTTCAGCCCTGGGCTGTACGGACTCAGCCTCTCTGAGATGCAGGTTACCGTCCTGCCGGCAGTGGGGAGGCCCGGGGGCCCGACTGTGTCCCGCTGGGGAATGAGACACGGAGCGGACCGGGAAGAGCGTCAGAAAGCACAGATTCCGTGCAGCGAGCTGCGCGTCCCCAGCCTTTCTGCTACCGAGCCTTGTGAGCGTGGTGTCTCCGAAGCCTGAGCTCCACCCGGTCTTCAGCAAGAGAAGCCCCACGGGTCTCCAGAATATCCTTTCCATCTGCCGGGTCCCATCCCACCCCCCGGGGTGGGCACAGGAGGGCTTGGGATGATGAGTTCTCCCTCACATGTGGTTTGGGGTGGACGGCCAGACTCGCATCAGGTTCTCGGCCCTCCCGTGTGGGGCGCCTTCCAGAGGCCGCCACGGTCTCTGTCCTGCTGGCCCAGCGGCCTTGCGAGTCACCATTGCAGGTCTGGCAAGTACACGCATGTGTGACTCAAGCCCTACCAAGATTCAGATCCCCAGGATCGTTGTCTCCGGCCTCGGCCTCGGCCTGGTTGGCCCAGTGGGGCCCAGTGGCCAGCATTTTTAAGGTCACAGGCGAGGTTCGCCTGTCCCAGAGCTCCACGCGCTTGGGCTGTGCCCTGTGGGGTCGTGTGGATCCACACTTCAGCCCTCTGTATGGCTGACGAGTATTCCATGGGGACCAGGCTGGTGTGCTCGTCCGTCCTCCTGCCGACGGCCCCCCCGGCTGCTGCCGGCCCTCGGTCGTGCTGTGTAAAGCACCCGCGTGCACTGGTGGGAAACACGTCCACGGGCCGCTCGGTTCCTGGTGCTTCAGCCCCACACTGCGCCTGTTCATGACGAGGCTCCGGCAGAGGCCGCGGGAGGGACAGAGCCCCACGGCCATGTGGTCTAAGGGAAGTTGCTGGTGTTGGGATGGGAAGGGGGTGCCGGGGACTCGTCTGCAGGCCAGGCGGGAGTGTCCCCCCAGTGCCAGGTTCCGATGTGAGGGCTGCGACCCCCTGGGCCCCTGTCCAGTCTCCTGGCCTGGGCTCCGGGCCTCGCTCCGAGTTTGCTTATGTGTTTATGAGCCCCTGCAATCGCCGCTTCCGGCACGCTCGTTACTTAACAATGGAGCAGTAATTGTGGGATAATTGGGCTGCAATGAAGGAGCAGCCAGGGTCTGTGCAGTAAGAGGATAATAAAAACCAGGGTTTATGGGTTCTGTTCCTGGCAAGATTTATGGCCTTAATATTGCAGCGTGTAACTGATCATTTCCCGCTCGGCACGGCCCGGGACTTGCACTGAGACCCTCAGCCGGCTCAGGGGTGATCAGGGAACAGGAAGCAGCGCCAAGCCGGGTGGCTTCCCGGCTAAGATCCGTGGATTCAAACCTCTTTCATCTTGGATGGGAAGAGGGAGGCAAGGAAGGACCTCGCTGCACCGTCCCCTCCTTCCAGTCTCTGGTGACCGCGTGCAGGGCCCCTGACTTTCCCAGACCCCCACCACACCCTGGGCCTCTACTCGGAGCTCTGTCCTCTAAGTCTTCTGAGCGGACCCCTTGTCTCCAGTTTGTTCCAAGGTGTGAAGTGTCGGAGCCGGAAGGCCTGGGAGGCCACTGAGCACCCCTCCCCGCGGCCCCCAGCCGCTGAGCACCCCTCCCCGCGCCCCCGCCCCCAGCCACGTTAGACCAGGCGCTCAGCTCCAGAGGTGGACGGGGCAGCCACAGCCCTTCTGCCAGGAGCTGCATGAGGGGCCGGGCGGGGCCGGCGGACAGCCTCTGCCCTCTCTGCGGTCTGGCGGGGCCGGCGGTGTGTGTGAGCCGTTCCGACCACAGGACTCCAAACCCGCCCGGAGAGGACGGCCAGAGGCAGAGGGCAGGCACCACGGCTGGTTCTTCTGCAGCACGAAAAGACAGTGTGATGGTGAGCAGCATCTCGGCCGGGTGAGACCAGCCTGAAGGAGGAGGCGTTCAGGTAAACAGAGGCGACTTCGGCTCTGGGGGGTGGAGAAGGGCTCGAGGAGACTCTTGTCCTGGGAATCTCCACTGCCATGTGCTTCTGTCTTTGCAGCTGGCAATGCTTGTGTCCTTCAATGGTAGGGCATCCTGGCAGGGCTCAAAGAATCACACATTTTATTGGTCTCCTCTTGCTTTTTCCAGCGCAGGGGGCAGGGAGCCAGGACCTCGGCCCCCGTGTGCTCCAGGCGTTACCTCCGTGCCCCAGAGGAGGGGACCCAGGGACTCAAGCCTGTGCCTGCACGCACAGCATGGTTCCTGGGAGTCACGTGGCAGGAAACCGAAGTCCATGTTGTGTCCACTGGGCAGAGCCGATCACTGTGGATAATGGTCCGTCCGCACCCTCGGGCTCCTGGTCAGTGACAGCTGCGTTCCCTTTCTGGGCCTCATCAGCGCACGCTTGCACTAGAACACTTTCTTAAACACACTGTGCCCCAACACAACAGCGTCCAAAAGGGCCTCACTGCTGTGTCGCATGACGTCCTGGATCCTGGTGAAAAATGGGCCACATGGATGCTCTGCTTGTCGGAGCGTACGTTAGCAGTTTAGAGGGATTTCTGTGACCATTGTCCCTCTATCATAACACTCACAGCTCTTTCAACCTTTCCTCAAATAACCTCTGCCCGCCAGTCTTCATCCCTGCATCCACCTTCTGTACTCCTCCTTCTGGTCTGTTCCATTCATTTCATGAGGATTTACCAACAGTTCACTGTGCTTTTGTCCAATATCCTCATGATAATTGTCAGTGACCAAAGAAATTACATAGATAAAGCCTCACGGACTGTCTCCACCATTGTCCTGTGTTCATTCCCTTGATGTCATTATGTTCTAACCCATCTCAGCTCCTGACCTTCCAGTCATGCATTAAACCCCGTGGGCTTCATGAGTAGAGCTGACTCTGCCCCCTGCAATATTCGGCCTCTCTCATCTATCTACTTTTCATAGTCATTGGACAACTACCCCGCTCAAAAGGACTCCAGCACAGGGTGTTGAGGAAAGTATTCTTGGACATAAATTTAATACAATTAATCTAATAATCATGGAAATTAGAAGTTTACAGAAGTAACAAATATGGGAACCTGGAGCTTATTTAAGTGAGTTTATTTAAGTGAGTTTACTCTCTGCTATGCACTATAGCCATGTGACAAGACCAGAATCAAGTTACAGGACAACTCAGTAACCACAGCTGAAGGAAATGGTCATTCTTAGGTCTGTCCAAACCTGTCCTTCTGAAAGTTTGTATTTTTTGAGCAATTAATTTGATTTCTGGGCGTCTGCCCTGAGAAAACAGTACAATGTTAGACAAAAGTGTGCAGCCCGTGTTCATCACTGTGGCTTCACGCGGTTCCTCAGTGTCCAGGGCATGTGTTCTGTGCCCCGGAAAGGGGAGTGCTGCACGGACGGGTACACTGACTACAACTTGTGCAACGGCTCACCCCGGATCTCCGTGACTTGGGCAAGGCTTGCACATTTGGCTGCAGAAGCCAAACTTGTGAACCACCGACTGAGCCGTCCTTGGTGGTTTGCTTATTACCGTGGTGGGGGTTAGCGGCTGTGCAAGGCTTTTCTCTTTATTCTAATTGCGCGCAAATGAGTCGAAGCTTATCGAGGAAAACGAGAGCTCAGTCTCTCCCTGGTGGGGACGGGAGCGGCAAAGGCAGACAGGAGGCAGGTTAAAATGGTGGATTAGGATGGGAGCGATGGTGGGAATTGACTTCTGCGTGTATGCGTGTGTCGATAGAAACAAACACAGACACATATAAGTACATAGACACACACACACACATGCATAGTCACGTCCACGTCCACACATCTGTGTGTGCTGATATCACGCAGGTTTATGACGCAGGTTTATGACTGTGTTGACCTTCATTCTGTTACGTGTCCATCATCTCTCTGCTCTGTCCCCGGGGAGGGCTCTGAAGTCCTGCCACCCCCGTTGCAGGGATCACGGCGTCCCCAGCACACAGATCTCATTTCAGAACCCTTCTCCATCCAAGGCACAGGGCTTCCTTGGAGAAAAGCCCGACTTGAGCTCTGAGGCAGCGGAAGTCTTGGACGAATCCGGACTCTGGTGTTGCATCAGACAGGAAGGAAGTACTGTGTGAGGGATGCCCTGTGAGAGGACACGGGCCGGCTCTGGGGGGGCGGCTGCTGGACCCGTCTCGGGGAACCTGCTCAACAAACTGAGAGTTTGGGTTATAGTCTGTTGAACGAAACAAAACCAACGAATCCATGCTGATCCCGGGAGGCAGACAACCCGGGGGAAGGGGAAGGTGTCCTTGCATCAGAGCCATCCCGGAGTTAGGATTCAGGGAGCCAGGGCCGGTGCTGAGCAGGTGCTGAGACCAGGGTGTGGACAGTTGTCAGCAAACAGGACATTGACGGGAACAAAGTATCTCCCCACACATCACTTATGAACTGTGGCAGCGGAGAGATCCGGTGGACACACCTTCCCTGGAAGGTCAGATTCGTCCCCAGATTTGGGACATCAGGTGCCTCCTGCCTCGGGGCAGTGAGGGGCTGTAACCTCACCTGCCCGTCGCTGAGGAGAAGGGGAACCTGGGTCTGAGTGATAAAGCACCAGCACAGGGAGCCATTCCCAAAGTAACCAGCCTTTGCTCTCCAGCAACGTCAAGGTCAAGGAGAAAGCAGCTGAGGGAACCGTCTGAGGCTGGAGAGGCTGAGGAGACAGGGAGGCAGGGGGACGGCAGGGACCTGCGGCACAGGGACGGGCACGCCCCGGGCGCGACCCACGTGTGAGTGTGTGCCGTGTGCCCCCAGGTTAAATCCGCTGCGCTGTGGCTCTGCAGGAGGATGTGCTGCTTCTCCGTAGGCACAGTGGAGGGGGAGGGACAGTGGCCACGGGGACAAGGGTGAGCCTCGGTGAATCTGGGTGAAGGCCCCGTGGGGGTTCCTGGCACCACCTTCCCTGCAGGGTTGAAATCACAGCCGAATCAGAGTCCGGGATGGACACAGCTGGCAGAGCGCCTTCCTCTAGACGAGGACCCGGGCATGGAGCAGTGTGCCCTGGTCATCATGGGTCTCCGAGGAACAGAAACACGTGGGGCCCGTCCAGACCCAGCGTGCGGGGTGTCTGGCTGGAGTGAGCCCGCAGAACCCGTCCAGGTGCGCCGGGTCCACCCTGGCCGAGAGCAGGTGCGGTTTTGCGTCTGCCAGCGTCAGAGCAGCGGGGAAGGCTTTCTGGAGCAGGTTGTCCGGGGGAAGCCAGTGGGGTGCGGACGGGCCGGCCTCCTCCCTGAGGGACGGCCAGCTCGTGCTCCCTGCTGGGCTGTCCTCTTCACTGCGACTTCCCTTCCAGTCTGCCCTCCCGCGTGGAAGGAAGCAGAAAACTACAGCTCCATCGGAGCCCTCCTGGGCCGGCGGGCGCCCGGCTGGGCTGTGAACCATCTCGCTGGTATGTTAATGCACATCTGCGGAACGCCTCCCTCTCCAAGGCCTTGGGGAGCAAATGCAATTGTTCTTTCTTTCTGCTTTTCTCTTTTCTTTTTTTCTTTTTAATGACCCCCTTGGTTACTGGCCTGGCAGCTCTGAAAGCAGAGATTCAAGAGGCTCCTGGGAGAATGAGAAAGCAAATTTCCGGGAGGGAGGGAGCAGCCGGGCAGAGGCTTGGGAACAGCAGGTGCTGTCCTGCCGGGATGCCGCAAGGGTTCGGGGAAGGGAAACCTGGATGAGCTGGTCTCCAAGGAAAGCGTGGACAGCGCTGAGCGGGGACATTGATGTGAGCCCGAGGGGGTGTTCCAGGATGGGGGAAGCCCGGAGATGGCCTTCCTGCCCAGCCTGGACCGAGACTCGCACCTCCACTGACCCCATCAGGGCTGTGCCACCCGGCCTAGCTCGGGCATCCAGAGCCCCACGCCACTGGCCAGGGGAGGGAGCAGGAGCCTTTGAGGGTGCTGTGGGACAGAGCCCTGAAGGCTCCCAAGCCGGTGCCTTTCCACGTGATTTCATGCCGGGCCCATCCCCCGTGGTCATGGGGGTCCCTGAGCCCTGCACGGGCAACTCTCCCACGGCGGGGGCTTCCTTTCTACACCAGTTCTTCCTGGAAGGCCTCCGAAGGCCTGGGTCTTCCTCCTGGGGGCAGAAGGCTCGGCCTCCAGCTTGCAGAGCCCGTCTCCTTGGACAGGATCCTGAGGTTGGGACCGGCTGCTGCTCCTCCTTGCCGAGTTGAGGGCCCTCCCGCTCGCCCCACTCCTGCGGCAGCAAGCAAGCATCCCAAGGGGTGGAGAAATTCAGGACGGTCTGGTGAGTTCACCCCGGGAGGCTTGAACCCAGGCCGTGGGGCTCTTCTCTAAGCCACCTTGACCCTCGTCCCTCAGAAAACTGGTCCCTGCTGACCCCCAGGGACTAGTAGCAGGAAGGTCTGCTCAGAGACTACGTAACTGGAAAAGCGTCAGATTCTGTAAACGGGCCGTTTGTCCATTCCTGAACTCCTGTATGAGCTCATCCCGCAGGCACTGCGGACACGGAGGGACGGGTGCCCGGGCCTCCTGCAGGAGGAGGAGGAGATGTTGGCAGCACCTCAAGGTGGCCCGGGGCCTTGGTTCTTCTCTGCCCACAGCCTTTCCACAGCCTTTCCATCTCCCGATGCCCAGCTGGGACTCGAGGCTCAGCAGCTGCTGAGGTTTCTGCAAATCCAGCCTCTGAGCCCCTGGTCCTCGGCTGGTGTCTGGCCTCAAGGAAGAAGATAGCAAAGCATTTCCCGGCAGGGGACCCCGCAGAGCGGCCCGTCCCACAGGGCACTGGTGTGGGAGAGCCTCCCAGCAGGCCCTCGGGGCAGCCCCACTAAGTCGTGTCTCTGTGCCCCAGACTGTTTACCTCGTCATTATTTCCCCCGGTGAGTCAGTTGGGGAGTGTGGGGTCCACAGGATAGCCCGCCTGTCCTGAGCCCTGTTTTCTGACGCCCTGAGCGGCTCCATTCCCCTCCCGGGAGCTGTTGCCAGCCCACGAGGTCAAACAAGCCAGTGGGGGACCCAGACGGGCAGGTGTGGTGGGGCGGGAGGCCCTGGACCCAGGTAGGGGTACCCCGGTCACAGTCGTATTGACAAAATAGGGAGCAGAGACAGGACATGGGGCCATCCACCGCTCCCCAGGGAAAACCTCTGCCGCGTGAGCAGCAAGCAGCGTGTGTGATGGTCCTGGGGCCACAACGAGCAAAGGGCCCCACGCTGGGCCTTGAAACAACGGGGATTTGTTCTTTCACGGTCTGGACACCAGAGCCGAGGACCAAGGTGTTGGCAGAGCCACACTCTCCTGGAGGCTCCAGGGGAGAGCCTCCTGCCCGTTCCAGCCTCTGGTGGCCCCGGCATCCCTCAGCTCGCAGACGCTTCGTCCCACTCTCGGCCTCCGTCTTCACCCGGACTCTGCCCTGTTAGAAGGCACTTTCCATCGAGTCTAGGACCCACTCAGATAATGGAGGATGATGTCACACGCAGATGCTTAACCTAGTCACATTGGCAAAGACCCCTTTTTCAAATAAGGTCACAGTAACAGGTTCTGGGGATTAGCACAGGGATATATTTTGGGACCAACACTTACTGCATTACGAAGTGAATATAGATCCTTCAAGGGTGGCCCCGGGGTGTTGGTGAGACTGGGAGAGCTCACAAGGGCAGGGAGGGAGCACTTGAGGGCAGGAAGGGCTGAACAATGTCCAGAGAGCTGAGAAACCTGAGCATCTTGCCCAGCGTCCACTTGCCCAGGGTGGGTGTCCTGTCTGTGCTCATGCCAGGAAGAAAGGGCTTTTCCATGGGATCTGCATGCACTGAGGTTCTGGGAGTTCGACGGGCAGGGATCTGGGCTGATGGGTTGGGCTCTTCCTGCTGCCATGGGCACAGATCTCGGGCAGGGTCCTGGGGATCCAGGGCCATCACACTCCATGGGTGAGACAAGGGAGGGATGGGGAAGATGGTGAAGCCGAGGGACCCTGAGGGCTCCTGGAATGTCTTTTGTGTTGCACGCATGGCCAGGCCACTCCTTTGGAAAGCCAAGTTGGACAAACATTTCACTTTATACTAGATTGAGTTGTTCATGAGGCAAACAGATTCTTGGTGGGATCGGGGATGGAGTTAAAATCTATAAAAGCATGAGCCATGGGGGAAAGCTGGCTGACTTCCAGGCGGATACGGCTGCGTCCGCCTTGGTTCCACCCAGGGTCTCATTTTCAGGATTTACTGTTGATGATGAGTGAGGGCGGCAGGAGAGGGTCGTTCTCCGGCAGCAGCAGGAGGCTGGGGCTCCCGGCAACAACCTTTGCTGACCCCTTATTTCAGGAGAACTATGGTTGCCAGTGTTGGACCCCCGCTGGCTGGCTTTCTGTCTGTCCTTGGTTGGACAGACATGCATTTCTTGCAGGGATTTTGCTGGAGGACTCAAAGCCAGGACCATGTGACAGATTTTGGGCATCGAGTATCCACAAGCGGCCTCCAGGGCAGGCAACAGGGACAGTACCGCGCCCTGCACACCCCAATCCCGTCTTTCTCCCCTGCCACTCTCCACCCGCTTCCCTGCAGGAGGCTCTCCTGGAGGCGTCGTTCTCTGTCGGCTGATGCTCAGCTTCTCCTCCGAGGGCTGATGCACATCCGAGTTCCTCCCTCGGTGCATCCTCGGCCCCTCTTTTGAGGTAAAATGGGGGACGTTCATCGATTGATGCCAAGGGAGGAAGACCAGGGGACTGAGTCTTAGTATGGGCCTACCCTAACCATCAGTGCCTGGGAGCTGAGGGTGCACAAGTTTACGACCTCGGTGGGCCTCACTTTTCTTCTCTGTGGTCTGGGGCCGTGTCAGTGATCTCTGGTCCTTCCGGCAGCAAGTTCCTTCATCTCCCTTGTGAAGGGTCTACCTTGCTGGGCACAGGACAGGCAACTTTCTTCATTTTGCAATAGGGTGGATTATCCGTTTGCTTTCCCAAATGTCATCGTACCCCTGTCATTCGGGGGTCAGGCTGCACTCTTCCTGGGATCCCTGTCACCTGCCTTCCATGCAGATCTGCCCAAAGACTCCAGGCCACCTCTTACATGCAGCCCCCCTTGGTTGTTCAGCCCGCAGCCCTGTCCTCAGCTGTGCAGCAAGGACGCTGTCTGGCCGTGAGTTCAGCGGAGAGTGCAGGGAGGAATGAACGGAGGAGTGAGCAGAAGAATTAACTAAAGGATTTTGCTGTCGAAAATTCACTCACCCAAGCGTGATTTAGAAGGCTTGTCCAAGTGTGTCACTCGAGAGTCCTGTCGCGTTGGGGATTCAAATGGTAAGATCCCTGCCCTCCTGGAGCTTCCGTTCAGGGACGGAAGACACGAGATCAATAACCTAACCAAGCAGGTGTTGGAGGACGGGCTGGAGGCATGAAGTGTTCAGAGTCTTGAGAAAAATAAAGCTGGTCCTTGGGAAGACTGAATACAAGAAGCTCGTTCCTGCCTTTAGCGATTTGTTTGGTAGATGTAAAATGCTTCCTGTTCCAAATATCGGTGGTGGTTGTCAGAGGGCTTTTGGTGGGATTGGGGAGTGGTTGGAACAATCTGGAGGGACGGTCTGGAAGAGGTGGGCTTTTAACTCGGATCGAAGAGAAAGAACGTCTCCATTCACCTTGAAAGCCTCTGCACAGTCACTCAGCTGGGCATTGCCTATGGCTCTGTAGACCCTGAGCCTGTGTCCATCTCATTCAGCCCCCACATGCCTTAGAAGGGAGCAAAGGTTGAGCCAACGTGGCAGGACTGTGCTGAGTCCTCCCTGGGGCAGTGGGAGTCGGTGGTTACTGCTGCAGTCCTAGCTAAGCCGGGTTGGGAGGGCACCACATTGTTCTGGAAGTTCTCTTCCTGACAGGTGCACGAAACACCTGGTGCAAGTCTTCTTAATCTTTCTTCAGGTCAGAATGTTCCCAAAGAGCAGTCAGTTTTTTAAAACTTTTTTTTTTTTTTTAATCACCCTGTCATAGACAATCAGGAGCTCTGCAATGCTCTGGCGACTCCGATAGTCTCTTGATTAACTGGACGTTTTTAACCACACCGAGTCTCTCCTGATCGGCAGACAGCCGACTCTGAGAATTTAATAGGAGAGGAAAATGTAATAGGACTAATTTTATTCCTGGAGAGCTGGGGAGGTGAAGTCATTTTGTATTACAGCAGCGATTATAGGTCTGTTTTCTCAGCACAGAGGAACATCGCACCCTCTACATCGAAGTGGACTGATGGTCACCGCACAGGGTTTGTGCGGCTGGGAGCTGGGGCTGGGGTCCGAAGGCTTTACGGTTCAGCTGTGACAGATCTCAAAGATGTTTCATTTCTTTGTTTCCATGTTTCCACCTGAAATCTCTAATGAGCCCCAGGAGGACAGAGCTCCGGGTGTCTCACTGTGGCTTCACCCCTGACCGTGCGGAGGGAGAGGGCAGGGATCAGAGGAGGCCCTCACGGTTGGAAATCGAGCGTTCTCCGTTTCCCTGTGGACATGCCACCTCCATTCTCAGGGTCCCTAGAGCTGACGCCCGATGCAGGTTCTCCAACTGCCCACAGATTCCTCGGGAGAGGACATGAGCTCAGGGACTTGCCTCCTGGATTCCGACCTGGATCCAAGCCCCTTGCTCACACACAGGGTTGCCAGATAACAGGCAGGAAACTTCGTTAGCTTGCACTTTCCAATAAACGACAGATAATGTTTTAGTATAAGTATGTGCCAGGCAGCATTTGGGACATACTTACACTAAGGAAAATTATTCGTTTGTCTGAAATTCCGACTTAACGGGGCTTCCTGCATTTTTATGGGTTAAATCTGCCAACCCTATCCCCTTGAGACCTTGGGTGTGTTTCTGAACATTTCTGTACCCCCGTCTTTCTGAGACAAGGTGCTGATAACAGAGCTGACCTCACGGGGATTAGTGTGGGGAGTCAACACGCTTGTCTTTGAGAGCACAGAACAAACCCTCGGCACATGTGCTTTCGGGGTGGGGGGGTCACTTGTTCATTCGGTCAGCAGCCTTGATTCCGGCTGGGGGTGGGGAGGAAAAGTCCCGAGATGGGCTCTGCCTCCTGCAGTCTTCTCACGACCTGGAGTCCAAAGAGGGACCCCTGCAGACGGCGGGAGGGCCCTTTGCTCCTCGGCAACGGTCTCTCGGTTTTTGGTGTGGGAAAAATGCACCTGGAGGTGCGTTGTCACGGGGATGCTCAACACTGGGTCCCTAGAGATTGTGTCTGTCCCACCCGGATGACCCACCGTCTTACAGCACAGGAGCCCCCCCCCCCCCCGAGTGTCCTGCCCAGCCCCAGGCACTGCCTTGAGATGCTTCTGGGACTGTCCATCCCCATGAGTGGCGGCAGGACTCACAGCTGTCCTGGCTGAGGCCTACCGGCCAGGGAAAGGGACAAAGGGAAGGCTCCTCCACGGAAGCAGAGTGGCTTGCCTTCCGGCAGTGACCAGCCTGACCCAGCCCTGGGTGGTCAGACGGCCCGGCCCGGCCCCCTGTCCACCCCATGAGCATGAGGCAGGTTTCAGCTTGGATCGTGGTGTGGACAGACTGGCGGACACACGGCATTTCAGAGGAAGGCCTCCCGCTCAGGAGCAGTTGCGGACAAAGTGTGTCGGGCCCCTGTCCGGGCTGAGAGCTGCTGACCGAAGGCATGAGTGCTGCGTCCATCAGACTCGGGGCGCTGAGGCTTTGCAGGGTGCACTCGCGGGTTATCTGGGGCGTGGAGTTGCCCGATCAGGGCGGTTTATGAGTTTATATCTCCAGGGGTCAGAGCGACGGCAGAAAGCGGTGGGGGAGCCTGAGAGAGCTGGGGTGATCCCTGGGGGGCTGGTACTGCCTTCTGGGGTCCGTGGGTCCTGGGGAACCTGGTGGTGCCGAGACTTCCTTTCCAGGTTGGAAGACCCACGTGCGAAGCCCTTTGTGCACCATCAGAGGTTTCACGGACCCCTTGGCATTAGTTGGTGGGAGGAAACCAGCCCAGGCAATGTGCCCCGAGTGCAGAAGCGGGATGGAAACGCATGACGCGAGTGTAACAGTCCAGACCGGGAATTTGGGAGTTAGAGCGCAGGCGGAAGGGGTGTGGCCAGCTGCAGCCCCCGCAGGCCCCCGGTAGACAAGGATCTCAGGGGGCGGGTGGGTCAGGAGGACTGACAAGGGCGAGGTGGGCATGTGGGAAACAGGGGCGGAGCGGCCCAGGGAGCGGGTGTGAGTGGGTGTGGCTGGGGCTGGCCCAGGCGGGGCTGTGGGCTGGGTGACCAGCTTTGGGGACTTGCCCGGTGGAAGACGGCTCCATCACCATGGGACGGGCAGGCTGAGGGGGGCGGGGACCGTCCGTGTCTGCGCATCGGTTTGCAAAGATGCAGGTGGGAGCCCCGTCGGGGCCGCAGGAGCCCCAGGTCTTCCTGTGGGTCACTCCTCGTTCTGGTTTCAGACTATTTTCCGCTCCTCCTGACTCTGTTAAGGAACTGCTGGGAATCGGGACACATCGCCGGCTGTGGTACAAAACCCCAGCCACCCCGCGAGTCCCCCTCAGCCTCTCCAAAGAGATCACAGTGTAGGAAAGGGGCTGCATTTGGTCCTTATGACAGGTACCTGCTCTGATGCCGGGAAGCTCCCCATGTGTCCCCGTACGGCTCGGCCCCCGGGAACGGCGCGGCCCACAGGGACACAGGAGTGTCAGGGTCTCTGCTGAAAACCGAGTGTCCGAGTTTCACCCTGACTTGTAAAATCAGAATGAAAAAGTCGCCTGTAATTGTCTGACGGGAGACGCGTTGTCTCAATATGACCTCCTTGATTCTCTTTCATGTTTGTGTTAAAAATGAAAAGCTGGCGACTGACATGGACGGGCTCCGCGGGTCTGGGGCTGGGGTGCGTGGGGCGCTGGAGCGGGCGCAGGAGGACTTCTCGGGGGACCCGAGTCCCGTGTCTCCCCTCCCACGGAGCAGCTGGCGACGGCCGTTCTGCAGGAGGGGGCATGGCCCCGCGTTATCACTACATCACCGCAGCGTTATCTTCGTGTCTGCGTTCTTTGTGTGGGGTAAACAGTGCTGGAAGGAGAGGACAGTCTGCGACCTTGAGCCTGTCAGCTGGATCTGTGCCCGCGGCTGCCGGCGGGGTCTGCTCAGCGCTGGGGAGGACTGAGGGTGTGAACATCCCGTGATGACGTCGGTGGGTGCTGAGAACAAGGTGATGCCGGCTCACCCGGATCCGGACCTTGATGCCGTGTTCCGGAAGTGTTCACGGGGCCGCCCCCGGCACTGTGGCTGCTGGCTGGGCACCAGGGAAGGTAGGCAGTGAGGACGCCTCTGCTGCCTCAGAGCCGTGCCCCAGCGGGAGAGGGGCCCCGTTCTCTAACACCGACGCCGGGAGTCAGGACCTCGCCCCCTGGTACCCTCGTCCTCGCGTGGGTGCCCCTCCCACGTCGCTCACGGTCGGGCAGTGGGACCAATGGCCCCAGGCAGGACCTTCCGAAACTTGCTTATAAAACCCAGGGCTTCTGTCGTGGCCGCCCTCTTGCCTCCTGCCTTTCTCGGAGCCCAGCTGCCGCGCCACGAGGTATAGCTCATCCTCCTGGAGGAGCCCCACGGAGAAGAGGACGAGAGGCCGGTTGGAGGAGAATGAAGCCCCGCCGCCAGCCGCCGACCCTCCGGCCCCAGCCAGGACTCCGGGTGGTGCAACCTCCTGGGGACCTCCGGAGACTCTGAACCGGACCCCCCCGGTTCAACTCCTCCCGGCTCCCTAAGATTTGGGAAAAGCGTGAGATAATCAGGGCTTGCTCTGAGCCCAGTGGTTTGTGGCGCAGCAGCGGGTAACTGCTGTCGGTAAGCATGTCTGCGGTGGGAGCTGAAGTCGGGGAGACGTGGAATGTTCTGGAGGTCCAGGGGGAGGTTATGAAACCTTCCTGGGGCGGGGGGGGGGTGGTCTGTGACACAGCTGGAGCTGGGGTGGGCAGGTCGGGGGAGGAGAAGACGAAACACAGGCTATGCGAATGGGAAGGAGCTGGGGGAGCCGGTGCCATGGACGGGGGTCGGGGGGAACCTCTGGAGCAGGCGTGGGTTCCGGGTGACGCTGCACACGTGGGGGGTCCTGGTCCGAGCTGGCCATGTTGGGCCTGGGTCATCTGCCCGTCCCTTTTCTCTCTTCCGAACAGCTGTCCCCAGGAGACGAGGCCAGGACTGGCGAGGTGGAGGCACGGGTGAGGCGTGGCGCTTGTCCCCTCCCGCCACGCCCTCTGGCTCTGTGCCAGCGCGCCCCCTCCTCACCCCTGCGACAGAAAAGCCTCTGGAAGGTGGTCCCCTGTGCGTTTCACTTCCTTGCTTCATGTGCAATCTCGCCGGTTTGGAGTCGGCTTTCCACCCCTGTCCAGCCACCCCACCGAGCGCCGGGCCCTTTCCTGTCCCAGCTTCCTGGCTGAGGCTCCCGGCGGGTCCTCTCTAGAACGTTCTCCATCCCCACCATCCCTGCTGGCTCCTCCTCCCTCCTTCCCAGGCTCTCATCTCCGAACTTTGTTCAGGTCATTCAGATACCATCAGGCGAAGGTGAGTCCGGCTGGATGTGTGTTTCGTGGGAACGTTTCAGAGGAAGTTGGAGCACAGGTCGAGGAGTTGGACCCCAGCCACGTCACTTGTCTCCCCACTGGGGAGTGACAGGATTCCAGCTCTTGTCTTTAGCTCAGCTCTGCAGCGGCCCTGCAGGTGTCCTGCCGGCGGAGGCTGCGGCCCAGGCTCCCGGAGGCAGGGCCCTGCCAGGAACGAGCCCACGGCTGCCACACCATCCCGTCCACAGTGACAGTGACTAAACTCCCCGACAGAATCACAGGGGGCTCCCGCGGACCCCTGGCCCTGCACTGCCCTTTAAGACGCCCTCCCCAGCTCCTGCCTCCTCGTCTTCGGTTCAAGATCACATCTTCCTTTCCCGAAGGAACTCCTCATGGCCACGCTCCCACTGCATCCATGTTAGTCGGGTCCTTCCCGTGTTTAGAGACGGTCCTGCCTGTGAAGCTGGCCACTTGCTTCCATGCCAGGGTCCCTGCTGGATTCCCAGGGGTCTTCCTGCTTCCAGAGACAGCCCTTTCCTACCCTGGATCTCCTTTCCTCGCCAGCTTCCCAGCAGCACGTGTCCCTCCTGCCCTCCCTGCCTCTCCCCTACCCCGTGCTAATGAGAGCCTCATCTCTCCTGTCCTCTCTCCCTCTCTTTGTCTCTTTCCCTTTCTTCCTCCGTCTCCATTTCTCTCTCTCCCTCCCCCTTCCTCTCTCTCTCTGTGAAGGAGAGCAGCGGGTCTGGCAGATGGAGGCCGATGCTCCCCATGTCCGCCCCGAGGCGCAGAGCGGGGGCTGCCCCCATCTCTCCGCGGCCCACCAGGCAGCGCTCTCCCCCACACCGCCCACGAGTTCGCACCGAGCCCGGCTGTTTCAGAGCCGGTGCAGCATTCCATTATGACACACTGGGAACCTGGTTACTTATAAAGCAATTTGCTCCTACAGGCTGGTTTGAGATTAAAATGGTAATTATCTTGCAAATGACTGTAACTGTCTTTCATAAATGTGGCAATGTTTGAGATGTGACTGACTGCGGCCAGCAGCATAATGGGCTTTAATAAACGATATCTTCAGTGTATTGTCAGGGAACAGAGCCTATTAGTTTGGGACGGGACAATACTGTAATTTCAAGTGAGATAGATTCCATTCTTCTCTCTAGCCATATTTTTTTCAATTGCATGTGCTCATCATTTTTTTCTTAATAGGACATTTTTCCTTAGGATAATTTGCAAATTGTTAATCTGTTTTTATTATCTCTCATTTTTCCCCCTTAAAAGTTTTGCTTTGCCGGCTGCCCCTGGGCACAGCTCTGCAGCCCAGAATGAATGTAGGGGTGCATCCTTGCTTGCTGGGAGGGGGATGTGGTACACCGGAGCTGTGATGGCCCCTAGGGTCACCAGTTCCGGCACGTGCCGGGCAGGGGATGTTTCCTAACAACGGCATGATTCTCAGACACCGGGTGGGGTCCTCCAACCGTCTACCCAGAGACAGCACAGGTGAGGGGCTCCGTCCCCCGTGACTGCCCTTCCCTTCCGAGGCCTCTGGCGGGTCCTGGCCATCACCTGTGTCACTGACCAGCTGACTTTGAATCACAAGCTCCCCACGCCCTCCTCCTTTGCTGGGGTGCCTCGGAGAACTCAGGAAACCAGACTACTCACGAGATTACTGGTTTGTTACAAAGGCTCTTAAAGGATAGGAATCAACAACAGCCCGATGAAGACCCACTTAGGGCCAAGTCCTGGACAAAGAAGATTCTGTCCTTGTGGGGTTTGGGTCCTGGCACGGTAGCCCATGGAAGTGTTCTTGGTCCCCAATCTGGAAGTGCTCTGTGCCTCCTCCTTCTGGGTTTTTCTGGAGCCCTCATTACAGCAGGAGGGATTGTGTCGGGAAGGTGGGCACAGCCTTGGGGAGGGGGAGGAGCTGTCCAGGTGGACAAGGGTTTGGTCTGAAAAGTCCCCAGGTCTCTGATGTAGCAGCACAAAGCAGCTGCCTTTGTCCAAAGTGCACGGCTCTGTTGGCTTTGCAAAGCAGGAGACTCCTACGGTCCAGAAGCCGGGGAGCCTCATCCTTGTTGAGGGCGCAGCACAGAGCAGCTCTGGGGATTGTCCCGGGATCCTGCTGGTGCCCGGCATCCCCGGGTGATCCCTGTGCCCAGGCATGTGGATCTGCGTGTGGTTTGCTTCATGTGCTAAATTTCGGAGCGAGGCCTCTCTTCCCTTCGGTGAAAGCTATGCGTGTGTCAATGCCTCGATGTCTTTTGAATCCTTTGTGGCCCCGAATCAAATGGAAGCTTTTAACAACCATGCCGGAAACATTCTTGTTTCCATTTCCTTTCACCTCCAGGATCTCTCCCCCATGTGATTATCACAAATCACTTCTGAATGGTGCTTTGCCATTCAGCAGCCGGGCATTCATTAAAAAGGCGGACGCAAACATACCCGCGTACACGCGGACGTTTTTAAACACGGGACTGTGTCCGTGGACGCTGATGTATATGTGCACAGTATTCATGAGCACGAACACCATCTCCCGCTTCCATTAATGAAATTATCCTTACGGAATTATCGGCCCTACACAGTTGCCTTTCCACCACGCCATGACTCAGGGCGATTTCTGCCATTTTCCATCACAATGACTGTGGGCAATTACTCAAGCTCGGTAGTTCAGAGCCCAGCTTCCTGCCTACGGAGCGTGTTGGAGTAAGATGCATTTTTTATAGCTGGAAGAACGTTAATGGATGTCAGTAGGTTGAGCAGGAGAGAGCCGGCGCCCGGGAGAAGCAGCCGTGTGGATGTCTGTCCCTGCAGCGCCGGCAATAAAAGCCTTCTCGACGTTTCTGTTGCTTGAACAGCAATTACTGAAACATTCTACTTGGGAAAATGCATTAGTTAGATGCTTTCTAGAGATTTTTCAGGTTTATCAACCCCAACGTCTGTATAACCTCCTCGGAGGCGGGGAGGTGCTGACGGAGCAGCTCGGCGTGAGCGCCAGCTTCCGCGGGGCCCGCCGCCCGGCCTCGGCGCTCGCCCTGCCTGCCGCCCATCCCTGCTGCACGGTCTCCACTGACACGATGCGTGGAAGGTGCCACAGCGCCTAGCTCGTGGCGAGTGCTCAGCAAACGCCACCTGCTGTCACTGCGACTTCTGTCACTAGAATGTCAGCTCCAGGGGAGCGGGACGGGTGCCTGTCCCATCCACCGCCACACCCTGGGGCTGAGGAGAAGGAGGCTTGTGTGAGTCAGGCCTTTGGCTGGTATTTGTAGAAGAAGTGAACACAGTGATTGGATCACGGTTAAAGTCATCATTCTGTTGCCCGAGGTCTAACTGTGGAGTCGGAGGAGGGGCAGTTGTAGGGGGCGCGGGGCGTGGGGGACGTGGGGACACTGCTGGAGGGCAACCCGGGGTCTGCGCAGGGTGGTGCTCGAGCTGGCTTCCAGGGCAGGGAGGACTCGCGTGGTGACAGTGCCTCTCGTGTGTAAACTCACTCACATCTGCTCTTCGGCCCAGGCAGGAAGCTGGTTTCACATGAAATTGGAAGGAATAGTGGCCAGGGCCTTGGGACGTCCTGGTGACACTTGGTCATCCCGTCCAGAGCCTCGCCCCCTAGCAGGACTCTGTACGGTCCTCTGGGAGAGGAGAGTCACCGCCTCCAGCCATGGCTGCCCTAGTCCATCCCTCCCGCTGGGGAAACCCTGCTCTATGCTGCGTCCCAGCCTCACAGCACAAAGTGTCCCCCTTCCTCTCACATCACCCAGAGCCCCATTTAGATGTGTGACCACTGTGTTTTGGAAGGGGGTTCTGCCCTGAAACGCAGCCCCAGGAGAGCTCCATGGGCACTCCTCACAGGGTGGAAGTCCACATCCACGAGGCAGCCAGCCTGCACGCAGCCGTCCGGGATGCCACGGGGGAGAGTGCTGCCTAAGCGGTTTAGAAGGCAAGTGGGTGCGGTTACAGGAGTCAGCAGCTTCTGTCCAAGCCCGGGAGGTAGTCCCGTCTCTGCACAGCAGAGATAGTGTGGACCGATGGGGACGTCTGAGGACCCGGCATAAATCCCTGGGGAAGGACCCCGCGGCAAGCTCTGACTGACCCTATAGACCAAGCCCCTGCCCCATGGCTCAGAGGGCTTCTGAGCCCTGCACGGGCCACCTTGCAGAGCGGCAGGGTATAGGCAAGCCTGGGAGAGCCCGGCTGTGAATAGAGTTTCTGGAGGGTGCAGGGCTGGGTGAAGGGGCTGCACCTCTGCTACCTCAGAGGGACCCCAAGCTGTCTCCAGGTCCTAGCAGGACACATGGACCCAGAACAGAGGCACCCCTGGTCCGTTTGCTACAGTCTGACTACCCTGTGTGTCAGGGACGGGGTTCGGCCAGCTTCCTGGGGCTGCTTGCAGAGCATCACAGGCTGGGGACTTAGCCAACCGAAGTTGCTGCTCGGGGTTCCGGAGGCCAGCAGTCCGAGATCAGGGTGTTCCCAGGGCGGATTCCTTCTGAGGACGGGTCTGTCGCGTGACCCTCGCCCAACATTTGGGGGATCTGGTGATGCCGGGCTCGGGGAAGCCTCTCTCGGCTTCATCGTCACAGGGGTTCTCCCCGTGTGTTTGTCTGTGTCTGAATTTCCCCTTTTGATAAGGACTCTGGTCACCCCGGGTGGAGCCCACTGTGGCGGGGTCACCTTGATGAATTGCATCTGTAATGACACTGTTTCCTAATAAGGTCCCGCATTCCGCGGCACTGGGGCTCCGGGCGCCAACACGTGTGGGGGACACGCTTCAGCCATCAGAGTGGCCGAGGTCATTTTGTCAACCTCGGGCCGTCCAGGTTTGGTCCGGGCAGGAGCCCCCGAAATGCTCCTTCCACCTTTGGTGTTTTGGATCGTACAATGTGGCTTGTGCTGGCTGTTTCCTGAGGGAAAACAGATTCATTCTTGCTTTTTATAAATGTTTCCCGTGCAGGGCACCCTGTGAGGTCTCGGGAGCCCAGCGGTGAACAGGACAAGCAGAAAAACAGACGGGGCGTTAAACAGAAGCTGGGAATGGCACACTGGTGAGAGTCAAGGACACAGAGCGGGTAGGAGAGGATGCCTGGGTGGTGGTGGGGGGGGTCACAGCTGCTTCAGGCAGGGACGGGTGTGGGGGTGGGCTCTCCTGAGGGGACAGGGTGGGGGGAGGGGCAGAGACAGGTGTCCAGAGGAAGACTTCCAGCCAAGGAACATCCCCAAGTCCCAGGTTTGAGGAACAGGGTCACGCAGAGTGGCTGGGTCCCAGGGAAGAGGGCGGAGGTGGGGGACTGGCGATGTGGGGGGGCAGCTGTCGAACCTTTCAGTCCTGAGTTAGGGTGGGATTCTCAGGGCGCGGCAGGCCCACGAAGCTTGGGATGGTGCAGTCATGCCCTTTGATCTGGCAGCACTGGCCCCGGTGAACACCTGCCTTCCTGTGGCCGGCTTTCCTCCTCCCTCACTGCTCACTGCTGAACGCTTCCAGTTCTCGGGGTGCTCCTCTGTGAGCTGCCGGCTCGCGACAGAGCGGCAATCCTCTGTGGGGACTTGTTTCATCCACGGGGCCCTCATGTGCGCAGCCCGGGGCCACGGTGTCCAGAAATGAGTGCGGCCGTCTCCCGTGCTGCACGTTGTCTGGGTGCGTCCCTCCTGGGACAGTCTCCCATGGGAGCAGGGGCTGAGCTCGCTGTCAGAGCCAGGCCTCTGGGAACCCACCTGCCACATGTCCACTCAGATCAGGAGCAAGAGGGCTGGACCCCTGAGAACCAGGGAGAGCAGGTGAGCAGAGTCCTGGGGCTCCTGGTGGGAAGGGGGTGTGCAAACCCTGAAGACAACAAGGGGTGCTGGTTTTAAAATGGGAAATGAGGGCCCCAGGAGACCCTGCAGGTTCACTGAGCAGGCAGCAACCTGAGGCTCCCACTGTGGAGGACTGGGCAGGGCTGGGGCTCTGTGGTCAACACCCCTTCATGGTCCTCTGTACCATGAAGGGTGCCTTGAGTTGCATTTTCCTGGTGGTCCTGGGCTGGCCGGATGCAGAAGGCCTGGTGGTGGGAAGGGTTGTTGTCCCCAGTGGTAGCTGATGGCAGAAGTGTGGGCAGGTGGCCCGTGTGAGGATAGCAGGGTCTTCCTAATAAGTCCCCCTCCCCAAACCATGTGCCTCCTTGACCCTTCCTCTCCAGCGGCTGCAGCAGACATCCCAGCCCCCATCCCCAGCTTCAGACATTCCTCGGGAGGCTTCGGGGCTCCCCACCGAACCCGGGACAAGATGGCCAAGTCACAGGACCCGCCCCAGGGAGCACCAGGAGACCCTTCCAGTGAGAGCTGCCAGAGAGGAGACAGCAGCCCACGGCGCGCACAGGCCGGTATTACACGAGAAGCGTTACAGAAACCCGCCAACGCTGGGACTTGGCGTGAGTTAAAACAAAGCCTCACGCGACGAGATCCATCAAACTGTTAACTGTAGGCTCATCGTTAACATCTGCTTCCACGCTGTGACCTACTTCTCTGTACTTTGAAAAATTTAATACACAATTATTGCTTAAGTAATGAGGGAAAAAACCACCTTGTGAGTTAAAGAACGTGAAGCCAAGTCCCCCCTACCTCGGCCCCCCTCACCTCGGCCCCCACCGAGGCTCTTACTTTGATCATGTGCTTCTCACGCCCAGTCCAGCCAGACTCCTCTTCTGGGAAAGCCAGTGGGTGAGAAGGGGGCCGAGATGCGGGAGCACATCTGCTCCGAGGGGGGAGGAAGCCACATCGCCCAGCGCCCTCCGAGTGGGGAGGGAGCAACATGCCTTGGACGGAGGACTGCTTGCTGGGGACGCGGTCTCCAGGCTTTCCATGTGGCCTTGATATTCTGGGGAAATGTGTGAGGGGAGAGGGTGGCCTGAAAATGAGAAAGGCGTAGGCAACAAGGCAGACATGGAAGACGAGGCCCGGATGGAGGGAGGAAGGAGAAGCAGCGTCGGGGGTGTGGGTGCCTCTTGGGTCTCCATCATGTGGCCTCCCTGGGTCAGGGGACTAAGGGATTTACTTCCGTCTGGTGCTGGAGGTCAGTGCTGCATGTCTGTAAAGACCTTTGAAGAATGGGCATCTCCAGGCTTCCGTGCCCAACAGGGGGAACAGGGGGAGCAGGGGAGGGCCCAGACCCCTGCAGGTGCTCGGGGATCCCTGTTGGCACGGGTGGGCTGGTGCCGGGCCGTGCCCCTGTCAGGGGTCTACATGGGGTCTGTGGTTTGCAGAGTGAGGGTCCTGTGGCTCTTTCCCTCCTACTATCCTGGTAGGATTTGCAGGTAGCTCTGTGCAGAGATCCCAAGAATATGCCTTCCCCTTCCCCAGTGCTGAGCTGGCCTTGGGATGGAACCACCGTCTCTGAAGACACATTCACAGGAAGGTTCACAGCCCTTACGGTGGCTGTGGGACTGGTTCTGTCTGGTCGAACCTGCACAGAGTCCTTGCCACTTCCCAGGCTGCGTGCCAACCCTCTCTGTGTTCTCCCAAGCTGAGGGCGTGAATCCTTGACAGGTGGAGCCACAAGACAGAAGGAGCCTGGGTCTGCCCATCACCTTGCAGACAACGCTGTGCATTGGAATGGGACAAGCACTGGGCTTTCACATGTTTAAGAGGTGTGAAAAACTGTGTCTTAGTGTGAGGTTACAGCAGCTGACATCACTCACGGAGGCTCCTCCGAGCATCTCTTGCTTTCTGCATAAAATCGGTGAGATTCTGGAGCACCGGGGTGGCTCAGTACCTTAAGCATCTGCCTTTGGCTCGTCATGACCTCAGGGTCCTGCGATCAACTCCTGCAACAGGCTCCCTGCTCCGCGGGGAGTCTGTTTCTCCCTCTCCCTCTGCCCCTCCACCTGCTTATACTCTCTTTCCCTTCCTCTCAAATAAATAAATAAAATCTTTAAAAAAACCTGATGAGATTTCTAGGGTCTGGGGTCACACAGGTGCCAGTCCCTTTCTTGCTTATTTTTAAAATGCATACAAAAGAGTAGGCTCCCCCCCCCAACAGTTCTGCAGAAGGAAACTTTGAACGTACAAGCTCTTCGGACTCAGAGGTTAACCCTGGAGAGACTGCAGACTGGTCTGCAGAGAGATTTGCCAGGCAGCTTGGTGGGGAAGAGAGCTCGGGGTGCCACCTAGAAACACAAGAGGGGGAGAACAAAGGAGGGCTTGACCTTGTCCTCAGTGATCCTGTCACCACGGACAGGGGTGGAGGGTACCTGCAAAGGGGAGAGGGAGGGGCATGGGCCAAAGGAGCAGCCAGAGGAGCGCAGGAAAGAGGGCACAGAGCTGGCTGGCGCCCGGGCCACGAGAGTGCCTGGCCTCCGTCTGATAAGGTGCGTCACGTGTCTGAGCGATTGGCATCAGGTTCCTTCTCCTGGACGGCTTGACTCTGGCCGGTGAACAAAGCCTGCACGTCTGCCTCCAAGCACGTGCTGGGCTCGTGTCTGCCTACGTGCACGGGTGCCTGCTGTCTCTCTCTCTCTCTCTCTCACACACACACACACACACACACACACAGTTTGGCTTGCACACACAGGCGTTCCGACAATTATCTCACGGGATGATCTTGTTGAAGTGAGTGGAAGTCGGGATCTTGAAGGGGAATCTGCTTCCACGTGCCCGTCACAGCTTTCTTCACATGAGTCAAGATCCGGAGGCCGCCTTCCCGTCCACGGACGGGACGAACGGGAGAAGGGGACGTGGCATGTACTCATGGCGGGTATCGTTCAGGCTTCAAAATAAATGGAGATCTGCCATTAGTGACAACACAGATGGACCCAAAGGACCCTGTGCTGCGTGAAGCCAGTCACAGGAGGATCGACACTATGGGATTGCTCTGAAATCATCAGCCTTGCGGAGGTGAAGAGTAGAAGGGCTCCCAGGGACCGGGGAGGAGAATGGGGAGATGCTGCCCAAAGGGGAAAACATATCCGTGGATGAGCAGTTCAAAAATGGGACTTGCTTTCTTACTATAATAAAACCACATGGAACCCAGACCTGACTTGACCCAGATGTTCATAGGGTGGTGTAACCCTTCCCTGGGTCTCTGCCCCTGCTCTGTTCTCCTGCCTGCTGACCTCGTTCCCATGTGGTGGCAGATTGGCCAACCGCAGCGGACCTTCAGCCAGCTTGGCATCCCTGGTGAAAGGGATTTCCTCTTTCCCAAACATTTGATCAGCAGCCCCGGATCTGGCCCTTCCTGGTTCAGGTGGGGTGTCCTGCCACCCCCTTTATTGATTATTGTGCCCAGAGGGATGTTTCCATTGGCCGGCCTGGTCATGCACTCAGACTTGGAGCCAAGGGTTTTTCCCACCCAAGATATGTAGACTGGGAGTGGGGGGCACTGGTTCCCTCCAGGACCATCCAGGGACAGGCCAGTTGGTGGGAAAGTTGGGTCAGGAAGGAGAACTTCCCTGTCTGTGGCACAGTCGGGCTCTCCTCTGCAATGTGTTCTAACCCTTACAATGAACACGGGAGAACAGATGTCTCTTTGAGATCCCCATTTCAATTCTTTTGGATATATACCCAGCAATCAGGCTTGCTGGATCATAGGATATTTCTATTTTTAATTTCTGGAGGAGCGTCCATGCCGTTTTCCACAGTGGCCGCACCAAGGTACATTCCCACCCACGGCGCACGAGAGTTTCAAAGTGTGCACGTCCTTGCCAACACTTGTTGTCTTTCGGTGCGTTGATGACAGGCACC
Organism: Neogale vison; assembly: GCF_020171115.1. Lineage (NCBI taxonomy): Eukaryota > Metazoa > Chordata > Mammalia > Carnivora > Mustelidae > Neogale > Neogale vison. The sequence goes on along the minus strand of NC_058092.1, from coordinate 3,325,831 downwards.
CTAACAGGTGTGATAAATCATTGTGGCTTTGGTTTACAGTTCTCTGATGATTACAGGTAGTAGGCATCCTTTCCTCTACCTGTTGGTCATTTGTATGTCTTTTTTGCTGAAATAGCTGTTGAACTCCTTTGCCCACTTTTAAATCAGGTTATTTGTATTTTTGTTACTGAATTGGAAGTGTTCTTCTATATCTTGGATGCTAACCCTGTATCAATATATGGTTTGCAACATTGTTCATAAAAGCCAAGAAATGGCAAGAGCCTAATGTCCAACAGTATTAATGTATAAAGAAGATGTGACATGCACACACAGTGAAATATTATTCAGTATTTTTAAAAGAAATCCTACCATTTGCGACAACCTGGAGGATGTTATGTTAAGTGAAATAAGCCAGGCATGAAAGGACAAACTTAAGTGGAATCTAAAATAGTCCCACTTGTACATGCGGAGTGTAGAATGGTGCTTGCCAGTGGCTAGGGAGGGAGCGATGGGGAGATGTTGCTCCACGGCTACAAAATTTCAGTTATGCAGGATGAAGGCATTCCGGGGATTTTCTATACACCACAGTCTGCAGCTAGCAAAACAGTGTTGTGCACTTAAAAATATAAGAGGGTAGCTAGAGCTCATGCTAAGTGTTCTTGCTACAGTAAAAAAGAATTGATCATAAAGTTAATTATTTTTTAAAGTCATTTCTAGGATTCTGTGATGATAGTATTTGAAAGCTTTTGAACATTTTAATTGGCTGTGATCTTTCTTTCTAAATCAATAATCATTTTTGCACACATCCAAACTTTCTCTGACTTCTGGCTTATTTTGTAGCATTAATTCTTACAGTACTACCGATACTTGGGTAGCTGACCCACTTCTACCTCCTTCAGGCCCATCCTGAGCATCACCAGAGCCATAAGTTACGACACCATTTGTGTTTAAAAGTGGAGCCTTCATGTGCACCAGCGGGAGCCACTGTGTGGGTGAGCAGAGTGGAGAATCTGCATAAGGGCAGGTCACTGGAAGGACAGAGGTCCCCAGCTTTTTGAGTTTATTTTGGTTCCTGGATGCTGACCTGCCCTCCCTACAGCGGTCCCTGAAAAAGCATCACTGGGCAGTTTCTTCAATGGCCTGTAGGACCGAGTGTGTATTTTCTCCCACGTGGTGCTGGTTTCTTTCAGACCAAGACGCTCATCCCCGGAGGAGATGGTCCTCCCTCTGGCCCAAGGGAAGGTTGACTTCGAGGATGCCCGTGCCCATCCCCAGGCCAGAGCTGATGTGCTCTCCCCTGACGCTGGGTTTGGATCCCAGATCAGGGTTTCGATGGCTTGTGTTGCTTCAGAGGGGAAATGTGCTGAAGAGGACCTGGCTGTCCTGTTCCACCGGGGACCCAGAGGTGAGGTGCCGTGCCTGGGCCTCTATTTAAATGGGTTGGAGCAGGAGGTTGGATGCCTTCTAACAGCTTGCAAGGGAAGGGCAGCCCAGCGAGGCAGAGGTAGTGGACAGCAGGAACCTGCAGGCTGAGAGCTGGCCTCCTGCCCGGTGGGGGTCTGGTGGTGGGGACACACAGAGCAGATTTACTCTCACCGCTGCTGGAGAGACCACATGCTCGGCCCCAACATGGGACCTTGCACAGCCAGCTTGCTTGAAATGACCCCTGAGAGCAGGGGCATGGGATGTGGGGGTGCAGAGAGCAGCCCGCTGGGAGTGGCCCCCAGGACTGGGACAGGCGGCCACACTGTTCCATCTCACTTGACCCTGGCTCTCTCCCAGGTCAGAATCTCTCTCGGGCTAGAACGACAGCTCCTCAGTGCCCGTTTCTGACCGGGACTGCTCTCCGGCCTCATCCCCACGCCCTCTGCCCGCAGTGAGCCCCTCTCCCTCCTCCATCGGACTGACTTCTCCAGGACCCAGGTAGCCCAAGGGCTGCCCCTCCTGTGTCCTTCCCAGCGGAGCTGCCACTCTGGTGGCTTCCAAACAACGGGCTGGGAAATCTGTTGGAGTTGACAGGCTGGCTTGACGGCCTTTGAAGAAATGGACAATATTCACTCGTTCGCTGGGTTCACAGTGCTGGAGCTGCCGGTTCTCAGTGATGGGTGTTGGGTTACAGAGTGTGGTGGGGGGCGTCGCTCAGAGAAACAGGTGAGTCAGTCGTCTTGGAAGCCTCAGTGCACGGCCTGGGGCAGTGGCAGGGTCGGGGGCTCTCTGTCCTGCTAACTTCAGATCCCCACCCATGGTGGGCCTGTACTGGCACACAAGCCCGATGCCTAGGAGAATGTAGTGGGCACCCAGCTGCTGCTGGCCCTGGCCCCCCTCGAGACCCTTCCCCTGTGGTCGGTGGTGGCTTGGGATGCCCGGGAAACCCCCTCCCATGGGGACGTTTGGCCTTATCTGGACACATTTTTGCTGCCAGAGCTGCTGGGGGGTTGGGGAGGGGGAGAAGTACCCGCAGCTGTGCGTGATGTTGCCGAGCACCGTGGAGTGCCCAGGACAGCCCCGCAGTGAAGAAGGTCCCGTGGAACAGCAGCGGGGCTGAGGCTGAGACCCGCCGCGGAGCGTGGCGCGCCCCATGCGGTCGTTAGATACCTGGAGGGTGCCGTCAGTGCTGTCACCCGGAGAGAGCATGTTGGGCAGCAGAGGACCCTCCCTCCCTGCCCGTGCCGGCTGTGATGGTGGAGTGTGAGTTGGAACAGTAGCGCCCACGCACCGCACCTGCTCGGAGATGCCGGGGTAATGGGAAGCTTCGCCAAGTTCGAAGAGCTTTGCAAACACTGGGTGGGTTTTGTCGACGCTCTGCCCAAAGCCTGCAGAAGCGTGGTATCCGGAGACCTCCAGCTGGGAGCTTGACGCTGGCCCGACGGAGCGATTCCTCACAGAGACGATGCGGTCTGCTGAGCCCGCTTCCGACCACGTCGGCACGTGCGGCTTGTGATGCGTCCGGCTGTGATTAATGAGCGGCTCTGATCATCGGGACTGAGGACAGTCCTCCCTGGCTGCGGCGTTACCCCGCCGTTGTCTCCCTACGGAAGGTCCACCATCTGTGCGTCAATCACGTTCCTACTCAGCTCACTTTGAAAAGTTTCCTTTATCTCCGCAGATGCTCTTTGTTTCAGGCAGCGGCAGTCCACCTCTAGGGTGCTCTGCTGTTTCCGAGACTGTTTTTTGTCTTCCTGTCAAGCTTGGTTCCAGGAAGAGGAGGTCAGAGGATCGGAGGAGGTTCGACCACTTTGGGGAGGGAAGTGGGAGCTGCTTGAGGCACAACATCTGGGCGTCCCAGGGTCCTGGCCCCAGAGCCCAGTGCTCAGTGGCTGGCGTGGGCTTGGGGAGGGCACGAGGGCAGGTGGAACCCAGGCTGGCGTTTTGCAGGCAGGATCTGATGGAAGCGCGAGGGAGTCGAGTTTTGTTGGGAAAGAAGTTGAAGATCCAGAGAATGCAGGTGACTGAGCAGAGAATGAAGACAGAGACCAAGGGGAGACAATGGAGGGAGGGGGTCCAGGAGTCTCACAGAGTGGGGAGTGGTGGAGAAGGGCAGGAGAGAGGGAGGAGGTTGCAGATGGGAGGTTTGTCACCACCAAGAGGACCTGCCCCACTCCGAGTCTGAACGAGGTCCATGGAGGGGCGACTGGCGAGAGGGAGTTGCCGGGGTCAGGGGTGCTGGGGATGAGACTATGACATCAGGCTCTCTGCGCCCCAGGGGCAGGTGGGGTGTGGAGCAAAGGTGGAGCCGGGGGAGTTAAAAGCCCAAGAAGGGGTCCTGGCTTAGAGGAGCTGACAAGCAACTCCCTGGGGAGAGTGTGTCACGGAGGCCGGGGGCTGCCGGCTGCACCCAGCCGTGATGGCCCCACGCACAGCGCTCACTGTGACGAACCGGTCCCGGTGCCCGTCACACCGAGGTTCCAGCACAATGCCTGGAGGTGAGACGGCTGATCCCGGTGACCTCAGCCTGTTCCAGGTGACCCCGGAGGACCCTGCCAACCCAGGCCTGGCCAGGGCCAGCTGTGAGCTGTGACGGCCACGTGCCCCACGATGTGACATGGAAAGGTGGCCAGAGTGACGGCTGGCTGCGGACTTCCCGGTGTGGTGGCCCAGCCACCTCTCCCACTTCTGCCTCTACTTCCCATGCCCATGCACGGGGGTGTGAAGGCCATGTTCTGGGCAGCGTGCCAGACAGGGGACCGAAAATGGGCTCGCACTGGGCGGACATTGGGTAAAGGGCGAATCAGGAAAAATCTGAATGCTGCTGCCTTAGCTTCTCCATGAGTTTCGTTTTGCAGCCCGGTGTGAGGCTGCGTCTGTCTCCCCATTTCCCAACCCCCTCCTCCTGGGGGAAGGACGATGGAGGCAGGGGCTCCGAGGGGAGGTTTGGAGCCAAGAAGCAAGGCTCAGAGTCACACAGACCTGACTTTGGAGGTTGCTCTTCCTGGATGGGTTGGCACCGGAGAGCACCGCGTACCTCTGAGGCACCTGTGGTCTGTGCCTGCCGGCAAGGCTGGCCCGGGAGACGGAGGTGCCAAGGTAGCCCAGCTGCCATGGCTGCCTCCTTCGTGGGTGGGGAGCAGCTGGATGTGGGGGCCACGTCTGTCCCGGTCATATTTGCAGCCTCGGGGTCTAGCACAGTTCCTGACATGGAATAGCCTCACTAGGTGACCCAGACCCCTGTCCAGGGACCCTTCCTCCATCTGGTACCATCAACCCTTCCTGAAAATTCTGTCTGTATCACTTGAGCCCTATATCATTTGGCTTTTCAGGCTTTACACTTTATATACTCTTTATACTCTTTATTCTTTATATGGCTTTTCCGTGGGCACTCAGGGAGGGTGTCTGATTCCTAGAAAATAAATAAATGGGGACCAGAAAACCCATGTGAGATGTAGGTGGCCACCCGGTAAGGACTGAAAATTCATAGGTTGAAGCTCTAACCCCAGCGTGACCTCTTATAGGGAGGTGATTCAGTTGGAAAGAGGTCATAAGTGTAGGGCTCTAAGCCAGTAGGATCCACATCCTTATAAGAGGAGAGACACCAGGGCCTCTTCTCTCTCTCCAGGTGCACGGAGAAAGGACCGATGGAAGGCACAGCCAGAAGGCAGCTGTCCACAAGCCAGGAAGAGAGCTGGCCCGTCACCAACCCCAATGGCACCTAGATCAGACTTCCAGGCCCAGAACTCCGAGAGGCAGATGTCTGTGCGTAAGCATGGAGGCTGCGGCGTTCTGCCGGCAGTCCCGCTGACTCCTCCCTACCCAGCTGGAGAATGCGGAAGTCCACCTGAGCTTTCAGGGTCCCCCTCCCGCAGCCAGGGGCTCTCGGACTGGTTCTGTCTGCTTGGGAGTCTCTTGGCAGCTTCCACAGAAGCAAGGTGCTCGTTTCCTGGGACTTTGGAGAGGGTCCTGAGAGACGATGTTGGGACAGGTGCCAGGGGAGTGGTGGGCCCCCCAGGTGTGCAGGGGAGGAGAGAAGTGGGCTCCCCAGGGGTGCTATGGCCTTGGGCAGCTCGATTATATTTCCCTCAGTCCCTTATCTTGATTTTGGCTTCTGCATCAACACCAGGTAGCTGTGAGCTTAGAGACTCTGCATCTGCCCTGCTGAGCAGATGATTTCCTCTGCTGTTCACCTGTGGGAGGCTGTCGGTTTTCACTTCACCTGCCATCTGGGCTCTTTGCTGTTCAGAAAATGGTGTGTTGGCAAATGCAAACTCTGTGGGGCCTTGGCCGTCCCTCAGAGTCCGGGTGTGCTCCAGAGGAAAGGACACTTGCTCTGTTCACGCATTTCCATTTAACAAATATTTATCGGTGCCTTGTAGGTATCTAGGTCTTACTCCAGATGCTGGAGATAAGTAGCTAAGCCGGCCAGAGAACACCTGTGTCCATGCAGCTTGTTTTATGGGGAAGCGGTGCAGAAAATGAGCACCTACAGAAGTATCCAGCAGTGACAGATATTCTGAAGAGAATAAAATGGGGGTGTGTCAGTGGGGGTGGTAGAGGTCAGGGAGGCCTCTCCTCAGAGGGAGAGAGGCACAGAGATTGGAATGTCAAGAATGAAGCAGCCTGGTGTGAGTCAGGAAAGGGCAGGGCCAAGGTCCTGGGGTAGGAATGAGCCTGGTGTACTAGAGGAACTCAGAGAAGCCTGCCATAGCTCCAGTGCAGGGAGTGAGGGGGACAGGAGGAAAGGAAGGTCAAGGGAGAGGCAGCGGCCTCTGTGGGTTGGCTGAGGAGTTTGGAGGCTCAAGGCAATAGGAAACCACGAGCAGGTTCCGTCCAGGAGGTGGGATGGCTGATGACATCGTCAAAGGCTCACTGGGGCTGCTATGAGGGGTGAGCTCTGAGGGCAGAAGCCTTCTCCTCATCTCCTGTTGTCCGGTCCAGGCTGTGTATCCCTCTGGGCTTCTCTCCCTGACCCCTTCTGCAGCCCCACCTTGTCTCCCTGTGTCCATTCTTGCCCGTTTAGGGTCCAGCTTCCACAGGGCCACCAGGAACACCATTCACTCCTCACTGTGAAACCCCCTGAGAACGCCTTCTCATCCAAGAAAAGCCAGAGTGCTCACGGGGACCAATACAATCTTCTCTCTCCACTCCTGTCCCCTTGCCTTCCCAACTATCCCCCAAGGATGTCTCTCCTGCAGCCCTCTGACCCACACGCAGCTCTTTCCATCTTATTTTTCCTCCTGGCCTTGTAGCCATAGCTCTTATTGCTGGGCTCTCTGCTCAAGGGTTAGGGCTCAGGGCGGGAGTTTCTGCTTGGTGCACTGCTGCCTCCCAGCCCTAAGTAGGCCAGCCCTCAGCCCACAGTGAGGGCTCAGTCAACACCTGTGTGCTCTTGCCAAAGTCCAGATGGGGAGCTTGTTTCAGGATGGACCTTGTGCATGAGGAGGCAAGTGGAGGGATCCTGATGGACTTGAAGAACCAAAGGCCTTGCTAGCCCATCAGGTATGAGGGTTGCCAAGGGGGACAATGTTCTTGCCAGGTTCTGGCCTGAGCAGTTGAGTGCATGGCGAGCAGAAGTATGTGCATGTGGGGGAGATGGGGAAGGAGACACATACCTGGCCAGTTATACAGTCCACTCTCACACTTGGCCAGGGATGACTGGACCTCAAAGGGAGGTGTCCAGAAGCCAGGCTACCACTCCTGAAGGTTGCATTAACAAAGAACTTGGATGGGAGTCCTGGCTCTCTTCAGTGAGATGTCCTTATTCTGAGCCACGCCAAAGGCTTCCTCTCTCCCAAGAGTCCTGCACAATGCCAGCCACCAGCGACTCCCTAAAGGTGAAGCCAGGAAGGTTGCCAGCCCATTTCTTAGGGAACGTGTAATCAGCCCCCGTCCTCCCTCCCAGTTCCACTCTTTCAATTTTCTTCTTGTGGACTGGTATTTTCACTGTGATTCCATCCCAGGCCTTCTGACCCAATTCCAATTTACTTGTTGGATTTTCTTATTTCCTCTCGACGCTGACTCTGATACATGAGGCTGTTTTATCACTGGGTGATTTTAATTTTCATACAGAGACTTGTGGTTTCCCAATTTCTGTGTTTTCTTTGAGTTTCAGCCAACAGGCACATAAAGCCTATGAAAGGCCCATGGATTCCATGGGCTGTTTGTTGAATTATTCAAGGTGCTCCTTTATTATTCCCTTTATGTCAGTCTATGTGGCTTCCTACCAGAGGCACGACTTACGTGGTAGCCTACTGTGTGTCCAGTGCAGATGAGCTTGAGGGGAGAAGCAGAGGAAAGGCAGCTTTGCCCCATGAGAAGTTTTCTATCAGTGCAGCCAGAGAACACTCACAGGATCTAAGATCACAGATGCAAGCATTGTGGTCCGGTAGGTCTAAGGGATGCTGTAAGGGAAGGCTCTTAGCCAGAGCAGAAGTGGAAATAAGCTCATGGGATGGGGAATTCTTCATATTGTTGAATTTTGAGATTGGTTCATTCATTTAGCCAACAAATATGTGCTGGACACTGGACATTGTTCTCTGTGCTGAGAATATAAGAATGGAGGCATTCATCCATTCAAGCACCATTCACCCACCCATCCATCTGGTCATCCTTCCATCCATTCATCCAACCATCCATCTACCTATCCATCCGTCCATCCATCATCCATCCCACACACCCACCATCCTTCCATTTATTCATTCATTCACCCATCTGTCATCCACCCATCCATCCATCTATCCATCCATCCAGCATCCATCCATCCATCCATTTATCCATCCATTCACTCATCCATCATCCATTCATCTGGTCATCCATTCATCTATCCATCCATCCGCCATCCATCCCACATACCCCCCATCCATCCGTTTATCCATCCATCCATCCATCCATCCATTTATCCATCCATCCATCCATCCATCCCTTCATCCATCTGTCCATCCATCATCCATCCATCCACTTCTATATCTACCATACATCTAAGCATCCATCCACTGTACATCTATACCTTATCCATCATCCATGCACCATCCATTCCTGAGTACCTGTGTGCTAAGTATTCTTTATGGTATCAAGAATATAGCAGTGAATCAGAAAGCCACTGATTTCTGCACATTGACTTTGTATCCTGCCACGTTGCTGAATTGCTATATGAGTTCTAGTAGTTTGGGGGTGGAGTCTTTTGGGTTTTCCATATAAAGAATCATGTCATCTGCAAATAGAGAGAGTTTGACTTCTTCATTGCCAATTTGGATACCTTTTATTTCTCTTTGTTGTCTGATTGCTGTTGCTAGGACTTCTAATACTATGTTGAACAAGAGTGGTGAAAGTGGGCATCCTTGTCTTGTTTCTGATCTCAACGGGAAGGCTGCAAGCTTTTTCCCATTGAGGATGATATTTGCTGTGGGTCTTTCATAGATAGATTTGATGAGGTTCACGAATGTTCCCTCCATCCCTATACTTTGAAGTGTTTTAATCAGGAACGGATGCTGGATTTTGTCAAATGCTTTTTCTGCATCAATTGAGAGGACCATGAGGTTCTTTTCTCTTCTCATATTAATTTGTTGTATCACATTGATTGATTTGCGAATGTTGAACCATCCTTGTAGCCCAGGGATGAATCCCACCTGGTCATGGTGGATAATCTTTTTAATGTGCTGTTGGATCCTGTTGGCTAGGATCTTGTTGAGAATCTTAGCATCCATATTCATCAGTGATATTGGTCTGAAATTCTCCTTTTTGGTAGGGTCTTTGCCTGGTTTGGGGATCAGGGTAATGCTGGCTTCATAGAAAGAGTCTGGAAGTTTTCCTTCTGCTTCAATTTTTTGAAACAGCTTCAGGAGAATAGGTCAATGTGCAGAAATCAGTGGCTTTCTTATACACTAACAATGACAATACAGAAAGGGGAATTAGAGAATCGATTCCATTTACTATAGCACCAAGAACCATAAGATACCTGGGAATAAACCTAACAAAAGAGGTAAAGGATCTTTACTTGAGGAACTACAGAACACTCATAAAAGAAATTGAAGAAGACACAAAAAGATGGAAGACCATTCCATGCTCTTGGATCAGAAAGAATAAACATTGTTAAAATGTTTATACTGCCTAGAGCACTATATACTTTTAATGCCATTACGATCAAAATTCCACTGGTATTCTTCAAAGAGCTGGAGCAAATAATCCAAAAATTTGTATGGAATCAGATGAGACCCCGAATCGCTAAGGAAATGTTGAAAAACAAAAATAAAGCTGGGGGCATCACATTACCTGATTTCAAGCTTTATTACAAAGCTGTGATCACCAAGACAGCATGGTACTGGCATAAAAACAGACACATAGACCAGTGGAACAGAGTAGAGAGCCCAGATATGGACCCTCAACTCTATGGTCAAAAAATCTTTGACAAAACAGGAAAAAATATACAGTGGAAAAAAGACAGTCTCTTCAATAAATGGTGCTGGGAAAACTGGACAGCTGTAAGGAGAAGAATGAAACTCGACCATTCTCTTACACCGTACACAAAGATAAACTCAAAACGAATAAAAGACCTCAACGTGAGACAGGAATCCATCAGAATCCTAGAGGAAAACATAGGCAGTAATCTCTTCGATATCAGCCACAGCAACTTCTTTCAAGATATGTCTCCAAAGGCAAAGGAAACAAAAGCGAAAATAAACTTTTGGGACTTCATCAAAATCAAAAGCTTCTGCACAGCAAAGGAAACAGTCAAAAAAACAAAGAGGCAACCCACGGAATGGGAGAAGATATTTGCAAATGACAGTACAGACAAAAGGTTGATATCCAGGATCTAAAATGAACTCCTCAAACTCAACACACACGAAACAGGCAAACATATCAAAAAATGGGCAGAAGATATGAACAGACACTTCTCCAATGAGAGAATAGCCATACAAATGGCTATCAGACACATGAAAAAATGTTCATCATCACTAGCCCTCAGGGAGATTAAAATTAAAACCACATTGAGATATCACCTTACACCAGTTAGAATGGCCAAAATTAACAAAACAGGAAACAACATGTGTTGGAGAGGATGTGGAGAAAGGGGAACCCTCTTACACTGTTGGTGGGAATGCAAGTTGGTGCAGCCTCTTTGGAGAACAGTGTGGAGATTCCTCAGGAAATTAAAAATAGAACTTCCCTATGACCCTGCAATTGCACTCCTGGGTATTTACCCCAAAGATACAGATGTTGTGAAAAGAAGGACCATCTGTACCCCAATGTTTATAGCAGCAATGGCCAGGGTCGCCAAACTATGGAAAGAACCAAGATGCCCTTCAACGGACTAATGGATAAGGAAGATGTGGTCCATATACACTATGGAGTATTATGCCTCCATCAGAAAGGATGAATACCCAACTTTTGTAGCAACATGGACGGGACTGGAAGAGATTATGCTGAGTGAAATAAGTCAAGCAGAGTGAGTCAATTATCATATGGTTTCACTTATTTGTGGAGCATAACAAATATCTTGGAGGACAAGGGGTGTTAGAGAGGAGAAGGGAGTTGGGGTAAATTGGAAGGGGAAGTGAATCATGAGGGACTATGGACTCTGAAAAACAATCTGAGGGTTTTGAAGTGGCGGGGGGGGGGTGGGAGGTCGGGGTACCAGGTGGTGGGTATTATAGAGGGCACAGATTGCATGGAGCACTGGGTGTGGTGAAAAAATAATGAATACTGTTTTTCTGAAAATAAATAAATTAATTAAAAAAAAAGAATATAGCAGTGAAACAAAAACAAAAACAAACTGCAAACCCTCCCTTAAGCTTTCATCTTGGTGGTCAAGACAGATGAGGTTAACTATAAATAGAGCACAGAGGATAGAGTCCAAAGGACACAAGGCCTCCCCAAAATAACCGATATCTGTTAGATGGTGAGAGCTGTTGTGGAGCACAGAGTGATGGTCCGGGGGGTGACTGAGGGGATAAGCAGACTGCTTTCCCAATGACAGAGTCACCTAGAGCACCAGCCAGTAGGCGGACCCTCAGACCATGCTTCTACCCAGGACCGAATGGTGTCTTCAGATGCGTGTGTAAGACAGGACTGGCCACAGCCTACCTTCAAGTGATGTGATATCCAGGGCCAGCCCTTTGAGGCCCAGTGGCACATCCTGTCACAAGGAGGGGTGACCAGCGGTATTTTCAGTGCACCAGGACACAGACAAAATGAGTAACACCGCTGGCCGGCAATCAGCCAGCCTGAGGGATGGGGCTGAGCAAGGCTCCCTTTTCCCTTCCGTGGCTGCACAAATCAATAAAGGATTATACTCGGCTCTTGGTATTGGCATTGATTGATTTTGGAATTTCAAAGGATGTTAATTTTAAGAAGGCAGCGTTTGGGGATATTTCATTATATCCCATTAGGACATTGAGAGCATCAAGTATTTTAATCTGGGGTCCTGAATTATTTAGGGTCCAGCATTGACATGCCTAATGAAATATGATTCTTCCTTCTTTGGGGGTTCCATATCTGGCTCTGGAAGTTATTCATTAACAGAGAGAGAAAGAGTGAGAATGCCCTTATATTAGAGCCATTAAAGTGTTCTATTCTGATGATCTATAAAGGGAAAAAACACTGATCAGACTCTACCAGGCACACTGGAACATTTGGAATATCATTAATTTTAACGATCTGTTCCAAAATCACAGAGCTGTTAAAATAAAACTTCAAGTGTGGGGGGGGGAGAAAAGGAAGTGCATTCTAAATTATTGCTAATGAGTGGGAAATATTTAAATCATGCTAAATTGACCTTAAAGTTTTGCCTAATACTCTCATCAGGCACAGATTATTTTATTTCATGTCGAGTGTCCTCTGCTTGTCCAAATGTCTGTCCTGTTTGCCAGTATAGTGAGCCTCCTTGTAGCAAGGCTCTGTTTATCTTTACTCCATCCACAGACCCTTAGCTAGCAGGGGAGCCAGAAGGAGGGGGACCCGAAGGAGGGGAACCGGAAGGAGGGTAGAGGGAGGGGGAACTGGAAACATCACAGTCCAATGGGTATCTGGCACCAGCCAGCTGCTGTGTGACCTGGATCAGAGGGCATTGCCTCTCTGAACAGTGGTTTGGGCTCCTTCCTCATCCTTTGGGACGATGTTGAAACACCACCTCCCTCAGAGATGGCTTCAGGCACCATCCTACCTGCAGGGGGGGGAGGGGGTGTGTATCCAGTCTTTATCATATCAGTCACTGAGCCTCTTTCATAATACAGATGTTTCCCCACTTAACGATTTTTTGACTTGACAGTGGTGTGAAAGCAGTACACGTCCAGCAGAGACAGTACTTGGAACTTTGAATTTTGATCTTGTCCCCAGGCTAGCGGATATGTGGTCTGACACTCTGTCCTGATTCTGGGCAGGGGCAGGGGGCCACAGCGCCCCATCGACCATGTGATCGCAGGGAATAGCCACCGGTAAACTTAACCACCATCCTCATGTTTTTTCAGTTTTAGTACAACATTCAATCAACTGTGTGGGATATTCAATGCTTTATTATAAAGTGGGCTTTGTTTATGTGATCAGCCAACCGAAGGGGAATGGAAGTGTTCGGAGCACCTGTACGGGAGGTGAGGCTAAGCTCCAACGTTCAGGAGGCAAGTGTATCAAAGGTGTTTTCAACGTAATGGTATTTCCAGATTACGGTGGATTTATCGGACCTGACCCTGCCGTGGGAGAGGAAGGTGTGCACTTTGGACTGGCTGAAGTCATCGCTTGCTACTCAGTGTTTGCCTTCTCTGCTCAAATGCAAATTCCACCTATACACGGACTTTGTATTTTCTGCAAATGCCTGGCTCCCGGTGACTATAACCGTGCTGGGGACAACGCAGGCACTCAGTAAAGCTGGTTTGAATGGAGGAAGGTGAGAGCCCGGTTCTAAACGCGTCCTCGTGCTCGCGCCAGGGCGGCATGGGGCGTGGGGAGGACGGGCGTCTTCCTGGAAGTCCGGACCGTGCCTGCTCCCCACTGGCCCATAGCACTCACGGGAATGACGAGACCACTAATGACAGCCCATACTGGTACAACACGGTGTTCTCTTCACATGTATTTGTGTTTGCGGTCCTCTCTGGTTGCCATGGCAACTCGGCCAGCCGAGGAGGAGAACTTCCACTCAAAAAAGCGTAACTGAGACGTAGAAAAGTTAAGGGACTTAGTGAAAGCCTCCTTGGCAGTGCAGCGAGCGGTCCTACATTTCAGGAGTCTTGACGTTTAATCCAGTCGCCTTTTCACCCCTGCCCCACGGGCTCCTTCACACTTTGAATTATCTGTGCGCTTAGAACCCACGAGCAGTAAATTTAAAAAATCCACTGTTTTCACTTATAGCATACAGCAGCTGCATGTGGGAATTTTTCAGCGTCTGTCTCGACCCGGGCTGGTGCACAGCCATGCACACACACACGAACACTCCCTAGAGTTTCTGCCACGTCCTTTTCCTGGGGTGCTCTGCATGAGACCCGAGGTTTTCAGTGGGAGCGTGTCACCCATCAGAGAGCCTGGACCCCCCGAGGGCAGGTCTGGTCATGGCCAGTGGAGCTCGGGATGACGTGGACTGTGTATGTAGGACAGCCAGCCCCATGCACACCTCATGGGGGATCCCCGCCTCCTGCTCCTCAAGGCCCTGGGCATAGGGGTGGGCACGAGGAGAGCCTGGTGGTGCACGGACCTGAACACGGGCCAGTGCGAGCTATTGCAAGGTGGGCTGTGGAAGTGGACGTCTGCCACCAGAACAAGTTAGGAATAACCTGGAAAGCCGCTTGGAGGACAGTCATCCCAGGTGGAGCCATTCTTGGTCAGCCAGGATCCCGCTGATCTGTCAGTGATCATAACGGCAAGCTATGAGCTCTGCACAGATGGACAGACCTTCCTTGCTGACCTACAGACTTGCGAGCTTCAGGAAAGCTTGTTGTTTTAAGCTGGTGAGTTTGGGGATGCTTGTCAGGTGGCATGAGCTAGCTGATACATTGCGTCCTGTTTGGATGCCCGCTGCGGGGTTCGAGCTCAATCCCGGCGTCTGTGTGGACTGGGTTCTAGTGCGTTTGCAGTCCAGCCTCATGAGAAGCTACGGGACCGGCATAGTGTCCGGTCAGCCCCGTGAGCACGGGGTGGGGGTGGGAGAGTGGCAATGTCCATCAGACGCTGGGAAGGCCATTGAGGAAATGGTGAAGGGTCGCGTAGTCACCTACACAGGCCGTGTGTGTGTGTGTGTGTGTGTGTGTGTGTGTGTATTTGTGCCTAGAGGCATTCCTGCTGGAAGGAAAAGGAAAGCAGAGCCCACAGGGATCAGCCACAGGCATGTACCAGGCACCGGCCTCACCTGACTTCAGCCGAGAAGCCCTTCTCAGGCAGGGCAAGGGTACGGAGGCACGCCTTTCCCCAAACTCCTCTCTGGAACTCCTCGAACAAAAGTGAAATATCCTTTGGAGGAATCTTGGTCATTATTTACCGTAATCGTGACAAGACGAACCCATCAGCGAGCTGTAACAGGAGGCTGCGGAGAGCGGTTAATTAAAGCCCAGTGCGCACCACACTTGAGAGCTGACATGAAGAGCTATTTGCACGAGGAACATCAGTAATTTTCAATTAGCGTGAAAGAAGAAAGGCCCAACGCCGATTCCTATAATGTGAGTACGACCGTGGAGCGTGTGTTCAGGGGAGCTGGGAGAGTGGGGACGCCGTCTCGGGCACCGGGAGGTGCTGTCAGGGTCTGGGACATGTCTGATGGCATGAGCCATCCGGCTGCTCTGGGGACCTCCTCGTCTGCTCTGGGGAATTGTGGAATATTGTAAAATGGTGTTTCGGGGATCGGACAGTCGGCTCTCCTTAAAGTTTGTTGCTCATCTGTTTAGTACCAAAGTACCAAGAACCTTCTCTCAACTCAGGCCACCGAGAAGTGCCAACAGGGGATAACAGGGCAGGGAGAGGGGTGGGAGGACGGTGTCCAAAGGAGCACTCCCATGGGAGGAGCAGTTGTCAGGGCAGCATCCGTCCAGGCCTCCTCCCTTCCTCCTTGCCCTTTGCCCCTCCCTCCTCCATCCCTGCATCCGTCTTCCCTCCCCTCCCCACCCCTCCCCTCCCTGTCTTCTCTCAGCCCAGGGTTGCTCGGACCCGAGAGACTACCTCACCTACCAAGCTCAACCCGAAGTGTGCAAATAAAACTACAACAAACGCTCCCCCCATGGTCAAAACTCACCGGAAACCAGGTGGGAGCCTGAGCCTTGAGCAGCTTCATGGCTGCTGGCAGCGTCCAAGCCGCCCCCCCGCAGCAGGCTCTGTCTCCCTGCCTTTGCCCCGAGGCGCTGGTCCCGGTGGGTGCTTTCTGGAGGCTTGGCAGGAAGGCCAGGCTTCTTGTTTTTTGAACGGGCGCCCCGAGGGCCTGCGGCCAAGTTCCCCTCCCCTGAAGGATGCTGGTTGGGTGCAGCCCGGGACCGCCTGGGGCCCGGCAGACGCCTCGGCCGCTTGGCTCTGCGGTGCAGCTCTCCGTTCCTGTCTGCGGGCGGCGTCCCTCTCCTCCAGGCTCCCTTCAGCCGAGGCTTCGTGGGCGCCTCACCACGGCCCCAGAACTGCAAGAACTAGCTCAGCAGAAGAGAAGTGAACGCAGAGCGGACACTCCTTTCTCAAATACACCCGCTTTGTTCCATAGTTTCCCCCTGGGCTTCTCGCTCAGCTGGTTGGGGCCACGATAGAAAGCCAGCATTTCTGGAGGTTGCCCGGCATGCCGGGTTCAACACTCCACCTCACAGCACTCTCCCCGAAGTCTCACACTGGGGATCTACGCTTAGAACGCCTGGTCCCCTGGTCCCCCTGAGCCCCTGTGGAACCTGTGCCCCTGACAGGCAGGTTTGCCATCTGAACCTGGATATGGGGCCCCAGGAGGACAACGTCAAGCCACGGGATCCTACAACATGGTGTAGGTCAAGAAATCAGACACTTGGTGTTCTAGGAATGGGTCCCCACAGGCACCTTGCCCCTCTCCCCTCTCCCCATGTGGTGTGGGTGAGGCTTCTGATGCCTTTGCTCACCTGGGACGAGACCAGACACAGACCCTCCATATCCCCAGGCCTGCCCCTGATGAGCTGAGCGGCTGGTTCCCACCATCTCCCACTCTCGTCCGAGCCAGCAGGCTGCCCCTCCCGAGAACAGGCCCATCTCCCTGACTCCCATCCAAACCACCCCCCACTCTTTCCCCCTCTTACTCCCGCCTGTAAAAGAAAAACACTTTTGGTGCGCCTGGGTGGCTCAGTGGGTTGAAGACTCTGCCTTCGGCTCAGATCATGATCTCAGGGTCCTGGGATCGAGCCCCGCATCGGGCTCTCTGCTCAGCGGGGAGCCTGCTTCCTCCTCTCTCCCTGCCTACCTCTTGGCCTACTGGTGGTCTCTGTCTGTCGAATAAATAAATAAAATCTTAAAAAAAAAAAAAGAAAAACACTTTTGCCCAACTCTTGAGACAGTGGGCGACCTTATGGTCACAGCGATGTCCCCATGGCCACAGCCCCTCCCCTGTTAGGGGAGCCTCCACCTTGTGGTGAGTTAAGCTCCAGGCCAGGTCAGTTCCCCATGAAGCGGCGGCTCTTGCTGGCCTCCTGCTCCCGAGGATGACCAGCGAGGACCGTCCCCAGGGTTCGCATCCCCTCGCCCCTGCAGACCTCATCATCACTGCTCTCCTGTCACACACACACACACACACACACACAGGTCCCAGAAGGGGCTCCGTGTGCAGAATGAAAACAACTAAAAAAGGAGGGGCAGGACGCAGCATGCCGGGCTCTGGGCTGGGGCACCCCTCCCCGTGTACGGGTTCCTGGCCTCAGAAGAGGCGGTTCCCCGCCTGATGGCCTGTTGCTAAATAAAGCACAGACATCAAGGGGAAGCATCTGGAAACATTTACGGCAATCGACAGACTTATTTCCTTTGACTTCAAGAATAATAATTTTTTGAAAATTGGAAGTTGTCCTTTGTGTGCCCATTTTTGATTCATTCACCCAGTGATCTACTACCCCCTCCCTGGGTTCGAGGCACAATCGGCCCTCGAAAACTGTGCTTATTTAAGGTATGCGACATGATTTAATATACGTATTGTTGCTCTGGAGTGAGTGCCACAATCAGACATAATTACCATTCTGTGTGAGAACAATTAAGGTCTGATTTACTTTTTAAAAAATATTTTACAGGAGTATTGGTCTGCAAGGCAGGGGTCGTTCCCCTCAGACAATCTGTGAGCCGGCCCTGGAGGTCGTCCTCCTGGGGCCTGGGGCGGCTCCCAGCCTCTCCTCCACCTGCCTGGACACAGGGCACGGTCCCAGATGCTGAAGGCAGAACGGAGGGACCCGTGCCTTTGGGAAGGTGGGTTTGTCCAGTGAGGCTTCACAAGGGGGAGAGTGTGTGGCATGGGAGACCCCATCTGGGGATGCCTGCTGCCTCCAAGGGAGTTCCAGGAGCGGCTTGCGTTGCAGGAGCACTTACTGTGTGTCAGGAAAAGCACCTACTGTGTGCCAGGCGTGGTTTAGGGTCCCCGGGTGCTTCGGGGACACCCACTGCGGTACGTAGGATGATCGCTGCCTCCTTAGAGACGCACAGGGAAGGGAACGAACTTGCCAGAGATGCGCCAGGACAGAACCGGGGGCAAACTCGGAGCGGGTTCTGGATCCATGATGTGCGTGTGCACCTGTGCACATGGGAGGTGTCTACATGCATGAGTGTTTGTGTGTGTCTCTGTGCATGTGTGGCTGTGTGCACACATACTCACACATGTGGGTATCCATGTGGGGTCAGTGAGCTCCACTGGCCGCTGACAGGGTGGGCACCTAGCCCCTGACCCACGTTCTCCCTGAGCTCTGGGCCCTGGGCACCAACCTTCAGGGACGGCAGGGGCAGGCACCATGGCGATGGCGCCCTCAGAGGCTAAAAGGAGGATCTCGATCCGTTTGGCCTGTCATCCCGCCCCAGTGGGGGGTTGAGGATGTGCCTCCCCACATGCCGAGGGGAAGGAACAGCTAGCGTCTGACCTCCAGGGGGAAGGGTGTCCGGGCAGGAGTTACTGTCAGGAGACTTTCTAGGGTCTCATTCCCTGGGAGCAGCGAGGCAGAAATGATGGAGCTGACGTGTCCACATGTGTTCTTTGTCCCCGCCTGATGGCCTGTTGCTAAATAAAGCTCAGAGCAAGGTGTATCCTGCAAAGGGGTAGGACATTGTCACTGAAGACAGACTTCATCAAGACCTCTCCCCAGAGCCTACATGGGCATGGCTGGCCCCTCTGCTCTCCCATGGGGGAAGGACATGGCGGCAGATGACCTCTCCCACCACAGCCCCTCCCCCACTCCTCTGCAAAGGCTTGGTCTGAACCCATCCCTCCCCTCTCTTAGATCCGAGTCTGCCCAGCCCAGAGGATGGGTCTACAACCGGCTGTCTGTCTGTCTGCCTTGAAGGAGAATTGCGCTAGGACTTACACCTGGCCCACCCCTTCTCACCCCCAGTTCAGGCCAGCTCCGCTAGCAGCTGTGGTGGTTCACGCACGGAGGCTTCTGGCTACAGACGCTGGAGCCCAATACTACCGCCCACGGCCAGAAGAGGCATAAGAGCTTTCTTCTGCTCGATCACGTCTCCAGGGTGGCTGACCAGACAGGCTGTGGTCTGGGGTAAGCTGATTCACCCCCATGTGTCTGACTACACCCCCGCGTATAAATCCAAGGTTCGGGGAGCTGATACATGGAGAGCCTGAATGTGTGAAGAGACGTCTGCCAGTAGGTATGTCTAGGCAGGTGGACAGGATGGCTACAGCGTGGGGGCTTTGCACCCCAGGTTCTCAGGAGCTGGGTTCTACCCTCCTCTTTCCCCATAAACATCAGCAGACACTCAGGGATGCACCACTGGGTGGGGGTCCAAGGCCCATTTTCCACTGACGTCTTGGGGAAGTTGAATCAGAACATTGCTCAGATAGTGCTTTTGGGAAACACAGCCTGGGCTTGGCAAAGGTTTGGCCTCTGAAATTTGTTCTTTCTTTCTTGACTTCAGAAAACTGTCCTTCTCCACTTTCTGAGTAATATGCAGCTGACCCCAGTAATGACCCAGTGCCCCCAGGGGTGGCAGAGCTCCAGGCCAATGGTCTACGGCCCACAGCTCCGGTCATTTCCTGGTGATATCCCTGGAGCATGGCAGAATGGGACCAAGGGGTGTGCCACATTTGCTGGGGCAGCAGAGCAGGAGCATTGCATGGGGAGGCAGGGCTGTGGCTGTGGGTGACCAGTCTGCTTGGGACAGAAAGCCCACCAGCACCTGGGGGTGCAGGAATCAGGTCTCAGCTCGCCACACAGGGGGCCTGCAAGGACAGCTGAATGTAGGGTTCCAGCTGGGGGTGCAGGCCCAAATGGTTCTACCCAGCAGAGGTTGGGGGTTGTGAGCCTGGACAGTGAGTCCAGGGCAGCCCTTACCTGTGGCAGGCGTGAACACCTAGCACAGCTTCCCACAGCATCCACATTCTCATCTCAGTGTTCAGTGCCAGGATTGCAGCAGGAAGAACCCAGCATCCCACCAGCTGTCCGGGGGTGTCCCCACCAGAGCACCTGCAGGGGTGGCGGACAGCATTGGTTTTTCCATGCCGTGTTCAGAGCTCTTAGAGAAACCCATCTAGCATGGCTCAGAGCGTGGTCATTCCTGGTATAGACTGGGTGTGTCCTTGGTTCCAGGTTCCTGGAAGCAGAGCTGCTCCCAAGAAGGGGTTTCTCTCTCCCTTTCTTTCTTTCTTTCTTTCTTTCTTTCTTTCTTTCTTTCTTTCCTTCTTTTGATAAATAGGGACATTTCCTAAAATGGTGGTTTTTATCCAATTGGCAGTAAGTTTTCAGGAGCTGTTGCACACGATTAGTGCCCACTGGGTGGCAGTTAGGGACAGAGCTCTGCACAAACCTGTGTATTGGGGGTCAGCGCTTCCCACCAGCTTCCTGGTCACGGAGCCCCCGTGTGTCCGGGGACAGTGAGCATTCCCTGGTCGTGATGGCTGGAAATGCTGCCACATCCTGCCCCTGCGGAGCCGGGGACTCAAGACTACACACCATGCTTCCAATCTGCAGTTTATTTTAATTTCCTTTCCTTTGAAAAGTCATGTTCTTCCTTCATTTACCCACCTTTCTGGCCACAAGAGATGAGTCACAGGTGAAAGCTGTGCTGTGAAAGAGGGGTGAAAAACCAAACATTTCCTGACTTTGGGGCAAAACCAGAAAGAATGTAAAAATATCTGAAATAGCACGTTTTGAAGAAATAGCTTTGACCGAGAGACTCTGCGTCTGAAACACATCAGCACTGAAAATAACTAGAAGGTTCTAGGAAGACAGTTGGGGGGAAGGGCGTTGAGGAGGGGGTACTGCTCCACTAAAATTTTACCAAATTTTTTTTTTTTTTAAATACCAACCTCTTTTTTTTTTTTTTTTTTTAACTGCCCCAGAAGGCCTGCCGTGCCCTGACCAGCCCTGCCCTCCTTTCCACATCCAACCTCCCATGGCTCAGAAGGACCCTGGGCACCAGCCATTGGAGGAGACCAGTGTTGTTCCCATTCCCGGGTGGGGGAGGTGCTTTGAACAGACACTCTCTTTATGAAGCCATCTTGTGGTCAAGTGGGTAATTCTTTGGCATGGGGGCTTTCTCCCAAGCCGCCAGTAAATCTCAGAGAGTCAGGGCCGTGAGGAAGGTGCTGGTACCTCTCGGGCTCTATATGTTTTCAGAAATGGGTTCTGGGAGCATTCGGAGGGGTGGTCACAGGACAGAAATGACAAATTGCCCGGCTGGTTCAGAAGGTATTCCAGAAATATCTCTCCTCCTTCAGAGACTACGGTCTGGCGTCTGCTCCTCAAAGACTTGGTTTGCCATGTCGCCAGACGGGGGTAGCTGGCTGTGGGCTCACGCGTTTTCTTAGGGGTTTGCTGGTTTCAAAGGAGAGCAGGACTTACTGGTGAGAATCCCAGGGACTGTGGCTGCGTTTTCGTCTAAAGCCCTTTTGTTTCAGAGTGGGGAGTGTTTTCTCAGATAAAACCCAATTCTCCAATCCCACCACACCGACTGGGTGTCCAGGATTCAGTCCAACGGTGACCCCCCCCCACCTGCAGTTAGCGTCAGACCGCACAGGTTACGGGGCTCCGTGCCGCCAGGCCACCCCCAAGCCAGAGAGCAGTTGCAAGTTCTGACTGACAGGCTATAGACCGGGGTTCCCATGACCCCTCCTCAGGCTAGATAAGGTATCAGGATGACCCACAGAACTCAGGAAAGTGCTTTACGTAGGTTTACCAGTTCTTTATAAAGGATATAATTCAGGAACAGCCAACAGAAGGACACAGAGGCTCTTCCCTGGCACCCGAGTGTGCAAACCTCCACATCTCCATGTGATCGCCTACCTGGAAGCTCATCAGATCTCCTTGTTCAAGAGTTTGCATCTCTGTGCCCCTCCCCGGAGCTCGGGGGTGGCGGTGGTGTTGCTAAACGTCCCAACCCTGCAATCCCTTGGTCGTTGTGGGGACCAATCTCATCCTGGGGCACCCCAGGGTCCGTATCCTGAGTCATCTCTTTAGCACGGACTCAGGGTCCCCGTGAACAAGAAGGCGTGCGCTCCTGTCACTCAGGGAGTGCCAGGGTTGGGGGAGATCCGCGGTGGACGGAGACAAACCCCGCAGCGACTCTCCGGCAGAGAGAGAGCAGGTAGAAGAACAGAGACGAGAGCTTGTGGCCAGGGAGAGAGACAGGTGGCCGTCAGGACACCGTGCTCCGACCTCACGTTCCTTGCCTGCTCCCTGTCCCCATATGCCCTCCCGCCCCCTGGAGACGTCCTCCTCCCCGTTCCCCGTAGTGGCAGCCGCACAACTTCCTCCTCCCCTGATGGCAGTGTCATAAACTCTGAGTCATCTAAGCGGAGGCCATCAGGCCTGCACAGCCGGTGCCGTGTTCCTCCTCCCGGGAGCCGGCGAGGGGTGTCGTAGGAAGAAGGGCTCGGTCGTCAGACGCATCCCGGGGGCTCTGGAGTGAACAACATGGAGCATGACTGCGGGGTTTCTCAGAGCCTCCAAGGGCAGAGCACAGTCGAAGGCATTTGCCGAGCCCACTGCACGGAGACGTAAGTCTGTTAAGGTTGAAATCGTGTCTCCCAAAAAGGTCCGTTCGAGTCGCCAGCCCCGATCTGGGCCAACGGGAACTGATCTGGAAGTAGGGTTTTGCAGACAGATGTGATCTGGTGTGGATGAGGTCATTACGGCGGGCTCTGATCCACGGGGACTCGCGTCCTCACAAGGGGACGGAGGGCTCGACCACGGGAGAAACGGGGAGGGCGCCTGCCAGGACAGGCAGAGATCAGACGGCACCGCCGGAGGCTGGAAGAGGGAAGGACAGACTCCCGGAGAGGCCCCGGAGGGAGGCTTGGCTTTGGGTTTCTGGCCTCCAGAGCTGTGAGAGATTAAACTTCCGTTGTTTTCAGGCCCTGGCGTGTGGCACTGTTGCGGGAGCCCTTCGAGCAGGAGTCCTGCTTCTCTGCCTGCACCCACTTCTCCCCGTCTTTTCACCATTGTTCAGCCCTAAAAACCTCAGGTTAACGTTCTTCCTCCTGCTCCCTCTTCCTCCGGCAGCCAGCTCCCCAGCAGGGCCCCGAGGCTCTGAGACAGGACACGTGGGGGCTGCCCCTCCTGTCCCCTCTGCACCCGCTCCTGCCGGGAGAACCGCGTCCCAGCCCCTCGCCTGCCCCCAGGCAGCCAAATGAGGGCCCTGGACACAGCCCCCAGCCGGACCGTCTCTGGTTCCCTCCCCCCGCCCCCAACATCCCCCGTGCACTGACATAGGACAATGGACCACCCTGTCTTCTCTACGTTCTATTGTTTCAAACATCTTTTTTTTTTTTACTTTTTATTTATTTTCGTCATAACAGTATTCATTATTTTTGCACCACACCCAGTGCTCCATGCAATCCGTGCCCTCTACCCCGACCTCCCACCCCCCGCCCCTTCAAACCCCTCAGATTGTTTTTCAGAGTCCATAGTCTCTCATGGTTCACCTCCCCTTCCAATTTCCCCCAACTCCCTTCTCCTCTCTAACTCCCCATGTCCTCCATGCTATTTGTTATGCTCCACAAATAAGCGAAACCATATGATACCATCTTTTCAAAGCCTAGTAGTTCTGCACAGGGGAGAAGAGACCCGGCAGGCCCTTGATGTACCTTCCCCACCGTGGCTGGCCCTTCCCAGACACACTCCCCTGCTTCTTACACTCTGGCTTCTACTCTGGCTTTGGTATTTGTTTAAAAAAATAAAAAAGAAAGAAAGAAAGAGAAAGAAAAAGAAAAGAAAGAAAAATGCCTATCTGACTTTCTCTGTTTAATTTCGGTTTCTCCTCCATGGGCTCCCCACTGGGAGGCTCAGGTTCTCACTCCAAGCTCTGCTCCCCGAGCCCTGCCAAACACCACCAGAAAACACGCGCGGCTCCCCACCCCCACCCTCCCAGTAGCATAATTTGTGGGTAGATCAATATTCAGCATTTACATAATTATGTAATTATTATTCACAGCTGAGACACAAAGTAGTTCTATGATTGCATTTCCTTTCCTGATCAACTTCATGATTTCCCTACAATGAAGAACCACCCGGATTTTCATTTGCTGGGTTTGCACGCGCCCATCACGAATGTGTCCCTGAACGGTCAACCGCAGTGATGAAATGACTCGCATTTTGGCTGAAAATCTCAGGTAGGTTCACAGTCCTGTTTTTATCTTTTGGGGCCGTATCGCTCCCGGAGTCTCCTTCCGCCTCCCCGACGGTGGATGGGTCCCTCTCTAGGTGTGCTGCTGCACGGGCGGGGCCTGGGACCGGCCTTAGCGATCACCCCATAGGCCCTCACCTCCTGGGACTCATGTCTTCTCCCTCATGATTCACTAGACTCGATCCTCCAGTGGCCTCATGGAAAAGAAGGCCTGGGGGCCAGACTGTTTGAGGTCTCCTGGGTCTGAAACTTCTCTCTTCCACACTCCTCCTCAGTTCATAGTTCAGGTGGGTGTCGACGTTTGGGCTGGAGGTTTCCTTTCTTTTCTTTTCTTTTTAAATTTATTTTTTATTTATTTTCAGCATAACAGTATTCATTGTTTTTGCACCACACCCAGTGCTCCATGCAATCCGTGCCCTCTATAATACCCACCTCCTGGTTCCCCAACCTCCCACCCCCACACCCTGACACCCCCACCACTTCAAACCCCTCAGATTGTTTTTCGGAGGTTTCCTTTCTGAACCCTGCAGGTGTTCCTCCAAAATCTCCCAAGAAATCCAACACCATTGTGGTTCCTGGTGTTTGGGCAGCTGGCTTTTGTCTTCTGGAAGCTTCTATGACATCTCTTAACCCCCCAGGGTTCTGAGCGCATACCAACACAAGCCTTGGGTGGGTCTTTTTCGTTACTGTGCTGTGTGCTCAATAGGTCCCCCTCAGCTTCGAAACTCTGATCCTTCCTTCCTGCAACATGTTTTCCCCTCTTATTTCTTGCATCCCCTTTCTGGAATTTCAGTCGCTGAGACATTAAGCAGATGGATCCTCTGCTTTTCTTTTCTCAGCCATTTTCCACCTTTGCATTATTGTCCCTTTTTCCAGGAAATTCCCTCAACTTCATTTTCCCACCTTCCACTCAGATTTTAATTTCTACTGGCGTATCCTTAATTTCTAAAAGCTTTCCCCTGTTCTCCGAATGTGTTCCTTTTTAAAGGGAGCGCTTCTTTCTTTTTCCAAGGTTACTATGTATTCCCTTATATCTGGGATGTCATCAATTTTACATGCGTGCAGTTCTCTCTGGCTTCTTGCATTATTTCTCTCTCCTTTGAGCTCCTTACTTACGTTTGCTTCTTTTGGTCTCTTGACTTTTATGTTGCAGGCTTTCCTAAAATATTTGTGTGGTTACATTTACGAGTGGGGTGCAAAACAAAGATAAGAATAAAAATAAAGAGACCCTACACTTCCATGAAATCCATGAAAGATCTCTGTGGGTGTTGGGGCTGCTTCTGGCGGGGCTGGTGAGGGAGGTCACAGTCCTGGAGCTGGCATCCCTCGCAGGAATGCCCCTGCCACCTGGGGTCGGGGGCATGCAGGGAGTGGAGGGAGGGAGGGTGTGACCCTTGGGTTCAGCATGTAGACTTGACCCATTTTTCATTTGGTGTTTAATCCTTCTTCTCCTATGCGTAGACCGTGGACCCCCATTTTCAACAGGTATAGAAGACTCTCCCTTGACTTCATGGGGTTGAACTGCTTCTAGGCAAACCCGTCCCTCTGTTTTCAGCTCTGTTTTCTGTTTTCGTGCTTCCCTTAGAATTGCTGGTACCTGCAAGCTGGAGCTTCTCTGGGGCTCTTGGATACACACTAGGTCACCCTCTTGCCCAGCAGGCTTAGATCCCGGCTTTCTTAGTCAGCTAAGCCCAGGGCATTTGAACATCTACTCCTCCACTTCCAAAATGTTGTCAACTCGTTTTTCTCTCCTATCCTCACTGAATCTTACTGGTACTGTGTATGTGTGCTTCTTCTATTCCTTTCTTATTATTTTGGTGGGGTTTGGGGAGGAGGCAGAGCTAAGTACATGTGTTCCGTCGATCATGCTTACCCAGAGTCACTGTGCCGGTGTTTGTCGTTCTTTGTACCAATTCCGATCTCATTGTGGGCGGTCTCCCCAGCCTGCAGACCCCAGACCGTCCCTGTGTGTATGTCTGTTTTTTCCCCATCCTTCAGCTCAACTGTGACACCAGGAAAACTTGCCTCTTCAAAGGTGGCTGTGAAGAGTTCAGCTCAGGATGGTGGCAGTGTGAAGAGCTCCATGGACCTGCTTTTTGATGAAATAAGCAAAATTAGTGAGAACTAAAAACAAAGAGTCATTTGAGTTCTCTGGAAATTGTCCCAAGGGCCTGCAGCAAATGAAAAAGAATTCAATCAGGGGGAAAATCTACCCAAACCTGGTAAGAACAGTGAGCCTGTGGCATTGGACCCACGTGCTCTCCACTAGCGTATTGTGGTAGAGGGTCCCCTCTTTGGGGTGTGGCCAGGAAGATGGGGCCCCTGTGCCCCCGGTGCCCTCTCAGGGGATGTGTTACGGCATCTCACCAGGAGGGGCAGGTGGTCAGCGTGTCTCGTCCCCTCCAACTCGGCAGGGAGATGCTGATTTCTAGTGACACATGTCACTGTGGGGAGCTTCCTTCCTCCACTTGTGGGTGGATATTCTACTCCAGGTGCAGTTGGTGGAGAGTGCCGATGGCCCCATCCTGCTCCCCTGGCTTGCTCACAGGATGGAGGTCTACACCTGGGGAGGTGAGCTTAGAAAACCAGAGGGTCCCACAAGCAGCAAAAGAAACAGATATATTGGAACTCATCAAAATGGAAAGCTTTTGTGCTTCAAGGACACCATCCAGAAAGTGAAAAGACAACCTACAAAATAGGAAAAGTTTTTGCAAATCATATTTCTGATAAAGGACTTGCATCTAGAATATATAAAGAACTCTCACAATTCAGTAATAAAAAGACAGTATTTAACCATTTAAAGATAGCTAAAGGATCTGAATAGACCTTTCTCCAAAGAAGATACATCAATGGCCCAAAAGCTAGTGAGAAGCCATTAGAGAAATTAGCCATTAGAGAACTGCAAATTAAAACCACATGAGAGACCACTTCATACTCACTAGGATGGCTGTGGGCAAAAAGACAATAGTAAGGGTTGAAGAGGGGGGGAAGAGTTGAAGTGGGGGAGTCCTAATCCTCGTGCCCTGCTGGTAGAAATGTAAAATTATGCCCTAAAAGGGTGCAGAATGGAGGGATTCCTCCAATGCCTCAACGTAGAGTCACCACATGATCCAGAAATATCACCTCGAGGTATATGCGCGACAGAAACGAGGTCATGCACGCACATGAACTCTCGCACACAAATGTTCATAGTATTCATGATGGTAAAAAACATGGAAGGACCCCAAATGCCCATCAACTGATGGAAGGGGATCTAGAATGCACAACACCTATGTAGTGGGATGTTACTGAGCAAGGACAAGAAATAAAATATCGATCCCACGCTACAACAGATGAACTTTGAAGACATGCTGAGTGTAAGAAGTCAGTCGCAAAAGGCCATATATTATGTGATTCCACTTATACAAAGGGTCCAGCATAAACCAATTCATAGACCCTGAAAGGAGATTGCTGGTTGCCAGGAGCTGGGGGATGGAGTGAAAGGAAATAAGGAGGGACTGCTCATGGGGATAGGGTGCTTTTTGGGGTGGTGAGAATGTTCTAAATTTGACTCTGGTGATGGTCCTATAACTCTGTGAATGTACTAAAAACCATTAAACCGTATACTTCAAATGAGTGAATTGTATGAGGCATGAATTATAGCTTAATAAAGCTGTTCTAACAGATGTAGTCATCTGCCTTTACGCAAGTGTGTCTCTGAGCCTGTGTTTCTTTTCTGTGCCAGCTCTTTTCCCTACACGTGATTTCCTATGCTGGGGCAGCCGCCTAGACGTAGAGACTCGTGTGTTGACGCTGGTCACATCCCCAGCACCCAGTATAGTTCAGGTCTAGCAAACAGCCATTGAAAGTGTAGAGAGGTCCCTTTTTCGCAGAGTATCCCATGGGATCGGCATTTCTCTTAACTCCCTCTGGAAAGCACTTCCCTAGAGCAGTGTCTCTTCACTGAGCATGACTTTGTCCCTCTGCTCACGAACACTTGGTGGCATCTGGAGACATGTCTTCTTGTTGAGACAGGAGGGGAGGGGCTACTAACATCCAGTGGGTGGAGGGCAAAGAGGTTGGTAAATATCCCCAAAGGTCAACGGTGCTGCTCTTGAGAAATCCCGTAGTAGAGTATGAAGATGAACGAGATTTCCAAAGCCGCGTGTTATGGGCGGAGTTATGCCTCATGCTCTCAATTTCACGTCTTGATGTCTTAAGCCTCAGGACCTCAGAATGTGTGTTTAAAGACTGGGTCTTATTTAAAGAAGTGATTCAGGTAAAATGAAGTCATTAGGTGGCATCCTCATAAGAAGAGGAAATCGGGACACAGAAACATACGGAGGGAAGACCGTGGGAGGACCCAGGGAGAGGATGGCCTCAGGACAAAGCCAAACCTGCTGATACTGTGATCTCAGAATTCCATCCTTCCGAACTGTGAGAAAACAAATTTTTGTTGCTTCTGCCCCCAAACTGTGGTGCTTTCTTATGGCTGCCCCACCCCTTATCACCATACCATGGCTATTTCTGCTGCTTCCTGTGGACCCATGACTTTCCACGTGGGGTTCGTTAATACAACTTGGGGGGAGCATTTGAAAGCCCCAGTGCCCTCCCCACCCCAGACCAATGAGATCAGTGGAATACAATGTAAGCCAATGCTGAGAACCACTGTTGTAGACCAGGATTTTGTTAATTAGGTCTGTGCTTCACACGAAGAGGTCCATGGAGACAGGTGGTTGGGTTAGCTGCCCTGTTCCCCTTTCTGGGATGAAATGTGGGAAACGACTGAGTGGCAATAGCAATGAATTTGTGCCTGTGTTCCTGGAAATTCTGACTTCACCCTTGGGAATCTGCTTTGGAAAATGTATTTAAAGCTCGTGCCCTCCTCTCTGGTGTCATGGCTACCCTGCTCGCCCCTCAATCCCAGGGTTTTTGGTGCCTGTTGACTGTTTTCAGCTGAGCCCAGGCAAGAAGTCTGGATTGCCTGCTGCATTCTGAGAGAGGTGGTCAGGGAGCAGAACCCAGCCATGCCTCTCTCTGCCTCTCTTCCTTCCTCCAGCCCGTGCCAGGCAGGGAGTGGATTTCCATGATTGATGTTGTCTTTGAGGCACTCTTCTTTCTGAAAATGTTGAGGAGAACTAATTAACCTGCAGTAATTAGAGACATGCTCAGATTTCCTTTTTTTGTGTGTGTGGAAACTGCTAATGGCCACTCTGTGGAGACGTCCTGACTCACCCTGGCAGCTCCTCCGTGTTTCCCCAACCCCTCCCTTAAGTCCGAGACATTTAAAGTCGTGAGTTGGTGTAACCAACTGTCCCCTCCAAGAGGAGAACCCATGTTGCAGAGGGCCATCTGTCCAGCAGGAGTTAGGCTTATGCAATGAGTTATGGGCTGAATCGTGTACCCCCAAGCCCCCCATTCATATTTTGAAGTTCTAACCCCAGGACCAGAGATGGTGAGGATATTCGGAGACAGGGTCTTTGCAGAGGTAATTAAGGTAAAAGGAGGTCCTATGGATGAGTCCTAATTCAATCCGACTGGTGTCCTTTTAAGGACAGAAGATGGGGACATAGACACACACAAGAGAAGACCACGTGAGGACACAGGGAAGAGACGGCCATCTGCACACCAAGGAGAGAGGTTTCAGAAGCAACCAGCCCTGCCAACATTGTGTTCTTAGACTTCCAGCCTCCAGGACTGTGGGAGAACAGGTTTCTGCTGTGTCAGCGCCTGTCTTTGGTGTCTCGTTACGGCAGCCGAGCTGACTAAGACACCCCCCGTCTGACAGACTGCAGAGGTGGCGGGGGATGGGCTTTTTCTTGGATTGGACAATGGAGCCACGGCACGCTTCTCCAGATGTGGTATTATTCCTACCCTGATGTCCTGACGTGACTCTCCACAGAGACATTGTGGCTGCTGCCAAGCAGAATGCTCACGGCTGGGTCTCGCCTTTTGTTTTTAATTGGAGCCATATTGTGACGGCAACAAAACCCTGGTGACAAAGGCTCCAGCAAGATGTCTTCTCTGCTGAATTTCCACCTGTTCCCTTCCGGTCCTAGGACACTGATTTGGGGTTCTGGAGCCAGCTTTCAGGGGATTCGTAGTTTCCGCAGTGCATCTCAGACCTGCAGGAGACAGAGAGGGTCTGGGATGTGTTCCTGGTGGCCTCGGAGTGGGGGGAGCCTTTTGTAAATGATGCGTCTTCCGTGACTCGGAACCAAGGACAGCAGGGCGCGCAGCCTGCACCCCGGGGAGGGCTGCCTCGCACCCAGCACATGGTTTCTGTGTTTGCATTCATGCTGCTGCAGCTGGGGGCCAGAAAAGGTGACTCACCCTCACTGCGGGGCCTCTGAAGAACTAGGAAGAGAGGAGACGGGGGAGTTTGTGTGCTCCATGGAGCCCCGCAGGCTGGGAGTCGCTGCCGTTACTCAGGACAGGCTCCCCAATGCCAAAACCCAGTCCTGCGTGCAGCTGCCTGGCCCAGCCACTCGAGAGCCAATATTCCATGAAGAATTTCACGTTAGACAGTCTTCACAAACTTTTTTTCTGTAATAAATTTTGTGTTGCTCTCTTTAAATGCATTGGTGCATAAAAATGACGGATTGGTGGTTAAAAATGAGTTTTCTGCTAAGAAAGTGAAAGAGTGAACTGGGGGGCCCATGGCGGTCCAGGCCAGAGGCACAAGCTGATCCACAAACCCTCGGACGAGCACGTGGCCCCTCTAGTCCCAGCCGGAGGTGTCACTGGCCACCTTCGTGCTGTTGACATGAGGCCGACTGGTTTTATAGCTTTGTTCGTGTCTGCACTGATTTTGTTTGTATAGTTTCATAAGGGTTATAGACATAAGCAGTTTGCACCTAGCTCTGTGTTTATGCTCATTTAAATAACTTGATTATAGAAAGAATGTGAGTCGAGCCACTCCAGCTGTCTAAGCAACAGGATAGTTCTGGCGTCTAGACCGAATCCCGAGAGAAATAGTGTGTGTGTAAATAAATGAAAAATATAACATGTGTAAAGGTGTATTTCCATGTGTGTAAGTATTTATTTTATTTCTGTGTATACATGTATTGATTTTACAGGATAGATGTGCCTATGTATAAGCCCACACTCACAAAATGGGGGTATGTGTTGACCCACACACATATGCATTGGGAACACACCCTGTACGGTAACGTCTGTATTAGATATAGTATCTGCACGTTATTTAATTTTGGCCCAGCGATCAGGAACACGGATGGGGATGACACAGACCCGGATTCCACAGCTTAACACGTTGCTTACTAGTTAGGAGTCTCTGGGCCTTAGTTTCCTCAAAAGCAGACTAAAAATAAGAATAATATACTTAGGGGCACCTGGGTGGCTTAGTGGGTTAAAGCCTCTGCCTTCGGCTCAGGTCATGATCTCAGGGTCCTGGGTTCGAGCCCCGCATCGGGCTCTCTGCTCAGCGGGGAACCTGCTTCTTCCTCTCTCTCTGCCTGCCTCTCTGCCTACTTGTGATCTCTCTGTCTCTGTCTCTGTCAAGTAAATAAATAAAATCTTAAAAAAAAAAGAAAGAATAATATACTTAATATAATATAATATAGCTTAGTATAGTACAATATAATATAGTATGGTAGAATATAATATGATATAATAATTAAGAATCATATGATTCCTATCTTGCAGTGTTGTCGTGGGGATAGAATAAAATTATGCATAAAGTCTGGGCACAGAGGAAATACTCAATAGATATTAGTTCTTTATTTGTCCTGAGTGTGCAGGGGAGAACCAAGAGGTGCCTCTGGGAACCATGGGCAGACTGGACGGCCCAGATGTCCCCGGGGCCCCTGCCCTGGAGCCTCCAATGAGCCATGAGCCACCACGGTGGTCAGGTGGGGGTGGGGAACACCCCCTTCTCTGAGCTCAGACTGGCGCTAGTCCTGGGCCTGGGGGTTCCTGGCAAACTGGTGCTGGGCGCTGGTGGACCCCGAGGTTGCTCTGAGTTCTGGAAGCCCAGGACAGGACGCCTGAAGGTGGACAGAAGGCTGTGAGGGTGACATGGTGGCTCTGTGGGGCAGTCCAAGTCCAGCACCAATGGGGGCGGAGAGTGTCTGGGAAAGGACAACGCCCGGACCCTGGAGCTCTGATGTCTTCGCCTCCTTGGATGTCCCTCTGGGAGATAGAATGGGGTAAAGCACTCGAGGGCCCCCAGAGTCTTGCTCTCACATCCCACGCATGTTCCTTCCTGGCTGGGGGTTCGAGAACAAGGCTTCTGAGCACTGTGATCTCAGCTTCTCAGCTCCGGGGTGGAAACAGCCCTTTAGTTTGCTTCGTGAGTCTTAGGACTGCCATGGAGGGGTTTAGGGCAGTGCTCAGAAGCGCTCACTATGGCCTCTTCCCTCTTCTGGCTTCTTCTGTCTGCTGTAGGAGCCCAGACCTGATCATCCCCCTGTGGGGACGTACTCTCACCCCATCCCCTTCCCCTGGGTCATCCAGACTCTTGGAGGATTCACTTGTGCAAGCAGAGCTCCTGCAAAAGCGAGACGGTGTGTCCTCAAAGCCCAGAGCTACACAGAACCCGCAGGCTGGCGGGGTCCAGGCCCAGTCCGCCCCAGCCCTGGAGGAGAGAGTGTGTACCTTTGGCTAATGTGGTCAGGCTGTGCCCTTGGACACTGGCAGGAGGATAAACCTGCCACATGACCTGGGCACACAGGCCCCGTGACTTCTGGCCCCACGAAGAGTGGGTGTTGGTGGAATGTTGCCGAGGGCCGGGCGTGCGGTGAAGGGCCCGGGCACTGATTCCCCTACGAAACCTCCTGTCTCCACGGATGTCACGTCCTGGCTTAGGACAGTACCCGCACCCGCCTTCCGTCCCCCTCCTTTTCTTGTTCTGGGTGACCTCACTCACCACTGTCCCTTTCACCAGGGAGGAGCAGGAGAGAGGCCGGCGGCTTATTGATCCTTTCCAGGACAGGCCTGTCCTTGACGGGCTATTTTTGGCACAGTTTCACCCCGCAAAGCTTCCCCTGCCAGGTGGCCCACTTTGACACATCAGCTCCCGTGTGCCAGGGAACAGGACCCGCTTTCCCTCTAGCTTCAGCAAAGAGCAGTTGGGAGGTCCACTCGGTGTGGGGACAACGGGCACTGCGTTCCGAGACTAAGAGCAAAGACGGCACGCAGAGAACACTGCCACCGACATTTTCCTGCTTTCTGGAATGAGA
Source organism: Neogale vison (assembly GCF_020171115.1). Lineage (NCBI taxonomy): Eukaryota > Metazoa > Chordata > Mammalia > Carnivora > Mustelidae > Neogale > Neogale vison. Next base: position 3,292,514 of record NC_058092.1, on the reverse strand, counting down.
GCGTTTATCCTGGAATTTCCAGATCCCCTGGTGCCAGCACAGGCTGGAAAACTTGCCCCTGTGTGCTCATCCCCGGCGGTCCTGGGGGAGGCCCCTGGACTCCATCCTGGCGACATCCGAGCCCGTACCGCCTTGGGACGCCCCTCCTGCCCCCTCTCCCATGACAGATACCTTCACCCAGGGTGCTCTCTCACGAAGATGATTTGTGCGGCAATTTTCGTCTTCTGAGAAAACGCGAGGGGGAGAAAGAGGAGGTGAGAATGGGAATGTTCGGTAATTAATTTAGAATAGAGAAGCAGAGCTCCATCCAGGCGATAATTGGATTTTAACCCCTTGGGAGTTTTTAAATGCAGATACCAGTGTTGGAGCTAACTCTTCACCGTGTCTCCCCTCAGACGGGAGGAGGGGTGCAATCCAGGGAGAAAGCTTCCTCAGGCGGGGTGAGCTCACCTGGGCCTGCGTGATGCGGGGCGATTCGTCCCGAGTGAGGGCGCCCCGGAAGAATGGCCATTCTGGGTCATCAGAACTGCCCAGGAGGGCACGGTGAGGCCGGGCTCCCCGGGCTGCATATTCCTGTTTGGCTCACACAACCGTGGCGTGCTGCGAGATTTCCAGAAGTAGGAGGGAAACGCTCATTGCTCTCCTCCAGCATCGCCCTTCTGCTGCTCCAGCTCCGGTTGGGCTGGGACTGGACGTCCCGACTCCGGTCCTTTCAGGTTGGCGCATGCTCCTAGAGTTCCTGCCTCCAGGAGGCAAGCATGTTGTTCCAGCCTGGGTGCTGGTTTTAGGGGCAAAGGGCTCACGTCTTTGCCAGACTCCCTGCGCCGCCCTGGCAGGGGACCGCCTGCACTCACCACCTCACCCTCCCGACTGGGACAGTCTCAGGACGGGTGCCCCCAGGCTTGTGTGGGGCAGAGCTTCTGGGGCGGCACGCAGTGGCCCCCAAGGCACTGTTCTGCTCATTTTACACATGTCAAGATCAGTGTGCATGATGAGGTCTCAAAGGGGATTTGCATCTTCCTGATTCCAGAACTAAAGAAGCCAGCAGGGTCGTTGCTGGGCTGGGACTGGCATCAGAAAGCACCAGACACCTGCAAGGTTCCCCCCCCAGATCCCACCCGCCGACCCCTGGACTTCAATCCCCTGCTGACCCCTCAAAGTCATGCATGTGGGTGGGCTAGAGACTTTCAGTCTGGGGCCCTGCAGCTTCGGAAACAGGCCTGGACCCCACCCGGCCATTTCTCTGCTGATTTGCCTTGCTGTCACGGTGGCCTAAGAAGCGGCATCACTGTGAGGCAGGAGCACCGTGGCAGCCAGATGACACATGACTATAACAGGTGTGGGGCCGAGCGCGACGGTGGGAAGCTGTCTGAGTGTGCGTCTGTCGGGAGGCCAGAGTCGACTCCGTGGAGACGGAGATCAGCTGTGTTACGTCGACCGCCTCTGGGCCTCATGCACATTCGCTCCCCGAACACACAGAGCCTTTCCGTGTCGCTGTGGTACAGAAAGAGAGAGAGGAAAACGTTTGTTTTGAGATAGGCAAGGCCCAGTTTCATCGTTAACGTCTGGTCTGGCCTTCAAGGGGTTTTTGTAGATCAGGAGGGCCGTCCCACAGCCCCGTAGGAGTCCCCAGTCTCCAGGGGACATGCGTGTCTGTCCACCCCTCCCTGCAGAGGGGCAGCAACAGGTCACCTGTCTCCCAGCTGGCCAGGCTGTTCGTGGTGATGCACTGGTCACCGTCCAGCCCTCAGGCTCCACCCCACACCCACATGGAGAAATGCCCTGTCTCTAGAGCCCCCTTTACTTAAGGACAGATTTAAAAAAAAAAAAAAAATGGAAGAGAGTTTAAAAATATACATAAAAACCAACAAACAAAAAAATCAAAATCACCCGTATCCCCAAACCCAGAACTAACCAAGTGGACATCCCTTTCTCCACTGACTTTTAATATACTTGTGTGTGTAGAACCCACTTACCCAAAGTCAGAGGGGCCTGGATATCCGGTTGAACTATTTAAAGAAAAACAACAAAACCCTGAGCGTGAAATTCAAGGCTTGTTGGCTGAAGATACATGTTTGTGATGATGGGGCAGAAATGTCCTTCCGTTTTTAGTTTATTAGGAGTTTTTTCAGGAATGAATGGTGGATTTTTATTGACTTTTTTTCTGCAGCTATGAAAGTGAACAGATGCTTTTTAAAAACGGTTTGACCCCTTGATGGAGTGTTTGTTATCTGCAGCCGCACCATTGCTTAAAGCCCTTCTGCAGCTTCTCCTAGGGCAGGGCCAACGGAAGCTGTTACAATTGGCTCAGTAAATATTTGTTGAGTGAATGGATATTGATTGGATGAGGGTTTTTGAATAACTTAAAGGAGATGACCTTTGTCCTTTGCTCTTTCCAAAAGTGGGTCTCTTCAGAGCTAAGACTGGTGAATGAGCATGCAATAGAGTATTAGGGGCGATTCCACAAATAAGAAACGAAGACCCCATTCCTCCACCCTTGGGCTGAGCCTCTGTCGTTGGTGACTGACGGCAGGACATCCAGAAGGTCTGACCCGGAGTGCATTCTCAGGGAGGTGGAGGGACACGAATTTTGGCTCCTCTGCGGTTAGGGCGGCAGGCAGATGAGAGGGCCCTGCCGCTGGGCTTCAGGCCTAGGGCTTTTCTGGGGACCTGACCACCAAGCACCAAGGGAGTTCCTGGAGAGAAAAAGAGGGGGCAGCCCATACCGGAACAGGAGAAGCCTGAGGGAAGCCAAGGGGCTCCTACGATAGAGATGGGGGTCACACAAAGGGGGGCCTCTCAAAGGCCATGGCCAGGTTTTGGAGAGCCACATCTGCCTTGCAGAGTGAGGATGTCCTTGATGTGATCTGGGTTGTTCTTCTTAAGCAGGAACAGAGAGAGGACTGAGGAGTTTGTGCATGTCAAGAGCTCCCAATGGTGAGGCCCTTTCTCCATGTTCCCTACACTTGGCCCCACTAACATTGTCTGTGACCGATCCTCCTTGGGCAGCTGTCCACCCCCCACCTCCCAGACAGGACCCCGTTGAGACAGGATCAGGCTGTCGTGTTTGTATCCCCAGGGCCAGCTCGGGGTCAGGAGGGAGTGGATGCCTGAGAAACGTTGACGAATGAACAAAATAATGAAGAAACGCGTGGACCAAAGAGACCGCCCCTAGAGCCCTGCAGGCCTGGAGCTCACGTGCGTCATTTCCAGATGTAGCTCCTGGAAAGTACTGGGAGAACGTCTGCAGGGAGGAGGAGTGTGTGGGGACATGTGGAGACCAGCTGGCACTAGAAGGTGGTCCTGGGGGCAACACGGACAGGGAACAGGGTGGGTCTTGGCCGGGAAGATGTAGAACATGCACTTTCTCTGCTTGACGGTAGCAGTCAAGACCACAGACCTGGGGTCACGGGGTCTCCATCCCGATGCTGGCGGTGAGCTTGCACGTGCCAGCACTTACCCCACCCCCAGCCTCTGCTTCCCCACCACAGACAGGCAGAGAAGAGCGGAATCTGCGTGCTGGGGTCTTCGTGAGGGCGAGGATGGATGCCCAGGGCCCGGGACAGTCCCAGCTCTGTAATACTCATCACTAACATGCATGCAGTCATTATTTTTTTTCAGGGAAGAAAGTTTTTTTGATATTTCCAGGCTTCTTTAGTTGTCCTCCTGGGACTGACAACCCAGAGGAGGGGTGCAGCTGGGGTCTAAGTAAGAAGCCCCTCTGGGAAAGGGATGGCTCGATGAGGCTCCGTGATCCTCCTTCCCCTCCCGTCAGTAGGCGCGCGCTCGTGTGCAGAGCAGTCCCTCCCCTGCCCAGAGCTGCCTCCACGTGCCTCGGTGGGGCTTGACCCACAGGACTCTGGGCTGCAGGCTCTGAGGTGGAACGTTCCCTGCACAACGGGTCTAAATGTACACCCAGGGGCTCCCACGTGAGTGGGAGCTTGGGAAATGGTGTTTGCATTTCCCTGCAGGGCCTGCTTACCCTTCGAGGGTGGGGGTCTTTGTGGTGCAGAACTCACAACCTGATTGAGGGTAAGAGCGAATGCCCTGTTTCTCTCTGGACATGGCTAAACATAGGTGAAATGTGTAGAAATACACCCAGTGGAGAAACAGTGCAAAACATCAGAACATCAGGTTTCTGATCTCAGGTCTCCAAGATATCTGTGGGTGACTTTGGGGAGGTCATTTCCCCTCCTTATCCTTTGATTTGCCACCTGCAGGCTGTGGGGGTGGAGTGGGCACTGTAGCTGACCCCCAGGGAGTTGTGCCTTTATAAAATCCTCTCCCCTTGAGTGTGGGGCACCTAGGACTTGCCAGGACTTACCAGTTAACATGGCAGAGGTGGTGGGATTTTGCAGATTCATGGGCATGAATGAATAATGGGAGGGGGGCTGGGGGGACTGGGACTGGAGCCCCTCTGAGGATGGAGCCTCCTTCTGGCCTGAAGAAACAGGATGCCACATTGAGAGAAGGTCCACAGGAGGGCCACGTGGGCTGGGGGACACAGGTGGTCTCTAGCACCAAAAAGCAGCCTCCCATCAACAGCTGGTGAGAAGCAGGGCCCCCAACCTCACAGCCATGTGGAAATGAATTCTGCGCACAACCTGAATGAACTTGGAAGCAGATGGTTCTTCAGAGGACACACAACCCATGAGGAATCCTCCCTGTGGCCTCCAAAACACTCCACGGAGCACTGTGGAAGCTTTGCCTGGACTTCAGACCCATAGCAACCAAGAAGAAACATGCCTGTTGTCTTGCACACCCGAACCTGTGGGAAGGAGTCCAGGCACAGGACTGGAGAAGAGTGGTCTCCATCCCCTGAAGATGAGATCAGGGATCAGTAAGGCCTGAAGATGAGATTGGGGATCAGTATGCCTTGAAGATGAGATCAAAGATCAGTAAGGCCTGAAGATGAGATCAAAGATCAGTAAGGCCTGAAGATGAGACCAGGGATCAGTAAGGCCTGAAGATGAGATCAGGGATCAGTAAGGCCTGAAGATGAGACCAGGGATCAGTATGCCTTGAAGATGAGATCAAAGATCAGTAAGGCCTGAAGATGAGATCAAAGATCAGTAAGGCTTGAAGATGAGACCAGGGATCAGTATGCCTTGAAGATGAGATCAAAGATCAGTAAGGCCTGAAGATGAGATCAAAGATCAGTAAGGCTTGAAGATGAGACCAGGGATCAGTATGCCTTGAAGATGAGATCAAAGATCAGTAAGGCCTGAAGATGAGATCAGGGATCAGTAAGGCCTGAAGATGAGATCAGGGATCAGTATGCTGCTTGCTTTTCACTCATACCTGCCTGGGTCTTTCTCCACTCTCACTCACTTGTTCTGCAAGAACGGGAGGGTGCCTCTGCCTTGCAGGTGCCATGTGTGGCCCAGTTCTCCCTACGTCCCCATGATTTTAGCAACGCTGTGGTAATGTTCCAGTTGGATGATTATTCTTGAGAGCTTAGCTATGATCTCTGGGAATTCACACACTTGCATTGAACTGCTCCCAAGCCGTTTGGTTCCTAATTGTCCCAACCTATTTCTCGATGCCACACACACGACCCCCTCGCTATGTTAGCTTTGTTACTGTTGAGGGAGCCTCCCGGACACACGCATCTCCTCCCTTCATCCCCTGCTTTTCTAAGGGCTGAAGCCTGTTTATGATCTCACCACCAACAGTGTATAAATTACGGGATGGATAGACAGATGCATGAATGGAAGTGCACTTACCATTGGCTGGGCTGGCTCCAAGACCTCCTAATGCAAGGATATAATTTTTTAGCCTAATAAATGAAAAGCAACTTCCCCTCTGGCTCAAGTGCTGTCTCAGCAGTCGGGTTTAGCACACGAGGCATTCATCTCTCTGGGGGACGGCGCCAAGGATAATATTTTGGCAGCTTGTCTCCACATAGTTACTCAGCACAACACTGTCCGTCAAAGGGCAGCTTACGAAGCTGGGATTTATAAAGTGCACTTGGAATCGGAGCCGGGGCTCGCCCAGCCGTGTAGCAGACCCGTCTTTTGGCGTCGACGAATTCTGATCAATCATTGACTGGGAGCCCCACACGGTGTCCGGCATGTGAGCTGCCCAGCTCCTGTGGCTGTGGCTCTGTCAGCACGTGTCCACTTGGAGCTGATGCCCTAACAGCAGAAGAGCGGTAAGAAAGAAGGCCAGAGGACACTCCTGCCCTTGGGAGCTTGCTGATGAGGGACAGTGGGTGGGGGAAGGAGGTCATTGGAGCATTTCTGCCACCGTCCAGGGGCTAGGCATAGGCCACTTTCACTTGCAATTAAAAGAAAGATGTGTGCATGTGGATGGGTGTGTGTGTACTTGCCTGTGTGTGCATACATGCTTACATGTGTGTATGCATGTGTGGGGATGTGTATGTGTATGCATGCCTGCATGCACACATCATCACACACACGTGCACACACATGTGCACAGGGTGCGCGTACATGCCTGAGGGCTTACATGCATGTCTGATCACATATCCGTGTGCACACATGTGCAGTGCAGTGCTTGCACATGTGTCTGTGTGTGCACGCATGGGTGCATGTGATTTGCACAAGTGTGTGTGTGTGAGCTGGTCGCAGTTGGATAACCAGATTTGCCATCCCTCATGCATCTCTGAACGTTCCATTTCTGACCATGTGGGGAAGACCTCATCAATATTACCTATAGATGGTGCCTTTTCTACCCTTTCTCCTCTAGGATGAAGTGTCTTGTCCCACAGCAGATAATACCCACGGAGTCATCTGCCTGTTCCTCTAGAAGGCAGGCTCCTGGCAAGCAGGGTCCCTGCTGCATCCCCAGGGCCCGCTGCATCAGAGGTTGCTGTAAATCTTACCCAGTGAGTAGCCTTGACCGTGGACTGCCACAGCCCCTGGGTGGGCAGATGGTGCTGTGCGTGACGGTGAAGGGGGGCTCACAGGTACAGTGCCCAGCCGCGGGGTTCGAGGACGAAACGATCCCTTTGCAGAGGGGCAAGGTTTTCCCAGGCTCCCGCCCACCTGTGACGGGACGAGGTGGGACGAGGGAGGTGAGCGAGGGAGGTGGGCGAGGGCGGTGGGGATTGCCCCAGTGAGCGCAGGGCCCAGTTGACCCAACGACTGAAACATTCTCCCATTCTTCCTGTTCTGCCCTGCGGCATGTGGTGTCCAGCAGAGAGGGAGGCTTCCATGAACTGTGGCAGAGGGAACAATGGGTCCGTATGTGTGAGATCTTACATCTCCACGGGTTATCTGCCTGCCTGATGGGTTCTTAGGTGGCCCTGGGCTCTGGCCTGTCTGGGGGACTCAGGGGTCTCTCCCGATGCCATTCCTGGCTGCTCAGCCTTGCTCCAGCTGAGGGGCCAGCATAGACCCGTCTGAGCGTGGGCCGAAAACCCCTGGCATCCAGGCCGGTCTCCTGCTCACGCTGCGTCCTCCTCACCTCTTACTTCCTCAGCCTGCCCCCGCAGACCACTCTGGGCGTGAACAGACCCCCAGACACAACCAGGTTCCCTCTCGTCCATCTCAGAAACGCGGGCGGCGCTGGAGCGACTGTCTGCGTACACAACCCCGTTGTCTTCCTCGGCACAGACAAGGAGAGTGGGGCACCATTCCCACCACCGGACCACACCGGCCCTCCCTCCTTCGTCTTCCCTTTGCTCCGGGGCCATGTTTGATTGCTTTCTGGCCCTTTGCTGGCTCAATCAGCATGAGTCCCTCCTGTCACCGGGCTCCGCCGCTTCGCTGATGTTCGGGTAACTACGCAGCATCTGCCCTGGCAGCACGAGAGCCTCCACACTGGAAGCTCCGGCCACAGATAAGATGATGATGGAAAATAAAGGAATTTGCACTTTTTTCTCCCATGATAATCAGTTTTGTCTGGCCTCGCATGTGTTGCACGCCGCAAACCAGTTAATACCACCTTCTGTCTTTCTGCCTTCCCTTACATGTCCTGGCATTTATTTGCAAAAGATGGATCCTTGAGTACACGGAGTAAAGCTCTCCCACTCAGACAGACGAGCCACAGGAGCGGTCTTCAGAATGGGATGGGGACAGCTGCTCCCTTTGGGGGGAGCCAGCCCAGAAGCTCTTCGGCCGCCTCGCTCGCGCCTGCTTCGAGGTTTGCTAATTTCACGCCTGGTTTTTCGTGCCGTGCCTTTTGAAAGGCAGGAGGGGGGCGGCCGGCTCGCTGGCGGGTGATCTTCAGAGCTCATCTCAAGGTCAACAGTGATGGCCTGTGGCCAGTAAGCACGCCGGCAGGAGTGCCAGGACGCAGGATCGGGGTCTAGCCATTCGCGCCTGACCCTGTGGGCGGTGGACCCTGAGGCCCGGACGGAAGTTGTGGGAGAGCAAGCCCTTCCCTCGGAGCGAGCTGTGGCGGGGCGTGGGCCACGGTCGTGTAGTTGGGTGTGGCTTCAACGCCGGCAGGGGAGGGGGGCTCTTCGTGGAGGAGAGGGGGAGGGTTCCTGGTAGAAACAGAATTGGCAGAGTAGATCTGAAGGGCCACTTGGCTTTACCCAACGACCCCAGAGTCGGGCCGCAGCACGTGGGAAGGCCTCCCAGGAGCTGTACACAACGGAGGGCATTTATGCAGAGGAGGGGTCAGGAAAAGGATGTTTCTAGCAACAAGTGGATTGTTTCAGACAAGGTTACCTTCCTGTGGGGGACGGAGTGGCCCGTCAGAGGGACCGTCTCCCGGTGCAGACCCGTCAAAGGTTACACTCCCAGGAGCGGCTGGACTGTTCCTAAGTCAGGAGTTAGTCTTGGTTCACTGTCGGGGACCTGTGACTGCAACCCGTGACTCCAGGACTCCAACAGCCCTGAGCGAGGCCGTCAGCCTGGGGACGCTGCGGCGGCTAACCGGAACCGGGGCCTCGTGGGGTGGGCTTGGAAGCACATTCAGGGCTCCCGTCGGTCCCGACTTGGGGCTGGAGCTGGTGACCACGTTTAGAGAAACTGGCAGTTACTCACGCAGCCCTGGCCGTCCGGGGCCGAGAGTTACGGGGGGTCGTGACTAGAGGAGACAGTCTGACCTCCTGAGTCTGACTCGCAGCCGGCCGGCTTGCAGGCTGGCGGCCGTGGGGATGGGGCCGGCTTCCTGGCGGGCTGCTGCAGGTCGTGGGTCGCAGTTCTGTGTTTCTGTTCGGCCTGGCCACTGTCCACTACGTATTCAGTCTCTCGAGGACAGTCGAGCACCCCCTCAGCTGGGAACAGAGACAGCAGCGCCTTCTTCGCTCTGAGACTCCAAGAAGCTCCTGGGCTGGTGCAGGCACCTGGTGGTCAAAGCTGGAAATCTGGCTGGGGTTGGAGGGGGATGGAGGCGGAACGTAGCTTCCCCGTCACGTGGGAGGCCCACCGAGCAAGGGCCCCGGCTGCCCGCAGGGTCTGATAAGATAAAGGGCCACTGTGGGGCTCTGCTCGGAAGCCCGTTGGCGGGGGTGTCCGAACCCACGTTGCATCACCTGCTCCGCCCTCCTCCAGCCTGGAAGGGGACTGAGGCCCCAGATCGTGCAGGAACACCATGTGAAGAGAGCAGCACAGTCCAGAGCGGCCGGCTTTCCGCCTAGCCAGGAGCCGAGAGCAGCCTCGGGAAACGGCGTTGCTCTGCTCCGTTTGTTGAAGCACAGCACATTTAAGCGAGGTTCACCCGTGACCATTCCTTTCTCTTGGGGGGTTGGAAGCAGGGCTTTTGATGGAGCTCACGAATGGTGTATTCAAAAGGAGAATCTGCCTGAAAACCTACAAATCAAACTTTTCCCCAAGTGTCGAACAAAGACGAGATCCGCCCGTGAGCCGCACGGCAAGACTTTCGCCGCATGGAGACGACGGGCTCCCTGGTCTGACAGGTTGGGTGACCTGCTCTGTTCCTTCAGGGCTCCCCATCCAGAGACCAGCCTTCTGCAGATTGTACGGTGCTGTATTTGGAGTTTGATATAAAAACGTACCTCCAAGAGGTCACGTTATGCTCAAAAATCTGCATTTGGTATTAGAATTTGGGGCCGTGAGCAGAGAGTGAACCCACCAGGTGTGACAAAACGGATCTCCAAACAGGTGCTGCTCCCGAGGGACCTCCCTTGGGGAGGGACACTCCCTGAGTGTGGAGCCGAGACCCACTCCCTGTGGCCGAACACGGCTGCTGGTTGATCCCCCAAAGTCATCTTCTGTGAGCTGTGTGGTTTTCCTTCCGCCGCCGCTTTCCATGCAACCATAGCGCCTTCCAAGCCAAGGAGTTCAAAGTCAGTTGCAGGGTTTTGGGGGAAGTGCACACACATCCCCGTGTTCCGTGAGCATCTTGAAATGCTGACCCTGGTCACAGTCAGCACTGCCCCATTTGGACCAGGACTCCCTTGAAGCCACGGCCACGGGCACCTTTCCCGCAGCAGAGCTGATACCACGGACTTGGCATCAGCAGCCACCCTGCTCCCCGCCTCCTTCTTGGGCACCTACTTATTTGCAAACACCAGCAACACCATCACAGTAAAGGAATGTGGAAACCCTTTGTAGGTTCTCTTGTCCTTCTCTGAAGCATCTCCATTCCCCCCCATACACATGGGAACAAAAATCTCATCTTCCCAGGAACCAGGCCACAGCCACTCATGGTGACATGTGGCTGTTCTTACTAGTAGTGGTGGCTGATGCAGCAGATGCGGGAGGTGTGCAAGGCTCCAGGAGACAAGCCAGCCCCGGACTGTGGTCCGGGCAAATCATCTCCAGGCTGTGGTTGGAAGCAGAGGGCAGCGGAAGCCGCTGTCATAGGGTCTAACTTCTCAGGATGGGCCTCCCTGTCTGTAGACCAACATCCACACCCAGTGAGGGACTGGCTTGGATGGGGGCTCCGCACAAGGGGCCCCAGATATGCCCATCCTATGTCTCTGTGTCCTTGACACTGAGCTCCTGCGGGTGGCGTCCAAACAGGGACCTACATTTCCTTCTGTGGAGGGCTCCTACCTGGTCCAGGGACGCACCCCTCTGCTTCTCCAGATTTCTGGATCTTTCTGTTAAAGCTCTATAGTTATAGCTTCCCATTTGCATCAACAACAGAAAACCAAGGCTACATTATTTCTTCAAGCGGGTGACCTGTGTCAGAATTTTATGAGTGGAACGTGCGACCTCTTGAGAGAAGGTCCCATTCCCAATCGTATCCCTGTCATTCAGAAACTCAGTGCGGTGCTGGGCAGAGGCACACAGAAAGAATGCGTTTAGCTGTGATTTCCTATTTGTGGGGCGTGCAGGTGAGGGGCTATGGCAGGTGCAGCAGGGGCAGGAAACCCCCCCCCCTACCGAGAGGTGGAGTTAAGATGGGACGGCCCCGACCTCTGTGACTCTCATGCTGTGAAAACCTTGAGTCTTGTTTGTGGCTTCGCAGGACAACACAGAGTTGAGAACTCAGAGTCTGCGTTGAGAACCCTGCACTGTCCCACGTGTCCCACTGACCTGTTGTGGCTGCAGCCATGGTCTTAAGCAGAGGGTGCCCTGTCCAACTCTATCCCCCTGTGGGCCTGACATAGGCAGACAGGTTTGCCATCAACGCCCCAAGCATAGGGGCTCCCGACTGTGCTGTGAGCAGGCTGGGCCAGGCGACGTCTGCGTGTTGACTCAGTAAATATTTACTGAGTATCTCTTACCACCAGGCAATGTTTTGGATGCTGGGGTGCATTCATAAACATACTCAGCTCCCAGCCCCAAAGGAGCGCGAACTCGGAACGATCGGTGCCATCAGTCATCCATATACACTGTTACAGGTATGGGGTGTGGCAGCGGCGTGAAGAGCGGGTTCAGCATCTCACACAGGGGGCAGGGGAGGCCTGGTGAGGAGGCGAGGAGAGCCAGTGATGGGCAGGGGGACGTAGGGAAGAATGCTCCCTGCAGAATGGGCAGCCAGCAGAGACAGCGTGGGGGTGCATGCGAGAAACATCGTGGAGCAGCAGGGAGGCCAGGGGGAGAGGGCAGTGCTAAGGGGGCTGGCCACAGAGCAGGGCTGGTGATGCCTGGTGAGCAGCAGGTGGGGGTGCTGAGTGGGTGGCTGGATACACAAGTGTGGGTATCAGGAGGGAAGTCCGTTCCTGACCCATGCAGACAGCGAAATGCCCGTTCCTAGTGTTCAAAGCTAGAAGCCTGGACAAGGTCACACAGGTCTGAGCACAGATAGAGAAGAGAACTTGCCCCCAAAGCTTGGGGAATAAAGCAAGAACCAGCCAAGGAGAGGAAAAGGAGCAGCCACGGGGGTCAGAGGAAATCTGAGTGTGGGGTCTTTCAGCCCAGGGAAGGGGCAGGTAAGGGAGTGTTTGCCCTGGGGGACAGGGATGCAAACGCCCCAGCAAGGTAAGGGCAGATTCAGCTTTGGGTTTAGCAAGGGGTTGGGGTCACCGGGGAACGTGGGCTTCAGAGTTTACAGCTTATCTTGAACTGCAGCTCCGAAGTCCCCAGAGAGCATAGGTTTCCGCAAGCTGCCGAGCTCTCTTGTTTTCCTTTCTTTTGCCTGCCAGCGTGTTCTCTCCGAGACGTTTCTGTGATCACCCTCCACCATACGGAGCTGGAGTGTGCTGCGTGTGAGGACGGCTCTGCTGGCGCCTCACGACACCCTGTGCACCGAGCTTGTGGGTGAGGAAGGCAAGGGAAGCGGAGGGAGGAACACAGAGCAGGAGCCCTGTCGACCCCGGGGGGCTGTCCCTGGCTGCAGCTGGGGCCGCCCCACGCGGGGGAGCTTCTTTCCCTCAGCGCAAGGGGATGGGTACTTTGTGGCTTGCAACCGAGACAAATCTCATGTTACCGCAGCAAAGGCAGGGACAAGGGTTGATTTTTTTTTTTTTTAATTTTTCCAGCGTAACAGTATTCATTGTTTTTGCACCACACCCAGTGCTCCATGCAATCCGTGCCCTCTCCAATACCCACCACCCACGAACCTCCCACCCCCAGCCCCTTCAAACCCCTCAGATTATTTCTCAGAGTCCATAGTCTCTCATGGTTCACCCCCACTTCCAATTTCCCTCAACTCCCTTCTCCTCTCCATCTCCCCTTGTCCTCCATGCTATTTGTTATGCTCCACAAATAAGTGAAACCCTATGATAATTGACTCAAGCAGAGAGAGTCAAGGGTTGATTTTTTAAAAATTAACATATAATGTATTATTTGCCCCAGGATTACAGAGAAGGGTTAATTTTGAAACTGTCTTTGTTCCAGGGCTGTCGGGCGCTGTCCATGGTCCTCAATCCTGTCTCCCACAGGGCTGCCCTCGCCTGTTTCCTGGTTCAAACGGCCAAGCAAGCAGGAAGCAGGAACTGTGGAAAGTGGCTCAAGAGGTCGTCTGTGGGGATGGAAACACTGGTCTAGAGAAGATGACCGAAGGACACATATTGGGCTTATATTATTATTACCTTCTGTATGTTAAATAAACCCTCGGTGGGGTGGGGGGTCGTTAAAACCTGAAATCCCTTACCGAGAGTTAATTTTCACAAATCCCAGGTGGGCTGTGGGAAGCAGCTCATGTCCATGGTCATCCAGGCCTTCCCCCCGTCTCCTGCTTGGAGCACAGCAGGTACCACAGACAGGGTGTCCCCATTGAGGGCACCAGGGTGCTACAGCTTGCCGTGGTCCTCAGAGATGCAGAAGAAAGACAAAGAAGAAGGATGAAGCGAAGTCTGTAGTATGTCCCATGATTTCCCCTGTGACCTGTGTGGGCTGTGCTATGAATGAACTGGGGACAGACTTCGTGGGAGAGCAGAAGCCACAGGAGGTGGTCACCTGCTGCAGGGACTCACCGGGGCCTGACGGACGGCCGTGTTCATTGCCGCCTTTGTTTCTGCACTGTACCTTTTGTATTTTCTAAAACCCCAGGGTGTGGCTTTTGCCCTTAGATCTTTTGCTAGCTGTCCTTTACAGTGGAATTCTGGTTTGACTTCTACTTCTCATCTCACCTCTGTGTTCATTTCCTTGATGGCATTTACTATTATATATTTTCTTGCCTTATCTTTTTCATTGCTTTGGTGGGGCTTCTACCATTCCCATGGAAAGTCACCCTCATGAGGGCAGGGACTGTTCAGTTCTGTGCACTTTCACATCTCCTGTGTCTAGCATAATGTTTAGCGTGAAGTAGGTGCTCATAAAATACCTGTGCGTGAATGAAAAAATTGGATAATTATCCCCCAAGGAGAGCAGCCATTGAGTCTTTTCCTAAAGTTGTTGCCAAATAAGACACCAGTTGCCTCTAAATTAGAAGTTCCATCTGGTCACATCTTCATCGAGTGAGGGAAGTAAGGATGGGGAGTCCTCTCTGGTCCATTGCTCATCAGAAGCAGTGAGCTCTTCCTGGGCCAGACCCATGGTGCAGAAACCCTCCCGGGTGACACTTCCCAAAGCACAGAGCCACATCTGGGTATGTCCCTCCTTCCTGGAACACGTGGCTTTGGTCAGCGTTTAAGGAAAAGTCTGCTCTGTACATGTTTCTGGTCCATATTCTCCACTGTGCTCAGCAGCACTGATTGGCTACATTTTGTCCCTCTTAATACAGGCCACCCAGCACCTGTCAATTCATTCTCATAGACTCTTCTGTCCAAGGAGGGAACAGGGCTTCTATCTAGAAGATGACCTCGAGCTGTTGCCTTTTATCTGTCAGTATCTTGTTGTGCAACAAACACTGTTTACCCAGCCACAACAGACATGGCCGCCAATGCTCTGCATACCAAATAGGCCATCACAAAACCACTGTTTTATGTTCTTTTAGAGTGTCCAGATAGCCCTGGACTGCTAGCTGAGCAGTCACACCAGGACCAGGACAACTGGGATCTGTCTTTCCCTGAGCCTGGCCAACACACAGAGGGAGGAGACACTGCTGAGCTATTGTAAGAGCTGTCCAAAGACCAACCCGCCAGGCTTGGAGTTTTGCCTCCCTATACTACATCTTGAATCTCATGGATGTGACATTTCATTTCTAGAAGAAATCAATATTCCGATCAGCAAATAGACACAAATGTTGCATTCATTCTCCAAAATGTTACACCAACATTACAGGCACTTTTTGTCCCCAACAGGGCAAAAGGGGATGTTTGAACACACTTTGCTCAAATAGAAATGAGAGGGGAGAGGAGAGGAGAAAGGGCAGGAGGAAATGGTACATAAACATTTGATTATGGAAATGGAAAGCAGCTGTGCTGGCTCCTTGCTGGGCCCATGTTTCCTTGATCCAAGGAGCAGATCTGAGCAATGATGGATGGTGCTGACTTGTCGCTGGGTGAGGTCTCCTGCAGGTGTGGTGTCTCTCAGGCAGAGATCTGCTCAGCAGCTCTTCCACATTGGGCTCTCAAGTGTGTGCTGAGGACAGGGAGCCAGACAAGACATTGAGTGGCCCTTGAAGAAACCACTTTCTTGTCTGGAATGCTGCCCACTGCCCGTTCTCTCAGAGGTGAACCTCTGCTCTGCAACCCGGGGCCCAGCCAAAGCCTTTATTGTGACTCTTGCTTAAGCCAAGACTAGAGACAGTCACAAAGTACAAAGACACTGCATTTCAATTCACAGGTACTTTAGGGACAATAGAGTCCAGAGAGGGTAGGTAGGGGACTGGCTCAAGGTGGCAAGGTGAGGAGGTGACAGAACTGGGTTCAAACCCCCGTCTACCTGACTGGGCTGACACTTCCTCCAGAACCAGGCTGTGGACCACAGATAACATCCAAACCTCATTAGGGCCCTCTGATAAAGTGCTATCAGTTTCTGCACAACGATTTATACGGCTGTTGGTATATTGGTATCCTTTTGTCTCCAAGTCCTTGAAATAACTCACCCCCCTGAGCAATCCTAGCAACATTTTTCCTCCTTCCCCTCACTGCAGATAAGAGAGAAACAAATGGATGTGGCCCCAGTCCTTGCCATGATATGCTGGTGTCTTTAATCTCTCTGGTGTTCTTGCCTTGCACATCCAGACTGCACAAATGACGTGCTAATGGGCTTCTCCAATTTGGCCCTGGAAATGATGGACTCCATATTCTTGCCCAAGAGCCTCCTTCTTGTGATGACACTGCAAACTTCTGGGAAGAACTCTTGCCAGGTCTGCATGCCGAGGGAAGACCCAAGGGAAGACCCAACTGCTTTGGCTTGAGGTCCCCCACACCTCTGTCCACCAGCAGAGCTTGAGCCCATGGTATGCTAACACTGCCATGGCCACCAAAAGTGGATATTCCACATGTTTATACTGGAAGCTATGCTTGGGTTCAAAAGGAAGGGGTGAAGAAATGAGCAGAACAAAGGCAGAGGCCTAGACAGGAAAGATGCTAGCTCAGCTTCAGGGTTCCAGGCCTCCCAAGCATGGTAGTAGTCAAGTCGTGATAAAGACCAAGTCTGGCTGTGTCATGGAGGGCCAAGGTTTCAACCACGGATCCATCCAGACCTATGTGCAAGACCATTCAATTACTCTTTGGGAAGGGTACATTGTTTCTCTGAGGGCTGGTGACCTCATCTGTAAATGGGTGTGTATAATAGTACCTATCTCAAATAGTTGCTGTGGAAATAAAATAAGACAATGAATTTGATTAACTAGCGTATACCAGCCCCAAAGTGGGTGCCTGACAAATGACTTTTGTGTTTGATGGCGGTGGCGGTGAGATTGGTGGCATTGACAGTGAGGGTGCTGGCAACAGTAGTGGTGGTGGTGTAGGTGGAAGAGACTGTTGTCAGAAAGAAGCGTCCCCATCCCCCCCAACACTGGACTGAGTTTGAGCCTGGCTTCTGCTGAATTTCCTCATCTAAAAGATTTGGGTTAAACATACAGTTTTCAGACATTTTTAAATATATAAAACTCTTTAAGTTATATGCGGACATGAGTTCTACTCCTGGTTGTAATGTAGAGTGTGGAAGGAAGCCCTTGCTTTCACACCAGCAACCAAAACAAGTTGAATACACTATAAAACCATAGTTTTTCTGAACTCTTCGTGTGGCTGAGGATGCAAAGAAAATAAGTGGACAAAATATCAGAAAGTGATGAGCCCCTTATAGGAGAGAAGGGACTCATGGTTGCCCTCCTTCCCCATAAGTAGCAAGAGGAGGAAACGGAACTGGTCAGCGGCTAAGGCAAAACCAGTTAAAACCTGAGCACACTTTCAGTAGCTATGTGTAGGCTGACAAGACAGGTTAGAATTTTGAGTGCCCCAGTCACTAAGAGAATCCATGGTCTTCGTTGAATTCTTTACTAAGATGTGCCCCATATCTGAGGTGTGTGAGTACTCTCCCCAAATTCAAGGGATCTTTCCTTTGAAGGTGGTGTTGGGACAAGGCAGGAGACCTTAGAATAGTCCATCTGAAGCACTTTGGACACCTTTCAGCTGCCCAGGTCTAGGTCTTGGGAAGTTGTGCAGAGAGAAACTCATACGAGACATTCAAGACAGAGAGAGATCTCCTAAGTTGCTCAAAACCTGGAGTAGGACAGGAGAGCAAAGAGAACTCTTCAGAACCCAAAAAGCTGGCACCAGGCAGGAAAGCAGAGAGATTTCCCACAGTTGGGAAACCTGGTTCTTGATTTTAAATTACAGAGATCCCAGCAGTCTTTTCTGTACCCAGAACCCAAGCCCTGTAGGAAGGAGAGACATCATCCTACTTTTAAAATAGTTTTTTGAGCCAGTAGTAAACTAAACTACAAATTAAAGCTACAACAAAGCCTGTTAGTACTTGAACTACAGATCAAATTGACCCTATCCAGTGACCTGACACCATTACTGATAATAACTATTGCTTGGACCCATTGATATATACATATTTCTTGCATCGAATGCTTGACATACAATAGATTTCAGGACACATAAGAAATCAGTAAAATGTGACCATGGTAAAGAGAATATATAGTCAAGAGAAGAAAACTTACAGAAGAAACAGGTATTGGGACTATCAAAGACTTAAATAATGATGATAAAGAATAATAAAGGATCCAGTGTAAACATTTGACAAGTGAATTAAATAAAAACAAATAGTGAAATTTCCTATTAATAAGTGTAGATTAAGGGAAATAGAAAACCATCACTAGAACACCACTTTCATTATAACTGCAGTCATTATCCACTGAAGCATGCTAAAATTAGCATGTTAGGGGTGCCTGGGTGGCTCAGTGGGTTAAGCCACTGCCTTCGGCCCAGGTCATGATCCCAGGGTCCTGGGATCGAGCCCCGCGTCAGGGTCTCTGCTCAGTGGGGAGCCTGCTTCCTCCTCTCTCTCTCTCTGCCTGCCTCTCTGCCTGCTTGTGATCTCTCTCTGTCAAATAAATAAAATATAAAAAAAATAAAATTAGCATGTTAGTGGATTTTAGTGGATAAAACTAGGGAGAAACAGGTTATTGGGATAGCCTCAAAGAATCTCCTCCAAAATATTTGTTGATTGTATGGTGGTTTTTATAAATATCCACAGATTCTATTTTCACTTCTTTCTCCAGGAGCTTTAGTCTATTCCTCTTGAATATGCTTGGTTTATTGACTTACTTCCAACGAGTTGAGTATGAAGGGGAAAGTGATAACTTTACACTGGTGAAATTGGCTGATACCAGCTTAGCCAAGTGATCAAGACTATTATTCCTCATAATAAAAAGCAATGTTTCCATCATGTACCTCTTGGTCTGTTGTGATGAAAAGGTCACTTCATCTCTGTAGTATTCTCCAAAATCCACAATCCCAGTCTAATCATGAAGAAAAAGTCATAAAAATCCAAACTTAGTGATATTATACAAAATTCCTGGCCAATCAGGGCACCTGGGTGGCTCAGTGGGTTAAAGCCTCTGCCTTTGGCTCAGGTCATGATCCTGGGGTCCTGGGATCGAGCCCCACATCAGGCTCTCTGCTCAGCAGGGAGCCTGCTTCCTTTCCTCTCTCTGCCTGCTTCTCTGCCTACTTGTGATCTCGCTCGCTCTCTCTCTCTCTTTGTGTCAAATAAATAAATAAATAAATACAAATCTTAGAAAAAAATTCCTGACCAATGATCTTCCAAAGTATCAGGATCATGAAAGACAAAGGAAAGATCATGAAATTTTCATAGATTGGAGGAGACTAAGGGACACAATATTTAAATCTAGCACATTATGCTAGATTGGATTTTAGATCAGAACAAGGATATAAGTAGAAAAACTAGTGAAATCTAAGGAAAAGCCTAAACTTTAATAGTCTGTGATATAGTAAATACTGTTATACCAATGGTAATTTATTACTTTTGATAAATGGTTTAAACAAGTGGTTAGGTAATATTTTAACCTTAGAGCAGGGGTTGCCATTTTTTTCATAAAAGGTTAGATAACAAATATTTTGAACTTTGCCAGCCACATGGTCTTTATCATAACTACTTGATGCCGTCACGATAGTATAAAAGCAGCTGTAAAGGGGCACCTGGGTGGCTCAGTGGGTTAAAGTCTTTTCCTTCGGCTTGGGTCATGATGCTGGGGTCCTGGGATCAAGCCCCACGTCGGGCTCTCTGCTCGGCGGGGATCCTGCTTTCTCCTCTCTCTCTGCCTGCCTCTCTGCCTACTTGTGATCGCTCTCTGTCAAATAAATAAATAAAGTCTTAAAAAAAAAGGGGGAAAAAAAGCAAAGCAACTGTAGATTAAACCGAAATAAACGGATGTGGCTGAGATTTCTCCCATGGGCTACAGGTAGCTGGAATGCACTGGGGCAAACAGGATCAGTATAGAGAAACCCTACATGTGCTCTTTGCAACTCCTCTCTCAATCTGAATTCATTTCAAAATAAAAAGTTTATTAAAATAAACAGTGAAGAGATAGGAATTTTTCTTCAGCAACATGGAATCTGTAAAAACTCAAATAGAAATGTTATAAATTTAAAGTATATCAGAAATGAAGGATTCATTAGATGGGACTAAGTGAAGACTGGACTCAACAGGGAAATATATCAGTACACTTGAAGACAGATCAATAGAAAATACCCAAATAAAAACTCAAAGAGAAATAAACGAGGAAAAACAGGCTATTCAAAATCTGTGGGTAGTATGAAATGATCTCAGATATACAGGTTCAGTGCCCAGGAGGACATGGAGAGAGGAAATGGGCAGAAGAAATAATTGAAGAGATAATGGTTGAGAACTTTCAAACCTTGATGATTCAGGAAGTTCAGTGAAATCTAAACAGAAAAATACAATGAAAAAACACATACATTAAATTCAAACTAATGAAAGCCAAAGATGAAGAGAAAATTAGAAAAAAATGAGAACATTTCATATAAGAGAAACATACAAATTGTGGCTGATTTCTCACCAGAAACAATAGGGTCCAGAAGACAATGCAAATGATGGCCTTTAAAGTGGAAGAAAAATAAACAGAACCCATCAACTGGAATTATATATACAGAGTAGAAATTTTCAAATATAAAAGCTAATTCAAGATGCTTCCAGGAGACAGAGCTGAGATGATGTATTGCCATATATGAATTGGCTAATAAATTATAAGAACAGATTTTTTAAAAAGTTCTCAAGCCAAGGAAAAAAGATACCAGACAGAACTGCAGAACCACAGGAAGGGAGGAAGAAGTCCAGTAAAGGTAAATATATGGGCAAGTGCTAGATGCCTTCCTTTGTTTAGTACATTTACTAATATAGTTTTAAAAATATTTTAAAATTTTAAAAGATTTTATTTATTAATTTGGCAGAGAGAAAGAGATCACAAGCAGGCGGAGTGGCAAGCTGAGAGAGAAGGGACCTGAACTGAAGGCAGAGGCTTAACCCACTGAGCCACCCAGGTGCCCCAATTTTTTTAATTCTTAAAAAAATAAATTATTATAATTTATTTTAGGTTTTAGAGCACATGTAAAAATATGGGAAAACAAAATTTCAAGGAGCAGTGGGATAGCAGGAATTACACTGTTGTAAGATACTTACACTGTTCTTAAAAAGTATCAGTTTTGAAGGTACAACATGCTATCTTGAAAATGAATTATGTAATCTCCAACTAACTAAAAGATAACAAAACAGGTAAAAATGGATGCAGTGAACAAATTGAAATACTAAGTCATATGTAATTCACTCAAACAAGGTAAGAAAGAGGAAAAGAAACAGAAAACAAATAGGAGAAATCAAAACCACATGTCCCAACTTTTGTAGCAACATGGACGGGACTCGAAGAGATTATGCTGAGTGAAAGAAGTCAAGCAGAGAGAGTCAATTATCATATGGTTTCACTTATTTGTGGATCATAGCAAAAAGCATGGAGGACATGGGGAGTTAGAGAGGAGAAGGGAGTTGGGGTAAATTGGAAGGGGAGGTGAATCATGAGAGACTATGGACTCTGAAAAACTATCTGAGGGGTTTGAAGTGGCGGGGGGGTGGGAGGTTGGGGTACCAGGTGGTAGGTATTATAGAGGGCACGGATTGCATGGAGCACTGGGTGTGGTGAAAAAATAATGAATACTGTTATGCTGAAAATAAATAAATTAATTTTTAAAAACCACATGTCAAGGTGGTAGAGTTAAACCCAATCTTAACAAAATTTTATTAAATGTATATGGACTAAACATATTACTAAGACAGAGATTACTAAATTAGATTTAAAAAGCAAGGCTTACCTGTATGCTTTTTACAAAAAACACACTTAAAATGCTAGACTTAAACAAGATGAAAGTAAAAAGATGAAAAAGGATGTAAATACTAAGCACAATACAGCTAGTAGAGGTAGAGTCATATCAGAAAAGGTAGGTGACAAAAAATAGTTTTGATAGAGGTAAAGAGGTACAAAACACAATGATAAAGGGAACAGTTTTCCAAGAACACAGAACAATCCTAACTGTATGTGTAAATAGTAACAGTTTCAAAATGCATGAAGCAAAATTGCCAGAACTAAAGGGAAAAAAATAGACAAATCTACAGTGGTAGAAATATTAACACCAGTCTCCCTGTTAAAGAGAACAAATAGGCAAAAATTTAACATATATGCACAAGACTTAAACAGCACTACCAACCAAATGAACCTAGCTGACACTGATGGAACATACCTAAAAACTACAAAATCTCATTCCTTTCAAGTTCACCTGGAACATTCACTAAGCTAGAGAGATGCTGGGCTCATAAAAGACATCTCAGTAAACATCAGAATATTGAAATACAACAAAGTACACTCTGTAATTACAATAGCATGAAATCAGAAATCCATATCAAAAGGATAAAATGGAAAATTCTCAGATCTGAGAAAATTAAAGGGCGTACTGCTAAGTAAACTCACGGATCAAAGAAGCAGCCCCAAATGAAATCAGAAAAAATTTTTTACCTAAGTGATAATAAAAACAGATCACAGCTTGTGGGATGTGGTGAAAGTAGAATTTAGAGGAAAATGAAAACCTTTCAAAATGCTTATACTAGAAAACAAGAAAGGTTTAAAATCAGTGGCTAAACTTCTACATTAAGAAAAAGACAAAGAAGAACAAAGAAAAGAAAGAAAAGAAAATAGAATGGAAAGTGATAAAAATAAGAATGGGAATTGGTGAAATAGAAGACAGACACAATAGAGAAAGTCAACAAAATAAAAATGTAGTATTTTGAAAAGAATAATTCTGATAACTCTATCACCTGCTTCAGGGAAAAAGGGGGGGTAAAACAAATTGTTTATATAAGAATGAACACTTAAAAAAGGGAGAGACATTATTATAGATCCTACAGACATTAAAAGGACAAGGAGATATTGGGAAAAACTTTAAGCCAATAATTTTAATAACTTAAATGGGATGGGGAACTTCACCTAAAAACACAATTTACAAATCTAAATTGCCAATATTTATTATATGCATTAAATTTATTAAAAAAACTTTTCCTCAAATAAATTTCCACACTGAAATGGATTCAGAGGTGAATTCTATCACCAACTTATCAAAGAAATAATACAATCCCTACACAAAGTTTTTTTTTAGAAAAGAGAGAGAGACAAAAGTAGCTTTTCTACTACATCAACAATATCTTGACCCCCAAACCTGCCACAGGTGTTCCCACAAAAGAAAATTACAAAATATCCTTTGTGAACATTGATTTAAACATACTTAAGAAAATACTAGAAACTAGAATCTGAAATATGTTAAAAGGTTCCAACATTGAGACCAAGTAGGATTTTTCCAGGATTGCAAGGTTGGGTTAACATTAAAAAAAAAAAAATCAGTATGATGCCTTATATTAACAAAATAGAGGAAATCCATACGATAATTCAGAAGAAGGAATTTGACAAGATTCGTCATCCATTCCCCATAAAAGTTCTTACTAAAGTAGGAAGCTGATAGAAGTCAGAAACCGGCTGTCTCTGGAGAGGGGAGACTGACTGGAACGGGATCTCTCCAAGATCCCACACCCTGTAGACTAGCATTTCTGCATATCCACTGCAGCTGAACCTAATCCCATCTCCCCCTAAACCCCAGCCCTTGTGTTGTTTACTTTAAGCCGACAAAATGATGATCAGTGGCTTCGATTGTCTGGGGTGAGGTTTGGAGGTGCCATTTCTCAACCGGAAAATAGTGGACAAGTGACTTGACCTCTTTGTTCCTCAAATCTACTGTCCATGAAATGGCCTAAGAATGGGATTTCTCCAGTGGAACTGTTGTAAGTATTGTAAGACTGGGTGATCTAGAGAAGGTAGCTGCTGATGTGGTCCCACCCTCCCTGCTGTCTTCACCATCTTCATCCATCTGAAGGACCAGAATGTGTTCAGGGGACATTTATGAGCCACTTTGGAGAAACTCAGCATGGTCACTGCTAGCTGTCTCTGTTTTTCTCTCTCCTTCCTTCTGTCCTTCCCTCCCCCCTTCCCTTTTTCTACCTTCCTTCCTCCCTTTTTATTTCCTCAAAGAAATATATTATGTTCTACAAGTCTGCATTTAGAAGGGATGAGGTTCTTTTCTACACAGTAAACGTGAAGAGAGGGACTCCTGTAGGCCCCTTGTTTCTAAGTGGGTCCCCAGAGGGCACCAACACACAGACACCCTGAGTAGTGGGGAACTTCCCCCAAAGCAGGGTGGCCTTGCATAGCTTCCCATGAGTCACATTCAGCACAGGGACCTATGGGACCAACGGTGTCTTCTCATGTCTTCTTCAAGTGAACACAGGCCCAGATGTCCTGAGCAGAGACAGCGCCCCCAACTCAACCCTTTCTGAAAACATCTCCAGCTTTGTTCTTCCTCTGCTCCTCTCCTTCCTGCAGTGGTGGCCTTGCTTTCCCAGACTGACCTCTCCATGGACCTTAGCCTGGGTGAATACTGCTCCCTCCCTGTGCCCCATTATATGCTCTCTCTCATCACCAGACACACAAGTTCCTTCTCCTCAAGATGCCATGAGGTGCCCTGCCAGGTGCTAAGCTAGTTCATATGTTGGAATATTCCTGCTTCCCCCTCTTCTTCACCACCCATCCTGCTGTCTGTTGTCTTCTCTCCTAGAACTGAGAATCCCAGGACCTTGTCTTTCTTCCATCTGAAGAAATTAATGCTCCCAAACTCCCCACCCATTTTAAATGGTTTCGAAAACCAAGGCCTATTCTCAGTGTCCATCCCTCCTGCTTACTTCCCTGTTGCCCTTTATGGCTTAGCCAGTGGCCATTCTCCCCTTCCTCCCCTGTATACATCCTGGTAGAGATGAGATGATCTCACTCTTTGGGCTTCCTCAACGCTACAGGTGGTGGCCAGGAGAGAGTGTGGACAGTGAGCGTGCATTGATGTCCTCAGGGTGCCTTCTTGGTAGAGCAGGCAGAGGTCAACTGAAATACCCTGTTCCCCTTGCCTTGGATGCCTGGAAGCCTAGAATGCTGGCTGTCTCCTTGGGACTGGGAAGAAAGGCTATGAACTTCATGGAAATACCAGGCCTGACCTCACTGAGCTGCTGAGCCAGGACCAGCAGCTCCCACCTCCAGGTTCTTATCTTTTGGAAAAAAGAAGTACCTAATTTTTAAGTAGCTTCCCCCCTGACTTTCCATAGCTGGACAAAAACATTCCTACCACCGTTGTCCTCCCATGTACTTTAAAAAGACGATTCCCAAGGATCACTCTGATTCCTGTGTCTCTTTGCTAGATGACGGTGACTTTGGAACCAGGGTCTGGGATCCCAGCTCTTTCCCGACATTCTGTCCCTGTGGCTTCTGGAAAGTTCCTGCCTCCCCGGCAGATGTCCTGCCAAGTCCAAAGTCAGCCCCACAATGGAACCGAACTTCCTGTTCCTCCCCTTCTTCCCTTTTAAACTTCCTTATCCCCTCCTCACTTCCTTCTTCCTCCTAAGTGTTCCCACTCTCTCACCACTCGGGGCCTGGATATGGACCCACGTACTGACTCCTCGCCCTCCAGGCTAACCAGTTAGTTTCCAGCTCTGTAGCTCCAACAGTGTCTCCCTGTGCTCCCTGCTCTTCCTTCCCTGGGTGTGGCATGTTCCCTCTTCACTTGTCTGTGGATCCCTTAGTGGCCTCCTCACCCCCAGCCTCTCTCCATCTGATTAGTCATTCTGCTGGATTGTTCCCATCCTCCTAACTTAATCAGACCCTGATTGCCCCCCTTCACAGGAAAAAGTCCCAAATCTCAAACCTGACCTCTAGCCCCCCTGCCTTCTCCTAGGAAGGACGGGGGCTGGCATCAGGAAGCGTGCGCTAGCGACCAGGCCCTTCACTCAGTCCTGTATTCCTCAGCGTTTGTACAGGTGAGAAGTTGAGCTGCAAAGGTCTGAGACTATCTGGACATTGAGCAGGTGGCCGGGCTGGAGGTGAACCAGGTGACCGGGAGCCCTCAGACCTGGGATCTCTCCTCCAGCCAGGACACTGCTCCGGCTTCCTCGCCCCATTCTTTTTCCGGTTTCTTCCTGAGACGCTGCAGGGGTCCTCCATCTGCCGTTCTGCGCACATCTTATCCACTTCTCCAGCAGTGAACTTAACTTCCTACCCCACTCCGGAGTCTTCCTTGAGTGTCCCCTTGGAGGCCAGGCCCCAGCCGATGTCTGAGAACTGCAGCGGACTTGGGGCTGCAATCTTTCTCCAATCCACTTTCCAGCTTGCAAGCTCCTGAGGGCACAGCCAGCCTCTGAGAAGCCTTTGCAGGCTGCACGTGACCCAGCAGTTCTGGCATGTGGCAGGTGGGTGACGGTGACACGGAGGGCTTGTGGTGCCTCCAGACCCTGGCTTGTGACACGTGATGGGATAAGCTGCAGGCTGTAGAAAGAAGGGTTGCCTGCAGAAGTTCAGTGCTGGTGTCGGCAGGACATGTTTCCCACCATCGGGGGAAGCCATCTCCTGGAAGCGGACCAGAGCAGAAGGTGATGAACTCCAACCAGCCAGTAGATGAGAGGACGCCTTGGCAGCTGGGACTCTGGGGCTCCAGCCTGGCACCTCCGTCATGATGCAGGGGGCACCAGGAAACCCCAAGAAGCAAGCTCCTGTGCAGCTCACACAGGGTACCAACAGCAGAACAGGGAAGTTCAGACCCTGGACTGCCGGAATGTCACCTCGCCCCTCACACGCGGTGGCTGCCTCACTGAGACCTGTCATCTCTGTTTTTACCACTCTTGTTTTTTCTCTCCACCTGTTGCTTCTGACAGAGAGTCTGTTTGCTTCCCAAATTGGGCCTGGATTGTCCCCAGAGGCCTGGGGAGCGGGAGGATGTCATGATGAGTGGGGATCCTGCCAGGGACCCAGATTTGTCAGGTTTGTGTGTTGTGTTGCTGCTGGAGGCAGGGGTTGGGAGCCACATGCTGAGGGTTTGCTGGAGGGGAAGCTGACCTCTCCCCTGACCCAGGGAGAGGGGTGCACTGTGGGGGGCCAGGGCACTTTAGCACCTGGGGTCTGGGGGGGGCTGCAGCATCCCGGGGGAGGGCAGCCTGTTTCATCTTGTTCTATCACACAACAGGTGTGTGTTGTGTCTCCCACATGCCCCAGGCCCAGAGCTGGGTGGGACACATAGTGGTGATGAGGACACCCGGCCAGGAAGCTCACAGCCTAGTGAGGAAGGGCTTATGGTAGATCAAAATTGGGGCCACCTCAGAGGCCAGCCTTGGGTGTGGGGTGTGTGGTGTCTGTGCTGGGGCTTCACCCAGCCTGGAGGGTGCAGGAGTTCCTGTCATGGCCAGAACAAATCGCCACAATCTGGGGGCCTTAGAATAAACTCATTTATTCTCGCAGAGTTCCAGAGGCCAGAAGATTGAAATCCAGGTGTTGGCAGGAAGGCATGCGCTCTGAAGGCTCTGGGAGGATCCATCCTGCCTCCTCCAGCCTCTGGCATTGTGGACACTGCTTGGCATTCCCTGGTTTGCAGACCCACCCCTCCAATCTCTGTGTCTGTCTTCATGTGGACTCCTTTCCTGCACGTCTGTGCTTCATCTTGCCCTCTGTCTTTTTCTTATAAGGACACCTGACATTGGAGCTAGGGTCCCTCCTAAAGCAAGACAATCTCATCTCAAGACTGTTAATGACCTCTGAAGAACCCCCTTTCCCCTTTAAGTTCAAACTCTTTTTGGGAGCTACCATCCGACCCACTACAGAGGTGTGGGTGCCTGTGGTACAGGAAGACTTCCCATGTTGTTGGCCCCATTGGCCTCGGGAGTAAAGTGGTCAGGTAGAGTCATCAATGCAAAGAAAGGGGGAGAGATGGGACCCCAGGCCATGATGGATAGGACAGAAGCAGGGAATAGCAGTGAAGGAGTCTGAGTGAGGGGCCAGTCATGGGGTATCTGTGATGGGAAGTAAGAGGAAAATAGCGAGAGTTCTTGAACACCATTAAATTCAGAGCTTGGGGCTATATCTTCAAGTCAGTGGGGAGCCATGGGAGACTTAAGGCAGAGGGAGATCAGCTCAGTTTCCCGACAACAGAAAGGGAACAGCGCCAGGAGGGACCTGACTGCTGAGAGGTAACTTCCCAGGGAAGGAGCCCAGTGGGGGAGAGACCCCTCCCTCCCACCCCTCACCCTGTTGGAACACCCCTGCACAGCAATGCACGTGCACGCACACACATACTTTCCTCTCTGGGGTGGATGGGCTGTGTGTCTGCAGCCACTTGGCCAGATGGAGGCAGAGCTGATTGAGATTCTGGGCATGGAGGGGGTCTGTCGGCACTGGCTGCGGGTGTGAGGAGCTAATGTCCCTTTTCAGTTTGCCTGCTGCTTCCCACTCTGCCTGCTCTTGAACTATTCATCTATAACATTTGTAGGCCTATTAAGAGGGAAATACAACTTCGTAGTTACAGATAAGAGATGAGGCAGATCGATTTGAAGTCTATGAAATAGACGGAGTGGGAGGATGTTATAATTTTCAAATTATGATCTTGCTGACTGCGGGGCTGTTGGTTTATTGGCTTGTTGTCTGCCTCCTGACCACACCGGGTCTGATGTTTTAGTGACAGGGATGGCGGTCTATTGTCAAGTGCTTAAATCCACTTAGGGATACCAGGAGCAGGGACTCCGTTGACTCGGGGTACGGATGGCAGCTAGGAGGGGTGGGAGCTTACCACTTTCTGTCTCCTACTTCTGGGTGTGCAGAATTGTCCAGTCAGAGCATAGAGCTGCGGGCTTTGCTGGATGCTCTTAATCCAGTATGGTGGCTAATGACAGAATGAAATTACCTGTCCAGGCAGTGACTCCTCAGAAGGCCCCTCTGTAGAGGCTATAGTCCTTGTTAGCAGCCTGTGCTGCCAGCTGGATGCAACCTGTGCAGGAAGCATTTGCAACGAATGCTTGAAAAAGGCCAAATCCCCTCCAGGGAGGCTGATGGCCCCGTCTTCCTCCCCCCGGCAAATGGGCTCCTTCTGTTCCACTTTTGTGGCAGCTTCCCAGAGTTCTTACCTCTCTTACTGCTCTCTGGTCACTGACTCTTCCTTTTCCACCTGTGATCCCTGTTGGGAACTCCCTGCTGACACTGACCCACACATCTCAGGGGTAGGTATTCTTATCTGAGTCCCAAGAATTCTTGGAAGGGAATTCAGCATTTTTTTCCTACTTTCTTCCATAAAGCTAAAGAATTTCAAAGATTTTTTTCAGTGCTTATATTGGCTGCATGACCTCGGAGATGTTTCCTAATGACTGTGTGCACCGGCTATGAAGTAGGGCTAGTCATAGTGTCCGTCTCAGGAGGTGAAGAAAATGGTGCCTGGGAAGGGTTCAGTGGCAAGTGACACACAACACTTTGCATCAATGTTAGCTACACCATCACCACCACCACCACCACCACGATTACAATCACCATCATTGTTACCACAATCATCATCGCCATCACCACCATCATCACCATCACCACCATCACGATCATCATCACCACCATCACCATCATCACCATCATCATCACCATCAACACCATCATCACCATCACCATCATCATCACTACTACCACCATCATGATTATCATCACCACTACCATCATCACCATCAAGACCATCATCACCACCATTACTATCATCATCACAACCATAACTATCATCATCACCGCCATTATTACCATCATCACCATCAATACCATCAACACCATCACCACCATCATCACCATCATCACCACTACCATCATCATCAGCATCATCACCATCACCACCCCCAGTACCATCACCATCATCATCATCACCAATACCGTCACTATCACCATCACCATCACTACCATCGTCATCATCACCATCATCACCACATTATTATCAATTATTTAGGCCAACCTCCTCATGATTTAGATTAGATTGGTTAGGTGTTCTTAGGAACATTTCTTTTTTTCCCCATATTTAAAGAAAAAAACAGGCACACGTGCTCAGATACATACAGAGAGGGGCAGAGAGATCCAGTGAAGGAAAGCTGATCAAAGGTGGGAGGACACAGGAGATACACAAAGAATCAGAGGCACACACATGAGAGACATTTCAATGATGGCTGAAAAAAAGAGTAGAATAGACTATAGCATATTGAGACCTCTGGCAGTAAGAACATGGTCCTGGCTTTGATCAAAGTAGCAGCCTCCATCTAGCACCTTCTTAACAAGTGGAAGCTCTGAACTCTTGAGGATATTGCCATTTTATGTTGTAGACATGATAGTGGTGATCATCAGTTCAATGGAGGGGACATCACCTCTTATCTTTCAGGCTGAATTAAACTGATGAAAAGCCTTGGCTCCTCTTACATAGAACATGATATTAGTAGTTAAATTCCAAAACAGAGACTAGAAGCAACAACACAGTGGGTAACAGGACATTGGTGTTGGTGAAACTTTCCCCATGGTTTTAGAGTCACAGTGGAGGCCCCGCAACTGAGATCAATAGAGGACACCTACCCCCAGCTTCAAAGACAACATAAGGCCTCACAACATGTGCAGAGCTCTCTAAAAGATGGTGAACTGGTTCTTTGAGTTGTCACCCACCTCTGGTGTACCTAAGAAAAGATGAGAAACTCAAAAGAGATTGACCAGGGAGGAGGGGCCCCCTGGCTCCATCCTCTTCCTGAACCAGGATGTAGAATCCAAGGCAGGGAGGATTCATGAAAACTGCTTTGAGAGTAGGGGGCTTATCCACAAGAACCCCATACCTGTGCTCCAGAGCCATACTGGCCCCTGGGGCTGCTGGCAACGAGACAGCACTTGAGAGGATCAAATCTGAGTCTTGGGTTTTGGTGAAATGGAGAGGGGGAGGCTGGCTGGCTGGCTGGCCTGTGATGACCATGAAGAGAAGGGGGGAAGGCTGCATTTCCAGAATTTGGGGGAGGGAGGTCAAGTTACCTAGCTTCTCCATGAACTTAGTGATGTGAGTGTAGCCAGACCTGAAGTGTCGTGAGAAGACCCAGTCCAAAAGAGCTGCCCACCTAAGTGAGCTAATCCTGGTTGACCATGGCTGTGAGGAGCTCAGATAGAGAAGGACGTGTTCATCCGGAGACTGAATTAGTCAGGCCAGCCCTGACGGTACTGCAGTAACAAACAGTGCCCAATTATGACCGCATCACAGCAGCCCCAGTTAAGTAAGAGTTTAAGTCGATCCTTTAAGTCGATCTTCTATCCCTACGCAGCCCAGAGGAGCCTGAGGAGTAGCTATTAAGAGATATCATAGACCATGATTCCCCACTACTTTATCATCAGCTGAATCCATGGTCTGGCCAGAAATTAGGGGGAGAACAAAAGTCAAAGTGGATGATAGAGTGAAGTTTGATTGAAACTGGATTGATCTTTTATTTGTCTGGAGTGAGACTACTCTTAGGGTCATCAAGACTACTAAGACTACTTAGTACTAAGACTACTCTTAGTACTAAGACTACTCTTAGGGATAGCTGTACAGTTTGTGTGCTGCACAAATGTATCTCACCCAATGCACTAGTAAATGCTTAAACCCATGCTTAGCTCTGCTATCCTAGATTTGCATCCTAGGAAGGATGCTGCATCAATTCAGAGGGAAAGGCACACTCTGTATAATGCATCCATCTATAAATTACCTTTTAAAATTTGCATAAAAGCATCGTATATGCTATGGGGTAGCCATTCCAGTCCTGAAAATGCCTGGACAAGCCTATGGATGCACCCCTGCTATCATTCAGTTGGATCAGGGAACTCTAGTCCAGCACAGCTGAAAGACATTGGTGGGAAAAAGAGGTAAATTTTCATCTTGATTGAACTTCACTGAATTCAGTCCATCAAGAACACAATAATAGTGCACCATTTTAAGGAAGGAAAGGGAAATGTGTGTAAGCCAACTAGAGGACGGGATTGTCCGTAGGACTGAGACCTGCCCAGGGCCCTGAGGGCTGTTGCATGTATCCCCAGGCTCAAAGAAGCAGGGCTATAGCTAGCTGTTCCTACTGCTGTGTGGTGCCTAGAACAGCAAGGCTTTGGAGCTCATATGCTACTGTGAGGATGGTTGTGGTCTAGGCATCACAAGACTGGGCCCGAGCCTGCATTGTGCTACTCACTAATTAGCAGTGACCCTTGGAGCTGACCACTCACCTTCTCTGGGTCTCAGTTCTTGCTGTCGAAATTGAAGAACAGAATCCAGTGAGATCCCATCTCATAGCCCTGGTGACAAAGGCAGCTTGTTAATGGACTGTGTCAGATGCCCGTTGGATTTCAAAGACTTAGTACAATAAAAAAAAAAAGGATGTAAGATATTTCATTAATAATTTTTATATTGCTTATCTGTTGAAATGATCTTGTTTTGTGGTATGTTGGGTTAAATGTTACAATATAATCTAAAATATGATAAAAATGAAAAATGAATTTTCTGTTTTTCTTTTACAATTTTTGTAACATGGTTGGTAGAAAATGTAAAATTGTGTAAACAGCTCACATTATTTTTCAGAGGGCAGCACAGTGGCTGGGGCCAGAGCTCAGGCTTCTAAGGACTGGCACTTGGAACCGATCTGAGGGGTTACTCAGCGAGAAGGGAACAGCCTCTTACCTGGAGAGTCTGCTTTATCTTCTCTTCTCCCTCCTCACTTGAACTGGGTCTTCGAGAACACAGGCCATTGCTGATGAGGAGGAATGCATTTGGTGCATTTTGTGATGTGGCTTTCATGTTTTAAGAACCTGTGCTGAGGGCGCCTGGGTGGCTCAGTGGGTTAAGCCGCTGCCTTCGGCTCGGGTCATGATCTCGGGGTCCTGGGATCGAGTACCGCATCGGGCTCTCTGCTCAGCAGGGAGCCTGCTTCCTCCTCTCTCTCTGCCTGCCTCTCTGCCTACTTGTGATTTCTGTCTGTCAAATAAATAAATAAAATCTTTAAAAAAAAAAAAAAGGACCTGTGCTGATCACGGGCTGTGCACCAGGCACCCTCCTTACCCTGCGCTACTTAATCCTTGCATCAATCTCGCGAGGCAGGTGCCATGTGAATCCCCGTCTATGGATGGAAAAAAGGAAGCTCAGAAAGGTCCAGCAACGTGTCCAGGCCTCTGAATTCTGGAAGTGGCCATGGCAGGGTGTAAGTCCAGACAGTCTGGCTCCACACCTGGGGGCTCAGGTACCCCATGTCAGTGAAAAAAAAATGACAATGACCCCCTTGGTTAGTCAAATGTCACCTTGAGAGACAGAGGGATGAGAGGGGGCCCTTGAAGCTGGTACTCCCGGGGTTACGTCTGGTTTGCTGCCCCACTGTGGCTTTACGCAACGCAACTGGCCTGTCACCTTTCTGGTAGGATGACGGACACCTTTTGGTGTCCTTGAGGAGACCGGCTGAGAGGAGGGAGCGAGCACCTATCATTCATTGAGCTAATGTTTTAATTTGGGGAGGGTGCCTGCCCCCAGACCTTCTCTCTCCAGTCCATCCAATCCATCCAGTTCCTTCCCTCCTCCACACACTGCAGCTTTGTGTCAACCCCTGTGAGGACTCAGGACCCCACTATCTAATAAGACCTGGGCCCAGCCCAGAGGATGCTGGCTAGCTGACTGTGGAAACGGACGGAGGGCAGAGACCAGGGACACACCCATAGCCACCCACCTTCCTGGAATCAGGCGAAACAGGAGCACTGAGGACGAGCTCAGTCACCCTGAGCCAGGGAGGCAGAGCTGAAGGCAGACAAGAAGGGGTTGGGGCATGAGGAAGAGAAAGGGCATTCCCTGGGAGAGAGGCTCTCGGGTCCCCAGAGTCCAGCTCCTGTCTCAGCCCCATCCCTGTCGGGGGATCCGTTCTAGCGGCAGACACAGTGACTCTGAGGTGCTTCAGCTTCTGCTCTGAGACTCAGCTCGGCTCCTCTGATAACCTTGCCCCCCTTATTTTCTGGTAAACATGCTTCTCCATTCAAAAAAGCGTTTATAGGGTCTGTCCACGAGTCCAGGGATATGGTGGTAAACAAGCCAGAGAAAGTCCTTTAAGTCTATAGACTTTGGACTCTTCCTTTTCCATGGGGAAGATATAAAATAAAGAAGCACCCAAGACCAGATGATGTGGTCGTGGTCGTGCCGAGAAGGACATCTGGCAGGAGCAGCAGTTAGGACAAGGGGAGTTAGAGAGGAGAAGGACTACGGAATGTCCCTGCAGGAGTGTGGATCAGGGTTCAGAGATGAAAATGAATCGCTGGCATTTAGTCATTTAGAAATTGGTTGCAAAGGTATTGGGAGGGCTGCTGGTACAGAAAGAACGTACTGTGATCACTTTGAGCTTCTAAAGCTGCTGCCACCCTTATAGGTGGAAGGAGGAAGAGGAAAGCAAAGGAGACAAT
Source organism: Neogale vison (assembly GCF_020171115.1). Classification (NCBI taxonomy): domain Eukaryota; kingdom Metazoa; phylum Chordata; class Mammalia; order Carnivora; family Mustelidae; genus Neogale; species Neogale vison. Next base: position 3,258,473 of record NC_058092.1, on the reverse strand, counting down.
GTTGCCCAGAGCAGCCTGATCGCTACTCTGTGGATTTGCTGCTAGGAGCTGCCAGAGCAGAGACTCAAATCCACACCAGCCAGTGGCTGCTGCCTCCTCCCTGCCCCAGGGCAGGAACTAAACCAGAGCTCTGCTGTCCTTGCCTGTCTTTCCCCTCCTCCCATGACCCCCCAGTGGCAGGACCTTACAGGAAGCCAGAGAGCCTGGAAAGCAGATGGACAGGTGCACAGTGCTGATCGGGGAGTGGAGACGTAATGCCCACCTTGGCACAGAGGCTTTGGGTTGGCTTTCTGGTCGAAGCAAAGGTCTAGGACCTGCCCCAAAGCTACCTTTGCAGAACCAGCAGGCAATTTTTATTGAGATTTATAGGTGGCTTTTGGGAAATGGTAAAGGCCAGGTGGTGGTGGCAGGGGGACTCAGTTGACAACACACTGTTGCTAGGATGAAGACTAGCTGGGAATACTGGGGAAAGTGTCCCGAACATGTAGATTTGGGCTGAGATCTGCAAGAGGGGACTGTCCCCCGAGGAGTCCTCCCAGAGCACCGAGGGCTGAAGATGCACCCCGGTGGTTTGGGTCACCTGCATGCTCAGCGGCTTAGTGACCCAGTGTCCCCAGCGTCCCCAGCTTCCCCAGGTTCCCCGGCTTCCCCGGCTTCCCCAGCTTCCCCAGCTTCCCAGCTTTCCGAGCACCAGGCTCTGTCTTGTCTGCTCCTTTCTATGGTCCACCCTGGAGCCCCTTTCAGTGGATTCTGGCAAATTCGACAGCAGCCCCCACCTGTCTGGGTTCCTGGGGCTGCCATAACAAAACCACAGACTGGGGGCTTCGAACAGCAGAACCTTATTCTCTCCTAGTTCTGGAAGCCACAAGTCAAAAATCAAGGTGTTGGCAGCGTCCTGCTTCCTGGGAGTTTCCAGGAAAGGATCCTTCCTTGCAATTTGCAGCTTTCTGGTGGCAGCCAGCATCCCTTGGCCTTCTTTGGCTTGTAGATGGGTCACTCCAGCCTCTGCCTCTGTCATCCCACAGCCTTCATTCCTGAGTACCAGCGTCTCCTGTTATCAGAAGGACACCAGGCAGGTTGGATTAAGCACCCACCGTACTCCAGTATGACCTCCCCTTAACAAGTTACCTCTGCAACGGCTCTATTATATTCAAATGTGGTCACAGTCTGAGGTTCTGGGAACCCAGAACCACCCCCCCAGCATCCCCCCACGGTCATGTTCCACTTACATCTAAGAACATCCTGTTGTTCTGTGCGAGCCTCCAGAACCTGCCTTCATGCATTAACGTGGACAGGTGTGGGGTTCCAGCTTGTCTTCCTGGTGCTGGAAGGGGCGCTCTAGAGTGGAGCCCGTCAGAACCCTCCCAGCAAGCTCACAGCCAAGAGAAGGGTCCCCTTGTAACAGATTTGATATGTTTTTTTTTTCACCGAAATTACTGATAACACGCGGAATCACCCACCAGCTTGCCACGCCAACAAATGGAAGTTTTGTCATTTTCCTATATCCCCTTCCAATATTTGCCGAAGCGTTGAATGTTTTGATAGTTGTATAACACAGTAGACTTGAGATTTGTTTTATGCTTTCACTTTGCTTTCTCTCAGAGGCATTTTCCCCGTTGTTACAGTCTTCATAATTATCGCTTTAAAAGCCACATAATGTTGAATTAAGAGGATGTACCATGATTTACTTAACTAAATGTCCGGCCGTGTTGGAGCGGTTGTTTTACTATTTAAATAGTGTGATTATGAACATCTCTGGAATTTGGCTTTTTGATTCTTATTTAATTCTTTGAAGGATTACATTTAAAATTAAACATTGCATTTTCGTTTCCTTTAAATAAATGATCTCTCCAATATCCTGACATTTTCTTAAGAATTTAGCATGGAAGAAAGATTGTAATATACAAGACTTTGCTGTTTGTCGTTCAACTTTTCCTCATAACAGTAAAATCACACTCCCTGGAGGCCATCCTCCTTCTCCTTGACCTCCACATACTCTGGCTGGAGTCAGCCTCACCCCAGTGATGGTGGTAGCATGTGGGACAGCAGCTCCAGTCCCTTTGGCCACAGAAGTTGACTCAGGGCTGGGCCAGTGGCCAGATCTGTGACAATCAAGGTGGGCCCAGGGTTTCCATAGAAATCATGGGAGGGTGGAGACTCTCTTTCTGGAGCTAGGGGGATGGAGACCTGGAGTTGTTGGCAGCCATTCTGCCACCATGAGGTAAGAACCTGTCTGGGAACGAAACAAAATAGAGGGGGATGGAGAAGAGAGGTGAAGAGAGACAGAAAAAAGATTGTTAGGGGAGATGGGATGGGGAGAGGAAGGGAAGGAAGGAGGGATGGAGGAAGAGAGACACGAGGCTCTGAAACTGTAGACTGAGCCCCTGGAAGGTATAAGGTATACAAGCCGTCAAATGACCATTTCTTGCTTACACCTGTTTTCATTGGTGTCTCTTGTCACCGAAACTGTGCTGTTGGGTATTTCGCGTTAGAGTTTGTCTACTTTAGAAGCTATAGGAAAAGGAGAAACTTTTTATCTGTTGGCATGGCAGCTGGCAGGTGATCAATAAGCTTAGAATGGAGGAAAAGGACAGAAGAACATCTCTGTGTCTTAGGAAAGTAGCAGGTCAATGATGGGCCAGATCACGCAGGGGAGGAGTGATCACACTCACTGCCGAGGGTCCAAAGAGCACCAGACAGAGTCCACGGACCCAGAGACAGTGTCAGCCGTGCTGCTCACTGTGTGACCCAGAGAAAGACCATTCTGTCCCTGAGCCTCTCTTCCATCATCCGCAAGAAATAAGGGGTTAGGTCAGATTCCAACCCTTGCAGGGGAGAGAGACAGCCCTCCCATCCTCCACCTGGGCGGCCAGGCTTGATCTCTTTCCAAACATACCTTCTGTGTAAGATTTCATTTGAAGGGAAGAGAGCATCAAAGAAAACAAACAGCTGCACCGTGAAAGCAAACACTTGGCAAGTCGGTGAGCTCAACGGCTAATCTCCACCGAGCCTTCAGGCTCCAGATCCCTGGGACATCCGGATGCCTTTGCTTCCCTCCCCGTTCTCAGGAAACACTGTGACCATCTGCCAGGTCTCAGTGGCAGACATTTCTGCCTGTCTTCCATTGGGAAAAAACAATTGTTCTCCCTGTGTCTGGGACCCCCAGTGCCCTGGACAGGTGTATCAGGTTAGATGGAGGTGGTATACGGAGAATCGGTCTCTTTCTAATAATGCTTTGTGCGATGAAGGAGTAGGTTAGCTTCTCAGATGCATCTCACAAGACTAAGAGCTGGAGTCTAGGGATGCGTATTTCAGACAAATGATCTCACCCCTCCCAGTGCCTGGTCCCCTATCATTCCAGCATCCTTGACCTGGCCCCTGCCTGCATTTATTCCATCTAGAGTCTTGGTGTTTGGAAGAATGTTTGATCACCCTGGCCAGAAGAGCTTGTTTTTTTAAAAGACAACTGCATTGAATTTCTTTCTTTTTTTTATTTACCATTTTATTTTTATTTTTAAAATTTAATTTAATATTTTCAGTGTTCCAAGACTCAATGTTTATGCACACTCCCAGTGCTCCATGTAATCCGTGCCCTCCTTAATACCCCCCACCAGGCTCACATAACCCCCCTCCCTCCTCCCCTCCAAAACCCTCAGTTTGTTTCTTAGAGTCCACAGTCTCTCCCCCTCTGATTTCCCCCAATTCACTTTTCCTTTCCTTCTACTGTCCTCTATGTTATTCCTTATGCTTCGCAAGTAAGTGAAACCATATGATAATTGACTCTCTCTGCTTGACTGATTTCACTCAGCATCATCTCTTCCGGTCCTGTCCATGTTGCTACAAAAGTTGGGTATTCATCCTTTCTGATGGAGGCATCATACTCCATAGTGTATATGGACCACATCTTTATCCATTTGTCTATTGAATGGCATCTTGGTTCTTTCCACAGTTTGGTGATTGTGGTCATTGCTGTTATGAACATAGGGGTACAGATGGCCCTTCTTTTCACTACATCTGTATCTTTGGGGTAAATACTCAGTAGTGCAATTGCAGGGCCATAGGGAAGCTCTATTTTTCATTTCTTGAGGAATCTCCACACTGTTCTCCAAAGTGGCTGCACCAACTTGCATTCCCACCAACAGTGTAAAAGGGTTCCCCTTTCTCCACATCCTCTCTAACACGTGTTGTTTACTGTCCTGTTAATTTTGGCCATTCTAACTGGTGTAAGGTGGTATCTCAGTGTGGTTTTGATTTGAATCTCCCTGATGGCTAATAATGATGAACATTTTTTCACGTGTCTGTTAGCCATTTGTATGTCTTCTTTGGAGAAGTGTCTGTTCATGTCTTCTGCCCATTTTTTTGATGTGTTTATCTGTTTTTTGGCTGTTGAGTTTGAGGAGTTCTTTATAGATCTTGGATGTCAGCCCTTTGTCTGTAGTGTCATTTGTGAATATCTTCTCTCATTCTGTGGGTTGCTTCTTTGTTTTGTTGACTGTTTCCTTTGCTGTGCAGAAGCTTTTGATCTTGATGAAGTCCCAAAAGTTTATTTTCGCTTTTGTTTCCTTTGCCTTTGGAGACATGTCTTAAAAGAAGTTGTTGTGGCCAGTGTCAAAGAGATTACTGCCTATGTTCTCCTCTAGGATTCTAAAATTTGAGTGGAACCAGAAAAGATCCCGAATTGCTAAGGAAATGTTGAAAAAGAGAAACAAAACTGGGGGCATCACGTTGCCTGATTTCAAGCTTTACTACAAAGCTGTAATCACCAAGACAGCATGGTACTGGCACACAAACAGACACATAGACCAATGGAACAGAGTAGAGAGTCCAGATATGGACCCGCAACTCTATGGTCAAATAATCTTCAACAAAGTGGGAAAAAATATCCAGAGGATAAAAGACAGTCTCTTCAATAAATGAATGGGGCTGGGAAAATTGGATAGCTATGTGTAGAAGAATGAAACTCGACCATCCTCTTACACCATACACAAAGATAAACTCGAAATGGATAAAAGATCTCAATGTGAGCAGGAATCTATCAAAAGCCTAGAGGAGAGCATTGAGAGTTTTTTAAAATGGCCTGTAAGCCTACTCAGGCAAGGGCGTGGCTCTGTAGAATTCTCTGGTCCTTAGTTACTAGGAAAACTTTTGAAGGTCATGCTGAAGACACAGAGAAATACATTTCATGATCTCTAGGAATCATCACCAGATGATTTCTGGCCTGGTTTGGCGTCTGTGCCCTTGACTCACAGCTAATGAGTTCAGAGGAGATGTATAGGGCTAAAATAAAATACTTCTGTTAGAATGCCTTATCTTTTCCAAGGTGGCTTTACATTAATTTTCTCACTGTCTTCCCCCAACAACTCTGTGAATTAAGTAAAGAGCAGGTAGCATGATCCTAATTTTGCAGAAGAGGAAGGAGGACCCAGAGAAGTTATGGGGCTCCCACAAGGTCACCCAGAGATTAAATGGTAGAGTCAGAGTGGCAAGCAGCTCTCCTAACTCCTGGTCTTTGCTCTTTTCATTAAGCCCAAGTTTGGATTTAGCAGCTTAGTGAAATTTGAGGCAAGAGGTTTTACCCACAAGTCCTTGCATTCACCTTTAATGACCAGGGAATTTGTGGTTTGATTTACTGACTAAAAGCAGAATAGTTAATTAACTATAACGACAGCAAGCTTTGGTAAGGGAGGAAAAAAGAATCCCATGTCATTGTTCTTTTCGCTAAATAATAAAGTGCTGAGCCATCTGTCTAAGACAGCAACCCCAAGTGGAAATTTATTGTTCTTTGGTTATTGTTTCAAAAGACACAAAACCTAGAGGCTTCTGGGTACAGGTACATGAGGAATGTATGATGAGGGACAGTGTGGCACAGTTGTTCATGTGAGTTAATTTTCTTAGTCCTTTGGAAAAACAAAGCCAAGCAAAACTCTGAGTATGTTCCCCATGAATACCAAAACGAGATTAAATTCAACGTCTAAAGACTTTTAATAAAGACAAAGCCAGAAGGATTCAACCACAGGGAATTGCCGACCAAAAGCATTAGAAAATTGGAAACGAGAAATGAGAGACCAGAAGCCAGGAGACATCCCGGGTTGCCCAGGAGACTGTGGTAGTACCCAGCTTGGACGGGAGCATATTCTTCCTGTTTTGGAGTGAACAGAACTGAGTAATTATCTCCCCACAGAAATCACGGCAGCTAGTAATTAATGGGTAACACTGTTCCCAACCAGAACACCTGTGTCTGCACAGCCCCAAGTGACAAGAAAGACACGTTGACAGTAACACCTTCAGCTGGCACAGAGAGGCAGCCTGTCTTCACGCCAGCAAGGGTATGAACCCCCAGAAGGATAAAGTCTCTGTGTGGGTCAACAGAAGAATTATCCTTCCTCCACTGCCTTGTTGTATTTTCCTAAAATATAAACCAAAGTCCTACCCCAGGTACCTGTGAAGGTGACCTAGTTTGGAAATGGGGTCTTGGCAGGTGTCACCAAGTTGCAACGAAGTCCGAAGTCCGTAGGGTAGAACCTGATCCAACACAGCTGCTGCCCTTGGGAGAGACTCGGAGTGGGGGTGGCCACGTGGAGATGGAGGCAGAGATGTGCATGGGTGTGTCTGCAAGCCAAGAACAGCCTGGGGCCACCAGCAGAGGAAGATTCTCTCCTAGAGCCTTTGGAGGGAGCACAACACCTTGATGCCAGACTTCTGGGTCCCAGAACTGGGAGACAGCAGATTCCTCTTGTTTACGAGTGCTCAGTGCTCTGTTGCGGAAGTCACATGGAACTCTCCAGAAATACCCACGACTCCCCAGAAATGTCTCAGGTGTGGTCCTACGGCCTTGTGCACGGGAGGTGCTGTCCCCCACAGCGTGCGGCACCAGGGAGGGATGGCTAGTCTTGTGACCTGGGGTGGCAGGGCATCTGTGTGTGCTGTGTGTGGAACCCTTCCTGGTTTCTCCTTCTGGGACACCCAGCAGCACCCACCAGATGCGGGGTGAGCGTGAAAGTGTGCCTAGAACATTCTCCCCATGCACGGCTCCAAGGGCCACCCTACAGGGTCCAAGCCCTTGCTCACACATGGCCTTCCCTGGGAGGCCCTCTCTGGTCAGCAACCGAGACGCGCAGCCCATGCCCCAGTGTCCCACACCCTCTACTCTAGATTTCTTCATGCTGTCTTCTACTCTTCTTACAACTATGTATTTTGTCTGTTGTCTGTCTCTTCTCTGGAAAATCACCTGCGAGCCTGTTTTCTTCACTGATGTGCCCCGGGACACACACTAGGCACTTAATAAATATCCATTTGTTGAGTAACTGGATAAACGAATTGCAGCCAAAGACATTTGGATACTTGGGGTCAGGTGGCTCTGGCTGGTCCACAGGAACCTGTGGACCTCCTAGAACAGGGCTCACCTCTGTCGAAATGAGGGATAGTTCCCTTCTGTGTGTGAAATCTGAAAATCGTGGCTTTTCGCACAGAATCCCGCATCCCCTCGGGAGAAGCGCAGGTCATTGCAACTCAACCACCTCCACGTTTTAAAGCAGCGGCTGCAGAAGGACTGAAATCTAGTGTGAATGTTGTCTTCGCCCATTTGGGCTGTGGGAATAACAATAGAAAAGACGCACACTCTCACCTCTCACCGTTCTGGGGCCTGGAAGCCCAGGATCACAGGGCCGGCAGATCCGCTGTCTGCTGAGAAGACCCGCTGGCTGCTTTGCACACAGTCATCTTCCTTCCGTGTCCTCACGGGGCAGAGGGCCCGGGAGCTTCTGAGGGTCTCTTTTCCAAGGGCACGAATCCTACTCATGAGGCTTCCACCTCCGCGATCTAATCACAAAGTCCCCACCTCTTTTCTTTTCTTTTTTATTTATTTGAGGGGGCGGGGAGCACACAAGGGGAGAGAGGTCAGTGGGAGAAGCAGACTCCAGGAGGAGCAGGGAGCCTGATGCAGGACTTGATCCCAGGACTCCAGAATCATCACCTGAGCCAAAGGCAGCTGCTCAACCAACTGAGCCACCCAGGCACCCCCCCCTTAATATTGTCACATTTGAAGTGAGATTTAACATGAATCTTAGGGGCACCCAAACATTTGGTCTTTAGCAAGTATGAGGTGTGTCTTGACTTTAAACACACATCCTGACCATTCACTCGTTCATACATTCATTCATTCATTCACCTTACGCAAGACACTGGAGAGGCTTGGGTTCCTTCCTAACCAGCTGCATCTGTCCCAGAGCATCAGCAAGGTTATGGGAATCCTCAGAGCCCCACCTGGAACCCACATCTTGCAAACACCCCGAGGCTGGAAAAAATTCTCCCTGAAGCCATTGTCCCAGCCTCTCTGTTCCTTATGCGGGATGTGCCGGTCAGACCCACGGCTGGTCTTGACTCTTCTCCCACCTTGGCGGTGAGAGCCACAGAAGGTGGAACCAGGCCAGGCAGACATGTGCCGGCGGGCGGTCATGGCCACGGACGCTGCCTCTCCCCTCACCCGGGTCGCCAGACCACAGCGGGCCTTAGAATTCTGAAAATGACCTGAGTCCTGGCCAAACCCCCCACTCTGCAGTCTGCTCCCAACCTGGAGAGGGTGTGGGTGGCCCAGAGAAGCCACAGGCGCCCTGCAGACGTGTGTGTGGGGGCGGCGCACGCAGAGTCCTGGTGAGGTCTGCCGTCCACCAAAACCTAGTGCAGGAGTCGGGGCGTCCTGAGCAGGCTGTCCTGGGCCCCAGGTCCCTGCAGCTCCTCCCAGGTTCCTGATGACGATGCTGCTTCACTCATCTTATGGATACAGGCTGCTGGCTGCTCTCTGTACTCCTCTCCCTCCCCCCTTCCTTCCTTCCCTCCCTCCCTCTCACCCTCTCTCTCTTCCTGTCCCTCCCTCCCTCTCTCTCCCTGCACCCCCTCCCTCCCTCCCTCTCTCCCTCTCCCCACCCTTCCTGTCCCCCTCTCCTTCCCCCCTTCTCTCTCAGCTGCTTGTCTGGATTCCTGTGTTCCCCATTGCTCTACCACCCACGGACTCAGCGTGGTCTCACTCGTGGCTCTGCCTGGGCACAGAAGCAACCCACTCACTCTGGCACCTTCTTTCCTTTTCTGCTTCTTTTCAAAGTTATTTGTGTTTGCATCAAACAGGGATCAAGAGGTGTAGGCTGATGCTCGGGCAGGGGGATGTTCCAGCATGTCAGAAGGCCTGGGGGCTTTAGCTGAAGGGTTCTGTGCAAGGATAACTTGTCTGTGATGAACACAAGGAGGGATAAGAAAGATGAGCAGAGCCTAGTGGGATACGTGCAGCAGCCCCCTGGACAGCCCACAGGTCCTAGGAGAGAACCTTCTGGCACCTGCTGGAAGGTCATCAGAGAGAGACCCCACCTTGCTGTGACATGCTGCAGGGCTCTCCCAGCAGCGAGAGGGACTACAGGCATCATAACAGGGGCTCTGAAGGAGTGAGGCGGGGGTCTGAGCACTGGCCCCTGGGCATCCACTGGGCAAGAACGGTCAGGAGCAGTGAAGACTGCTCCCAGGCCTCTGTCCCAGCCAGACAATCTGCTTCTCTCTGTGAGCTTGCTGAACTCATTCCCTACCTTGTGATGGAGCAGGTGCTCCCCCAGTGGGAGTTCAGGCACAGCCTGCAAGGTCAGAGGCCACAAAACCGTGTCCCTCTTCACTGAGGGGCCATGAAAGGTGAGTGGGGACCCACCCCTCCCCCTCCTTCAGGCCTTCAGTTGGGTCTTCCTGGCTGACAGAAGGTCAACAGTGCATACTGAAGTTGACTTCTCCTCCTCAGGGTCTTCCTCTCCTTCTCCCCACTATCTGCTCTTTTAAGATTTTTTTAAAAAATTAATTTATTTATTTGACAGACAGAGATCACAAGTAGACAGAGAAGCAGGGGAGAGAGAGAGCGGGAAGCAGGCTCCCTGCCAAGCAGAGAGCCCGATATGGGGCTTGATCCCAGGACTCTGGAATCATGACCTGAGCCAAAGGCAGAGACTTAACCCACTGAGCCACCCAGGGTCCCCTGCCATCTGCTCTTAAATGAGGCATGTGCACCCACCCCTTGCATCAGGCTCTGCCTTGGGAGTAGATCCAAATTAAGACACCTTTCATCTAATTGGCTGTCTCCTAACATGTGTCTCAGGGTCTTAGAGGCAATCCTACTACTGTATTGGAACACATACATGCTGGTACCCCCTGGCAGCATCAGCTGGGGTTTTGAGAGTGGGACTCGGGGCTCTCTGAAACAAGAGGAGAGCACATAGTCAGGCTCAGTCACCCCATGCGTTTACTGATGAGTGGACGGATGGTTTGCTCTAACTGACTCAGGTCTTGCCATTTGACTGACATTCTTTTCTGACTTATCACTCACTTATTGAATTCAGGGGTGAACAGACATTCTTTGGGGCCTCACAAAGACGATGGTCTGAGGAGAGAAGGAACAAGGCTTGCGTGCAGATCTCAGGGTTTTCAGAGGTGCACGCCAGGCGTGGAGTGCATCCTGCTGTAGGCAGTGTCTTCCTCCACCCCAAGAAGTGAAACTCACCCCTAAGCAATAGGTTAGGGGGGTGTCCCTAGACTGCAAGAGAGGGAAGAACCATTGTGCCTTCCTAGGAAAAAGAAGTAAAAACACAGCAAAAGTTTTACTCCTAAAAATGTGTTGTTTGCATTCGTGTGACCAAGTTTCACTGGGTGAGCTCACGAGATAGTCTCCCTTCCCCCTTGCACTTGGCATCAGAGAAACTGAGACTCACAGGGGCTGAACGAGCTGCCGTGGGTCACGTGGCTGTTCTGCGCAGAGTCGGTGCTGAGGTCTCGTCCATCGGGAGGACACTGCCTGCCTTCACGCCCTGAATCCGGCCCTTCTGGGGACAGACAGTCCATAAAGAGTCGGGGAGTTATCGATACGTATGGAGAAAACAAAGAAGAGTAGAGTGTACTGGAAAAAGCATCTTCATGAAAAACAAGATTAGTCATTCGCGGGAGGAAGAACAGAGAACATTAATATAGAACAGAAAGCAATTCCCCTTGACAGCTCCAAGCCGCCTGCCTCCACGATGGTGTTTTCCACTTTGCTACGATTGGTGAAGTGGTCCTTTTTGTTCCATCCCTCCTTCGGCTTCTTTTCCTTCATCTGTGGTTTGCGACAGCACACAGGAAGACCCACATCCCTCTCCCTGGAGATCTTGTTTTGGGGAGCATTCCTGCTGTTTTTCTAGTTTTTTTTTTTTTCCATGCCCATTTGTCTTCCTCTTTGCTTAAGAAAGATCCCATGTCCAACTCCAGGGGTTAAAAGTCTCAAAAATCTAGTGAAGATTATTTAGGAAGAAAAATGGCAAACTGATAGAGCCCATCTTTTCACTGTCCTCAAACTTGATGTTTTCATCCAAGTCCTGACGTGATCAGAGTAGGTAGCTTGCACGTGGGAGGCTGAGGCGTCTCGATATCTCCTCACAGCATCTTGGGTGCAGAAGAGAATGTCAGTGAGGTCTTGGGAAAGTTTGGAGGCAGTGTCAGTGGGGCTCGGCTGTGGTTGAGGCAGATGTATGGGTCAACAGGCAGAGGACCAAGGACGGTACAGTGGGTCTTCTTGGGTCTTTTCCTTGGCTGGCTCTTTGCCATCAACTCATCCATCTAGAACAAAATCTCAGTTTTCTGCATAAAACAGAAAGGGCACTTGTTTCCCTTTCCCCAAGAGCTTATGGAATATAAATGAAGTCTTTTACGCAACCCCAAGCCGAGATGCAGGAGATCATCTCATACCCACCAGATAAAAATATGATTAAACAGTATTTTCCCAAGCATCTTCCTCTCACTTAATGTCTTCGGCTCGATGTCTTGCTTAGATCCAAATAGAGGATATACCGAAAAATCAGAACCACAGTCAAGTCTCCTTGGCTCCGTGTGTCTGACCCACGAGAAATTAAGCAGCTCGGAATGCCCCCCAGGGAGCGCGTTGTTCATTCCCTGACACAGCTCCAATAATCACACTACCTTAACCTAATAGAAGAGGGTAAACACATTATTTTGCATGAAATTATGTTTCTTAATGAATTAATAATAGGGTTACAATTCTCAACTCAACAAGCAGGGAAATAGAGTATAAAATAAGAGCAAGCAACTGCGTTATAATTAGTTGGTCTTTGCTGCGAAGTGTTTAGGAATGCATTAGCTCTGATTGCAGGGGAGGAAGGGCAAATGGTGAGCAGGGGTGACCCCTACTGCTGGGGGGTTCACATGGGTGAGACAAGAAGGGAGGGAGCTGCAAGTAAAGGTCTTGGAGTAACAAGGATGCATTTCTGCCAACGGACCCATCCATTCTGAGATCCTGATTTTTGGAATTCAGTATGATTCGTCCTAAATGGAGCTCCTCACTCCACACACTCGTGCCCTTGCCAGCCCCAGACATTTTTATACCTCCCACAACTTCTTCTGGATTCCTGGTTGTAAAGAGTTTGGCTTTGACCAAAGAGAGATGTAGACTGTGACTTCAGCTTCTGGGAGGTGATTTATATCATAGTTAGCAGGAGCGTCTTTCCAGCCACGCTGGATTTAGGGTGGGGGCTGGTCGTGCCTGGACAACCAACCTCACGGTGTAGGTGGTGGCTGGTTATTGGTATCAGTGGCCCTGGAGTTGACTGAAGTCAACCACATGAGCAATCCTATCAACCGTGCTCATGTAACGAAGCCCCAGTAAAAACTGTGGACATTGAAGCTAGGATGAGCTTTCCTGCTGGCAAGACTCTGTGTGTGTTCTCACATCCATGCAGGTGGTAATGTGACCTGACTCCAGGGGGACACAACGATGGGAACTTGACATTTAGAACCCCGGGACACCCCCCCATATATTTCTTCCTTTGACTGAATCTGGTTTAAATTCTTTCCGTGTCATAGACCCTAACCACCAGAATGGCAGCTTTCAGTGGGTTCTGGGAGGACTCGTAGAGGATTGTCAAGACTGAGTGTGGTTTGGGAAACCCTCTGGGTGTGTAATTGGCCTCCGAAGTAAGGGTGGTCTTGAGGAAGTCTGTGATGTCAATCCTGAAATGTGGCTAATCCCGGGAAACCCCAAAGTTTTTGAAAATTGTGTTTCCTGTTCTCCTGATGGGAACACTGGCACTATGTATGGCCAGCACAGTTGGTGCGTTTTTGGCTGATTTAGCTGTGTGAGTTGTGGTTGGGGTCTTTATTTTTCCATAAAGGGTATGTATTACAACACAAAGCATTTGTTTTCAGGGCAGTGACCGAGCTTTTGGATCTAAGCAAAGTCTTGGCCACCCACAAGGCTCTCAAGGCTCAGAGCTCGGAGCACAACTGCATTTGAAGAATGGCTCAAACCAAGGCGACCTGTCAACAACGGAGAGAGACGTGCTCACTTTGTATGCCCCCACAAGAGCCACGGTGTCTACAGCTCCCTGAAGGGCCATTGCTGGCTTTCTCCTCGAGGCCCAAAAAAGCCATCGCAGTTTTACTGGGAAGAGAGTCAGGTGTCTGTCCCTGTGTTTTTGTATCCATCTGTCTCCCTGATTCATACCAACGGTGTTCCAAACATCCCATAAAACTTGGAGCATGTTGTGCTGATCTTTATAGGGTGTAGGGGCTGGTGAAAGTCTTGGGTTAGCTTGAGGAAGAGAAAGAGGAGGAGAAGGTGAGGGAGAGAGAGCAGGAAAGGGAGGAGGAGAGAAGACAGGAGACGTGGCCATTTGAAAATAACAACTTCTGTACAGCCGTACCTGAGTGTCTGGAGGGGGCAGTCACAGCTCTGGAGATGGGAAGATCTTTGCTGCTTGGAATTTAGACTACCATACTGCCCCTCAATGGCACATACACATCTCCACGGAGACCCCTTGGGCTTACAAATGCCTTGCAGGTGATTCTCCCAAACACAGTTGTGTCCACACTATGCCTGCCTGCAGTTCAGTCAAAACACAAGGGTGGGGCTGGGAACAGATATGGGGTAAGGACTCTGCTGGCAGGTGTGTGCGTTCCCAGGTTTTATGCAGAATGCACCTGTCCAGGGACTCCTGTGCCCATGACAGATGAAATAGTAGTGGGGGCTCAAAGCACTTTCTAGGTCACATGGGCCTGCCTGAATCCTGTGTCTGTCACTCACCTCCCTCTGCACGTTGGGCACGCTGCATAAATTTTCTGAGCATGTTAGTCTGCTCTTCTGTAAAACGGGGAGGCATCGCCTGCATCTCAGAGTTGTAAGAAGCATCAGGTACAAGGATGCAGATGCAGGGGGCTACCTGGCTGAGCCCGCTGCCTGGCTTACAGAACAGTTTCTAGTTTAATACTGGATAAAGGAGAGAATGCCTTTATGAGCCAAGCATCACTTGAGGTTACAACCGAGGCAAACAGCTTCCGAAAGGGCGATAATATCCAGCCATAAAGACTGCAGGCACAACGTGAGTGCAGGAAAAGCATCTTAAACAGCAGCCTCCCTTAGAACAAACTCGGTTCTCTGGGCTTGGGCCTGGTGGTGATCTTGGCCTTTATTTGCTATTAACCTAAGCAGAAGAATTCAAATAAAGTTGCTGTCAGAAGCATAATTCTTCCTAAATCCAGAGCATAATAAAAAGCAATGACTGATCTGGATGTCAGAAGAGTAATCGAAAATCCTACTTGCAGCAAATACAAATAGTACTGCTGTTCAAAGGACGATATATTCCAGAAGGAGAGAAAAATCACCCGATGACCAGCCCCATAACTTTCCTTGACTCTCAGTCTGGTGAGTTTTGGGACTTGAGTCCGAAAGGAAATTCGGCTCTAATGTTCTCCTCCCAGAAATTTTTCCAAAAAAAAAAGGGACCTTCTCTGAAGGGGGTAAAAGCAGTTTATAACTTGGGACAGAGACATTTCTGCCTTTCAGAGGTTGGGTTGGACATTGCTCTGTAGTGGTCAGAGCTCATGGCAAGTAATAGATGCTCGACTCAACCTGGCCTTAGGGAAGGAGACGGTTTGACTCGTTCTTGGGAGATGCAGGGGTGGTCAGGCCTCAGGGAATGCTGGATCGGGGAGCTCCAACTGTATGCATGACCTAAGTCCCTTTTCTCCCCCAACTCTGCTTCTCTCTGCCTGATGGGATTCCCTGGCAACTCTCTGCAGGTGGCAGGCCACGCCATGAAGGTAGTGTTGCAGGCTAAGGCTGGGCGAGCGTGTCCTCTTGTTGGTGCTCCTTAAGAATTAGAGACCGGGTCACCTGTCCTAGCTTCAGGCCACGCCTGTGAGATGTGGTACGATTATGAGCTCCATTCTACAGGTGAGGAAACCGAGAAGCAGCTTTCTCAGACCACACCATGGGAAATGGCAGGAGTGTTGTTGGAACCCAGGTAGCCTGTGCTTGGTGCCCATACCCTCAACCTTTGGCATCCCAGGACTTGTATTTCTCCAGCTCCCAGGCTGATGGAGGATACGTTCCCAATGTTTCAATGACACAGAAGTCTCTGATTGGACCTGCTCATGTCACATGACCACCCTTGACCCGGCCACGGTGGTCAAGAGGGTGCTATGCTCGTGAGCTCACTTCTATGGTGCAGAGGAAGGTGATGGGAGACTGTGATCGACAAGTCTCCCAAAGCCACCGAAACCAGTGGGCGGGCAATTAACCACACCATCCAAGCTCCCCTTCCAGTCCTCTCCACAGTGAATGCCAGAGTGTGTGTTGCCATATGAGGGACGGGGAGGAGGGCATCCAGGCGGGGAGCCACTGTTTGTGGGGAGGGGAGCCCAGGGGATAGTAGTCTCTCTTTCGGCATTCTTTCCCCAGTTTCTGAAAAAGACTCGTTCTGGAGGCTGCAGACATGCTAGGGACTTGTTGACTAGAGAGATGCCCTTGAAACCGGAGAGACTTGAGTGTGCTCATATATCCTACAGAGCCTCTGTGGCAGCCCCAATCCAATCACATTGTTCGAAAGATAAATGTGAAAATCAGCTGTCAGATGCAAGCTGTCCCAGGATCTTACAGGACTCAGACTGGTATGGGAATTGATGGATCCGCGTGCCAACCAGTGGAAATCCTTTCCAAGAGCAGCATCTGGTACAAGGTAAGAGAAGCCCTTCTTCTTGATTGCTGAGCAGACCGTAGAAAAATTTTCACACTTAATATGCGTAGCCGGCTCCTATCTTCCTTCTAATAAATTGGTGTAACATCTTGCACAGCTAAATCATTAAGGGGAGACTAAACTCTAGAGGCCAGTTATAAATGCACAAAAATAATATAGAACTAGGTACATAAAGTATAAGCTGATTCCTTCATCTGTACTAATGGATTTTAAACAGAGAGAATAACTGAGGAGAAGCACCAGGCACATTAGAAATTAAAATTAGGTTGCAAAGCTCCCTGATTCATACAAGAAGTCCGGCATGCAATGAATGATTCACGGGAGCAATTCTTAGGAATAAAACCTCACATATTTTTACATTATCCGATGGGCTTCGCACGTTGAAAGGCTACTTCACAACGAGCTTTGGTTGCGATGTGCCTGCACTGTATTCTGTGCACGTAGCTGGATGTCTTTGGCTGGACCCTGAGGAATTAAACATTCTCACTCTTGGGTTTCTGTTGCCCAGTTCCAAAACAGCTCTTTGTTGACTGTAGATTACTGTTTCTTTTCAACGACTCATAATGAATTATTCGCAATATATGGGAAAATTTCTTTCTCTGAATGCAAACATAATGAATCCTCTTTGTAGAAAATCTACAAACATGGACACATACAGAACAAAAAGGACTCACCTATAGCGGACCACCCAGAGTTAAATCTAGCTCATTTTTGTATTTCTTTCCTCCTGCTCTGTATGGAAGTGTATATATATATACAAAATAACAAAATTTGGATGATTCCACATGGAATGCATAATTTTGCATCCTAGTTAGTGCTTTTTCTCCCTTAGCCTTGTATTGTGAATAATTTGCATTTTTACTAAATATTTTTCAAAGTGTCTTTTTAATGGTTATATAATATTCCATCATACAGATTGTCATGATTCATGAAACCACTAATCAGTTTTCCCACATAAATAATACTACCATAATCATCTTCCTACATAAACCTTGGTTCATGCATTCAACCATACATTTTTTTCTGACCTCGGTTCTGTGATAATCACTAGAGAAGTGGCAGATAAGGTGGCAGACATGATTTCTTTGTTCAGTAATGTCCTGTTCTTTAGGATAGATACCTATATGGGGTATATGACATTTTTAAAATGTCCTCATACAGATTGCCAAATGGCTTCATACAGAGATTGTGCTGATTTACAATCCCACGTTGCCCAAACTAACCGCAGCTAGTGTTTGTTACAGACTTACTGTGTGCTGAGAGGCAGAGAGGTGCCCTTTCAGCCCTGGATGGTTTCCAGGGCTCATGTCATAGAGAAAGAAACCGAGAGTCAGAGACCTAAGGTTATACACTTGTAAGAGGTGGAGACAAAATTCAGACCCAAGCGGGCAGACGTCATGGCCAGATCCTAACAGGAATACTGTAAATTATCTTTACTAAATTTTGGCCAGTTAGGAAAGAGAGGAGTGTCTTGCTGTGGGTTTTATGTCTATTCATTTGGTTACTACTGGAAGAACTGATTCTTTCTAAGGCTTTCAGCTCTCTGTAGTCTCCAAAGTGAGCACTGAATGCCAACTTGATTTGGTTCTACCAACTGACACAATTCCTTGGTATCCTCCCCACCTTTCCGAATGGTGTGCCCTTTGGAACCAGACATTAATTTTGTGTCTTTTTTCTTTTTTATAGTCAACATCTGGTGTTAGTTTCAGGTGTACAATATAGTGATTCAGAAATTCCATACATCACCCGATGCTCATGATGACAAGTGCACTCTTTAATTTTTATACTGAACTGAATAATGGTGTGGGGGTTACAATGTGTCATATTTAATCCAAATATGATCATATCCAGAAGAGACATTTCATAAATGTAAAACCATCGAAGGTCATAGACAGAAACTTTTTTCTGTGTAGTCAATTTTCTTTGAGAGTGCATATCTTAAAATGTGGTTTCCCCAACCACACCTTACTTAAAAACTGAGTTTGGGCTTAAGAGTTGAGAATTTCCCCAAATTTGAAATCCCTGCATCATCTGCATCCTTCCAACTCAAAGGACAATGTATGGCCCTTACTGGTCAAGACCCTCCAGTCCATCTAGGCTCTTCACTCCATAGCTTTACAATATTTTTACTCACCACTTGGCCACCCGCTGCTACCCTCAGCCTCTGATTTTTGGTGTCTCCTGCCACATTTCCTAGAAATGTGCTCAAGTGTTTCCCATTTTAGAAACCTTCCCTTGCCCAAATTTCCTGCTTGAGCTAACCACTTTTCTCCCTCCTATTTTTTCTAAACTTCTCAAAAGAGTGCTACATTCATTATTTCAAGTTCCTGGCTCCCAATTAACATCTTGGGCTGGCTTCCACTTCTTGGTACTCAACTGAAGCACTCTTGATAAAGTTGAAAAGGGCTTCCTAAAGCCGGATGAAGTGGATCTTGTGATCTCTTTCCCATGGATCTTCCTGCTGCATTTGACACCATCAGCCTCTCGTGGCTGAAAACCTCTCTGCTGACACTGTGCCCTCCTTTTGCTCACAAGGCTCTCTGATCCTTCCTTCTCTGTTCTGTTCATTATCTCCTGGCTTTCACTCCACTCCCCCCACCCAAATATTGGTATCCTCTGGGGCTTAGTCTTTGGCTATTTCTTCTTCTCATACTACATATTGTCCCTAGGAGATCTAATTACCCTAGGTGGTTCAACACCCCCATATAGGCTGATGACTCCAGATCTATACATCCAACCTGCAGTTGTCCCCCAGTTGGAGACTCATCTACTCCTAAATTCCTACAACAACTTGATGTTCCATGGGTAACTCAGTGGGTCTCGTTCATGATTTCAGTTGCAAACACCATTAGCCATTCATTTCTTAAACCAGTGAAAGCTACGGTCTTAATTTGAGATTTCTCTTTTTTTCTAGTATAGGTATTCAGTGCTATAGATTTTCCCTTAAGTATTATTTAGCAGAATCTTACAAATTTGACATGTAATGTTTATGTATTCCTTCTATAAAAGATACTTTTTAAGTCCTCTTTTTTATTTCTTTCTTGACCAATGGGTTATTTAGAAGTGCGTTATTGAGTTTGAAACTACTTGGGGGATTTTCTTGTGATATTTCTGTTATTTGTTTATAACAAATATTCCTGCAGAGAAAGATTGGTCTTATTAATGCTCTTTCAAAATAGGGATTCCATACATTTTCACAATGACTTAACAAACCCCACCCAGTGGAACATTCTTCCTAATTTCTCATCCAGAGCAGCTTTACCTACTAAGTCCTGTAACCAACCCTTTGATCATTTTCCTGGCTGAACTGCAACATCCCCCAGCTGCCTACATTCTGGGTGTTGGGGTGGGAACCTGGGGTCTGTGCTCCTTCTTTCAATTTTCTGCTTTTTCTTCCACTGCCCCCAGCACAGTGGACATAGGGCAAGGATGTTATGCTGGGAATGAAGCAAATGATTATGCAGTTGCTGGGAAGAAAAAAGAATCTTTTTTGATCAGATAGAATACATTGCATGACTTGAAAACTGTTGAATTTAAAACTTGTTTTATGACCAATAACATTATTCTATGTACACTTATTCTATATACGCTTGAAAAGAATGAGTTGTTGCTGTTTTTGGTAGAGTGTTTTATAAATGTCATTTAGGTCAAATTGGGTGACAGTAGTGATCACATCTTCTACAGCTTTACTGTTTTGCTGTTACTTATATCTATAATTGAGATAGAAGTATTGAAATCTGCAACCATTTGGATCGTGGATGCAACCATGCTGCAACCAGTGGATTTGTGCATGTTTTCTTGCAGATCTACCAGATTTGCTTCATGGGTTTAGACGCTTCATTA
The DNA here is from genome assembly GCF_020171115.1 of Neogale vison. NCBI lineage: Eukaryota > Metazoa > Chordata > Mammalia > Carnivora > Mustelidae > Neogale > Neogale vison. The sequence continues at coordinate 3,238,587 of NC_058092.1, read as the reverse complement.
TTAGGTGCATAAACATTTAGAATTGTTTTGTCCTCTTGATGAAATTACCTTCTTTATCCCTGATAATATTCTTTATTCTGAAATTGACTTTGATACTACTATAACCATTCCCACTATATTTTCATTAGTGATAGCATGGTGTATATTTTTTCCCATCCCTTACCTGTTTATGTCTTTGTATTCAAGTGTATTTCTTGCAGGAAGCATCACGTTGGATCTTTTTTTTTTTTTTAATCCAGTCTAACAATCCCTGACTTTTAGTGGGGTATATTTAGACCATTTACATTTTATGTGATTGTTTACATGATTAGGTTTCAAGGTACCATTTTGTTACTTGTGTTATTTTTCTCCTTTATTCTCTCCTCTCTTTTTCTTTACCTTAACTGTTTTTCTGTGGATTAAGCAGAGATTTGCCATGATTTCTTTTAATGTACTTTGTCAGATTATGAGCTTCAACTTTTGTTTTGTTATTTTCATAGATACATTGAGCTTTACAGTATACACCTTTAACTTATTACAATTAGCCTTCAAGTCCCAACATAGCATTCCCATATGGTATAAGTGCCTTATAATACCATACTTCCATATCTCTACTCCTGCCTTTTATGCACCAGTTGTCATGCCTTTTACTTTTATGTGTCATAACTCCACATACACTATTATTATCATTTTGTTTAAACAGTCAGTTATAATGTAAACAGATTTAAATTAAAAACTCTTACATATTTATCCATTTAGTTCTCCCTTCCAAGATTATTAATTCCTTTAAGAGACCCTGGATTTCCATGTGGAATAATTTTGTTTCTTCCTGTGGGACATCCTTAAACATTTCCTGTAGAGCAGATCTGCTGGTGATAGATTCTTTATGCTTCCTTTTTTTTTGAGAGACATTCTTGCCAAGTATAGAATTCTAGGTTGACAGTCCATTTCCTTACTTGAAAGACGTTGTGCCACTGTCCTTTCACTTGTATAGTTTCTGATGAGAAATCTGCAGTCATCTGTACCTTTATTTTTCTGTACCTACATTATGATATTTTTCTCTGGATGCTTTTAATATTTTTCTTCTATCACTGGTTATGAACAACTTGTTGATGTGCCTTGGCGTAATTTCTGTTGCATGTGCTTCAGTTTATTGAGCTTCTGTGAGTCTATGCTTTTCTGTAAGCTTGGAAAGTTTTCAGCCACCATTTCTTCAAGTAATTTTTTATGTGCCCCCTTCATATAGGAAAAGTAGCTTTATAAATGTCACATCTGCTAATTAGAACATCTGTGTCTCTTCTGCTGTGATTCTGATTGATTGACTTTCCCCCCCTTATTATAGTTGTATTTTCCTTTCAGTTTGCTTTAATTGGATGCTGGACATTGTGGCTTTCATCTTGTTAGTTGCTTGATATTTCTGTTTTCCTACAAACATTACTGAGCTTTGTTCTGGGATGTAGTTAAATTCTTCGGCAAAATTTTGATTTTTAGCGTCTTGTTAAGATTGGTTTGGTGGGTTCTGAGAAGTCCTCAGACAAGGGCTAAATATCCCACACTATGACAGCAAAACCTTCCTCAGTAGTCTCTGAGGAATACTCCATGAATTTTAAAGTTTCCTTGGGAACAGGCATCATGCCTAGCCTTGTGCTAACGTTGCAAGCAGTTTTCTCTGATCCTTTGAGGTTTAAAAAAAAACCCTGGGCTTAGGCAGTTTCCTCATGCCTGCATGCTTGTTAGGACTTGAGCTGAACACTCCAGGGACCTTTCAAGTCTCTAGGGTTCTCCCTATGCATCTTCTTCCTCTCTGGAACTCTATCTTACAAACACTGGCCACTTTTGTCTCCCTAGCCTCTTAGCTCTGCCTCTTTACTCAGGGAGTCTGCTAGGCTCCATATTACACAGAGAACTGGGATGATCACAGAGCTTGCCCCATTTATTCCTCATCTCTTTAGGATTCGTGTCCTTTATCGTCTGGTGTCCAATGCCTTAAAAACCAGTGTGCTGTATATTTTGTCCAATTTGTGGTTGTTTCTATAGATACCCAAGTCTTGCCTCTTATTTTGTCACCAGAAATGAAGATCTCATTATAATGACTTTTACCAGCATCTTTGTATCTGTCTCACAGTTTAGGGTGTGAGTGGCTTGAAGAGAGGGTCCTTGCCTTACTCAACAGGATGTGGTCTGTCCTGAATGTGGCTTTGGAGGTCAGGCTGCCTGGGTCCTCGTTTTGATGTTACCATTCTTTGTTTAAAACCTTGGGAAAATTACTTAATTTCTCTGTGCCTCTGTTTCCTCATCACTGAGTAGGTATAGCAACCGTACAACTGTTTGGAGTTCTTCTGAGGTTGCAGCGATACATGAAAGTGCTCTGTGGGGCAGCTGGCACACAAGTCTCAATAAATATCACTCTTAATCTAATGATCATTCTTATCACCAGCCTAACTTCATATTCTGCTTCTTACATGTTGTGGGCACATAGGTTGGCACTCTGTGCCATTTGGATGAATGGATGGATTTTACCCTTCCCTGGATTCTCACTGTGGAGCTAGAGATGTGTGGATATGGCATTGGAGACTCTGCTTGGGTTGCTGAAATGCAACCCTTGCTCGATTCAAATGGCAGAAAGCTGTCTATGGGTGATGTAGAACACAATGTTTTATAGAAATCCAGTAATGCCTTGAAGGGGCTGTAAGCAGATAGTGTAATGGGAGGACAGACAGGTCAGCACTTTCCTGATTAGGGTCATGTCTTAGAGTTGGCCTCAGACTCCTGAATCTGGCATGATTGCTTCATGCTCATTCCAGAGTGATGGCAGCTGGGAAATTTCAACTCTTAAGAGATTTGGGCCAGAGGGTGGGGAGTGGGGATTTAGGGCACCATATGTGCTCAGGGGGAGATTCCTTTATCAGTTTGGATTTGAAAACACGTCACTGAGTGTTATAGATTTTAACACATGATCTAGAGTTCTTTCTGCTATTACTAAATCTTAATTAGTTTATTTTCTTAGCTGGTCCTTTTGACACTACCAGAAGAAATATGTGCAAAGACTCTCCTTTTTGGTGTGTCTTAGGCATACAGTCCTTGGTCCTCAATACAGGTCTTTACGTGATAGGTTTTTTTTTTTTTTTAAAGATTTTATTTGTTTACTTGAGAGAGAGACAGAGTGAGAAAGATCATGAGAGGAGAGAAGGTCAGAGGAAGAAGCAGACTCACCATGGAGCTGGGAGCCCAATGCGGAATTTGATCCCAGGACTTCGGGATCGTGACCTGAGCCAAAGGCAGTCGCTTAACCCACTGAGCCACCCAGGCACCCCGATAGGTTCTTTATTCAATAATTGATTTTCATAGTAAAAACATGCAGCGATCCTTCTGGTCATAGCCCGTGTTCTCTTTGCTAGGATTCGAATCCAGAGCTCTGTCTTCAGATGCGCCACAGGATCATTAGAAGAAGATTAACTTGCACATGGTAAATAAATGGGCCAAAGACAGGTTGGCTCCTCAGATCTGCAGATTTGCTTGAAATGAGGACAAAGGGCAGCATCCACTGAAGTGGATGCTGGATTTATGTCCTCCTCAGGATGAGAATCAGAGATTTTTATTTGAGATCATTTTGGCAAGACTTTTATGGGCTTTCCAAGTATTGCAGGGACATGAGAAAATGAACCAGATCAACCCTCTTGGTGCATCTGCACATTTACTGGGACTGATGTGAGGACAGCCACTGCCCACAGCAGCACATAAAATGGGTCATTGAACTGGAAGATGGGCATTTTTTGCATCTTAAGTACAAGTTATGAGTAATTAGTTTTACACTCAAAATTTTTCCATGTGTACTTGATGTCTTTGCTTACACTGTCTTGTGTCTAGATGTAAAGAACTGGAATGAAGCTTGCCTTCCAGACGGGGTCCCACTGGTGAAACTTTTCCAGCGCCAGAGTTTGAGGAAGGACGGGGAACCGTGAGGAGTCTATTCTCAAAAGAGGTGACTTTGGTTTTTATATTTTCACTTCTAAACTGTGGTGCGTAGACTTCACAGCTGGTGGCATTACCACGACTGCTTCTCTGTTATTCACGTGTTAGAAATGTTGCTTTCAAAGAGCCCTGTAATTTCTACAAGTGGCCATAGGTATGGAAACGATTACTAGGGCTTCACAGAGAAGCATTTTTAAAAGTCTGACCGTTTGTTTTCATTGTGTTTGTTTTTATGGTTATCTTTTACTTCTGCGAAATGGTAACAGTTTTCCATATTCGGCAATGATACCCACATTTTTCTGAAAAGAATAGTGAGTAAAGTAAACTTATTAAGTAAATGATAGTATAGTTGGGATAAACATACTGCAGGCAGCATAAAGGGGGTGCAGATGTGTCTCAGAAGTGCTGTGGTGGACTGTGAGCCTGGGGGGAGGGGGCGTCTCGGCTCTGCCCCCGCGACGGATGGGGATCCCACCAGAAGCTCCATGTGCACCAACAAAGCAGCTTCTGTGCACACTTGGCCCTCGGCACATTTTCTTAATGTCTCTGTGCCTCTGTTTACTCATGCACAAAATGGTAATATGAGCGACAATCCCGTCGAGAGAAGCGTGTCCAGGTTAAATAACTCTGTGCATATGATCTGCTTTGCAAGCGGTAAGTGCCGTGTTACCTGCAAGCTTCTTTTGAATGGCTTTTCCCTCCATTCCGTTGAGCACAGCAGAATCTCAACTCTTCCCTCTTAGTTGGCAGAAGGCTTGGTGGTAGCTGCTCCTTTCCAGGAGAGAGTCTCCCTGGGCCAGTGCTGTGTCAGCCAGAAGAGGGCTCAGACAGCAAAGAGTGGACTAAAAGCAGAGCCAGCCCTTAGCAATATTGAACAGCATCCCTTCTGGGGGTGGTCCACTTCTGTTTGGAGGTCTACAGCCCATGTCTCGTGTCTTCTTATGTACCCTGGTGAGGTTCTAGAATTTACACACTCAGGTAAGATGGGGGGCATTTTAAAGTATTACCTCTCCCAGGGACACTTTTACTGCATTTGGCTCAGGAGGGAGCTTCTCTGCATCAAGATTAATTGGGAAGAAGAAGCTTCTTATAGTCATTCATTCATTCTTCCAAAAATATTTATTAAGCACCTGCCAAGGGCCAAGTACTGTTCTAGGCACTGGAGACCCAGCAAGACCCAGGTGGATAAGCTTCCTGCTTACCCGCTCTTACCTTCTGGTTGGGAGAGACACATGATTCTCGGTACACACACAGAGTTTAGAAAGACATCACATGACGTAGACGGTGGGTGGACAGTGACCCCAGATCCACTGGGTCTGGAGAGCACATGCCGGCCCTTCAGCCACATGATGCTAGAATTGCAGGGTGGTCCCTTTTGCAGGCTTGCCCTGCACTGCTGGGGCTTAGCAGCTTTGATCAAAGGGCCTTCAGAGAACCATCGCCATCGCTATGGTTTGCGTATGCTCACAGCTGAATATCAGTAGGAAAATTAATTCTCCAGTTCAACTTTCTGTTTGATTCCTCAGACCTTGGAGGAATATCAAACGGTCAATGAATTGATTTGCTTGAACAATATATACTGAAAATGTCTTGTCCAGCACCTGCTACACCAGGCAAAAGGTGGTGCCTGCCCTTCCGGAGCTTTCCATGTGGAGTCTAAACAGTGGCTATGACGGTGACTGTGGGGAGCGAGAACCAGGTCTGAGTCCGTGTCCGCGCTTTACCAGCTCCGAGGCCTGGGGCAAATCTTTTAGAACCTCCAAATTCTCGCTGGTGACACGACTCTCATTTTCCCTTGCACGTGGCATCGACCTGAGCACCAAAGAGCAAAAACCAGGGGTTGGCAGAAATTAGGGTAGTAGGCAGAATAGCAGCCTCCCAGAGATGGGCACACCCTTCACCTGGGGGCATGTGACCTCACCTGACAAAAGGGGGCGCTGCAGATACGACGGGGCAATCCTGGAATCCCATCCCGGAAGGGTCCTGGATTATCGGGGCGGGCCCAACGCCCCCTCCTCCAGAAGCTGGAGACGGCAAGAACATGGAGTCCCTCTTCACCCCACAAACACAGAAGCACAGCCATGCTGACAGCTTGATCTGAGCCGGTGAGACCCACTTTGGTCTTCCGACCTCCAGAACTGGAAGGTGATTTACACTGGTGGTGTGTTTTGGCGTGGTGTCTTGTCGCCGCTGTAGGACAGTCCTAGGGCAGACCGTGGGCCAACTGCAGGCCACGGCTTGTTTTGGTGTGGCCTGCAAGGGGATGGTTTCCCCATGAGGAACATGTGTGAATGACTTGATGGAAAGGATCACCGGCTGTCACCCCAGTGAAACAAAATGTTATTCTAGAAACAAGAATGTCACATTATTTTTTATACAGTTATTGCAAGACTATATAATATTTATACTATAATACCATGTAATATATAGTGTTCAATATGTATAATATTATATAATATATAGTATGCAATATATAATTATTATAATATCCATCAATAAACATTTGTGGCAATTTGTTTTCTGTCTTGCTGTTAATACATATACAATATTCTCAAGTTTGCCTCTTGACCCACAAAGCCTAAAATAGTCACCATCTGGTCATTTTTTTTTTCTTTTTTCCAAATTATTCATTTTCAGAAAAACATTATTCATTATTTTTTCACCACACCCAGTGCTCCATGCAAGCCATGCCCTCTATAATATCCACCACCTGGTACCCCAACCTCCCACCCTCCCCCACCACCACTTCAAACCCCTCAGATTGTTTTTCAGAGTCCATAGTCTCTCATGGTTCACCTCCCCTTCCAATTTACCCAAATTCCCTTCTCCTCTCTTATGCCCCTTGTCCTCCATGCTATTTGTTATGCTCCACAAATAAGTGAAACCATATGATAATTGAATCTCTCTGCTTGACTTATTTCACTCAGCATAATCTCTTCCAGTCTCGTCCATGTTGCTACAAAAGTTGGGTATTCGTCCTTTCTGATGGAGGCATCATACTCCATAGTGTATATGGACCACATCTTCCTTATCCATTCATCCAAGAAAAGTCTACCAGCCCCTGAGCTGACTCTGGGGACCCCCTGGCCAAGAATCTAGCAGATGATTGGTCAGCAGCAGCCGTTTTCTCTAGCATATGTGGCCACGTGTCCCATCATATACTCAAAAGGACATCTCCACTATGACCATTGTCACAATGAGTCATTCCCAAAGCGGTGACCCACACTTCACCCACTTTATTAAACAAAGCTGGGAAATAGCAGAATCCAGGGGAGCTGGTGTGGTTTATCTTGTCCATCGCACTCAGGGGGACACTGCAGTCGGAGAGGTCGGTGATGACCCCGTCCAGCTCGAGGAGGCATAGCAATGCCCGGGCCAGTCTGCTTGCGTGGGATCCTCTCCCCGCTTGCAGCTGTGCAACCTTAGGAAAGGTTCTTAACCTCTCCGTGCCTCGGGCCTCCCATTCCACAATGGGAGCAGGTACAGTGTACCCCCTGCCAGAGTACTGGGAGGGCAAATTAAGCTGTTACGTGCAAGGTTCTCTGCATCGAGTAGGTGGTGGGATAAGGGTCGTTAGTGTGATTGCTCTGGTGTGACCCAGACAGAGGCTACTGCCTGCAGACCCTGCTTTTGGCTCATCACACCCACCTTTGAAAAGCATAAGGAGGAATCCAGCGGTCATGAAAGGGGTCCTAGCAGGACTCTGCACGGCCCCAAGGAGGGTGCATTCCCAAGGTGTAGGTTTTCCGGTGGTTCTTGGAGGACAGTAAGGGTCTCCGCAGGTGTGGAATAAAGGGAGGACATCTGGGAGCCAGGGCTGATGTGCACAAAGCCTCAGATGAGAGGCAGCAAACTCTGCCAGCCTGAGGGGCCTTGACCAGTGTGCCGAGGGGCAGGGGCAGGGGAGGGGCTGGTCAGAACATAGTGGCTTGTGTCCCCAGCTTTACTGAGATATAATTGACACATACAACTCTACGTTTAAGGTGTACGATGTGATTGGATGTGAGTATGTACTATGACATGATCACCAAGGTAAGGTGGGCTAACTCACCGCTCCTCACATCATCACCGTTCTTTGTCATGGTGAGACCATTTAGAACATAACGCTTGTCGCATCCTTCAAGCATATAATGCGGCTTTGCTCACTGGGGTCACCATGGTGTATGCAACCCGTCCAGGACATAGTCATCCCTGCATAGGGATGGACGTTTGCACCCTTTGACCAGCATGCATGTAGAAAACGAGGTGTGGGCTGAGAAGAATGGTCGGACAACTTTCAGAACAGCAGCTCTGGGAGGGGCGTGAGGCTGCTTCCCGGAGAGGGGTGCACCCTTGCTCCTCCGGACAGACATCTTGCAGGACGGGGCCAGAAAAGCTCATTGTTCTAAGGACTGCAGCTTAGTCCTGGGAAGGACTGTGGCCACAGCCCCTCGAAATGGCCATCCTGCCAGGAGCAAGCCGCTTCCCCCAGTCCCCGACTTCGCTGGGATCGTCATGCCTATACTCAAGAGGGGGCAGCTCTCAGGTCCTCGAGAGCAGAGCTGCAGATCCGCACCGAGGCGGGCCCCCTCCTGTGTGGGGCGCCTGGATTCTCTTGGGTTTGCCCTTGCAGGAGCTGCTCTTCACTGACCTGAGGCTGCTGACAGCCCTTATCCAGGAGTCCCACTCCCACAGGATGGGAGCTCTGTTCCTGCAAGTCTTCCTGAGCCTGCAGTTTGCTGACCCCCTAGAACCCTTGACCACTTGTACCTACGAGAGGGCTTGGTGAGCAGGACGCTGACCTGGGCTTGGACAGGCCCCATTCTCCCAGCAGAACTGCTTGTCTTGAACTCCATTAAGTCCCCAAATGGCTGCTCTTCTTAATTTCCAGTTTGCAAGGAGTTTACTTCTTGCTTATTCTTAGTGAACAGGTGCACTCCCTGGCTGGGCTTATGGTCCAGGAGCTGGGCAGCAGCGTAGCCTGGTCCACTTCTCTCCCTGGCTCTCTGCTGGTCTCTGCCTGGTCCCGTCTCCCCATCAACAGCCACAGTTCTGCTTCCTCATCTCTGCGCTGTGCACATCTTGGGTTTGCCGTGGTCTGCTGTTCACAGCTCTTGCTTTCGAAGCCTCTTGAAACATCTGAGAACACCCGTCTCAGCGCGTGACCCTCTTGGTCCCTCTGGGTCTCCATCCCCAGTGCTCTGCGTGAGGTGACTTCTCCTACAAAGAGTATGAATAGGGCAGAAACAAGGGTCTCCAGGTCCAACCTGAAACCTGGTGTGGAGCCAAGGCAGGAGTTTCTTAGAGTTGAGTCTAACCTATGAAGACTTGTTAACCCATCATCCTCTCCTGAAGAAAGGCAAGGACAAGAACCTACGCTTCCTGTCCATCAGGTCAGGTCTTCTCTGGAGCTCTCTAGGGATTCCCACTTGCCACATGAACACTCCCTCTGTCCTCTTTCTTTCTCTTGGTGATCTTACATTTCTGCAGAGTTGTATGCTTCCCTGAATGCTCTCATTACGTCAGCTTGGGTAAGCCTTGAGCAATTCACATGACGTGGGAATGCCTCCATTTCAAGCTCCTCTCTCCAGCAGGACGGATCCGGCCATCCTGCTTACTCACAGTCCGTGTTCTTTAGTTTGCTGAAGGTCACATTTTCTGTAATAAGAGGATTCTCAGTAGAAACCCTTCGACGTGGCTGGGGAGGTTGTGAGGGCCAGAGCACAGAGAAGTGTTCTGTGTCTCTGCACTCATGGCAGGGAGAATGGACGGCGTGGGTCCCTTCTTGTCTGGAGAGGGCATTCTCTTCCCTTTTGTCCTTCAAAGTGCAAGCCGTGCTGACCCCTAGTTTTTAAATCATTCTCCCCAAAGCAACAATCTATCAGCTCTTCTTAGAAACCATTTTGTCCCCAAACACAGTTCACAGAAAATAACCTGAGGTTATAATAGTCTTTAAAAACACCTTCTGGAAGTGAACTTGGTAGGGCTTCGACCTGGCTGTAAACTTGTTTCTTCAACCCCTTCATGGTTCAGTCTCAGGTGTCCTTGAGAGAAGGTCATCACGAGCTTCTGTCCCCATCATCTTGTCCACCCCCACCCCAGTGCTCTTCCCTCTGTCAACGGCCAGAATGCCAACTAGCCTTTTTTCTTGAAATGTCATTCGGAGTGCTGTATAACTTTTCTGGATTATAAAGCTCTTGTAAGCTAATCGTGGGTGGGGGGAGGGGGAGAGGGTGTTCTTAAGTTCCTTAAAATAATGTAATAAATGAACTAAATCCATAACAGCCTCATCACCCAGGAGCAATCCATGCTACCATTTTTCTGACTTTATTCTGTTCTCACTAGCCATGTTCACATAGTGGGGGCCGTATTGCACGTTCAGCCTCACTGGTGTGATCTCAGAAGGCCCTTCTGTGTCATCAACATTAAAAATAGAAGCTATTTTTACACCACACAGTTCAGGAGGTTTTGCTCTGACATGGGTGGTTGAAGAGTCTGGGGGCCCAGAGTTGGGTTTAGAATCCTTCCCATCCAGGAAGCCAGCTCACGCTTCCAAGGGGCACACAGCCAAGATGCTGAAGGGACACGTGAATCCTAAGACAGGAGAAAAGAAGCAGAGCCTGTCCTGGGGTCGTGGGGGACTGTGGGGCAGACGCGTGCCTCCGCTCCCCAGACCGCCCCCATCCAGGGTCTGGACCACTCCCTCCCCTGGTTTTCTCCTTTTACAGGCAGCATCACACTCCCTTCTACCGGAAGGCCCCGCTGAGTCTGTGTTCCTTGACTTCTCCTTCCAGAAAGCTCACTCTTTCCCTGGAGAATTGTCCCTCCGCAGCTTACGCATCATGGTCTTGGTGCATTTCTCTTCCCGATGGCGGTTTAGAGCAGGAAGAAAGGAGATGGGCTCATCGGGAAGCAAGTCCGTCAGCACAGTGTGACTCTCTGCCCTTTACCTAGCCAGCCAGCCACACGATGTTAGACTTTGTGTACTTCCCAGTTTTTATTGTACACGTGTGAGTGTCTCCTTCCCTTTCTGTTAGAGAACAGCAGCATTCTTCTGGGCGTTCGGCACCATAACCAGCAAGCAAACGATTTTTCCCCCCTCTTGATAGCAAGTATAATTTTTACTTACTAATCACCTTACAAACTCAGCTGGGTTCCCTGAGAATGTGTTTAAAGATCAAATAAGGTCCATCTCTCGTCAGCCAGGTGTGTGTCCCTTGGACAGCGGCAACCACAAACACTGACAGTATGGGGAAGCTGAGTTTACGATGGAAAGCCTTACTTTGGAGCGACCTCTCTCGGTTATCTGTGTTGGATCGTGCACCTGTGGGTCGACAGCAACGATGAGACAGACTCACTTCTGATTTTTAGCCGCATGTAGACCACCTCCTAATGTACTTGTCACGAGATATTCAGGAATTGGAAACTCCTTACAGCAGACAAGTCATGGAGGGATTCCCAAATCAAGAGAGAAAGGTCATTCAGATTGCTGTGCGTCGTGGGCTGTGCATGCACACGGACGAGTGAGCATGGACTCTGGACAGAAAAGGGCTGGGGCTTCCTGGGCATCTCTGCAGAGAACGGGCTGCTCATTCTTGGGGTATAGCAGGCATCAGCTCGATCCCGAGGGTGAGCAGGGAGCACCACAGATGTCCCCTCGACTACGTCTTGCACTGAGGTAGAAATGTGTGTGTATATGTAATAAATTATATGTACAAAGTATAGACAGGAATATTTCTATCTGTCTCTATCTCTATACACCCTACTGATTCTGTTTCTCTGCAGGACCCCGCCTGAGACAGCAAGGCTGGGTTGCCCTGGGCTCACCTCTTCCAGCTGGGGGCTCTGCTCTACACTAGGCTTGGCTGGAAGGTTTCCAATGTTCCCACCCTCATCGTGGAGGCAACAGGGTGCCATGGGGAGTACAGAGCATTAGAGCCAACCAGTTCAATGGCTAAAAGGCTTTTAAGACTTGGTTTGTGGGCCACCTATTAACATGTCTTTGGCTGAAGCATGTCACGTGGCCAAGCCCAGGGCAGGTAGGGGTTGCCTACAATGAGAGGGCATGGCAGTTGTGTCCAGGTGTGCTGTGGCCAAGGAGGGGCTTATCTGAGCATTGACTGACAAGTCCAGGCATCACTGTATGGTAGCCCTTGTCGTGTGGCCAAGCTCCTTTACATTGGGTTGAGATCTCAACACTTACAACACATTGGGATCTTGTGCACTGAAGTTGTTCGTCTCCTCCTGGGGGGACCAGGAAGGGGAGGTGGTGGGTGTGCAGGTTATGACATCATTCTGGAGACGTCTTATCTAAATCCTTGTAACAGATGTTTGGCAAGAGGTAAAACAGAGGCATAAGCCTCTTAGAAGTATCGTCGAAACTATCATAATCTCTTCTAACATATTTAACCAGAGCAGGATCCAGCAGGGCTGCCCAGCACGCAGCACGTTATCAATGCTTGCCAGCTACGGCCCTGAACTGCCTACGCACAGGTGACTTTGAAACAGAGAAAGGAATCTTTTGTGCGAAGGAGAATGGAAGTGCACAGACTGCTAAATGTTCGGGAGAAAATGCACTATCAGTGTGGACAAATCTTATCTCTGTGCTTTTTTTTTCTCAAAGGGAAGCCAAGGATCGTGAAATCAGTTCGTTATGCCAGAAGGAATCCTGGCCACCGTGGGTATGCTCTTCTGCTTTCCCGGAAGCCTGCTCGCAAATGTGCCATGAAGAGTGTTGTCCCCCCATCCTGAGTTACCCAGGAATAGCCACCTCCTGAAGTCGCTAGTAGTCATTCCTATGACTTCCCTGAAGCCTGTCTGATGTTCCTGCCTCAGGAGGTCATACTGATCATTCAAAATGTTTACTGAGGCCCTTCCTTTTAAGACTGTAGAGGGCTTGGCAAAGCAATTGTTGGTGAATGTTGGGGTGGGGTGGGGGTGGAGAAGGTCAGGTGGCCACGTGAATGCTGAGAGGCTCAAGCCCCTCCAGACAGAAGTTAACAACTGGTTGGTGTGTCCATGGCTGTCAGGTTCTCAGGGACTTGGTTGTTGACCTACGGTTCTCCTTGGTGCCCTTACTTGACTATGGGCTCCTCAAAAGGCCAAGGATACAGTGTGGGTCTCCATCTTCATGACAAAAAGTCTCAGAAAATATGAAGAGAGAGGGAGAGAGGGTGGGGGACGGAGAGGGTGTGAGCTCCTTGGTGCCTCCCAAGCTCTAGAGACTGCCGTGTCACCACCAAGATGACCACCACATCCGAACACCTGAATGTTGGCTTCGTTAAAGTCTTTCTTTAAATGACTGTTAACTTGATCCATCTTCTACATCAAATAATAATATGATCACATGACTGGTTTAGAGTTCTAATTATATGTTATTTTTCTAATATACTGTGAAAGAAATCCCACCTATTAAAATAAGAAGGGCTTAGCCCCATGTCATGCTGCCATCCCTAGGCATATCCACTCCCTTCTTCTTCCCTCAATCCATCCCTCCCTCCTTCCCGTCTTCCTTTCTTTTTCAATGACTTTCCATCCATCTACTTTTCTGGAAGGCTATTGTCCAGGACCCCTCCCCCAATTGTCATGGCTTCTTGAAGATACTTGAGTAACCACCACAACAGTGAAAACAAGCACAATGTTGCTGAAACATTGTTTGAGAAACCTTATCACCACTGGCAGCTTAAAGCCTCCAGGGACAGGATGGAAAATTAAGCTTATCTCAAAGGAGTCCCTTTGGATCCAGGTCCGATAGATCAAAGAGGCTGGTCTCTGCAATGGTACAGAAGAAGGACAGGCTTTTGAAATCCATTTCTCCAGAGTCATAAGCTCATCATGACATTTATGGGAAAACGTTTGTTTCTTTTACCATCTGAGTTTCTGAGCCAAGAGGAATATTTGATTCTTGAAGATCCCTGTTCCTTCAGCTTTTATGTGTTGGAAAGGAAGGCAGACCCATGAGGTTACATGAGAGGCTGGGGGAGGGGGGTTCTGAAGGGAGTGTCCAGTCCCATTACTGGACCAGTGTCAGTGTGGGGAGCAGGGGAAGTACTGGGTGCAGGTGTCTGGACATGAGGGTTGGGGAGACCTGGGGCTGCCTCCTGCTTGCCTGCAGAGCTTGTCGGCACTAACCTTAAGACTCTATTACCCTTAGCTCGTGCTAATGCCACGGATGTTAGTGAAAAATTAGGACGGTCAGGGGCCGCCTTCTATGGGAGGTGACATTTGTACTTTTCAGGGCTGGACCCAGGGCTCTTGGCCACGTGTCTGGTAATTTCCTCACCAAATCTGTTGGAGGGTTGTGTTTTATCCTGTGAATGTGCTCTGTTGCCCGTCCTCATGGTGCGTACACAGGTGTGTGAATCCTCAGACACAAAACTATCATGTCTTCTCCTTCTAAGCCAGTGAACTCTTCAGGTGTGACCCTGGCTGGGCCCCCCCTGCTGGGTTTCCTGATGGGAAAACATCCATACACCGCAATGAGTCTGTGATAAAAATGATGGGGTAAAGTTATGTCATAATTAAAATGAGTCGATTATACATTTCTTGAAACTTTAATTATGAATTCTTTAATGAATATCTCATTTTGATCAATCTTAAGGCATTCATACAAATGAAAAACGTCTCATGGAAAAGCAGTGATGCGTGAGCAATTGTACTTAATTCTCAGCTGAATGGATTTTAATCAGCAGTGGAGTTATAGAACCACAGAACAGGGACTACTGACCTCACTAAAAGGGAGAAGTACTTCATTTATAGGGTCTGGGACCTCGTTACTGCCAAGTTGAGACAAGGAAAGAGAAACCTCTCTTAAGCAGAAAGCTGAGTCCTGAAACAGGGGGATTCTGGTTAGATAAATACTCGAAGCGGGAAGGACAGAGCTGCCTTTTTCTGAGCTTTGTTACTGAAAATCCTGATGGGTTGCATGGGTCTACCTTCTTGGAGATCAGGGACGTGTTTTTGTAAGCTTTTTAAAAGGAAATACAACATGCACAGGAAAGTGCCCCAAAGGTATAGCTTGATGAATTTTTATGAAGTGAACACACCTGTGTATGCACCATGAGGTTGGGCAACAGGGCACTTTCAGAACCCCAGAAACCACTCTGTGTCCCCTCCCAGCCATTACCAACCTCCTTCCTACCGCCTCTGATTTCCATAATCATCAGTTTGCTTTGCCTAATTTTTTAGCACTTTATATAAAGATAACTATGAAGTACACACCACACTTGTCTGTCTGGCTTTTTTAAACTTAAATTCCCATCTGGGAGGTTAATCCATGTTGCTCTACATAGCAACAGACTTTCTTTTTCACCATTGGAAAAATGTGCTACAATGTATTCACTTGTCCTCTTGTTGATAGTTGGCCGGATACTCTCTAGTTTCGGGCCATGACAGTACTGCTGCTATAAGATTCGTGTGGGATTTTTTGATGAACATACACATTTCTGTGGATAGATACCCAGAACCAAGCGCTGGACCTCTTCTCTAGCCACACCTAATTTCTAAGTGACCTCCTAACTCGTGGCTTTGCACACATTTTCTGATGGTGACCTTCAATGCTATAAAACCCTAGTTCTGAATCACAACCTGCTATTCACAGCTGCCTCACTGGATCTTCTGCCTGAGGTCATCTCAAGTGAAGATGCCGTCAAGCCTTGAATCACCACTTCTGTATCTTATCCCTCCTGTCCTGTCCTCCAGCACATCCAGTTGGCTTTATCTTTGTTCCTGTTCTTAAGGACAAGCATTCTAATACACTCACAGATTCTGTGGGTCAGGAGTCAGGACAGAGCATGGTGGGGACCGCTTTGTCTGCTCCGTGTTATCTGGGTCCTTTGCTGGGGTGACTTGCAGGTTGGCGGATGGGGTCATCTGGCGCTGTCTTCATTCACACATCTTCTGTCTGGGTAGGAGGACTCAAAGTTTCATCTCTGACCAGAGCCCACGTGTGGCCTCTCCATGTAGCTCAGCTTCCTTACAGCCCAGCAGCCTTGAAGTTATCAGAGCTCTTACATGGGCACATGAGGCTCTGAGTGGAGTGTTCCAGTGAACAAGGGAATAGATGCACCATCTTTTAGGACCCAGCCAAGGAGTTGTATCTCATAACTCTTGCTGCACTCTGTTAGGTAGAACAGTCAAGAGCCTGCCGGCATTCAAGGGGATAGGAATTGGCCTCTGGCTCTTGATGGAGGGTGGGTGGCAAAGGTGTGTTGGGGAACAGTGGGAGGCATATACTGGTGTGGGTGGCTGACTTTGGAAAATACAATCTGCCACCTACCATTTTCCAAATAGCTCCAGAACGTTACTGCCTTGCCCAGGCACGTAGCTTTCTCCCCGACTCCAGGCATCATGATAGCTCACCTGGGTTACTGTGAATGGCACTGGTGGTTCTCTCTCACCCGTATTATGGGTGATGTGGCTGATCACACCTATGCTGGTGTCGGCGGTGCCCTGAGGTGATCAGGGCAGGTGGGTAGTAACCCGGAGTTGAGAGCCGATAGAGGAAGTCCCGGGGGTGGGCTCTGGGTTGGCCGGTTGGGTTTGGAAAGCATGCGGTCGCAAGTGAGCTACTCAGCCTTTTGGGGAATTAGCCAGTCCTGAGAGGGGCAGGCCCTCCAGGGTCTGCGGGCCCCAAGATGTTGGAGCACCAGAATACAGAAAATCAAAGGAGCCTTTAGTACAACAGCGCCCGGCAACGGGAGAGGAAAGACGCAGGAGCTGCGGAGACTACGGACTCCCGGTGTCCGACTGGATTCATTCTCTATTCTCTGTCTTCAGCTTCCTGCTGGCCCAGGCCTGGGTGTCTGCCTGACGGTCCACCTCCCTGTCCACTTCTTGCTGGCCAGAGCTCCAGGCTGGTGCAGCTCACGCCCAGCTCTGGCCTGTGGGTGGCCTGTCCTGACCCAGTTGTGTCTGGCCAGGGGAAGAAGGGATCCCCGAGTGGCAGAGAGCATTGTCCTCAGGAAAACCCCTGGCAGCCGGTCCCAGGGACTCACATGTGTATAGATTCCCACCTGCCCCCGACACCCAGCCCTTCTCCAGGGAGGCCAAGCTGGTCGGCAGGGGCGGGGGGGGCAGATGGACAACTTTCTTTGAAAAACCCCAGTAGCAGCCACACATGGCAGCGTTCATCAGACATGGGCTCCGGGCCAGCGGGGCTCCGCGGTGGCCTGGTGTCCTCAGGGCCGTGGTCATCGGCTCTGGGCAGACTCGCCAGGCCCGCGATGCTCCTCCATGGAAGGTTACAGAGAGCCAGTGGCTGCACTGTGTGTGTCTCTCCCAGACGGATTATCTCATTTTGCTGGGCCCCACGCTGCCAGAACAGAGCGCTGTTTACGGCCCCCGTGCCCAATCAATCACTTATTCATACAGTTTGAAGATTATAGCTGCTCATTTGCTACTTCCAGTCCAACTTGTCATGGCGCGTCTCGGGGGAGACATCCGCACAGCTGTATTAAAGCCATCCAACTCCTTCTCCATGGCAACAAACTGGGGAGGCTGGAGATCCCACCAGCCTCCGCGCTCGCGCCGCGTGTCAACTCCCACCCGAGCCCACCCGCCCCACGTGAGCGGCGAGCAGGCGAGACTCGCTCAGTGCCTCGGTGCCTTCCGGCCGAAGCTCGCCCTTTTGGGGGGATGAGATTCCATCTACGGGCTGTTTGTTGGGAGCCTGTTAGTGTCGACCGCGGCGTCTGCTCGCGAGTTTTATTAATCAGGCTGCTGTTTCCAGCCTTCCAGCCAACCCCAGCTCACCGAGGAAGATGGATCGTGTCAGGCAGGCCAGCTGGCCCCGAGGAAGCGCGCCCCGCCACCCCCTCCCAGAGAGCTGCAGTGCACTTGCTAGGAGGGGAAGCAGCTCATGGCGGGGAGGGGTCTCGTGGGCCTCTGCCGCTCATTTGTTGCCGCGGCTGCAAATCTGCAGGGAGGCGTGCAGGGAACTTACGCTCACCGGCTCGGTGGTCTCCAGGAGCACCTTGTAGCTCTGTGGATAAACAGATTCCTCGCCCAGACGCATGGGAGCCACCAGTTCTTTTTATCAGTTACCGTCGGAACTCGCTTTCCAAATCAAAACAGTACAGTGTTGAGGAGGGTCTCAGATATACACCCGGAACAGAGGCAGTGGGGCCTCAGCTGCTACATACGGGGACAGAGCCTCAGCCTCCCCCTCACTCTGCAGCTCCTCCCAGCCCCAGAGCAAAGAGAAATCTCTGGTGTCTGGCGTCTCCCCCTTTGGGTCTCATAGAGCCCCTGCCCGAGCCCCGGGCATGCCTCCTGACTAGAAACCCCATTAGCAAGTCAGAGCTTAAGGCCTTGGACACTGTTTTGAGTGGAAGCCCTGCTTGTGGTGTTCATTCCATTCTATTCAGAAAACTTCATCCTTTCAGCAAACGCTTCCCGGTGCTGTGAAGTTCACGTTCTAGTCTGACTCAGCCCTAGTGCAGGGACCGCGAGGGAGGCGACCCTGTGACATACGCCGCGTCCGACCCGTTATTAATCACTGTAAATCTGGAATAATCTCTACAAACATATTTTGTTCCCTACAAATGTATTTGTGCCCACTTTCTCTAATAAATCTTATGTCAGACTGGCTATTGTCTCTCTTCACACAGCATCTCCCAGCTGAAATATTTAAGCCATATATGAGCAATAATAAAAATCGCTTGCTACAGTCACTTTTGTTTTAGGAAAACAGACCACAATAGGCAGCAGATTTATTACTTACAGAGGACTCCATTTGGGGCTGTATTTTTTCTCCCCCCGGTGGATTATTTTCTAGCTTTCAAAAATCACTGACGAACTCCATGTTTGCCCCTGACTTCATGCGGAAAGGGCAAGACATTACTCTTTCTAATGAGAAGGGATATAAAGCAGCCCTAAGAAGGAAAACCAGAAGCCCTTTCGGAGCTGCCCTGCCATTTCCTCTCCCTCGCGTCCTCTGGTCAGGAGACACAGAGTTCTCAGCAGCTTCTTTCAGACTTCTCACCTAATGGAGTTCCCTTCCTCGTGAAACCCACGGTCTCTCTCATCCAAACTTCCTTCCCCCGCTCGTGAGCAGATGGTACGGCTTGGAGAAGGGTACTTTGAAGGATGGCTACTTTGACAATATGTTTGGGACAACGAGGAATGAGTAAGGACATTTCCCTCAAGTTCTTTTGTCTGGGAGATGAAAATCTACAACTAAGATCGTCCTGGGAGTATCTTCTCTGATTCCTGCGAACTCGTCCAGCGCTAGACTGTATCCCATCGCTAGGGGGCGGGTTCCCGTGGAGAGGTGAGTAATTAGGTGGTCAGGGAACTGGCGTCCCCCGATGGCAGGAAGTGCGGAGGACAAGCCAAAATCTGGGACCTCCGAGCACACCACACCTGGGACGAGACATCGGAGAAGCATGTCGATCTACCACAGCCGAGGGCCTGCAGCGAATTCCATAGCAGATAGCCATGGTGCTGTTCTGTGGAGCACTTATCAGTCACTAATGGTCGTTAACACATTCGTGGACGGGAGAACTCCCAGTGGGTGGCGGAGGAGGAAGCGTGGCTGTTTTGCTGTGCAGTGTGAGCATCGCACCGCTGAGGAGGACGGTGAGTCTGGGTCTGTTCTCCCTGCCCTATGGTCCCGCGTAGGTGACAATGTCTGAGCCACCCAAACCAGCAACTGCTGGGAGTCACGCTCTTGGGCATTTAAAAAAAAAAAAAAAATCAGCTGCAAGGAGTTTTGGAATGCACGAAGAGCCTCTCGTTAGGACACCGGCGCGGGGAGAGTCGCCGCTTCCATAGTAAATGGTGGTCCATGCCGGGAGTTTCCCAGGGCATTTGCATCTAGAGGCTGTTCTCAGCTAAGGTTCGGCCACATCGAGAATTGGCCGGTCGCACCTGACTCTGTGGGACAGCCTCGTCTGCACATACTCCTTACACGGCTGCTTTTCTAGAAGTTCTCTGTAAACCAGGTCGCCTGAGGAGGGTGTGCTGTTTGAGCAGCCCTTTTGTCCCAGGACAAACCGCCCCTTTATTAACCCTCCTGGTGAGTTCAGACTCTCCCACGCTAGCGAGGCTTCGTGAAGGGCCGGCCGTACCTTCCACACACCTGTGCGCGGTGGGTTTCTAGAGAAGAACCTGGGGAAGGGCCTAGAGGTCTCCTCACTTGCATCCAAAGGGGCAGCCACTGTACTTTTGAAAGGAGGGAGGAGAAGCAAGTCCGTGCACCCCAGCCCAAACTCAAGAGGCAATGTCAGAACGTGGACGTTCAGCCCGGGTCGTGTCTGCTCACAAACCAGGTGAGACGCTCGGGCAAGACTGGGCTGGTCAGGTCGGAGCTCTTGGGGTTCATTAGATGCAGCAAGAGAAGCAGCTTCTCGTAGCAGAGGTAGAGGCGGAGTCTCAGAGGCTCTAGCCAGGGCCGAGGGACGGCTCCGCTCCCTCCATCTGATGGACAGAGCAGATGAAGCCAAGGGAACGAGACCTACGGGCCCCCCTGCAATGCTGATGTGCAGCTAAAGACATTGCTAGATGGCAGAGGGACTGTCCCCCCCACCCCCAGCAGAAGAGAAGCCCCAAGGACCGGTGCTACAGGCCTTCCACGGCCGGCAGCCACTGGAGAGATGAGGCTGAGGAGAGCCGCTCCTTGTCACTATATCATGACACTAAGGTCTCCCGGAAAAGCCACCAGAAAGACCTTCTGTCTCATTTGTCTACTGCAGCCATGCCCTGGAGGGAGGCCTTGCCATGGCATAACCCCAGCAAGTGCCCTGGAATTTGGGGGCCTGGGGCTGGCTCACCTGCGTTGGCGTCTGTGGCGGGGTCTCCCCCTGAGGCCCTGCCCTTACTGCTTTCCCTCTTACTCCTGAAGAGTCTGGAGCTCTCAGGGTTGGGGTGGAGCTGGGGACGGAAGGGCCAGAGTCTCCTTGGAGGCAGAGACTCTGAGGGCTGTTGGGGAGACCAGCGGAGGGGTGCACTCCTGTCTGCACACGCACGGGGCTGAGAAGGAGGGGCCGGGCAAGGTTGTGTGCTGCCTACAGAGAACTGAAGAACAATACAGAAACCAACTGAAAGTCCATCCTCTTCCTCATCATTCCGTGTCGGCAATGCTACCCAACATCGGTGATAAAATACGCTGTCCTGCTTGGCGGGGGAGGGGCGACTCTTCCTGCCCCTGGCATGTCACCGAGTGCGGGGACATTGCATTCCGAGCACGTGTGCTCTCTGCTTGTCCGCCATCGCCCACGAAGGAGGTGCCGCTAACAGCCTCACAACGAAGCACTCCAAGGGCCTGGTTCCATGGGGGGCCGTCCCTACCCTTGGGAATAAGGCCAGTCCCCCTGGGGTCACCGAGGTCTTGGGCCACGTGCGATCCCCCCCGATGCTGCATGGGCCCCATCCCGGGCTCTCAGCCTTCCCAGCAGTGTTCTCTGTGCACAAGCGTTCCCTGCCTCGGGCATCTCTAAGGAGCGCGTCCACTGGTAGCCTGTGCGGGGTGGGCTCTGACACAGATTAATGGCTCGCGGTTGCCCGCATGATTATTTCTAATAGGCTGATCTGAGAAATAAGCGATTAATCGCTGTCACATACTGAGCTCACATCATCTCAGTGCAGCAGGGAACCCAGCATCTGCCGCTTGGCACGCTCTGGAATGTTCCTGGGGAAGGGCTGGAAACAGGCCGCTCTGCGGCGCCGTCCTCTGTGGTTTCGCGATGGGGGAGGGCCCGGGGCTTGCCCTGCCTTTTGCAGCTCCCTCTCTCTTTTCATCATTTTCCTGTTTATTTTTCTCCAAATCATTCTGGCGCCACTGCCAGGGTTCTGTGAAGGGTCTAGGGTCGGGGAGACGGAGTTCTGGCTAGACACCCTCGTTAGCGCCGGGGGTTTCCTCATGGTACCACTTTCAGGGTGCCTCAGTTTCCCATCAGGAAATGGGTTAATAGTCCCTCTCTTCCAGGATACTTGTGGGACATATTGCCGGAGCTTCATAAATGGGTCCTGCCCCAGACATTCTCCCTCCATCATTCCCAAGCATCTCATGGGGACGTGTTGCCCCCTTCCCTGCCCCCACTCGGTGGTGTAGCTTGTCTCCCTGACAGTGAGCTCACGAGAGCAAGTGGTGGCCTCTTGTTTACTCCTGTCTTCCTCCTTGACCTCATCACTAAGAAGCCTGTCCAATGCTTCTATTTCCTTAGAAAAATGTGCTTAAGTTCCAGGCACACAGAGATGTAATTCTTGGGGTCTGAAATCTAAGTCTGCCTGCCATAACTATGGGGGTCACTGGGCAGGGCTGGCTACCCATAGGGGCCAATGTTAAGTGTTCAGCTGAGCAGGAGAGCCAGAGAGATACCCATGGTCAATAGCAGAGAAGCAAGGGTAAGAGTTCAGGGATCTGGGTGAAGAGTCGGGAGAAAGGAGGACAGGCCAGTCTGGGGACCTGAGAGGCCTGTGAACTCTGAGCATCAATTACAGGAGTCCTCTGATCCCAGTGTGAGACCACTCATTCTGTCTCTCCTCTGTTCCTTACTTCTTTCCAGAAGGGCTAATGATGCCAGAATTAGTCCTTCTATCCCTCTATTCTCTCTATACCCATCCATCCATCCATCCCTCCATCCATTCCTCCATCCATTTGTCTGTCCATCCATCCATCCACTCATCCATCCATCCATCCATCCATCCATCCATCCATCCCTTTTGTGCCCAACTCTGTGCCAAGCACTAGTCGCTGTGGGGATGCAGAGGTGAAAACAGCATGCTCCGTTCCTCATCATGTAGAAGGAAGGACAAAAGCCATCTACCAACAGTGGTAAGTGCTATGAATTCACAAAGGAGGGAATGATTTACTTCTCCTGGAGGAACTGTGGGCAACCTCCAGCACTGGACTTGGAGGACCTGCACAGACATATCCAGAAGACGAATGAGGGTGAGAAATGTGGACAGAGCAATGCAAGTGTCCTGATGCCGGGCAGTGGACAGCACAGCTGGAGTCTGTAGGAAGGAGCCCTGCACTGAGTCAGGAGGATAAGCCCTGATGAAGAAGGGTGTGGAGCCGGGACAGCCAGGACCACTAAAGCTTCTGAGCAGTTGTCAGACAGTGAGTACTCTCCAGCTACTCTTTGGAAATCCATCTTTCCTTTGGCTACCTGTCCATTCTATGAATATCCCTTCATCCTATGTCTGTCCATCCATCTATGGCTATTCTACCTCTGTCTGCCTGTTTTTCCTGTGGCTCCCATCCTTCCTATTGTACTTACCCATCCCATAGCTATTGTATCCTTCCTATGAGTGTCCATCCATCCTATGGCTATCCATCCATCACCTGTACATGATGGATGAGAAGTAGAGGCAGATGTCAGGATGACCTTGATGGCGCTGCCCTGTTGAGGTTGGTGCTCTATGAGGCAGACTGGGAGAAATCAGGTACTCCTGAGTGAATCCAGATATTTGATTTGGTGCCCACAGACCTCAAGACCTTGCTCACGAAGGAGCCATGCCCTAAGAGACTGCGGTAGTCATGCTGGGGTTGATAGCAGGCCCCAGCGTCTCACATGGGGCTGATTGTGTTATGTTTCAGCAGCCCAAACCACACTGACTCAGGGAGCAACCCCTCCTGTTGAAGGCTGTAGGAAATGCCCTGAATGCTGCCCACCAAGGCCTTAAAAGTGCTTACGTCTCATAGGTCAGTCCACCAGGCACCCTTAGGGGGAGCCAGCAGCGTGGTAATGACAGTTAATGTTTACTGAGGTATCATAGTGCTTCACATCGGTATGTGGGAGATGTCCACGAGGCAGTCCCGATTATAGCCCCCACTTTATAGATGAGAACATGACATAGAGGTTAAGTAAACTTCCCAAGATCACACAGCTAGCAAGGGACACAATGGGGACTTAGGGGGCCAATTCCAGAAACTCCATCCTATCTGCCATGTTGTTCTGACCCCAAAACCCCTTTAAATTAAACAAATCAGTCCCATCACCAGACTTGCACCTCTGCTGAGGACTCCAGCATGACCACATGCCCCCGTGACAAACGTGGTCTTGCCTCTTCCTTTGTCTCTACCTCACAGACAAGCACACACGCCCCTGTTAGGCCAGAAACATAATTTACATGGGTCCTATGCTCTAAAGCAGATTTTCTGGCTTCTCTGAGAAGCCGAGCAACAGAAGGAGAAATTGAGAGCGAGTGCTTGTGGCCAGCACAGCGTGGCTAAATGGCGGCTGTCCCCTGGCTGGAGCCTCGGGCGTGGGCATAGCAGCCATCCTGCTGGAGCCCAGGCACCTCCGCCTTCCTCGCACTGTGGGCTGGCACAGTGGCAGGGACTTGTTATTGATTCTAATCAGCCATTCGTTATGGGAAAGTGAAGGTGCTGGCATTTGGCGAGCTTCACGCTGTGTGTTTATTCAGTTCAGAACCTACACAAAGACATTCTTGGTTCGGGAAGACTGCAGGCTGAATTTCTCCTTGTTCTCTCCTCCCTGCCCCGGTGTCACTGCTAAAGAAGCCTGTAGTCCCTGGACGTCCCTGGCTGAGACTGAGTTATGCTCAGGTAGAGACTGGCCTCAGAGGTTGATGTCCATGTGAGGGGCCCAGGAACTGTCATGGGAGGAGATGGAGGGTTCCCAGTGAGTGGGTCCTCTTACCAAATGACACTGATGTCAAGGGTGGTGGGAAGAGTTTCCTGGATGCTCCCAAGATGACCAAAGAAAGGAAATGACTGGTACATGATATGTGTCCTTGATGTGGGTGTGGGGACATTTCGTAGCCCCAGAGCTAATGACAGTCATCGTGGCAATGGGATTCCCTCCTAGTTCGCCATTTTTAAACTTCCTCAACTTTCTCTTGGTCCTTCTGGCATATACTGGCCGTGTGTTGAGTTGTCATTGAGCTCTGGCCACTCTTTCTCTGCCCTACACTTCTTCCGTGGTCCCAGTCAAGTACCCTCCAATGCTCTCATCAGCCGTTCAACCTGCTCTGCACACACTGGACTCCAACCTGCCAGCCCCACCCAGATTTATCCCAAGAAGATCACTTTACATTCACTCACAGAAAAAAAAACAACTGAGGTCATCAGGCTGGAGCAGATCAGTAGAGACCAAGTGTGGTGGGCAGAACTCTAAGATGGGCCCCAAGACTCCCATCCCTGCAATACAAATTATCCCTAGGATTATGGCTATGGGGGTTGTGTTATATGCACAGTTGGTTTTAAAGGGACATTACCTGGGTGGGCCTGACATAATCAGGTGAGCCCTTAAACGAGATGAGGCTCTTTAAGGCATGAGAAGGAGACGATGACAGAGTCTCCACTGCTGACTCATACAACAGAGGCCCCGCTTGGCAGGGACTGTGGGGCTGTGGGTGGGCTCCAGGAAGTGGCAGATAGCCAGCGAGGAGACAGGTCCTCAGTATTCCATCCGTGAGGAGCTTGATCCTGCCAACAATCTGAATGAGTCTGGAAGTGCATTCTCCCCCCCGAGCCTCATCTGGGAGCGCCGCTGGACAGCACCGTGAGTGTGTGACTCGGCGCAGGAAACCCAGCCACGCCCCTGGTGCCTGGACCTCGGACCTACACGGCTGTGAGCTGATAAATGGATGTTGTTTCAGGCAGTCGAGTCGTGGCAATGTGTGACACAGCACGGATGACTGATACATCAGGAAAGCGCCATTATACTTAGAGTGAGCCCCTGCTGGTCCATGTAGTCTTGATGTACCCCAAAGCAGAAAAAGTAGAGGGTATTTCCCGATGAGGTTAGCATCTGAATTGGTGGGTCAGTCAAGGACGCGGCCCGCAGTGCAGGAGGCGGTCTGCTGAAGCTGGGGCAAGAGGTGGGGGAGGAAGGAACTCGTTGCCCTACTGACTGCTTGAGCTTGGACCCTGGCCTCCTGTTTCTGGACGGAGACTTCCACCATCCGTTCACCAGTTCTCAGGCCCTCAGATTCAGGCTGCCCTCATCGCTGGCTCTTTGGGGTCTCCAGCCAGCAGACAGCCGACTGTGGGACTCTCCAGCCTCCAGAAGCACCTGATCCAGTCCTCGTAATGAATCTATTATCTGTCTGTCTGTCTATCTCTTTATCTGCCTGTTGGTCTGCCGTCTGCCATCTCTCTCTATGTATCTATGCATTTATCATCTACCCACCCATATCTACCTAGTTATGTATCATTTGTCCATCC
Organism: Neogale vison; assembly: GCF_020171115.1. Lineage (NCBI taxonomy): Eukaryota > Metazoa > Chordata > Mammalia > Carnivora > Mustelidae > Neogale > Neogale vison. Next base: position 3,212,519 of record NC_058092.1, on the reverse strand, counting down.
ATCTACTTATCTCTCCATCCATCTATGTAGCTATCCCTCACTGATTTTGTTTCTGGTCAGTAATCACCTAGGTGCTACTACACTCAATGCCCAGTTTTCAGTCTTCATCTTTCCTGATTTATCACCGAGCTGTTTGACCGACCATTCTCTTCTGCAAACACGTTCTTCACTTGATTTTCAGAACAAAACTTCTGCTGGGTGTTGTCCCTTCTATGGTTCCTCCCCTCTTCCCTTTGAGGAGGGACTCCTTCCTGACTATTGCCCACCCTTTCTGGCCTTGCCTCTATGACCTCCTTTGCTGGCCCCACCTGATCAACATGACCTGTCACTACTGGGGTGCACCAACACTCAGACATGGGTGCTCTGCTTCTGTTTGTGTATATACACTCCTGTGATGGCTTTGTTGGCCTTAAATAGCATCTACATGCTGAGGACTTCCAAAGCCATGTCTCCAGCCGGACTTCTCAGAGCCGTCTGTCTGACTCCGGACTCGTCATGTCCCCTTGAATGACCATCTAAAATCTGACACATCTCAAGCTGAGCCCCTGGTCCTCATCTCAGTCTCTATGGGACCGTTCCTTTGCCCTACCACTCCCCTCTGCCCTCCCACGTTCTCAGGCCAGTGGGCTTTTCCTAGGCACAGCACACTCTCAAACATGCTCTCCTTCTGAAAGAGATGCGGCTCTATTTTCATGACACTGTGCTCCCCTTCCCGTCTTCTTGGCAGTCTCATTCCTCCCTTCCAAGAACTAAATACAGGAATCCCTCAAGGTTTGCTTTTTCTTCACCCTGTACTTTCCCTCTAGACAATCACCTCTCACTCATACACTCAGCCCATACAACATCCCTTCTGGACCTCAGACTGGTCTGGGTGACTGCTTCTTTGAATCACCTCCTTGGGTATTTCCAAGTTACTTCAACATGTCCCACCTAACTTGGGATGGTTCCCTCTGGCCCTCACCTCTGGCAGGTTCCCTTGCCCTGGAAACAGCACCACAGGGACGCAGGGGAGGCGTGCTTGAGGACTTCCATCTCTCAAAGTTCTGCTCTTCAACTGACGCTCAAGCCCTGTGGGTTCTACCTTCTCAATATCTCCAGAATCTCTCCTTCATCTCCACCTCCACGCGCACCAACGTACCTCACACTGGCCCCTGCATGGACGACTACCTGGGGGCCTTTCCTCCAAATCATTCCCCTTCCGTGTTTCTATCCCGCTGAAACCAGCAGAATCTCTTCAAAATCCAGCTCTGATCTCACGAGCCCCAGCCTACATCTTTCCCGTGACGTGTTAGGTGAAGGTAGAGTCCTGTGTGTGCCCTACCTCGGTGCCCTGCACACCCAGCTCTTCCCTCCCATCCCACGTGCCCGACTCACACACAGACACACTCGGAGGCCCTGTGCTCACCGTCTCACCTCCTTGCACCTTCCGACATGCTATTCATCAGGCTGCATCTGCTTCTTCCCTTTTCTGCCGAAGTCATGCTTCCCACTCCTGCCCCTGCTGAGGAAGCTGTCTTCGTCTCTTGGAGCTCCTGGAGCAAAGGTCCACGGTCTAGGCTCTTACACAACAGCGGTCCACAGTCTCCCAGCCCCGGGGGCTGCAAGTCTGGGCTCAGGCTATTATAGACAGCCTCCTTCCGGGGCCTGTGAGAACAAGTCTGCTCCCGGCCTGCATGCGAGCTCCTGGTGGCCCAGGGTGGCATTCCGTGGCTTTAAAGGGGCACTGCTGGATCTCTGCTGTCATCTTCTCAAGATGCTCTGTGTGTGTCTGTGGACAAATGTCCTCTTTCTATGGGGACTGCAGTCAGAGCGGATGAGGCCCAGCCTGCTCCCGTATGACCCCTTCCTTCCTTTCCTCGCGACATCTGCAGCAACCCTGTTTCCAAATACAGTTACATTCGGAGATACTGGGGGTCGGACTCCAGCTCACGGGGTTGGAGAGGCAAGAGAACAAAGTTCCCCTTGCCGGGAGCTGACCCCTGGCCTCTCCGGCAGGGCTGACGGCCTCGTAGGGGACGCGCCCCGCACTGTTTTCCTGCCTGCCTGTGAGCGGCTTCCCGTTGTTGTCATGGCACATCGGTTGGTGCGGTTCCTTGTTTCATCTCTCTCCCCGTCTCGTCTCCTTTCCAACTGGAGCTGTGTCTATTTTTGCTAGCTATTATATCCCTGTCCCATCATAATAGCTCACTAAAGTTTCCTTTTTTAAAATAAAAGTAGTCATCTGCAGCCGGAATTCAATACCCTGTACGCTCATCCCTTGAAGTGTATGGATCCCTGGGTAGCGAACCACGTGTCGGTGCTTTGGATTCGGGCGAGAAGAATGCTGTGCTTTTCTGAAATAGTGCAGAGCAGGACAGGGCTCCAACACAAGATCAGCCACTAATAAAAAACAAAACAACTTCAGCAGAAAACACAAGATCAAGGAGATCTTCTTCTCAACCTCCTAATGGGTCCCCCTGAGCTATCTGGAGTTTGTAGGCATCAAAGGTGCAGCAGCAGCAGGTGTGAGCTTGTCCCCCACAGCGAGACATCCCCACCCCCCGCCAGGCTGGTTCTTTTAGGAATGGCCACGTGCACGGCTGCACAGGGCCCTTGCGGGCAAGTCCCGTGCGCAGCTGGTGGCGACCCTTAGAGGTGAAGTTGTTGCCACCCACCTGGTCACGCCCATTCCTCACAAACTAAGTGAAGTAAAAACTCTAGTGAGAGGGTTCGTAGTGGTGCTGGCTGGGTGCTGTGTCTCTGTTGCTAATAACAGCCCTGGGACGCAGGCATGCACATGCCACTTCCAAAGTTGAGGAGCTGAGGCACCGCCAAGCTGAGCCCGCAGCAGAGTGCAAACTTGAACGCGGGTTGGATTCTCCGTAGATCGCGCTCTTAGTCCCTGACGTGGCCTCTCGCACCACCGAGTCTGTATTCGAGCCTCGGTCTGGCTTTCCCGGGAGCCGGCCAGCATCCTCTTGGACGCACGGTAAGCCCAACACCCCCAGGGCCGTCCTTGCTTCAACAACCGATTCTCGAGTCCCTCCTGCCACGAAGCGCTGTTTCGGGTGCTGCAAACCACACATTAGCAGACCCACGGGCCCGTTTTCATAGAGGGACTTTGTAGCAGAATTTGGGCAAGGGGTCAAGCACAGAAGCCTGTGGCACGAGGGCTTCAGCTGGTGATGTGCGCCGTGGGAAATAGTGAACCCGGGCGGGGATCGGAAGGGGTCTGGGGGGAATGGGGTTTGTTTTAAGCAGAGTGATGGGGAAAGGCTTCGCCGAGCAGAACGGCAGGACGTGAAGGGGAGCTCGTGGCTCTGGGGGAACTGGGGCTCCTGCAGGGAAACACCAGTGGAAAGGTCCTGCCCTGGGAGTGTGCCCACAGTTTTATGGGGGGCCCCATGTGATAGAGAGGGTGGTAGGAGAAGGCTGAGGAACGGGGTGAGGACCAGCAGGTCATGGAGGACTTCGGCTTTGGCTGAGAGAGATGAGAAGCGTCCGGATGGCTTTGGGCAGAGAGGCAGCACCGCCGTCCGCACGCTGGCCCTCCTCTGACCTGCAGGGCACCGGGCCTGGGTTTCTCTTCCAGCACGTACCACTTACCACTTGTGAATTATTTATGCTCGTCTAATAGCTCCCCTTAGAGTGTCCGGGCTCCAGGAGGAGAGATTTATGTCTAATTCATTTTGTGTACCAACCATGCCCAGGGGTGTGCTGCGAGACGGCAGCCGCTCTAGTGGGGCTGAGGGATGTGCGGTTCCAAGAGCAGCGAGGAGGAAGCTTCTGGAGCCCCTTTCGACCTCCAGTCGTTTTCTCTGATTGCATTCTGGAGAAGCCAGAAGCTGAGTCCTTCTGTCATTCTGGAGGAGTGGAGGTTGAGTAACACATCGACGACGTTGTGCCACGGTCCCTAAGAAAGAGAGCTTGCGTGCCCTCAGCCCATGCAAGACAGAAGGCGGAACGCGGTGGCCAGCGGGCTCACGGAGACCTGCAGCCCCTTACGGCCGTGCCCAGTTAGGGAGGGCTTCTGACCTGGCCGGGTTCGTGCAGTTACCTCGGCGATGGGCACAGCTTGCTTCAGCAGTCTCAGGGAAACGGAGTCAGGCACCGAACACTGGCTGTGTTCTTAAGAAACATTCAAGTTTACGATCACAAGCAAATCAGCCAGCACACACACACACACACACACACACACACACACACAGATGCACACAACTTCCATGCAGAAATGATGCCAGTGAAGGAAAGGACAAGGACAGGAGGCCTGACCATGGGGAATGTTCCTTGAGGATTTTCCAGAACAGGGGTTCTAGGCTCCCTCGTGGGCTGGGGGAAGCTGGGCACAAGTGAGTGCATCTTTGAGGCTTTTCTTGAAAAGCTGGTTAGAGCACAGACTGGCTGCCTCCTCTTCAGAGTCTTCTGGACACTCATGGCTCGAGTGAGGCGGATTAGAGCCTTTAGTCTGTGTTTGAATTAATCTCTTGATTGTATAGTCCTGACAATACTCTGGCTTTTCCACTGGGACACTGGGTGGGAGCCCGAGCTTTGGTGGGTGAGGAGCCAGGCCCGCTGCGGCAGGGGTGTGGGGGGTAGGGGTTGGGGTGAGGGGTGGACTGTGGCCAGAGGCAGGGCCGGGCTGGTGGCCCCAGGGCCATGGGGGCAGTTTACCTGACTTCAGGAGAGGTGGGATCTGGAAGCAATGAGATGCAACCAAGCGGTTCTCCAGGTTCAGAAGGGAAGCCAGGATTTCTTGAAAGGGATGTTTTCATGGAACCCGGCTGGGTCACTTAGTTTGGGAAGCTGGGAACTCCTGTTCTGCCCAGAAGGGGCTCAGGGACCCGGGCACTTGGTTCCCAGAAGGGATGTAGCAGAGAGGGAGAAGCTTGAAGCGACTGCTCTGGGCAGTGTCCCTTGTGGCCTCTGAGTTGCTGCGAGGACCCCAGGTCCTGGTCAGGGGACATGGAGGGGGCAGCCAGGTCCTTCACAGCGGAGCAGAAGTGGTGGCAGGAAGAAGACGCACACTTGGGGTTCGACACACCCTCAGCCTGGTTTGTCGCTGCTAAATGACATTACGTTGGTCGTCCGTCATCTGCGGGATGGACACACGCAGCAGGAATCGAGGGCATTGATGTGAAGGTTCTGATTCTTCTTGTTCCTTTTCTGCCTCTAAAAATCTGTCTGAAGATATTTGCTTTATATTTTCCATCGTAAATACATTCAGAGTAGGTTGGAGAGCCCCTTGCAAAACACAGACACCCTTCAAACACTCTTGAGTTAGAGTCAGAAGCTGGAGCAATAGTTTGGTTTCTCGGGAAACCAAACGCCCGCCCCGCGGGCACAGCATCACACCTCTGGGCTCTTAGAAGCTGCAGGGGCTGCCCTTGCCTAGGGTCCTTGCTCTGATGTGCGTAGAAGCCCAGGGACTCTGAACCCAACACCTGCTAAGCCCTGGTGTCCAACCTCAGGCTCCTTCCTGGCCCTGGATGAAGTGCTCGTGCCCATCCCCCCACCCCTGCCCGTGTCTGCGTGGCCGGGCACTGTCCTCTCCCCTCCTGCACTGGGGCAATTTCCTGGACGAAGCCCCTTCCTCACATGGCACTGGCTGCCACTTGTCCCTTAGAATGGTTCCCACGGGCTTCCCTCCCTCACTCCACAAGCTTCTCCAGAACACCTGCTCGTGCATTTGCTATTCTAGGACTGAGGACATAGCGATGAGCAAGACGGGCAAAACCGCTGCCCTCGGCCAGCGCGCTCTCTCCTGGGGGGGCGGGGGGCAGGGGTGAATTGCTGGATACGGAGGCCGGAGAGCAGAGGGCCCTTGTGTGGGCTGCGCCGTGCTGGGACAGCTCAGCGGAGAGCGCAGAGGGTGCTTCTGTACTCTGAGCTACATAAGTAACTACGCGCACCGTTGATACTGTAACATTGTGTGTCTGTACACTTACGCACACATAAGGGCATTCTATGTAATAGAATATCCTCATATAAAGTCTGTGGCCAGTACTGTGGAGTTGGCTAGAGGTGCTTACGGCAAGTGGGACATAGTTACAACGTTTTATTAGGTAATGAGACACTATAGTGTTAACCTATTTTCTCACTTTGTTTGAATAGTTTTCACATAGTGTGGTCATTGGGGCCAAGACTCGGGCACGCATGAGCACCCTGGTGTTCCCACCCTGGCCCTGACATGTGGACAAGTGACTCATGTGTCCCCGTTTCCTCATCTGTAAAGTGGGTACACGGTTCCCATAGAGAAGGGTGGGCCTGCCTCAAGCAGGTGTGGCGGGAGCGGGGGAGTGAGCCGTGCGCACGTCCCCCTCCTTGGCCCCCTGCGACCCCTCGCACCCTGCCAGCCCCTCCATGACTCGCCCCTGGCATGGGCGCCAGACCCCTCCCCGCTGAACGTCATCGAGTGAGCAGGCACGGCACCCTCCCGGGCCACGGATGGCCCACTTGAGCAGGCAGGGAAACAAAAAACGATAAACTCCAGGTAAGGTGGGGTCCCTGACACCCGCTCTGGGGAGGACAGGGATGCGATTCACAGGGAAGCACAGAGATCAGAGAAGAGTCCTGAAGACCCCAGACCACCCCCCAGCATGAGCTGGCAGGAGCTTTGCCACAGCCTGATGCCTGCAGGACGCCCTCCCTGTCTCTGCCAGAACGCAGCTGCCACCAGAGACAGAGTCCCATGTCCCCAGCAGCAGGGACTGGTGGGCCCTGGTGCCTCTGGGGTGTCAGCCAGGGGACGGGCAGTGGGGTCCCCTCTGGAAAAAGCTGCCTGGGACATGCCCCCACGCTGGTCTGTGAGGTGATGAGGCGGGGTTGACCCTCTTCATGGGCGTCCGCGGTGGGTGTCCCTGCCCCAGGCCTAAGGAGGGGCCCTACGCTGTCGGAACAAAGCCTGTCAGCCAGGCCTGGGGTTCCTGTGGGCGTTGTGTGGCTGGGCCGCCAGGGCTCTTGACCCCCTAGGATTGCTAAATCGAATGAACTCCCTGGTGGGAAGGCCCAGGGGCAAGGCGGCCTTGGGGAGAGACGGACAGACAGCCCAGCTCCGCGCGGAGGCTCCCCCAGGCTGAGGAGCCTGGCAAGTCAGCCCCCTCGATGGGGCCTCCGCCGCCCTGTCTGTGCAGGGGACGTGGGGGCCTGGGCTCCGGGCAGGGCTCTCCGCAGCTAGTAGGGTGTGTGTGGGTGGAGAGAGCAAGTGAGACTCGCAAGGATTGGCTCACATGATTGCAGGACAGGCGCGTCCGGATCGGTCCGGAAATCTTTCGGGCAGGCGGGCCGGAGAGTGAAGGATGGCGGCTGTTTCCAGTCAAAGCCAACCGCAGGCAGAGCCCCTTCCTCCAGGGGGACCCCAGTCTTTCTCTTAAGGCCTGAAACAGACCGAGGAAGGCTCACACCGGGTATGGAGGGAGATCCCTTTCACGTGGTCCCTATGAGTCAAATGTTAACGGAGTCCCGTGCGCACACATACATGCACATGCAACCTACTCAGTGACATCTGGACCAATATTTGATCCAAATTGGGTCCGGTGGCCTCTCCAAGTTGACATCTAAAATGTGCTGTCTCCTTAGCGGGTGTTTCTGGCCCAGAAGCCCATGGCCCGTGGACATGAGCAGAGGAGGGACAACCCCCCTCACAGAGGTCCCGGAGAGAGAGCCCTGGGTGTCTCTCCTAGGACCTGGCCAGTGCCCAGGCCCTGAAGGGGGAGGTCGAAACTGACTGCGGGGAGACACTTGGACGCAGTATGAGCTGGCCTGTGGGCAGCCCAGACCTGGGGGGCCAGCCCTCTGCAGGGGGACCCTCCCACTTAACACGACCATGCTAGTGAGGGTCACCAGGGCACTGTCTGCCCGTAGGAGGCAAAAGCAGGTCTGTGGAGAGAGAGGGAGCTCACAAGCTGAGTGAGAGCCGGGGTAACTGGACACTTCACACCTTGGAGACTACCCCCGGCCTGTGCACGCCACCCCCTTTCCTCCCAGAATTGCCGGCAGGTGTTTCTTCACTCGTCCAGAAAGGACCTGCAATTAGCTGCCCCTCCCCGTGCACATGGTGCTTCCTGAGGGCCGTCAGGCACACCTCATTCCCGTAGGTGCCACATCTTGGACAAACTTCTAGGACAAAACTAGGTGTCCTTGTGCCTCAAATCTGTGACCCCCGCCACCCCGGGGTACCAGCCATACCTTCACCGATGACCCCCAGCACGTAAACGGCATCAGGGACACATGGCAAGCGCTTGATACTTGTTTGGGTGAAAGCGATCCAGAGGCCTGGGCTGACTTGGGAGCCTGGCCTGGAGGTCCTGTCACTCTCCATGCTTTCCCCTCCGTGAACCAGGGGAAAGCACACGAGACGGGGGTCACATGGGACGGCTGACTGTGGGACGGCTCTGACAGGAGTTGCGGAGCTGGCAGGGAGCACAAGCCACCCACGGTGGACAGCCAGGGAACAGGAGGACAGTGAGTCCCGGGGCTGTGTCCCTTGTGTCCACTAATGCTCTCTGCAGCCATCGGGCTCTCTCGGGGTCACCCAGCCCAGTTCTTCCCACCCTCGCCAGGTGCCCCCTGGCATTGGGAAGCCCCCGAAGGCTTATCACCGTCATTATGGGCATTCTTCGTCTTGCGTTCTGGTCCTCTCCCCAGTTCCCATCCGGCCTTCCCTTCATTAAATTACACGTTCCCCACATCCCTCCAATGCAATTATCTACCACTTCATAGCTCCCCGGCCTTGGATCCATTTGCACGGAAAAATATAGTTAAGGGTGCGCTGCCTTAATTAATTTCTCTTGGCTGGGTTTCCATTCTCATTTCATCCTTGGAAATACAAACCTGAAATGGGGCCCAGTGCATCTGCTGGGCTCTCTGCTCCGGTCACCAATCTTCCCCTGAGCTGTTTGCATGTCACCTCTGGATAGAGGCTCTGTGTCTGCTGATTTGCCGCTGCCTCTTCCTTGATCTGTGGTATTGCCCTTTGCCTTGACCCTCGATCCCTGAGCCTGGCCTGGGTGGACAATGCAAGGCTCCTGGTCATGTACATGGGCTCCCGTCTGGGAGCTACGAGCTCAGAGCTGCCGTGGATCTCACGTCCGAGGGACAGGAGCCCAGGAGTGACGGAACGGTCACAGCTGCCAGTCTCAGCTGTGCTGCAACTCACCTGTGGGGCGGAGGAAAGAGGCTGGTAATGAGGAGTGGAAGGGACAACTGAAACATAACCGAGGAGCTGGATGGTAAGGGGCCAGCCTGTTTCCCACGGAGGGCGGGGCAGAGATGCAGCCAGGGAAGCGAGTGGCCAGAGTCTCCGGGACAGAGCGGGTCCTCGTGGGGCTGCACTGATGTGTTTCCTACAGGGCTGACCCCTGGAGCCTTCTCTGGAGCCCAGGAGGAAGCAGTATCCACTCCTTTCCGCAGAAGCAAGAACTCTGGGTTTGATGAGCTTATGACAGGGAGTGAAAGAAACAGATTTGAACCCAGCACCGCCGACCCTGAGCTCAAGCCGGAACCACCCAGCCTGAGCATCAGGCTTGTTCGGAAATGCCCGGTGCCCAGCACTCTCAGACCCCACTGAGCGCGTGGACAGAGAACGGGTGTGCTCACACACTCAGCCGAGGAGGCTGCTTTAGATGTGCAAACCCACAGACGTCCACTGCCCACAGGTGAGGGACCCGGGCAGCACCGGCTGCTGAGCCCCGCGTGTGCTGAGCGGACAACGGGAGGTCAGTTCTGTCCATAAGAGCTGGAGGAGGCTGCTATGGAGAAACTCAGTGACTCTGCAACAAAGTCATCATTCTCTCCTAATTGGTTTCGTAAATCGGTATGTTTCTCTACAAGGATTCCAAAACATGGTCCCCTGCACGCAGGCACCCTGTCCGCCCTATTCTCCCACCCTGTCCCTCCCACCTTTACGACCTTCCCAGTCTGGCGCTGGGCACTCACACCTAGGTTTCCCCTGGGTCAGGTTTTTGTCAAGGTGAGGGAATACGTAACCTCTTTCCCAAGACCGTATGCTCCAGTATAACCTGAAGACACCAAGTAGAATGAAAATGGGTTCCTGACCTCAGGAAGCATGCCACAGAGCTTGCAGGGTGGGGGGAAATAGCACTTATGAAAAGCTGCATGGGTGTGAAGGGTGACCATGCACTCACACGCACAGAGTGTGGGACAAGCGGGCTGCAGAGGTCAGAGGACCCAGCTCCCACCTGCATTTAAGGTCAGCACGGTGTGAAGGGGGGTATGGCACTGGGAGAGAGGAAACAGTGTCTTTCCCGAGCATCAGGAGGAAGACATCTCATGCTGCCGGTTCTTAAAAATTATCACATAAACAGTCAACACGAGATGGACTCGGAACCCTGACCGTCATAAGGGTAGGATCCCACGAGATGGACTCGGAACCCTGACCGTCATAAGGGTAGGATCCCACGAGATGGACTCGGAACCCAGACCGTCATAAGGGTAGGGTCTGGGACCACCATGGTTTCTCTTCGAGAATGCTCTCTCTGTAAAAGTTTAGGGAGCCCCCCCTCCCCCTTCGCCACAGCCCCACCCCCATGCCGGGACCTGTAAGTAAGGCCATGTGTGTTATTATTCACTCGCGTTGATAAATAGGCAATAAAAATGCACAGAGAAGTCAGCCGTATCCATTTATTTCCATTCTCTTGACACAGTTGTGGTAGTGGCTAAGGCTGAGACGACCAGCGATGCTATTTCCGCAGCGAGAAGTGGTAAGACGTCGGGTGTAAATTACCCTTAAATGTCACATGATAATGAGGCTGCATCTTCTGTGATTTATCTCTTCCTTTCTTACCCCGCCAACACTCCAAACTGGCAATCAAGCTGGGCAGCGATCATGACACAACCTTTATGGCATGAAAAATGGCCCCGAAAATTTACGGTAGAGCTTGACACCTTTGTGAAAATCTCTATATTTGCAGGACTTCCTTCTTGAAGTTTCAAATCCGGAAGGGCAGAACTCCCGGGAGGAAAAGCAAAGGTGGGTCTTGGAGCACGAGGAGAAGTCCCCTGACACATCAAGTGCAGACACGGGGCGCTGCCCATGTGTCTTCCATCCTCTTGATGCTGGGTCTTCTGCTGCTGGTGACTGTGTCCACCTTGCTTTTCCAGTGGGGAGCATGGCTGGTCGGGCAGCAGCTTCGGATTTGCGGCCTGCCTCGGTCACCTGTCCCCGGGAACAAAGGTGCAGCCCAGCTGCAGAGCATCCACCGCTAGACTCCAGCCCCGGTTTGGAGGCACACAAGCTGACAGGTGCAGCTCTGGATCCTTGGGGTTCTTCTCCGTTACCTCCACGATGGCCTCGGACTCCTTTTAAAGTCTGCCGTCTTCTGGTTCACAGCAGCTCGACCATTCCCAGCCCCGTCTGGAGTTCCTGTCTCCAGCTAACCCTCCACTATTGCTCATTTCGTATTCTAAGCAGATCCCCGTGGGTTTGATTTTGGGGTTCCCTCAAACTGCTTTTTCACATCACAGCAGCCCCAGACTCCCCAGTAATGCAACGGGGAGCAAAGCACAGCCTGTGTCATGTACTTCCCAGAGCTGGCATGTTCCAGAAGCATCTGTCCCCCTCTAGAGACTGCAGGACTTCAGTGGAGGAACGTTAGTTCCCGCCCTTTAGGATCGCCTCACACTCACCATCTCTTCCAAATGGGGCATTAATTTGAACACAAATAGAAATTGCCGTTCCGTCTCTTGGTGGGAATTCAACAAGCAGGGGGCTGTCTGAAAGTGAGTTCGCCGTCCACTGGGAGATCAAAACCTCAGGCTTTGCAAAGTGAGAGAAACGGCCTGACCTTTAGAGGACAATTTTCCTCTTTCTTCTTCTTCCAGAGCCTCTGTCTCCTCAGCAGAGGTCTGAGTGCTGAGAGCTCTTCTCCTCCAAGCCCGCTCCTTGTGATGTTAATGGGAGTTCCCAGGGCTCCCCTGTCTGTCTCGGGTCTGAGATGTCTTCATCTCAGAAGAAAGTTCCTTCTGCTTCTCTTATCTCTCTGTGCCCTTGGCCTGTGCTCGTTCCCACCATGGCTGCGTGAGTAGCGTGCGGGGCTCCTCCTCATGATGGGACAGGCAGAGGTGTGGGTCGCCATCTGAGAGGAGGGCCTTACCTTATCGAATCTCCTCTTAGCTGCTTCTTGGCCATAGTGCTGTCCAGTCCAGGCCAGAAACCTGTGGGCTTGCCTTTCATCCATGCACACCTGCATTCGACACATACCTGCTGGACACCTGCTGTGCACCATGCCCTGCTTGGATCGGAGATCTATAACCATGACCAGAACAGGCAGAACACTGGCCCCACAGAATTCACAGGGTAGTGTGTGCCCTGGGCCAGAAGCAAGCCGACAAAAGCCTCATTGCAGATGCTGGGGTAAGGAGTACTAGTGGTCAGGGAAGCAACGGACAGAATCTCTGAGCAAGGGGACACCTTCCTCCCGTCGGACACCTGGGAGCGTACAGCTCTGAAAGATGGAGCTCGCGTCAGGAGGCATCCCTCCGGAAAGCTCGCAGACATTGGCATTCATGGTTCTTGTCCATGGTGCGTCAATGGTAGCTAGAATGTGTGGGACGCTGTTCCCAGAGCCTTATGGCCACGGTGTCGAGGGAGGAATTGTCACCACCTCCACTTCTCAGTGAAGCTTAACCCCCTGCACTTGGCCGTGGGGCCCGTGAGCAGGCAGGGCTCCTTCTGGGGGCTGCAGGCTTGGGGTGCTCATTTCCTTTGGCAGCTGCAACAAATGCACTTTTGTTGCATTTCATGGCTTAACACAGCCCACACGTATTCCTTTGCAGTTCTGGAGGTCAGTAGTCTGAGATGGGTCCCCCAGGGCCAAAATCAGGTTAGGTACACTGGTTCCTTCTGGAGGCTCTGAAGGGAGATCCTGCTTCTTTCTTCCTTTTAGAGGCTTCTCGAGGACACCTGTATCCCTTGGCTTGTGGCCCCATCCTCCATCTCAATGCCATTGGAGCACTTGTCTCTCAGACTCTGACCTCCTGCCTCGTTCTCATGAGGCCCCTCGTGGTGACAAGCCCACATGATATCCCACCTCAAGATCCACAGCTGCATCACACCTGGAAAGGGCTCTTTGCTGTGTAAGGCGGCATGTTTGCAGGTCTGAGGGTGAGGATGGGGATCTCTCGGGGGCTGTTTTTCTGTCCACCACACTCAGGTCCATCTGGGGCTCCACCTGCTCCCACACCCACATCACTCACTCCGTCTCATGGTGGGCAGTGTCCATGACGTAAGAAAGGACCCCACTCTGCCATCAGCAGCATGCAAGCCAAGGTCGGTCGCCTGTCTCCATCAGCCATGCTTTCCCCACCTGCGTCCTGGCCGTGACACTGGCTGCTTGGACGGTCGGTCCTCCAAGATGGTGTCCCTGCCTGTGACCTGCCTGTGACCAAGATGGTCACAGCCTGTGTTAGCCAGCCTTCCCCGCCCCCCACAAATTAATGCTTTTGTTACGATGGTAGTGATGTAGGAAAGCCTTCAGAGTTTGAAGCTGACGGCCAAGAAAGAATTCTTGAGACATCTTTGGTGCAAAAAGGTGGTTTTATTAAAGCACTGGGATGGGACCCGTGGGCAGGAAGAGCGGCCCTGGGGCACGAGAAAGGCCCATCATACACTTTCCAGTTGGGAGGGGATCAGGGATCGTGTAAGGATCCAGGTATTTTGGAAACAGGGTTTCCAGGATCCCGAGGAGGCTAGCTATTGTTAGGAAAGGTCATTTATTACCCTTTAGTAAAAACTCAGTCATGAGGCCTTTTAGAGGTGGGTCATGTGGAGTAAAGGTAGGGGGCAACAGATGGGGACTCCCTGATCAGCTCACAAAAATCCCCAAAATGCAGAGTTGTGAGGAAACCAGCGATAAGGAAACCAAACAGACCCTCCCGTCCCAGGTATCAGAGGTGGGGTCTTGTTATAACAGCTGTTGTGGCCAACACAATTACCAGACCCTAAAAAGGAAGGAAACCATTAAAGATGTTATCGCTAATCCTTGCTCAATGCTGATATCAATAGAGATGTGAGAAGGATTTAAGTCCCCGGGTTAGCTTTCTATTAAAGACCAACCCTCAAAGCCTTCCGGGGCCGCCGGGTCGGGACCCCTCTGGCTCCCGAGAGCATTTCTGTGTCCTCACTTAATAAAACTCTATCGCTTTACTCATTCTCCTCCGTCTGTGAGATTCACTCTTCTCCTCCGTGGGACCTCGCTCTCCCGCTTCCGTATGCTTGGGGGGTGATTGCCAACATGTATCTTGGGGGTAGAGATAGAGGAAGTTTCCAAGGGAATTGTTACTCGTTAAAGTAGACGACCAGGGCCCGGGCGTCGGGCTGAGATGGGCTTTGCCCTCAGCAGAGTATTAACACGGAGGCAGCTGTGTCCCTAGAGGAAGGTCACTCTGCCTGTCTCGGACTTGTCAATGGGCTGTCGGTAGTCAGGAAATGTATTAGTTTTTCTTCCGCCTTTGTTTCCCACATCAACTACCATCGCCCACACCAGAAGCACGAGCCCCAACAGGAGGCGTCAGGGTGACTCAGGAGCGGTGGCCGAGCATGACTTCCCAAGTTACGCCGCCTTGTTTCTAGAGCGAACCCAACCGTGGGGAGCCCTGGGTGGGGCTGTGTTCCACTGTCCTGATTCACCGTGTATTAGAGATCGTGGGAGTCCATTCCCCTGGGTTTGCCGTCCCGCCTGTCCCTGAGATCAGCCCCCGTGAACACCGCTGAGCTCTAAGGAGGGACACGACCGACCAGCCAGCACCCTGGAAGGACAGCGGTGGGGACGTACGAGAGACCTTAGGGTTCGAAGCCGACGGCCAAGAAGGAATTCTTGAGACATCTTTGGTGCGAAAAGGTGGTTTTATTAAAGCACTGGGACGGGACCATGGGCGGAAAGAGCTGCCCCGGGGTCATGAGGAGTGGCCCATCATCTGCTCTGAAGTTGGGAGGGGGTCAGGGAGCGCCTGCGTCTCTAAGGAGTTGGGAAGCAAGGTTCCCAGGACCTCGAGGGGACTAGCTCTTGCTGGGGAAAGGTCACTTATTACCGTCTAATAAACCTGGTCCTGAGGCCCTTCAGGTGTTTGTTGGTGGGTCAGATGCTTGGGGATGATCGACAACAGATAAAGAAGTTTCCGAAGGAATTTTTCTACATTGAAGTAGACGCACAGCATCCTGGGGGTCGGGCGAAGATGCCTTTTGCCCTCAGCAAAGTATTAACATCGAGGCAGCTGCGTCCCTAGAGGAAGGTCACTCTGCCTGTTTCGAGGAAATTTAATAATTTTTCTTCTGCCTTTGTTTTGGACAGGTGGTACTGCCCGACCCCAGGATGAAAGCCGTCAAGCCCACACACTGACGAACACAACACGGGACATTTCCTGAAGTCCTGTCCTGGCACATCCCACGTGGGGACTCACCGAATCACCCAGGACACCATCTTTTATTTGCTCTACGCAGCCTTTTACTGCGGGAAGGCAAGCAGGCGCTGCTTCCATTTCACAGCTGCGGAACCAAGGCCCAGGGAGCATGAGGATCCGCTGGGGTCACTGAGCCCCCAGGTGTCAGGAGGAGGACTGGGGCCTCTGCTCAGAGGCTGCCCCGGGATGGGGTGCTGGTGGATCAGGCCCCCATCCTGCAGCAGGAAATCCAGTCAACAGGGCAAAACCTTCTTTCCACAATGAGGACTCTCCCTTTAAACTGCAAGTCAATTTGCACGTGAATTAGAGGAGCTCTGACCTTGAAGGCTGGTTGAGGAGGGTTAATCCCCAGGAAAACAGAAGGGGTCTAAAGATGGGACCTGGAGCACCCCGCCTCCCCCTCTCCCAGGTGGGAGGGAAGGCCATCCCCGCAGACTCCTGGCCTCAGGGTAGAACTCACCCTCCCAGGTTTTCTGATGCAACTTTGGACAAAAGACCAGGGATTTTGCAGGATGAGGCAGAGGGAGAGAGAGCGGGAGGGAGGAAGAGCAGAGGGAAGGAGAGACTCTTCGGTTTCTGTCCGTCCCTGCTGACTGGGATAAGCTACCACTTCCAGAGCCAACGCTATTTATTCACGGTTCCTGGCTCTCCGTTAACACCATGGAAACTGCCTCTGGCTACTTAAGCAGAGAGGATTTTATCGGGATGCTCCCGGGTAGCTTCCAGAATCAATGGGCAGGCCAGACGGGACAGGTTGAGCAAGCAGGCAGAAGCCAAGGGCGGCTGGCTGGCGGCCATAGCTGCCGCGGGACACCTGTCCCCTGCCGCCCGCCTCGACTCCAGCCCTCGATGTCAGGATCACTCACACGAGTGTCAGAGTTTGGGGTAGAGCCGCAGTTGGGTGCAGGCCATGTTCCCTAGCTCTGGCTGATTCCAGGGGTCAGAGGATGGACAGGTCCACCCTCTACCGACCTGGGGCAGGGGTGTGTGTGTGTATATCCCGAGCCCCACACTGGAGGATTCCCAGGGCCAGTCCAGGATGGACAGCTAAACATATAACAAGCGAATAAGGAACCAGAGAAAAGGGGAAAACCAAAAGGAGACTCAAGAGCTAAGTTGGAATTAAAACACACGTGCGATCCCAGCACGGTAAAAGAAGAACCTCCACTTCGCCGCCAAGAGCTGTGTGCTCCCTGTACGTTCTCCCATTCAGGTCCAAGAGCAGCTGTGTGCAGAGTGCACTGCTCTCCTCCCTCTCAACAGGGGGAAACTGAGGCAGAGAGGTTGAACAACCACCCAGCGTCCCACAGCCATGAAGGCGTGGGTCCAGGCCCATGGTCCACAGCATGGTGATCTCAAGTTTTGAAAAGTGTGCTGGGGCCAGCGTGAAGTGGGGGTCTGTGCCAGAGCATGACCCTGCCACGCTGCCTCTCTGTGCTCTGAGCACGTGCACGCCCGTCCTGGCAAATGGCTTTCTCTGTCTCCCTTAAGAAAGTCCAGGGCTCACTCTGACTTGAAAGGCAATACTTTGGTCTTTGCCCTGGTGGTACTTCCCGACACATCCCACTTCCTGTCTGGGCTCCGTAAATGAGGACCATGGGGCTGCCGGAAACAGGCTTCCAGGAGCACCGAGGCAGGTGACAGGCGTCTGTTCCCAAGCTTCCACATTCCCATGTGTGTCTGCGCAAGACCAAAGGCTCCCAACCTCGGCTTGCCGGTTTTGCTTCCTTCCTAGAAACAGACAGACCGCTCGGGTGACTGGAGGGTTTCCAAGGCGAGCGGCAAAGCCAAGGCACTGTGACGTGGGGTTATGTCCCTATCTTGCACAGAATGTCCCCACTGGACTTACTTCTGCTCAGACCACTGGCATCCTCTGCCCCGGTGGGCTGGGACTTCTCTAGAACTTCGCCTCCACCTCATTCCCTCCGTCTCTGATTTAAGGAGACCTCAGGGTCCCTGCCCAGTGCCCCATGGCCCTTGCTCAGTGCCTGCTTCCATCCTACCACTCGTCATATCACAGTCCGGTTTCCTGCGCACGTGTGCATCATTCCCTCCAGCAACGTGAGGTCCTTTTGTCCCCACATCCCTAGGGCCTGCAGAGGGATGCTGGCACTAAGAACATGCTCCGTTGCATCCCGTTGAATGAACCACTGTCCACGCGGGGTCCGAGTCAGCCTGTCTGCAGTGCCAGCGAGGAGGCTGGGACCTGGGGGCTCTCTCCCCAGCTCTCCACACAAGCTTGCCGAGAGCCTTCCTATTTGTCAGATGTTCTGTGTGTTTTACAAAGACATCATTGATACCACGGTGAGGAGCCCTGGATGGGAAGGGGCTGGGGTGTGAGCCCTCCATGTTGGAGTCACTCTGCAGACACATCGGGGGCATGACAGAGTGTGGGCTATTGAGGTCTTTCCTAATACTTGGCACTAGGAGTTGACCTCCAATGCCTTCATTGCAGAGAGTGTCTCAGAGGAAAGGAACCCCGGCAAAGGAGACGGGCGTGCGTTGGAATGAGCTGTCAGGGAGCTGTGGCAGTCAGGTCTGCTGGAGATGTGACGGGAACCAAGCGCTGACGAGAGCTGGCATGCGTGCTTCCGGGGGCCCCTCCCCAGGGACAGGCCACACTCAGGGGACAGATGAAATCTGCATTCTTCACTGCCCTTGCATTAGTTGCTACATGGGCGAGAGGCTCTTCTCAAGGTGCCCGAAGCTTGGTTTGGGGGCTGTTTTTTCCCTTGACACTACCAGCAACAAGAAGACAAATTGTGTGGGGGATGGGGACGGACCACAAGTCTGCACGCAGAGAAGGAGCGACTGCTTCAAGAAGAAGGGTCAAAGCGAGTTGTATTCAGTGCCCTGACTACCTACGGCAGAACCCACCACACCTGGCAGGTGGTGCGGGAACTGAAGGTGCTTTGATCTGAGCGAGTCTACGTGGGGAATCGGGCTGGGGCTCTTGGTGCCCGCCAACTGGGCTTATGGACAATGTCGCATGGGTCGTCCGTCCACGAGAAGCTTCCAGGTGGTGACCAGGGTGTGTGTGAAACCAGGGAATGACCATGACGGTCCGTGTCTGTCTGCCTCTGTCTGCATTTGGTGAACTCCAAACACGGACCCTTGGGCTCTGCTCCTGTTGCACGGCCCTGCCCCAACTTGCCTTTCTTTGCCTGCACTTTACCAGCATAGTAATGACTCTCCGTCAGCTTACTGCTGTGTGCTCTCCTGAGGCTCCCAGTGAGATGGTTCTCTTTTCTATCATCGGTGAGTTTGATTAGCCGTACTCCACAGATGCACGCAGATCGACGCCGGTCAATTTAGAAATGCACGAATCCAGTCGATGGACTCCCTGCGTCCCTGGCTGTGATCTTCCGGCGACCCGTGTTTCATGTCAGACTCGATCCTGGCACACTCGTAAAGCTTCATGCCTGTACGAACAGGCTCCTTGATGAGATCTGTGGAAGGGTTGTTCTCTATTTCCATTTCAGACCCACACCTCTCCAGTGCTGGGCGCACAGGCCCAGGCCCGAGTTCTCAGGGAGGCATCGCAAGACAATTTCGTAGGAACCATCTGCTCCCTTTGGGGAGGATTCCAGGCAAAATAATGACAAGGGTGATAACAACAGAAGTCATAACTATAATAGCAACTGTTTAAAGGGAAATTGGAAAACATGTCAGGGTGCTCAGACTCTAATAATGATGTGAGATTCTTTGTAATAAGGACCTTTCCCTAGCGTTTCTCATCCATGGCACCGCAGTCTTTTATAGACGGTTGTAAATGTCGGATCATCCAAGACATTTCATTTTGCCCCTCTACTTTGGTTTTATTGTCCATTCATTAAGAGAGCCAAAATCATTACCTAAATGACATGCAAAAGAGTCAGAGCAGAGCCCAAAGGTCAGACTGCTGCTGAGAAGCCTCGAATGTGTTAATCCTGGTTGAACAGGGTGCTAGACAGCTTCCCTGGTGTAAGTGTGTCCACACACATGAATGCACACATGTGTACACACAGGATTGGGGTCCGCTCCAGATGGATGGTATAGGACGGACCTCAGAAACTCTGCTTTCAAGGTCAAACTAGAGCATGAGGGATGAACTGGCTGCTGGCAGCCATCCGCGGGTCAGGTGCAGTCTCCTAACCTTCAGAACAGCATGGGCTGGGGCACCTGAGCGGTTCAGTCAGTTAAGCATCCAACTCCCCATTTCAGCTCAGGTCATGATCTCAGGCTCTTGAGATGGATCCCCACATGGGGCTCTGGGCTCAGCACAGTCTACTTGGGATTCTCTTTCTCTCCCTCTCCCTCTGTTCCTCCCCACTGTGTGCTCTCTCTCTGTCTCCCAAATAAAAAATCTTTTTTAAACAGAAAGGAAAAAGGAAAAGTGCGGGCTGACTTTTTACCAGCGTGTTATTTTTGCAGGAGCATCTGATTCCAAGAGGAGAAAGTGGAGAGGGCAAAGTTCTCTGGAAGCAAGATTTTATTATTTTTAATCCGTACTCTTAGCTGTTGAGTCTAAAGAAGGCAAATTCTAGATAAATACCATTTCATTTTGAATTAAGGAGTATCAAGAAGGAGAACTCAGGCCGACACCGGCATATTAAAAATGGCAAGTCTTTTTCAGTTTCCCGAGTGACTTCAATATGTCTAAAAAGCTATATTACACTTCATAACAGTGTGTGTGTGCATTTCACCTTCTGATTTGTATTTGAACCACTGAAACTAATGATACAAAATTACTTTGTCAGCAAGAAGGGAAGACTTCACTAGTTCAGATCAATTTAGTGGATACTTCATGAAGGCCCTTGGAAGAAGTCGATTAAGCCTTTCCAATGGTCGGCAGATAATGATTTAAAAGCCTTAAGAGTCTCTGAAAATACAACTTTTAACACATCTAAATGGTTGGGAATTTCTGACAATATAATTGTCGCTCATGAATATGAACATTCCCTATACAGAAATCAATTATGACCCTGCAACAAAGCGCATTGCTTGGGGAGCCCCAACAAGGAACGAGAAGTTCTGTGAGTCCTCTGCGGTCCCGGAGCTGGCCCCGCGGGGAAGCCGGGATGGAGGAGGGCTCAGGCTTGTCTGAGGGACGCGCTGCAGACCGTGGGGAATCAGAACAGGCAGCACCACAATCAGCCAGAGCTCATCCCCTCTCTTTGCTTGCATTCAACTCGACCGACATTCATTAAGGACCTACTCTGTGCTTGGGCGGTGGCAAAGTTCAGCGGTTCAGGGAGCAAGTTTTGGAACCGAAATTGACATACAACATTGGGTAAGTTTAAGATGTGGGATGTGATGATTTACACATTGTATCTTATGAAACCACATTAAGATTAGTTAGTATATCCATCATTCCACTTACGTATCACTTTTTTATGTGTGGGGGTAACATTTAAGATCTACCGTCTTAACACTTCTTAGTATGTAGCACAGTACTCTTAGCTCTGGTCACCCTGCTAGAGTAGAGCCCCAGAGCGTGTCCGTCTTACACCTGGAAGTGTGTAGCCTTTGGCAACTAACTCCTTATTTCCCCAACCCCCAGCCCCTGCTGACCACTACTCTACCGTTTCTGAGTTCAGCTTTTTAAGATTCCACAACTGAGCGAGACCATGCAGTACTTGTCTTTCTTCGTCTGATTCATCACAGCCTAATGCCTTAAGGTTCATCCGTGCTGTTGCCAACAGCAGGATTTCCTTTTCATTACGGCAGAACAATACTGCATCGTATACATACAGCATCTCCTCTAACCATCCATCTGCTGTGGACACGGGCGTTGCTCCCAGGTCCTGGCTCTTGCGCAGAATGCCACCATGAACATGGGCGTGCAGAGATCTCTTCTAGACGGTGATTTCATTTCCTTCACCTATAGACCCAGAAGTGGGATTGCTGGATACTATGATAGTTCTATTTTTGGAAGTTCTTTCATACTGTGTTCCATAGTGTCTTTCACAGCTCCTTGACCCTGGACGACATACACAATCTCCCTCAGCCTCAGTGTCTCCATCTGTGAAATGGGTTAATAATGGAACTTGAGGGGCTACCAACTAGCTCGCAATCCCGGACAAGCAGGCCCCCAAGGAGACGCAGGAAGTAGGGACTGCCTCAGTCATGGTGGAGGGAGGGAGGAAGAGGACAGGAAGAGGTCAGCTGGAATATGGATGAGCCACGGATGGCCAGGTGGGCCAGCTTCTCGCAGTGTTGAACCCTGGCCGTCGCAGACCCAAGGAGAGTTGTTTCTTTCCCTCCACAGGATGCTCATGAGAAAGTATCATGGCACAACCCCTTTGGAAAACTAGTTCCTAAATAGTTAAGCATGTTCCCGTCTTATGATCCAGCCATCACCCTCCTAGGTATTTACCCAAGAGAAGTAGAAGGCTTGTTTGCAAATGTTCACAACAGCTTTCTTTGCAACAGCTAGAAGCTAGACATGACCCAAAGATGCACCGGTGGGCAAATGCCGACATGAACTTCATCCCCACAGTGGACTACGACTCAGTAAGACACACGGACGCACACAACTCGGAGCAATCCCCACATAATTACGCGTAGTGAAAAGGACAAAAAGCCAAACAGGCAAAGAGTCCATACCATATAATGCCATGAGTTCAGAAGGTTCTAGAAGATGGAAATTGATTGACATCAGCAAGCCCATTAGTGGTTGGCCCAGGGAATGGGGTGTGGCTGGGGGGCAAAGAGGAGGGATCACCAGGGGAATAAGGGAACTGCTGGGGGGTCACAGATGTAGTCATCACCCCAGTTTCACAGACACCTGTGTGTGAGTGTGTGTGTCTGTGTGTGTGTGTGTCTGTGTAAATCTGAATATGTATCTGCACACACGTCTCTATGTCCAAGCCTCAAGGTGTGCACGTTAACATGGAATGTTCATTTATACCAATTATACTTCATTAAAGCTTTAAAAAGAGAATATTCTAAAAAAGGAAAGAAAAGCCTCTGCATTCAGGGTTGTCCGTGATCATCCTGTGACAACTGGTCAAGTTTACCAACGACTTAACCTGGAATTTGGTTGATCCAAAGTTTTAATGCTTGGCGCTCACCTTGCCAGAGGACCTGATGAATCCCTTTTAGGCTGTGCTGGTTTTCCCATTGCCCTCGTCCTGCAGGAGAGCCCTGGGCTCAGCGGCCGGGCCTGTTCCGAGCTTCTCTACCCCACACTCCAGGCCTGTGGTTTTAGGGGCAGCCGTTCAGCTGATGACCCCCAAACTCATCTCCATAGCAGGAGCTGGTCCTCTTGGAACTCCAGACGCCGAGCGTCCCTGTCTTGTCAGCTTGCAAGTCAGTTAGCATCTCAAGCTTAAACGTCCATATGGCTCCTTCCCCAGCCGCCCCCATTCTCCCGTGGAGTGCTGCCTGACTTTGCTCTTCTTCCAACCTGCCACCAAGTCCCCTCAGCTCTGCGGTCACAATATCCCAGAATCCGTTCCTCATCCTCTCTTGGTACCTCTGTAGATCTGCCACCAGCATGTTCTGCTGGCTTGCCGTGAGAGCCTTCACCTGTCCTCGGTGATGCCTGTGGTCTCGTGTCAGCACAGCACGGGGTCCTACTCAGTCCCAAATTAGATCCCCCATGCCCCTCCCAAAGCCGCAGAGCCCCGTCTGCATCAGAGCCCTGTGTTCGCCTTGGTAGGCTCTCCGTGCTGCCTCCCACCCTCGGGCCACATCAGCACTGTGACCTTGGCCTCCCTGCAACATGCTTCCTCATGCCCACAGGCGGCCCCCTGGGGTCTCTTCCCATCCTGTTCCTGTGTTGGAGCGTCCTTCCTCTGGATAGTCTCAGGGTCCTCTGGTCACCTGTCCTCACCATCTGAAGCCGCACCTCTGTGCCTGCCCTGGCCATCCCTTGTGTCCCTCCGTCCTCCGTGTCACAGCTCCCTCATGGATAAAACTTACTTATCTGTTCTTCCCCCCCCCCCCCCCCCAGTATCCTCACTCTGTCAGACGGGAAGAGTTCCCTCACCCACGTGCCCGGGCCCAGAAGAGACCCAACACTTTGGAGATGAGGTTGCAGAACGTCTAAGGGAACGAAGGCAGGTATGTCAGAGCTCAGAAGTGACTGCTGCCGCTGGTTCGCAGGTAGACAAGCCTGCAGAACTGGCCTGCAGTGGGCATCCCAGCCCCCAGGGAAACTGATGGAGGCAAAGAAGGACCAAAGTGCCAGGCCCTGAATCCGGGACAGCCCCAGGGGGCCGGGCGGGGGCGCCAGGCTGGAAGCGGGCTTGCAGGGAAGACCGTCTGCCCCTCCAGAGATGCGGGGTCCTGCAGACCCGGGCAGCCCTCCTGTCTGCTCCCCGCCGTGTGGGACAGAGCAGGACGTCCCAGCCAGATCCCAGAGAGGAAAACACAGTCGCAAACACAAGCCTGTCGGCGAACAGTCTGCAGCGTTTCCCCGGGTGTGGAAGCCGCTGCTGTCGGAACCGGAGACAGAACGTGCTGACGGGGCTTCCGCCGGGGGAGGCCGGTGGGAGCAGCCCAGCATCCGCGTCACGTGGGTGCCTAATTGGACGCGGTTCACTGGGGTTTGCGTGAATGTGGCCGGATCTGACAAGCAGAGCTTTCTTGCAAGATTGTACTTTTTTTTTTTTTTTTCCTGGAGAAAAAGATTTCATGGAAGTGCCAAGTTCTTCCCAAACTCCCGGTGAGAAGCAACACGCCCCACGGGGCCCCTCCTGGTGAGGTGATGGCACGCACCCCGCCAGATGCACCGTGAAGGGCTGTCAGGTGCTCGCCTCGGGCCGCGGCAGCGGGGCTCACCCAGCGGGTTCCCTTCTACCCCACCCCTCCCGTGGGGCTGCCGGAAGCTTCCAAGCCAGCAGCTTGTCAAGACCGGGCTCCTGGCCCCGCCTCCTTCTCTGTCCATTGTCTCACAGGGCAGCACCCTCTACCTTTCTAGAATCTCGTGTGCCATCCAAGGTCCCATTAGAAGTCGGCCTCTGTGGGCAAGCCGCAGCCCTCTAAAGGGTACCGGTGTCCCATTCTTGAGAGTGTTCGTCTCTGGTGTGTGAAGGGAGGAGGCAGAGGGTCTTGGGCGAAGATGTCCTCGGCTTGGTGGACATTTGGTGGACATTTGGCTGATGTCCTCGGCTTGGTGCCATGCGTTTGGAGTCTTGGTGTCAAGAAGGCATTACGCGAAGGCTGGCCGTCTGCACGGACTCGGCCGCAGGGCTGTGCATGCCCAGCCTGCACTTGACCTCCATTGGGAGCCGCCCAGAGCACCGGAGGTCTGAAGAGTCAACCCTCAGCAGGGCCTGGAGAACCTCAGCCTCAGTAACCACTTGTTCCCGAGAGCATGAGCGAGAGGGTCCGGGCTGCCCATCTGCAGCAGATATGCCTGGTCTGAGCAGGAGTGGGATTCCGGTTGGGATTCTGGTGGGTGAGAGAGAGAGAGATTCCCAGCCATGGTGCAGGATGAGGGCCTCCAGGTCCTAATGCCGAGGACTCTGCACAGGCTTTGAGTGGGAACCCAAAACGGTGACTTTTTTTTTTTTTTTTTAATGTTTGCTTAGGATTGTTTTTCCCCCTGGAAACTTTGAAAAGAGGTCAGGACATTGTTGGTTTAATAATTAGCGAGTCTTTATTTTTTTTTTTCCTCCTTTGCATTACAGAACTGCATTAAGAAATCAAATTCTCTAACAGAGCTGAGGCCAGCAAACAGCCCTCCGGGAAGGGAGCCGTTGTGAGAGACAGGAGGCGGCTCTGGAAACATCCTCTGCTTTTCTGCAATACGGACCCTGGGCAGAGCTTTTTTATTAAATTAAATTACCCCTTAAGGGAAGTCTTTATCCAACACTCAGTTTTTGCAGGAAAATTACAATTATTATACAGACACAGAAATAAAAGCCCAGGGTAACCCATGTAATCTGGAACAATTCTTCTCTAAGACCGTTATCAGCACTTCTTCCTTCCCTGCAATCCAAGACTCCAACCACGGCATTTCTCTCCCTCCGGTTTCCCGGTTGGTGTGGAAGACCCAGAATGCAACACCAGAAAACTCCTGATCTGTGATGTTAAATAGGTCATAAAAACGTCAGCAAGAATAACTTATTTTCCAAACTGTCATTAAAAATGATATACAATTAAGGCAGACTATAAAAGATGATTAAAATTGCAGCCGTCTATAAATTCAAGAGGGCTTGTGTTTTTGCTATTGTGTGCAAAACGGTAATGGTCAGACATACTTTCCAGGGGGAGTGGGTTCAGGAGGGACACCCCAGAAGCATCCTTGGAGGTTCTGCATAAGCCGTATTTGTCTTTCAACAAGATACTAAAGAGCAGGTGGAGAGTTTGGAGGAGTTACAGCCCAGCGTCCAGATGCTGGCTCTGTGACAGGTTGGAGCCCACGCCCCGCGCCCCTGGCCAGTCTTCCTCCCAGCCCCCTTGCATATTTTTTTTTTTTTTATTTGTCAGAGAGAGAGCAAGCACAGGCAGACAGAGAGGCGGGCAGAGGCAGAGGGAGAAGCAGGCTCTCTGCCGAGCAAGGAGCCCGATGTGGGACTCGATCCCAGGACGCCGGGATCATGACCTGAGCCGAAGGCAGCTGCTTAACCCACTGAGCCACCCAGGCGTCCCCCAGCCCCCTTGCATATTATGGAAGTCTGGTGGTCCAGGCCCCATGTGATGACCAGGGACCGTCTGCCCGTGGACGTGGCCACTGCAGGCCACATTCGCCTGGCTCCCAGTCTCCGGCTTCTAGCGGGGTGTGGTCTACCAAGGTGCTTGAGGAGATGGGGCTGCAGGGGTGAGGGGAGAAGGTGGGCATTTCTCCAGGATCGCTGTGTCAAGCAGGCAGCATCTTGGGCAGCGGCCAGGCCACCTCTGTGCCCACTGCTCTCAGGATGGGCCCCATTTCTCAAGCTTCCATCTGATGACCCCTGAGCTCCGGGACGTGGCCTTTGCCCTGTGAGCTCCCACACAGGCGGGCTTCTGGGCTTTTCCGTCACCTGCATCATCACTTCCCCGTGTGAACTCCCTGTGGCTGCGGCGCCCCCCGTGCCTTCTCTTGGTCGTGGAGCCCTGATCGAGACAAGCCCATGGCGATGCATGTTAGAGCGCGTCGGAGCGTGTTCGAGGGTGGGCGTTACAGCATACAGACCAGAAGCGTCACCACAGGTGAAAGAAGCCGGACATCCCACGTCCATGAAGCGTCCAGAGGGTCAGAAGCAGACTGCGGGTTGCTGGGGGCTGGGAGGGCGAGGGAGGAGCGACCAGAGCGGTGCGGTTGACGCGAGTGTTTGGGGGGTGGGGGGAGTCTGAATGATGGGGAGCATCGGAGGACAAGGACCCAGGTGGGAGAGCGGCCTGTCCCTCCGACGATCCCGTCCAAGGCCCGTCAGTCCCCGGAGGCCTTGTCTCCAGCACGTGCCCTGAAGAGAAGCCCGACCCACCGCCGGCTTGTGAGAACACGGGCGATCAGGTCTGCGTCTGGGGGCGCGTGACAGGCAGGAGCGCTCCGGATGCTCAAGGACTGAGCGACACACAGTCTGGTCTACACCCCAGGACATGTGATTTAGCCCCTCCCCTGGCATCCAGGAGGAAAGGGAACCCCTGTCCTTCCTTGGGTCCCGCTCAAGAGCAGACTCGACAAGGACGTGTGGCTCGCCCATCCCCCATCCTGCCCAGGCTGTGCTGCCCAAGGCCGCCAGGTCACTGTCCCCACTCAAGAGCCCTTGGTCCTAGGGGACCTGTGTAAGCCACCGCCCACACTGCTCAGCCCCTGGGAACTCAGGTGCCTCTCTTTACCGTCCCACCGAGGGTGGCCCCACCCCCACTGTCCCTTCCTGCCCTCCAAACAATTCGGCTCTCACCCTTCAGCACTTCCCAGAACAAGGGCATTTCCTGGGTTCTCACCCCGAGGCCTGCTGTGTTCTGGAAGGTAACAGCTCCCTTTCATGCTTATGTCCCCAGGTGATGGCCACACTTCATCTTACAACACAATGACCTCCTGGGGTGCTGGGGTGGCGCAGTGGGTTAAAGCCTCTGCCTTCCGCTCAGGTCATGATCCCAGGGTCCTGAGATCGAGCCCCGCATTGGGCTCTCTGCTTGACAGGGAGCCTGCTTCCTCCTCTCTCTCTGCCTGCCTCTCTGCCTACCTGTGATCTCTGTCAAATAAATACATAAATATCGAAAAACAAAACAAAACAAAACAAAACAAAAACAACACAATGACTTCCTTATCATTTACTCTGCACATCCTCCTGCTATACAAAGGTTTGCGAAGGAGAGGGGTAATCATGGAGGTCTTCCTGCAGGTGGAGCCCTTTGAGGAGGATTTGGAGGGTGAGTGGGAAGTGCAGCTGGAGGGGTGGTGGAAGGGAAGGACTCCAGGTCTCAGGGTCAGACATCTGCAACAACTCTCCATGGCCAGAGATAGAAGCGGGGTTGATGGAACAGGGGGCCTTCGGGGTCTGTGACCAGGCCAGGGGCATGGGCACAGAAGCATCCGGAAGGATGACAGCTGCGAGGGGACGGTCTTTCAGACTGCAGTTCGGACAGGAGGGGCGCATTTCCTGTGAGCTGGGCAGTAACACAGCCTCTGGACCCCGTACCCATGAACAGAATCTGCACTTTAGTGAGCCCGGGGGGACTTCCCGAGTGCTCAAACGCACGTCTCCTGTGGATCCCAGATGGGCAGCTCCCGCATGGAAGCCCCACCGCAGCGAGTGGACAAGTGACTCTCACCACAGAGCCCCCATGCCACGTGCTCAGTGGGCGTTTGCAGTCAGGAGAAACCAAGTCCTTGGAGAAGAAAACTGACAGGCGTTTGCCCCTCAGCTCCCGCCCTGGACCTCAGTCTGTGCCAAACACGTCCACGAAGGGGCAGGGATGGCAGAGCTCGTATAGAGAGCGGCACGGACGTTATTTGTACATGGAGAAGCGAGATGGCTTTGTGGGTGTGAACACTAATTGTGCACCGACATCCAGCTCTGAAGAGCCCCCGTGTCTGAGCCTGGCTTCCATTCCTGTGGACCCTGACACTCCCAGTTCCCCGCTCAGACAGGCAGGAGGCCCGGCTTCCCTCACTTGGGGCGGAGCTCCTGGGACTTGGGGTCCAAAGAGGGGAGCATTTGCTCAGAAGGCCCAGGAAGGTGCCTTTTCGCTAAACACCAGCCTTGCAGCTGGGCTCCCCCCAAGCCTCGTCTCCCGGGACCCGGGGATGTGGGAGAAAGAGGGAGCCGTCCCGGGGTTTGCCAGCCTGTGGAGGCCAGCCTGAGGTTACAGGGACCTCCGAGCTCCTTTCAATCCAGACACCCCGAGAGCCTTATAAAACTAGTGGAAAATGGCAGTGCAGACCCGAGGACCCCGTCTTTGTAGGGAAGGCACATGGCAGCCCTTCGATACCTGGGTGATAACTTCAGGCGCAAAGTCAGGTAAGGCAGGAAGAGTGACAACGGCCGTCTTTACATAAATGGTGCTCAAAACCGGGATAATGAATCGGCACAGACAAGCGTCATCTGGAAAATGACGTCCCGGGAGCGACGAGAACACAGGCATCCAGACAGATGGGGACCGGGCCAGACGCTGCGGGGGTCGGGGACAGAAGCGTTCAGGAAGGGCAGACAGGGGACCCCGCCCTGAGCACAGAGAGCCGGAGCCTGCAGCAGGGGTGACCGAGAGAAGAGGCTAGAGCAGGGGAGAAGCGGAGTCAGCCAGAGTCAGCTGCCCTGCACAGGCTCCGGGTATTGGAGGAAGGAGGGAACGCCCGATGCGTGGGCCAAGCACAGCGGCCGGCAGGTGGTTGTCTGAGCCTGTGCCGGGCAGAGCACCATGGCCTGATGGGGTCACTGCGCTCACCTCCCCCGGGAAGCCCGTTTCTCAGAGTCCACCAACTCTGTGAGGTCCTGGGTGGTGGACCAGAGGCAGCTCATCCTTACTCTGGGCCAGGCTGTCCTGACTAACACCAGAGCAATGAGCTGAAGGTGACCGTTGTTGTCCCTGTGTTTATAGCTCTCATGGCTGGACTTGTCCCCGGCCCTCACTCAGCGTGTCCCTCCAGGGCTCCGGCTGCCTGTCTCCAGACCACGCTCTGAGTTGCGTGCGCTGGTCTCTTGGCCTCTGTGCTCAACGAACCTGTTGTCACGTTTGGAAGTTGGCACTCAGGGATGTCAGCCAGCTCACCTAGATGTCCGCTGCCAAGTCCTGGATGCCCAGAGCTCCTGGCAGAACATTCTCGGGGTAACCGCCACGTACTGCTTTTAGGCAGATCAGCAAAGCTCAGAACCAGGCCGCACGGCGGTAAGTCCAGGAGCAGAGCAGGGAGGGACTCCTTGTCTGCGGAAGCTCGAGAAGCAGGACAGCTGAGTTTCCACTGGCCCTCGAGGTGGTGACCTGGCGGTGAACAGAAGGAAAGAGACTTCCAGGGCAGAGGGGACAGTGGGAGCCCCTGGCAGAGGGATGGGGCAGGGCTTCCGTGGCAGACCAGCTCTGCTGCAGATTCTCTGGTCTTCCCTGACGCCTCACCTTCATCCCCGCCCTCTGTACCCTGAGCCGCTACTTCTCCGGAGCTCACAGCACGGAGACACGGGCATGAGGACGCCCCCGCTCTGCCCGAGCTCCGCCTGACACGTGAACCCTGGCTGGTGCCACGGGGGACAGAGGGACCTCGGGCTGTGCACCCCTGACCAGCAGCACTGCAAGAAACGATCAGTGGTTATTGTCTTGAATCTCTCTCTTTGGGGCTGGTTTGTTACTCAGCCCTCAGTGACGGTGCCTGAGCAGAGAGCCTGCCGGCCCCAGGAAAGGCGGAAAGACAGTGACGGTGGGCGTTGGTGGCGGGAAGCAATCTGGGGTTCAAGCCCCTCGGAGCTGCTTTGGGACCGCAGGAAGCCGATGGCACACCAGGATTCCTCCCCGAGAAGTGTTTCATCCCCTCCTTCTCTTCACCGCTAACAACTCCAACAGTGAGTTGTATGGGAGTTACATAAGCCCTTTTGTATAGAACAGAAATAACCCTCATGCGAAGTGGCCAATTGGGTTATTTATGGCATTTTAACAGCTAGTTTGCATAGCTCTGCAGTCAACCCAGCTGATTATTCCTCAATCAGCTGCTAACGGGCAAGGAAAAAATAAAATACAATCCAGGCTGTGCTGTGCATCAGTAGCTACAAATAGACGCGGCCAGGCTGCACCCCAAGGGGACCCCACGTGACTGCCGACGCCCAGCAAGGCTGCTCAGGTCTGGACCTGTCCCCCCCACTCACCCAGCTTGGTGATCCGGGCTTTTCTTGCCGACGTTTCTATGAACAAAGAGGCACCGGTGAGTAAAAACGGTCAAGGCTTCATCTTTTCCAATTTATTCCACAGATAAATGAATGGGCACTCTTTTCTCCTTTGTCCTGACTGTGGACCTCAGGTGCACACAGTTGGGCAATTACATGCTTCAGTTCACGGCGCGCTGCCGTTACCGTCCCTCGCAAGTCACCTCTCCTGGCTATTTTATGTTGTGTTATTTGAGTATTGTCTCTTCTCATTCACCCTGAGTCCCACATCCACCTCTGTAGGCAGACGCTGACGGGTTTTATGTCTGTCCTCAGACACGCATCCGTCTGGGAGCATACGGTGTTCTCGGGTGCACGTACCCTGCGGAGCCCTCACTGGGCCAACCCCCGCAGCCCAGCTGCTTCTGGGAAACAGGGGCAGTAACACTGACTGTGTTCCTGGTCTTGCTGCTCGTGGACAGCCAACATACCCTGATGGGGCCAGGACACCCCAGTATAAATCCCTGCTCCGTGTACCCTCCCATCTTCCCGAAGGACTGCTTCTCCTCTGTCCTCACACCTTCTCCTCTGTTCTCAAACCTCTAAGCCCCCCTCTGAAATTCCCCTCGCTGGTGAGGATCTCCTTCCCAGGTCATGGAAAAGCCAGAAACATGGGGAGTTAGTCCCACCCCCACATTACCTGCGTCTGTGCCCAGAGACTCTACCCCTTGCCTTGCACGAGCCCCCTGCCCCTCTCACCTGCTCCAGGATGTCACCTGACCATTGCCACATCTCCCCTCTCGTCTGGGTCATGTACATGGATGTAAAAACACAATGACATCACCCACCACTTGTCAGGAAATGTCTTTACTCCACAAGCACATGTAAGCACCCTGAAGCGTTGAAGAGTTCATTCATGAAGAGTTCCATCCTCATGACCTAATCACCTCCCAAAGGCTCACCCCCAGATGCCCCCGGATGCCAAGATAAGAACAATCTGAAGGTATCTTCCCATGGTTGTCTGGTTTCCTACTTGTTCTGTAATAAAACCTACAATTGATGTGATTTTTTTTTGTAATCTTTTCACTGGTTGATGTTAAGATTTCACGTTCTTTGGTTTCAACACAATGTCTTTATTTTTATTTATTTATTTATTTAACGATTTTATTTATTTGGCAGACAGAGATCACAAGTAGGCAGAGAGGCAGAGAGAGAGGAGGAAGCAGGCTCCCTGCTGAGCAGAGAGCCCGATGCGGGGCTCGATCCCAGGACCCAGATCATGACCTGAGCCGAAGGCAGCGGCTTAACCCTCTGAGCCACCCAGGTGCCCCTACAATGTCTGTAGGTGTGGGTGTCCCCTAATACTGCTTGGGATTCATTGGGATATCTGAGTCTGAGAATTAAGTTTTTCAATATATTCTGTAATGTTTAGCCATCATCACTTTGAATATCTTTCCTTTACTTATTAAAAAGAAATATTCCGCACCGAACTCCTCTTAAATGTTTGTGAGACTTTCCCGTTTATCCTCGGTGTTTTTATCTTTGAATCTCATTCATGATTTCTGTTTCTGTCTGTATTACATTCTACATAATTCTTCAGTCTATTTTCTAATTCACTAAATCTCTTTAGCCATGAGTAATTTTTTTTGAAACCAGTACTTTTTATTTTTAATTTCAGGTATTTTAATCTTAATTTCCATCTATTTAGTCCTTTTCCCAATACAAACATTTTAATAATTTATCTTATTTGTTCATGTCTTCAATGCTTTGGATCACTTTAAACCATATACTTCCTATTCTTTATGGGATAATTCTTATATTTGAAGTCTGTGTTGGTCTAATTACACTGAAGTTTGTTTCCTCTGATTCTAAGGGATGGTGCCTTGTTCTCCTCGATGTTCTGTAGTTTCCAATTGTGAGTTCATGTTAAATTGATCTGAAGCTGTGGGAACCCTTATGGGCTGGGAATGAGATGTATTTACCCAGAAAGGATTTGTGTTGACTCTTCCTTACACCTGGAGACACTAAAACCCGGGACCTCACTCAGTGCCCCCCCCATGAAAAAATGTGTTAGTACTTCCTACGTGACAGACACTGTACCTTTATATCTTCCTCCCAGAGATGGGAACAAGAGATGAAAGGAGAGTATTTAATTTGAACAAAATCACACAGCTCATTTACGGTGGAGCTGGGATTCGGACCTAGGAAGCCCTGATGGCATAGTCCCGACCACCCCACTGTGATACATCTTTTCACCACAACAGGTGTACATTCAAAACACAGACCCACACGAGAGCTGGCCGGCAGCCACCTTTTCTCAGCCGTGCTTCCTTCCTGTTTCTTGCCCGAGTCCATCTGGGATGCTAGAACAGAACTCCAGAGCAGTGTCACACAGCGGACATTGATTTCTCAGTCTGGAGGCTGGAAGTGCAAGTCAGGGTGCTGGCAGATTCAGGGTCTGGGGAGGGCCGTCCTCCTGGTTCACAGAAGGTGTCTTCTGCCTGTGTCCTCATGTGGGAGAAGGAGCAAGAGAGCTCTCTGGTGTCCCTTTTGTAAGGACACCAACCCCATTCATGAAGAGTTCCATCCTCATGACCTAATCACCTCCCAAAGGCTCACCCCCGGATGCCATCACACTGCGCTGAGGACTCAGTGTAGGAATCTGGGAGCAGACACAACCATTCAGGCTATAACAACTCCCACTTGCCAACAGGCAGGTTTTCACCGCCAGCCTATGCTGTGTTCTCCTTGGAGGCCCTGGCATTAGGGAGGGTCTCATCTCCAAAGGACCGAGCTTTGCTTAACATCCCCCATGCCGTCATTAAAATCTATAACTCTAAGAACCTGGTGCTGCGGACCACCCTGCTCCAGCTCCCCCCTACTGCTCTGGTGTGACCCCCTTTTCTTTGTGGTCCCTAACCCCTAACAATTTCCTTTATTATTCTATGAGTTCAGTTTTCCATTTAAAGTTATGGTGGTTGCTTATCCAACATTTTCAGGTGGTTTTTAGTGAGATGGCTTTGTAAGAATTTCCAAATGGCTGTATTGCCAGAAACGGAACTCTTTGTTTCTCCTGCTGTGTTTTAAAAAACAATGTTTTATTTCTACATTAAAGTCTGAGGGTCTCTGGCTTTGGTTGGTGAGAACCAGCCCTTGGTCTCTGTGGGGCAAACATTCTGAAGTTTTGTATTCTGCCTAAGTTTAAGTGACAACTTGTCTGCATGCAAAACTCTGGGGTAGTAATTCTTGTTCCCTCCATGTTTGGACACCCTCTGTCTCTACAGCAGATTGAAACACCTGAGCAATATTTTTAATCTTGCTCTTTTATCTTTGTGGGTTATCTGCTTTATTCCTTTGAAAGTGTTTTAGATTCCTCTCTCTCCTTTGATGATCTTAGACTTGATTCTAATGGGTCCTGGTAAAGTTTATTTTTTTATTTTGTTCTATATTTTTTAATCTATCCAGCTGGGGCCTCTATAAGCCCTTTCCAGCTGAGAACATCTTTTCCTAAACCCATGAAATTCTTGGTCTTTTCTTGTTTTTCAAAAAAATGTTCTTTTCAGTTTTTTACCTTTCTCTGTGCTGGCAGGGCTCCTATTATGTGAACGTCTAGACCTTGTTCCTCCACATCCACTGTCTCCCAGGGCTCTCACCATCTCTGCTCCTTCTTCCTGAGCTCACCTGACCCCCACCGCCGCCTGGTGTCCTGGTGCTCTGACATCCCGCCCACGTATTGAGGTCACCCCTGAAAATATTATCGTTTCAGGCTCCCTTCTCTGGTTCTTTATCAGAAGGGCTTGAACCTTCTTCACGTGTTTTCTTTCCTCAGTTACTACTCTGAGGACATTTCTGAAATTTTTATTTTATATTCTTGCTCTGTCTGATTCATTAATTCTGTTTTGTCTGGCACAGGCTGTTTTTCATAAAATAGCACGTGCGCATCTCAAATGTCTCCCCACCTTTCCTTTAGAACACTCAGCTGCTTTGGCTGATGGGTGCATCTGCCAGATGGGGTACAATCCTCAGCCCCAGCTTGGGCCTCTCCAGGGGAGGGCTTTGTGTGTTTCCGGTGGCGGTAGAGGTGACTTAGAGGACACACCCTCTCAGGTTGCTCTCTGGGCTCACCCACCCACTCTTTCCCGCCCAGCTCCACAGGGCTCGTCTTTAAACGACTCAGTCCCTCTACCTACACACTGTTTTGTTGGGGATTAGCCCCTGGATTTGCAGTGGCCCAACTAAGAAGGTAGAAAGAGGTGAGGAGGGACAGGAAGGCCTGGGAAGCCACCGGACGGACTGCAGTCAACCCTCTTAGCTGGGCTCCAACATTGCCCTCGGATCACCAGGTTGCCTCTCTTGGAGATGGCGGGGGCAGAGAGGGCTCTGAGATGGCTGGCAGCTCCCTTGTCCTTCAGGTATGGTGGACACGCGTCACCATCACATGGAAGGATACAGGAATTGGGATGGATGCTATTTAGGTCCGGAGAGATGTTTCAGCACTCAGCTCAGAGATGTCCGGTAGGCGTGGGTTTGTGTGCCGGCTGTGATGCACTGGCATGGCTGTGTACACCAGTACTTCTTAAACATTACCTGCAAACCAACGGCTAGAGGATCTCGCCAAAATGTAGACTTGATTCAGTAGGTCTGGGTGGTGCTGAGGTTCTGCTTGGCCGGTGGGCTCCTATGTGATGACCGTGTCGCTGGTTGGTGTCTATGGACCACACTTCGAGTAACAATATTCTGGAACCCTGTGTGGGGTCCATCAGGGAGAGTGGGTCACCAAGGCGGTGGGATCACCATGAAAGCGCGCGGCGGCTTTCATCTCTGATCAAGTCATTTGCTCTTTTTGACACTTAGATGTGACGTGGAAAACCTCTTTTTTATCCTGTGCATTTTCTCTGCGGTGTGAGACCATCTTCCACCCACTTCACGATGCAACCAATCTATTCATTTATTGATAAACATGTATTAATAATTAGTAATTCATTCATAATTGCATTAATGCAATCAATCTTTATTCATTCTTGTACCTGACAAACCTTTATTTAGGGCCTCCTTCGTGTAAGGCATTGTTCCCAAGCAGGGAACGCAGCAGGAAACAAAGCAGATGCAGTCCCTGCCCCGTTTTTGTGGGAGGAAAGAGACAATAAATGAATGATTAGATGTAGGAATGAATAAATTCCTATGTGAAATACATAGGAAATGCACAGATGGAAAAGGAGTAGCTATGTCAGGAGAAGGGAGCGATGGGCGTGCTGGGGCAGAGCAGGAAGGGCTGTCTGCCGGGCTCAGGCTGAAACAGAGACCCAGGCAGAGGGAAGAGCAGGCACAAGGCCCTGGGGCAGGGCTCAGGCATATTTTGGCCACAGCAGTAGACCCATGTGGCAGGAGCACAGGGATGGAGGGAGGAAGAAGCAAGAGATGAGGCCAGAGCAGGAGTGCAGGCAGATGATGTGGGCCCTTGACGATGTGCAAGGACTTTAGCTTTTGCTCTGAGAAATGGGCTTGGATTGGGTGGCTTTCGGCAGACCAGACCCCTGATACTACTGACATTTTAAATTGATCCCCCCGGCTACTCTGTGAATAGTCTGAGGGGTCAGAAAAGGAGACTGGAAGCCTGCAGATCAGTTAAAGGAGTTAATTCTGGTACAAGATGGAGGCGTGGGCGGAACTTGTGTTGCAAAGAAAGCCCACCCCACAGTACCTTCCAAGGATTGAGCGTGGGGTGTGCAAGGAAAAGGGGACAGGTTCTAAGGATGACTCCAAGGCATTTCTATTTACTGAGAGAGCAGAATAACATTACAGTTGGGTGTCTGTTAGATACACATGTGGGGTGTTGAGAGGGCAGCTGGGTCTACACATCTGGAGTTCAGCGCAGAGGTCCAGGCGTGACCCGTAACTGGGAGTTACCAACATAGACACAGTATTAAAGCCACAGGACTCGGTGAGGCTGCCTGAGGGTCAGTGCAGCTTTGGAAAAGCGTTTCAGGAAAAATCCTGGAACACCTACGTGTCTATAGAGAATATAAAAAAGATGGAGAAGAAAAAAACGTCAGCCAAATATAAGTGTGTTTTGGCAACGTGACCTATGTCCTTCCATGCCCTGGAATGCTAAGCCTGTTGGGTGCGTGTTTGTAATGTCTAATAAGGCTGGGCTGCAGTGCCAAGTCACCACCTGTAGGTGGTGCAATTTGGCAAGATGATAGATTCAAAAGGCATGTATTTTATCTTATTTTTAAAATTTCATTTATTTGTCGGGGGTGGTGGTGGAGAGAGAGAGCATGAACTCAAGAGTGGAGGAGGGGCAGAGGAAGAATCAGGATCCCTGCTGAGCAGGGAGCCTGATGGGGGGCTCGATCCCAGGACCCTAGGGATCATGATCTGAGCTGAAGGGAGATGCTTAACTGACTGAGCCACCCAGGCGCCCCTAAAAGCATGTATTTTAGACTTAAAGCATGGGGTCCCGAACTACAAATGAAGATTCAGCCTCAGCAATTTT
The DNA here is from genome assembly GCF_020171115.1 of Neogale vison. Classification (NCBI taxonomy): domain Eukaryota; kingdom Metazoa; phylum Chordata; class Mammalia; order Carnivora; family Mustelidae; genus Neogale; species Neogale vison. Next base: position 3,175,421 of record NC_058092.1, on the reverse strand, counting down.
GTGAATTTTAGATTTTACATATTTAGTTTACTTAAAATAACACACACACACAATTAACTTAAAATGGGTCAACCTCATGCTAAAATCCTTAAGATATATGTACACATATGTACGAAATAGAAATAGTGCCGACATTGTTTTGTCACAACAAATATTCTGAATCTGAAATTAAACTTTACCTCATCTTGGGGTTTGGATCAAATCTTGAGATGATTTCTTTGCTCTATTTCCAAGTCCCTTCGCTGCCATGTCTCTGTAATTGGCATCCCAGATTCTCTTCTGCAAGGTGCAAATCTGTGTGAAAATCCCCCCAAATTCTTTTACATCTCAAAGCCAAACTTTGGAAGGGTGGTGTATAAGTAACTTGGCAGGGGCAGTCTTGAGTAGCTTAAACCCCAGCACTGAAATTCTACTCATTAACAAGTTGTTAAATAATTAATAGGTTTGTGTTTAATTGCTTCTGTGTATATAATCTTGCTTTTTCTGAAAACCATCATTAATTTTCAGTTAGTTCCACTCGAAGTAACAAGGCCTAATGCTTCCAGTTGGAAAAAATGAATATTTATGAACACTTGCTCTATCTGAAGCTAGAGGAAAAATAGAATTATTCAGCTCCTTAATGTTTTAAAAATGGGGAGGGGGGAAGAGAAACTTGTCGTTTTAGTGTCTGACAATTTGTTTATTTGGCAAGTTTAGATCTCTGACCTTGGCTAATTTCTCTAGAGAGCTTGTTAAATTTTATCTTAAGTGGAAATTCTGTCCTCAAAGATTTTGGTTTCCAGAAGACTGCACCTAAGACAATGTCACACTTTCACACAAGTGGAACCATAAGATGATGGTTCTGGCATGGATGCCAGCTGGGCAGCATCCTTTCCCCGGGCACAAGCGAATGGCTCTAAGACCAGTTTAGGCGTGTCCCACAACAGACGAGAGCCCCTGGTGCCCGGGTGCCTGCAGCTCAAATGGACATACGCATCCTGAGATGCAGTTCCGGAGCGGACATCCCTCCTCTATCTCTGTACCCACACGGTAGGCAGACATTGTTGGGATCGGGTTGATATCCCTCTTCAGAACAGAAAGTCCCCTTTCAGGGATTTCTTTCTTTTTTTTTTTTTTTCTTTTTTTCTTTTTTGGAAGATGTAGGATCTGGGGCAATTTTCCTTTCTTCTGTTTAGCCCTTGTGTTTTCCAAATTATTTATCATCACCAAGTAACATAACAATATAGACATATCCATTCACTGTGGCTCTTAAAAAAAAAAGGTGTTCAAAAAAGTACTCCGAGATTATTCGGTAACGGGGTTTGCTTGTTGGTTTCACTGACTTTGTTTTGTGGCTGGAAGGAAAGCAAGATCCTGCCTGTGCATTCTGAACCAGTGTGCTGCTTCGTTCTCCATGTTTCTGGTTGTTGTAAAGTTGGCAGCTTGTATGTGGCCTTCTGGGACTTGTATTTTTCCAAGGTTCATAATTTGTTGCGAATATCATCGTTTACTCCTTAACGGTGTGTCTCGCCATGTGATACTCCCAAGTTCATTCATGTTTAATGGTGCATAATATTCTACTGTGTGAATACCATAATTTTTTTTTTTAATCCACTATCCTGTGAACAAAACTTTGGGTAGTTTCCAGTTTTGCTTTGTTTTTTTTTCCTAATCTGAACTATGCTGGTCCCTGGTGCACCTGTGTAAGAAGTTCTCCATATCCTTAGGAGTCTAGTGCCAAGTTCCCACATTATCTTTACCAGGGAATGCCCCATGTCTCTGAGGTGGCTGTAATTACAGTACCACGAGTGTATCAGCTGCTGCCTGTCCCGTGGGGTGAAGTTGTCTATCGTAATTGGCATTTGCCTGGTTTCTAATGAGGCCAAGCATCTCCCTCGTTTTCCTGGACATGTGTTTCTCTTTCTGTGAATGGACAGTTCATGTCTATTGAACACTTTATTATTGGTTTGTTTCTCTTTTTCTTATTGATTTAAAAGGCATCTCTATCAATTCTAAATACTAAAACCTTTCTGTTTTCAGTTACTTGTGTTGAACACACCTTCTCTCAGTTTCTTGAATTTTTTATAGTATGTTTTGATAAACACGTCTTTAATTGCAATGCACCCAAAATGATCAATTCTTTGACAATATTTAGTTTCTCAGTTCTGTTCGAGAGGTCCTTCTGTTTCAAGGTCAGAAAGAAAGATCATCTTCCATGTTTGCTTTTAATCATTTTGGAGATATGCTTTTTAAGTTTTAAATTTATTTGAAATGATTTTTTGTGTAGAATGAGTTGGACGCCTTAGTTCACTTTTTATTTTTTTATTTTTACTTATTATTTATTTTTGTAAAGAATTTTTTATTATTTTAGAGAGAGAGAAAGAGAGAGGGCAGAAGGGGAGAGGGAGAGAGAGTCCTGAGCGTGGAGTTAGATGTGGGGTTCGATCAATCCCAGGACCCTGAGATCATGACCTGAGCTGACATCAAGAGTCAGCCACTGAACCAATGGACTCACCCAGGTGCCCTGCCTAGTTCACTTGTAAACTACGGATAACCAACTGTATCAGCACTATTCGCTGGAAAATTCCTGCCTACCCATTACTCCACACTGTCGTCTCTCTCGAATTCTGAGCTTGCTATGTTTTACATCTGGCAAATTTATCAAATTCCTGGGCAATGTCACATTGCCTGTCACTCCAGGATGCTTTATGGCAAGTGCTGATGGTGGCTGGTGTAGGTCTTCTGTTCCCGTCCTTACTCTATCGTACTGGCGTTCTTGATCTTTTGCACATTCGCAAACATTTTAGAATCCATTTGTCAAGTTTTGTAGATTCTATTAGGATTTGAATTGGAAATGCATTGTCTCTCTAAATCTGTTGAGGAGGAATTGATGTCTTTCTGACATTGAGTTTTCCTGCTATGAACATGGACGTATTATGGTACCCCCCCCAAACAAGAACCTCTTACGAAATTAGAGTGAAAATAGCAAAGAGCTCGAAACAAGATTTGTCAAAGGGATATTTTATAGACAGCTGAGGGGCAGAATAAAATTGTCTCAGAGCTGAGTCCCTGATTTGGAAGAGAGGATGAGGAGGTCTGCTGTCCTACAGCACAGGAATATAAAGAGAAATAGTAAGGGAAAAATGAAGAGACATGGATGATTGGTTCCAGAAATTAAATAATTACCTAATAATGTGCAATCCAGAAAGTGATGAGAGAGAAAAGAGTAGGGAAAAATGATTAAAAGAGTAGAAGAGGGACACCTGGGTTGCTCCGTGGGTTGTGCCTGACTCTCGCTTGCAGCTCGGCTCATCGCATGATCTCAGGGTCACAAGATCAAGCCCCTTGATGGACTCCATGCTCAGTGGGGAGTCTGCTTGAGATTCTCTCTCTCCCTCAGCCCCTCCCCTGCTCGTATGTCTCGCTCCCTAAAATAAATACATAATCTTTAAAAAGACAATATAAGAAAACAGATTGATTTAAAGAAAGATGCGAGTCTAAGGAAACTATTGAATACCTAGCAAAAACAATGACAATGTACCCATCCCTAAACATAGCTAAAATCTCTGAAGTCTAGGTCAAAAAAAACCAAACCAAAACCAAAACCAAAAAACCAAAAACCGAAAACCAAACTAAGCCAATCCTAAAAACGTATGGAAGAAAGGTAGGCTGTTTTCAAGACAGCAAGGATTAGACTGGTATCTGATTTATCGTTTTTAAGTAAAATTTTTTATTATTAATATTATTTACTTGTCAAAGAGAGAGCACATACAAGCAGGAGAAGTGGAGGCAGAAGAAAAAGCAGGCTCCCAGCTGTGCAGGGAGCCCGATGGGGGACCCGATCCCAGAACCCTGAGATCATGACCTGAGCCGAAGCGAAGACATTCAATCGACTGAGCCACTCAGGCATCCCTTTAAGTATAATTCTTAAAAAACATTGGGGTTTATTTGTTTTTGTATGCGGAGTTTATTTGTTTTCTGTGTTGAGTTGTGAACGTTCTTTATTCCTTTGGTTATTAACCCCTTATCAGATATGTCATTTGCAAGAACAAAGAAAGAGACAAACAAAAAAACCAGACTCTCCCTGTCTCTATCTCTCTCTCTTTTTAAAAGATTGTATTTATTTATTTGACAGAGAGAGATCACAAGTAAGCAGAGAGGCAGGCAGAGAGAGAGAGAGGGAAGCAGGCGCCCCGCTGAGCAGAGAGCCTGATGCGGGACTCGATCTCAGGACCCCAAGACCATGACCTGAGCCGAAGGCAGAGGCTTAACCCACTGAGCTACCCAGGTGCCCCCTTTCTCTCTTTTTAAAACCAGACTCTTAAATACAGAGAAAAAAACCGATGGTTACCAGAAAGGAGGTGGCTGGGGAGTCGGGTGAAGGAGGTGACGGGGAGTAAAGGTGCCCTTGTCGTGATGAGCCGTGAGACACGTACGCATCTGTCGGATCACTACGTTGTACGCCTGAAACGACTAGGGCACCATATATTAACTATACCGGAATAATAACAAAGAAAAGACAACGGGGACAATAGCTCCAAAGTTCTAAGGGAAAAGGACTTCAGGTTAAAAGCATGTTTTTCGCCAAATAGTTCAAAAAAGAGAACAAAACAACCCCTGCAAACATGCAGATCTTCAAAAACTTGCATTACCTACAAGTCGCTCCTGAAAGAACCTCCTCTAGCACACCAGCGGCGGGAGGCACACCACGCGAGACGAAGTGGGAAGTGACGCGCCAGAAGCTTCTTGTCTTTATTTTGAGTAAAATGCGAGATTAGAAAGAGCCACGCAGGGAACACAGCGACACAGTCTGGAGTTAAAACCCGGCAGAGCTTAAGTAATACAGGTTATTTACCAGGGGAGGGAACGTAGAAAGAATTGTGCTAATAGTCATGTCTTTAGGGTAAAGAGGTTATAGAATTAATTTTGGAAATTTACAGGAAAAAGAAAAGCCTATGCAATTATGTTTGGCAAAAAGTTTAAAGGCCATTACTCTTTCACCAGAAAGAGAAGGGAGCCATTCTAAACCTCTCAAACAAAAACGTGAAATACAAGAATGAACCAAATACGGCAGATTTCGGGAGGGAGCTGGAAAACATCCGGATGGTGGAAATGGGGGGAAAATGTCATTTCAGTAACCATGAAGGAGTTAAAGTTTGGCTTAGCGCAAAAGCAAGAAATACGTTAAAAGCTGATTTCTGGAAACCTACGTAAAACAACAGAAAAGGAAACTGAGCCCAGGGACAGCCGTTCCAGGAAATAAAGTCCCGTCGTGTACACGGCTATCCGACATCCGGGAGCAAATAAGTGACAAGCAATGCGGGGGTCCCGTGGGTCTTGCCGCGGCCGGACACCCACTTTTCATGGAACACTGGTGTCCGCTGAGTGTCTCACACCAACAACGTCAGTAGGTACACACAAGAAACCCACGGGCTCGATGGCCTCACAGCCGTTTCACAGGTGGGAGTATTGAGGTTCAGAGAAGGTGACCAGTTTGCCAAGGATCCACGTGAAGCCTGGACGCGGCAGGGCTGGAACGGAAGGGCTGGGGTTCACAGAGGGAGCCTCCCGTCAACAGAGCACCAGCACCATAGCCTGCCAGCAGAGCCGTTTCCTCCCTCTCTGGTCATCCTGCTCCTCAGAGAGCAGAAGTGTCCTCTGCCCCACAGACTCTAGCTCCGGGGAGAGGCGTGGCTCCCCGTCCTCTCCGTCCGCCGCCCTTCCCTCCTTGTGCAGCTCTGCTCACAGCTGGAGCCTCTCTTCGGCCACCCCAGAGATCTGACCAGCCCATCTGGAGAGACAGGTCCAGTTCTCAAGCTCAAGGATTAGTGAGAGCTCGAACTTGGTCAGAATGGGCTTTCCTATGGGAAACTGTGGTTGCATCAAAGTGGATCTTTGTTTCCAAAGACGTCTGCCTCTCCTGCCAGAGTCATCTCAGATACGTTTCTGCTTGACAAGGCCGGTGTGACCAGGGGGAGGCCCATTGTCCAGCCTCCTTCCCTTGTATTCAGAGGCTGGTCGCTGCTCTGGGCCCTCTGTGGGGCACAGACAATGCCACGCTCTGTGCCCTGCCACGGGGCGAGAGGAAAGAAAGAAATCCAGGGGGCGGGTTGCAGGTATCAAAACATGCCTGTTTCATTTATCCCACAGACAGGGAGACAAAGGGTGACGCGTAATGAGCTGTTGTTTGCAAATGCCCGAAGCTTCCCTCGGTGGGGTTCCTGCACAGCATTGTGGTTATTTTAAGACACACCAGTCAGTGACAGGGAGGAAAGCGCGCCCAGGGCCCAGCGCTTCCCCAGGACTCCGTACCGGCTCGGCTTGTGTTCTCTCATCCGCACAATCCTTCTTTCCAGCTAAAATTTCTGCAGAGCAGAATTCACAGGATCCTGTGAATGAGGCCTCTCGGGGTGCTGCGGTGTGTGTGGTCCAGACGCCAGGGAAGGTTCTGACCATCCCAGGGTGGGGCCTCACCTGACCAGCCCAGCTCAGCTACTTCCCCAACCTGCCCTGTCCTTTCTTGCTCCAGACCTTTCTAGGCATCTCCGCGCCTCTCCCTCCCCCCCACCCCAAGCCCGATGTCTGGCCTTAACCTGCTCCGCATCCTTGCTCCCCAGGAAATCCTACCCAGGTGACGGGGACATTGCGAGGGGAGCACGCAGAGTCCGGGGCTCAGTGCTGTCATTCGCTAGCTGTGTGATCACCGATGGCTCGGGGCACAGTCATACACAACACGGCCACCCTCGCTGCGACCACAGCGACGGCGACAACAGATAGTAATGAAGCGGCTGGTAAGAGAAGCCGTTTCTCCCTGTGCCTTCACATCAACACTCACAGTGAGAAGCCATTATCTCTGTTGCAGAAATGAGTTAAATACCGGCCTGAGGGTTCAAAGAAGGCCCAGTATTGTGTGATTCCAGGGAAAGGAAATGTCCCGAGTTGGTAAATCTTTAGGGACAGAAAGTGGATTAGTGGTGACGTAACAGCTGCGGAGGCCGGCGTGGGGAGTGATCGCGGACTGGCCCAGGATTTCCTGTTGGGGTCCTGAAAATATTTGGGAACCAGATGGTGATGGCCGCACAATACAATGGATTTAGTAGAAGCCACTGAATTGCTCACTTCAAGATAGTTGAAAATGGTCAATTTTATGTGACGTGTATTTCACGGGGATTTAAAAGTCGTTCGTGGAGCTTGTATGCGTCTGGGTCCAAGGCGTGGGGTTTAGTCACTGGGTTCTGGGGCGTCCTTCCCTGACTTGGCTCCGCTTTCCCCAGCTGTGGAAAGTGGAAAATAGAGCACCTCACAGGTATCACGTAACCTGTGGGGCCCCGTGCAAACCTGGAAGCTTGTTAAAAATTCACCAGGAGTTTCAAGACAATGACAGCAGAGCGCTGGGCCGAGCGCCGGCGGCTCTTGAGCTCGGGGCGCCGGGCGGCTGCACGGGGACCCCACGGAGCCGGCCCGCCTCACAGGCCGCCCGCACACCCACACGCAGCCGTGCCCCCATGTCACCCTCGGGAGCGGACACGGAAGGAACCTCCTCCCAGAACCTGAGGGCTGCTGGCCTGCGCGCTCCATCCTGGCCGAGCGGACCTCGCTCAAGCTGGGAGGCGGGTTTGATCGCTGCCCAGGCCAGAGGGGAATCTTCGAGCTGGAGAGAGCAACATGCGAAGACGGAGAAGGAGAACGGGAAGAAAACACCCGCCACGAACCGGCCAGCGGGCGCCGTGCCTGCTGTGGGACAAGAGTTCGGTCTCACTTAATCCTCAAGCAACCTTCCTGTTCGGGAAGAGGCGAGTTAAGTCACCGCGCTGGACGGGATCTCGTGGCGGCATCCGCGCACTGAAGCTTGTCGGACGCGGGACACGTGGGGGCTGGGACAGGTGCACAAAGGCGGGTGCACGGGAGGGCGCTGCGTGGGCGTCCAGCCTCTCCGCGGGAACCGGGAAACCCTGAAGAGAGTCAGAGCGTGTTTGTGTGGACGCGCCTGGATCCGGTCTTGCTTTGTCAGCCCCCCCGATCCCACCCCTGCAGCCTCCGCCGCAGCTCGCCTCGCTCCTGCCTCTGGGGCAGGTGTTGCCTTGGGGGCATTTGTTACAACACCGAGAGCTCATCAGCCTCCCTCTTGGCAGCTGTTGGAGTTTTGTCCTGACTGTGAACTTCATCCTCTGTCTTTCCAGGGGCTCGTTGGGACCGAGGCGTCTTCCCTGCGCGGCTCCGTTGGCAGTTTCTCCGAGAAGCCCGGGGCGGGGGAGTAGTGAGGTAACACGGTCTCTGGGAATGCGAGTGCGACTCGCCTTTGGGGTCCCACCATCTGGAGCCCGTGGTACAGCGGCATGCGCGGAAACGGGGCGGGCCTGTCTGTCTGGGCAGGGGAGCGGGGGCCTGCCCCGAAGACAGGGTTCAAAGCCCGCTCCACCGCAATTCCTGCTCCGGAAGGAGGCTCCTGCGGCGCTTGGAAGCTGGCTGCGGTCGCGGGGACCTGAGCCGGCGGTCGCGGGGATCTGAGCCGGTGGCCACGTGGCCAAGCCCATGCCTGATGCTTTCCCACATGAAGCTGCGGGTCAAGAGTGGCTGCGGGCGTCAGCATGGGAGCGCTCCGTGCCTCACTCGGGGGCTGCGTGGAAGCTCCGCGTCTTGCCATCGGTCTGCTTTCTTGCGCTCGCCCTGCTTATCATTCCTTTTTCTCATCCAGCCTCCTGTGGCCTGGGGGGGTGTTTCTGGGGGTGAGCCCTGTCGGACCCCTCCTCTGTCTGCTTGTCAGGGCTGTGTGCTCTCCCCCTTGCCCATGCCTTGCAGCTGGACAGCCTTGCCTGCCTCTCTCCCTCCTCTGCCCCTGCATGGCCTGCTTGTCCTCTTCTCTCATGAGAATCCCCCCGAGTCATGTGTCCTGTGTGCTCCAACATCTCCCTCTTCTCTGCTAGTTCTGTCTGTCTCCAGTCTATCCCTCTGCATGTTTCTAGCTCGAGACACTGCAGAATCTTTTTCCTCCCGTGGGGAGGAACGGAGCCTTACTCCGTCGGTATAAACAGTCTGCTGTGCCTTGGACCCATCCCTGCCACAGCCGTGGGCCCATCTCACCTCCCCATCTTCCGCGAGCCCATATCCCTTAGGACTCCCTTAGGGATCTCTTTGGCTCCTGGTCTTTGTACAACAGAAGACTTTTCTCCACATTCTTGATGCAGTTGTCCGACTTGTTTCCATATGGCTTCAGAAACACTTGGAACACTCCCTCTAGCCCCTCTGCTGCAGAGAAGGCCCCTGCCCTGTGCACTGCCATTCCCATCGGGTGGGGAGTGTGCAGTGGGGAGCAGACCTCTCCTTCGGTTCTCTCTGTGTGGCTGCCTCCAGCCTGCAGATGGGGAAGGAGGGACACATCTCCACGTGGTTCGTATCACACCCGGTCCTGCTTTCTGGCTGGTGTGCGTGTGCATTCCTGCGACACCTGGCGTGTGGCTTGTCCGTGCTGGGCTCCAACGCCCCCCTGGAGAATCCTTAACCTGACAGGCACTATTTTATCCAGAGGATAAAAAGGCGTATTTAGGCAGGATTGTGCTTTTTAATGTGTGCTGCTATTTTCTCAAGAACTTGAACACAGTAACAAGCATTTCATACTTAGGTAATTCTTTTCTCATTTTCAGTCAAGAAGCCATGGGAACAAATATGCTTTTCCTAGGGACCAGAGCCTGAGAACCACGCGCTTCACTGGTCAGTTAAGTGACCGGTGTGCTATCTGGTCTACTTCTAGGGATTGTTAATAAAGAGACCGTAACCATGATAAGAGTCATCAAAATACTAATAACACCATGCTGGGGACACAGTGAGCGTTTCCCAAAATACGCATTTCCCAAACAAATATTTCCTAAGTGTTGAGGTATGGTAGATATTTGTTGGAGAGAAATCTGATTTATTAAAAAAGAATCTTGCCATGAATTCTTGGCAAGTCGAAAGCTCTTTTGCAGTCTTGGAAAAGAGACAGCAGGGAGGTTCTGAGTGGTCGGGCAGGGCGTGCGGATGTGCTTTTCATGCTCATTAAAGTCCGCTCCCTGTCAGGTGTGCTGAGTGAGCTCGAAAAGGTGGGAAGGCGTTTTTTGGAATATTTAAGATCTGATGTTTGGGGCTTGGTGCCAGGGCTCCTGGCAGATTTGAAATATCAAAGGATGAAATAAGGCCGTCAGATTATAGGACCAGAGACACTGCAGGATAGAATTCAAAAGGCCCAGCCATAAGTTAATGAATGCCATCTCCCCACTGCATGCTCTGTACCACGTGTCAATAAAATGTAAAAATGTGCTAGCAAAGGTGTTCAGATGTATTTTTGTTTAAGTCCCTGGGATCCCCATTAGAACTGTGACTTCAGCCTCAGAAGCAGAGCGAGGTCAGAGGGGTCCTGGTAACCAGCACACGAAGCATTTGGTGCACATGAAGGAAGTCCCTTCTCATCCCAGCACTAGGCAGGGGGAATGTCATTCTTCCCATTACACAGATGACAACAGTCCTGGTGAAGTCCTACAACTTCTCCAAAGTCCCGCAGCTGGAGTCATGGAGCTGGGGCTTGCACACGGTCCTGTCAGCTCCAAAGCCTGGGCTGTTTACCACCACCCTGAATGGTGCCCGTGGGATGGCTTCGTCGATGGGCTGAGTCTGACCTTCTAAAACAGATCAGGGCAAATAGAGTGCCAGCATTAGGGTACGCATCACATCCCAGAACAGCCTCTTGGAGTGTTGAACTTGTAGCAAGTAAGTGGCTGCAGAGAGCTCAGTGCAATTTGCTTCTTGCTGGGACTTCACACCTGCACCCAGGAGTCCAGAAATAACACCATTCAGCCCTGATCGCTGTTTTGCAGATACTCAGCTACACTCAACAGATGTCTTCTGATTCTGCAGTGTTTCCGACTGTCAGAGCTGAAAAAGCAATAAATAATAAGGCTCCCACATTTACATAGCCACTGAACACACTGCATAGTAAAATAACTTTGTTTCTTTCCATTTCGATATTTTGTAATGTCTTCTAGTTCTCAGGACTCTTGCATATCATTCCCAGGATGCTCGTGGAGAGCAAATATTTAGACTACATGGACATTATTCAGTTTTCGAACATATTTTTTTTTCTGCGAAAATAGATGTTACTTAAAGCAGATGGTGCTACTGTCTCTGATGCAGAGCTTGCAAGCCTCCTTAATTTATTTCTGCTTTCTTGTACAGCAGTGTCTTTAAAACATCTCTTTTGGCAACCACAGATGTGTGTGAGGTATTTTCCATCTTTCCTACTCCCTACTAAAGGTTTGTACGGAAGTAAGCTAATCCCAAACAGATCCCGAGGGCGTGATCCTTGAGTTAAAGTTTTCTATTCCCGTAAGGCCATTTTCACAAAAGGTCAAGGGGCTGCATCCGTATTTTGTTGAGGCAAACCTGACGTTACCCTGCAGAGTGCTTGAGAGGGGCAGACGTGGGTTCACACCTGGAAAAACGTGTTATTCTGAATTGTTGATACAACGTTGGTTGTGACTCAGGAGGCTTTTGTCATTTCTGACTTTGTGAGCATGAACTTAGGGGGAGGATCAACCCTCCCAACCCCCAAGAGACATGGTACTTGTGGTACCAACTGTGGGTCCATTTCAGAACCCATGATCTTTCTGCAGTGTGGTCAGAATTTGTGTCCAGGGCGGAGAAACACAAAGGTCATGGCAACGTAGAGAACCGTAGCCAGAGCAACCAAGAGGCAGCGTTGAACCCGCTTCCCTGGGTCGATCCCATTTGTCAAAAGCAGGGTTAGCAAGATGCTGTGCTTAATGGCGAGGAGCTGCCTTTCTCTTAATTTAGCTTCCCTGATTATTGAAAAATGGTTACAGGAAGATTAAGCTGTAAATGCAGTAGCATCAGCAAATAGCCCAGGGATGTGGTGATTCATCAGTCTGCGAGGCGCTGGGCGTCCCGACTCCACTTCCCCCGACTTTATTATTAATACTAATGAGCAGTTCTAGCCGGGCCTTCTGGGCAGCTCTCATCGTGGGGCTCTAAGGCACTGCGCTGATACTAAACCCGTGTCCTGATACTAACCTGTCCATTTGCACCCCCGGGCAGCTCTGCTGTTCAAGGCAGGGGAGTAGCCAAGGGGGGAGACAGAGGATGATGGGTCGCAGGGAGTGTCATAACCAGGGTGGGATCTGCAGTCTCCGCTCCGTGGACAGGCCTCCGGGTGGGTTCTGGAAAGAACCCCAGAGCAGGGGGCCGTGGGGGTCTGTGCCTGGCCATGGAAAGACTCATGGTCTCTGGCTGTGTCACTTCCTGCGAGTTGGCTGACCCGTCTGCCCAGTGCGGTAAGGGAGAGAGGGCAATGGATACCTTGAGACTGTACGAGTTACGCTGGGTAAGCGTGAGCCACGGCATTTACACCGTGATCCAGGACTCCATTTTCCACATCCATTGCAAAATGGGGAACCCGGTCTTGTCCCTACTCACATAAGTATCCTGAGGACCGAACGAGAACCCTCAGATTTATCAAGCAGAACTATACTCACTCTCCGAACCTGGTGCCCCGACGCAGCTGAGTCCACGGGTCCCGGGCCCAGCCCTTGGTATCCACACGTGAACTCGCCAAGGAAGAAACACTTGGTAAACCTCTGTGTGGGAAGAGAAGGGGTAAAGAGAGTTCTATGGACCCAGAAGAAGGGAGAAGGGAAACCTTCCTGGGTTCGTTCTCTCATTCATTTGAGAAATTTAACTGAGCATGTACTATGTGTCTGGCACTATTCTAGATGCTGAGATTAGAGAGAAAGCAGGGCAGCTCCCTTGTGTTGACTTCCTTCCAACAACTATAGTAGGAACAGATTTGAAATGTCAGGAGCAGTGGCTGCCTGGGCGTGCTCCTTCCCTAGGCTCCTTGGCCGCAGGAAGCAAGATGAGCACAGGGCGGGGCAGGGGGACCTGAAACCCATCACCGCATCTGTTCCCAGGCCACATTGCCTGTGGACTGCTCCCTACCAAGGACCGAGTGCAGCGGGGAGTTAACACAGACCCCGTTGCTGGGAGAAAAGGGACTCCTTCCTCGGCCCGCTTTGGCTCACAGATTCTCCAGGATTTCTGCTGAATCTACGGGAGACCCCCGGCTGGCTAGGACCTTGCTCACCTCCGCCCCGCTCCCCTCCACCTGTGTCGGCTACCCTCTCCCAGCCTTTCTGGTCTGCCCCTAGTTCCGGTCACAGACATTTCTCCCAATAAAAGCCTGCTTGCTCAATCCCCTCCTGGTGTCTGCTTCAGGGAAAACCCAGATCAATGAGGTGTTTTGTAGAATAAAGCAGGGAAAAGGTAAAGAGAGGGGTGGAGTGTAGGGAGCAAGCCATTTGCGCCGCGGGAGTGCTCTTAGCAGAGAGAGCTTCAAGGTTGATGCTCCCGAGAGAGAGGATCTCGTTTTGGGGGAGGGAGTGTGCAGGGCAGGGAGGAGCCCAGTGTGCCCGGGTCAGAGAAGGGACCGAGACACATGTTAATGACATGACCTATTACTGTAGAACCACACAGGACAGTTTCACTGCCCTCACAGTCCCCTGTCCTGCTGTTCATCGGTCCTCCTCCCAAACCCCGGCAACCACGGATCTTTTTAGTGTCTCTAGTATTGCCTTTTCCAGAATGTCACAACGTTAGAATCATGAAGTGGGTAACCTTCAGTCGGGTTTCTTTCTCTCAGTGATACGTGTTTAATGTTCCCCCATATCTTTTCGCGGCTTGGAAGCTCCTTTCTTTTTGCTACTGAATCATATTCCGTTGTCTGGATGGGCTACAGTTTACCTGCTTCGCCCACTGAAGCACATCTGGGTTGCTTCCAAGTTTGGGCAATTATGAATAAGGCTGCTTCGACATCCAAGTGTGAGTTTTCGTATGGACACAAGTTTTCGACTCCTCTGAGTAAACCCCCAGGGATGGGATAGCAGGATCCTACGGTAAGAACATGTTTACTTCTGTAAGAAATCACCAACCTGTCTCCCCAAGTGGCCGCACCACATTACAAGGCCACCAGCAATGAACGAGAGTCCCCGGGGCTCCATGTTCTCCGGGCATTTGGGGTTGGTGGTGTTCTGCATTTGACACTTTCAATAGGTAAGTAGCGGGTCTCACTGTTGATTTAACTTTCAGTCCACTGATGAGAGGACATGTGGCATCTTTTCACGTGCTCACTTGCCATCTGTGTATCTTCTTTGGGGAGTTGCCTGTGGGTCTTCTGCCCATTTTGTAATGGAGTTGTTTGTTTTCTTACTGTTGCATGTTAAGGGTTCTTTGCCAATCCAGATGATGGGTCCTTTATCAGATGTCTTTTCAAGTATTTTCGTTCAGTCTGTGGTTTGTCTTCTCAGTCTCTTGATGCTTTCTTTTGCAGACGTTTACAATTTTCACAACATTGACTTTATCACTTCTTTCTTTCATGAGTCATGCCCTAGGTGTGTAGCTAAGAAGGTGTCACCACACCCAAGATCGTCCACGTGTCCTCTGTGCAACCCTCCAGTTCTATAATTTTGTGTTTCATTTTTAGGCCTGTGATCCACGTTGAGTTAATATTTTGTGAACAGTGTATAGGCTGTGTCTTAATTCAGCATTTTTTGTTGTCGTTGTTGTTTTGTTTTTGTATGAGGATGTCCATTTGCTCTGACACTATCGGTTTTCAAGATTTTCCTCTGTTGCGCTGCCCTTGCTCAAAGATGTCGCAGGTTGGTTTGTCAAAGATGAGTTGACTACTTATGCACATCTATTTCTGGGCTCTCTCTTCCATTCTGTTGATCTATTTGTCTTTTCTTTTGCCGATTCCGCAGTGTCTTGATCACCATAGCTTCACGGGAAATCTTGACCTTTGAATTGTGTTGGTCCTTCAACTTTGTTCTTCTTCAAAAATTGTGCTGATTTTAACTTGCTGTGTTTTGACTGGCCTAGGACAAAAGAATGAAATGATAAAGTACTTGCTGTTTTGTAATGGTTTCTACAATTTACCTTACTTTTTCTTGAGATTTACTATGATGCAGTGTGTTGTACTTTTGCATAGTAACAGGTTAAGGATATACTAACGTCTGGTTGGCTTTTTTCCTGGTGATGGACCCTGGGGGCTGTTTCCAGTTTTTGACCATTATGAATGAATTCATATGAACATTTTATACTTAAGCTTTTTGAGGACATATGCTTTTATTTCTCATGTAAGTAAACCCAGGAGTGCAATGTTTAGCGTTTTTCAAGATTTATGGGAAAGCCTCAGTCCATTTTCCTAAACAGTTTACCATTTCCCCCCTCAACCCACATAAACTGTACATGATAGTTCCTGCTGCTTCTCATCCTTACCAACAATTTCTGTTGTTAGCCCTTCTAATTTTAGCCATTCTGATGGGTGTGAGCTCTATCCCGTTGTGAGTTTGATTTCATTGACAGGATATTAGTTGATATTGATATGGTAACTAATGATGTTGGGCACTTTTTTTCATGTGCTTACTGACCATCATTATACCTTCATTTATGAAATGTTTGTTCAAAGGTTTATTTCATTTTAATTGAGTTATTTTATTTCTTTCATTTTGCTTTTGACCAGTAACAGTTCTTATTATTTTCTATAATGTATTTTTTTCCTTTTCTATGGCTTACCCATTTATTTTACTCATTGAGTCCTTTTATAATAAAGCATTTTAAGTATTGATGAAGTATAAGTGGTCTTTTTTCTTTTATGGTTATTGTTGTCTTTGCCTGAGAAAACATTGCTTACCCCAAAGTCACAGAATAATCTCTTAATTAGTTTTTCTTTTGGAAAATTTGTAGTTTTATGTTTTGATCTATTATGAAAATTGGATGAGATTTTGTGTTGGATACAAGGTTGAGATCAAGATTCATATTTTACTGAGTGGCTTTCTGGTTGTCTCAGAGGCATTTGTCAAAAAGGGTATTGTTTCCCTGCCGAATTACCTTGATACTTTGGATGGATATCAGTAAACGAAATTTCGTGATTCATGTCCAGATGTGTATGAGTGTTGTCTAGACTTTATATTCTGCTTTACTGATCAAATGTCTGTTCTTACACATGACCTTGGAGTCCGGTGTCTTAACTCCTCTAACTTTGTTGTTGTTGTTGTTTCAACATTCTAGGTCCTTTGCATTTTCATACAAATTTCAGATTCAGCTCAAGAAATCTTATATTAATGCCCACTGGAATTTAGATTGTGATTAAATTGAATCTTACAGATCGATTTTGAGAGAATTAATATCTTAACAATATTAGATCATGCAGTCTGTGGACATCTCTATTTACTCATATCTTCTTTCATTACTTTTAGTAATGTTTTGTCGTTTCCAGTGTGGAGCTCCGGCACATCTTTTATTAAATTTATGCCGGACTATTTTATAATTTCTGAAGCTATTGTAAGTTGAATTGATTTTTAAATTAAGTTTTCAATTGCTCATGTCTAGTTTATAAAACTATAACTGACTTGTGTGTGTTGAGCTTTCCTCCTGTGACTGACTATTTACTTATCAATTATGGAAATTGCTTGTAGATTTCTTAGTATCTCCTACTTCAAAAGTAGCGCCATCTCTGTGAGCAGAGATAGCTGTTCTTTCCTAACATTTGTGCCTTTGTTTTTCTTGACCCATTGCAATGTCTTAGATCCTACCAAAGTCGAATACAGAAGACGAGAGTGAACACCTTGCCCTGTTGTCATCTTGGGAGGGAAGCAGTGAATAATAAAGCATTGTGTACAGAGTTGACTTTAGTTTTTTTCATTTCATTTTGTTTCTGTATGACCCTTTTGAGGTTGAGAAATTTTCAAATTCTAATTTAGTGAGTTTTAACATTAATTGGTGTTAAATTTTGGCATGTGTTTTTGTGAATTTACTTAAATGGACATCTGGTTCAATTAACATGAAATATTGTTGATTGATTTTCAAATACTAAATCAACCTTGAATTCTTATTCTTACCTAATTATTTTTATACATATTGCTGACTTCCATTTACTAAAAAGTTTGTTCACCTTTATTTGTTTTTTTAAAAAAGATTTTATTTATTTATTTGACAGAGAAAGATCACAAGTAGGCAGAGAGACCAGCAGAGAGAGAGAGAGAGAGAGAAGCAGGCTCCCTACTGAGCAAAGAGCCCCATGTGGGACTCAATCCCAGGACCCTGAGATCATCATCTGAGCTGAAGGCAGAGGCTTTAACCCACTGAGTCAGCCAGGCACCCCATCACCTTTATTTGTTTTAATAATTTTTTCATGTCTTAGTATCTTAGTTATGACATCTGCATAAAACAATTCGGGGTGTATTTCTTATTTCTGTATGTTCTGGAAAGATTTATGGAGGATTGGAATGACTTTTACTTTGAATGCTTGGTGTAATTCACCAACATCACCATCTGGGCCTGAAGTTTATCTGTCAGAAGACTGAAAATGAAACCACTTATTTAGTAGATAATTGGGCTATTTGGGCTTTCTATTTCATCTTATATCAGTTTTGATAAGTTGTATGTTTCAAAAAATGTGTCCATTTAACCTAAATTGTTAATTTTGTCAGTAAAAGTGTTCTTAGTATTCTCTTGCCATTTTGCTAATGTCTGTAGGGTTTATAATAATCTACCTCTTATGATCCCAGTATTAGTTTTTTTAAAAAAAAAAAAACAGTATTAGTTTGTGTTGTATCTTTTTTTTCTTGATTTGCTAGCTTCAGATTTTCTTGATTTTTAAAAACCTTCATTACTTTTTTCTGTTTTGTTATTTTCTATTTTAATGATTTTTACTCTTATATTCTTTCTTTTTATATACTTTCCTTTTCTTTCACTCGCATTTTTAAGTTGAATTTTAGACCACTGATTTTGGACCTTTTTCCTCTCCAACATAAATATTTAAAGTTATGCATTTCCTTGTGTTTCTACTTTAGTAGCGTCCCACAAATCTTGCCGCATTATATTTTCATTATCACTCAATTTCTTTCTCTTCGTGGTGGACCATAGGTCAAATCGCTGCTCAGTCCCCTTGGGCTTAGCTGGCTGCTTGGACACACACACACACACACACACACACACACACACACACATACAGCTCAGGGGTCATCCAGAGATTTTGGCAGCATTTATATGCAGAATATTTTGCTTCTTTTTGTGGCCTTCTTCATTCTAGGATGTCTCCTCCTCCATTTTTCTAACTGATAATATTGCTTTGAACTCTTCCTCTTGGCTCTTCAAAGCTCTTGGGTGTTGGTTCCTTTCTGGATTTTACCTACCCGGTATCTCTGACGAGGCCCTGACATCAGGAAAAAGGAAAACTACCTTGTATCATTCCTGTTTCTCCAGCACTGACTCCCCTCCAATCTCTACCTGTTTGTGACCACTCTCCAGTATCTTCAGAAATCTATGGTTGTTATTGGAGGAAGGGTCTGTTTGATAAAAGCTGTTCTGCCATTACTGGAAGAAGAATATTGCTGGATTTATTTCTAGTGACTTTGAAAAGAACGAGTTGAGGAAAACAGAGGGGACTCTGATTATTGGAAGTCAGAGATCAAATGCTTGGTGAAGACATGGAGGGTGCAAGTGTGAGAGTGTTTTAAACAAAAGACAGGTGATACTTCAAGATTGTGTATCCTATGTAGATAAGGAGAAGGCTTATCTTGTTCACCAGTGAATCCCAGTACACCCCATGCCTACCACCATATCTAGCCGATGTTAGGTGATTAATGTTTGTTGTATAACTTTTTGCTTGTTTGTTATTGTTGTTGTATAGCTTTGAGTGCTCTTTGCCTCTTTTATATCCAAATTCTGTAGTTTATGTATAAGAACTGCCATAATTAGAATTTAAGAAGGGCTATATGCAACAGGGACACAAAATAACAACTTTGACAAAATAAAAGTGAGAGTTTATTTTGCTGTCATGTAGATATCCAAGCTGATACGATCCTTGTCTTCTACAAGGACATCAGGGGCTCAGGATTTTTCTATATTGAAGCTCTTCCATGACTTCATTGTTGTCTTATATTTTAAGGTAAGAACACAGATACTGCACACTTGTTACTTCTTTTCATATTCTATTCTCCATGATTTAGCCAGATAGTCATATCAAACCGCAAAGGAGGCTGAGAAGAGTAGTCTCCTCTGTGCAGCTACTTAACCAGTAGAAAATCTTTTATAGAGGAGAATAAGTATGAAGGGACAATTTCAGTCTCAACAGCAAAAAAATCAGGATAACAATGTACTAGAGCTTTTATATTTCAATTTCATTGCTTCTTTTGTAGTTTCACTTTTACTATAGAAGTTGTTCTAGGATTGTAATGTGCATCCTTAATTTGATAGAGGCATACTTCATTTTATTGATTTTTACTTTATTGCACTCTGCCTATATTGATTTCTTATAAATTGAAGGTTTGTGACAACCTTGCATCAAGCAAGTGTATTGGCATTGGTTTCCCAATATTTGGAAAGTGAGCATTTGTTTACTTTATGTCTCCAATGACACATTTTTGTAGTTATCAAGTGTTTCAAACGTTTCCACTATTACTGTATTATATGATGCTGTGATCGGTGATCAATAATAGCTGAAATTTCAGGTGAGGGTCAGCATTTTTAATAATAAAGTATTTTGAATCAAGGTATAGAAATTGTTGTCTTAGATATAATGCTATTGTACACTCAGTAGATCACAGTATAGTGTACACATAACTTTTATATGCACTGGAAAACAAAAGATTCATTTGACATGTTTTATTGTGATATTTGCTTTATTGTGTTGGTCTGGACCTAAACCCGAGCATCTCTGAGGTGTGCCTGTACTTTTTACTTAGATACTGAATCATTTCACTCTTCAAAAATATAAGAACTTTACAAAAATATAATTTATTTTCTCACCTTATCCTTTGTGCTGTTGTTATAATAAATCTTACTTCTCTATCATAATAATGCTATTTTCCTTTCCTATATTTCCCAAATAACAATAATTTGCCTTTTAAGGAAATTAATAGAATAAAAAAGCTGTATGTTTTAAATATGTAGTCACATATTTACCATCTTCTGTGTTCTGTATTCCCATCTGTGGATATATGTTTCTATCTGGTACTGTTTCCCTTGAGCTTAGAATACTTTATTCTGTATTTCTTATAGTGCAGTTAAGATGGTGACAGATCTTCTCAACTTTTTTTTTTTTTAAATTTTACCCTCATTTTGAAAGATACTTTCACTAGATATAGAATGCTATATTGATAGTTGTTTTCCTTTAGTGCTTCAAAATTGCAATGCCATTGTTTTCTGGCCCTCATTCTTTCTAATGAGAAGTCAGCCATCATTTATATTATTTAATGTTGTGTGTAACATGCTGCTTTCAGTTGGCTGCTTTTAAAATTTTTTTTCCTTTAACTTTGGTTTTTGGCATTTTGATCATGGCAGATCCAGACATGATTTTCTTTATACTTATCCTATTTGGGGTGTGCTGTGTTTCTCAGATTTGTCAGTTAATTTTTTTTTTCACCAACTATGTGAACATTTTGATTATTATGTTTTAAAATATTTTTTCTGTCCCATTTTTTGTTTATTCTTTCTTTTTAGGATCTATGAGAGATCACTTGAAATTATCCCACATGTCACCAAGGTTTACTAAAAATGTTTTAAGCTCATTTTTATCTTCTTGCTGTCAGGTTGGATAAATTCCCATTTCTTTCAAAATTCTCTGACCCTTTCCTTTTCTGTCTTCAATCTCTGTTGAGCTCCTTTCAGCATTTTTTAAAAATTTCTTTTCAGCGTAACAGTATTCATTGTTTTTGCACCACACCCAGTGCTCCTTGCAATACATGCCCTCCCTAATATCCACCACCTTGTTCCCCCAACCTCCCACCCCCTGACCCTTCAAGACCCTCACGTTGTTTTTCAGAGTCTGTAGTCTCTCACGGTTCACCTCCCCTTCCAATTTCCCTCAACTCCCTTCTCCTTTCCATCTCCCCATGTCCTCCATGCTATTTGTTATGCTCCACAAATAATGAAACCATATAATTGACTCTCTCTGCTTGACTTATTTCACTCAGCATAATCTCTTCCAGTCCCATCCATGTTGCTACAAAAGTTGGGTATTCATCCTTTCTGATGGAGGCATCATACTCCATAGTGTATATGGACCACATCTTCCTTATCCATTCGTCCGTTGAAGGGCATCTTGGTTCTTTCCACAGTTTGGTGACCGTGGCCATTGCTGCTATAAACATTGGGGTACAGATGGCCCTTCTTTTCACTCCATCTGTATGTTTGGGGTAAATACCCAGTAGAGCAATTGCAGGGTCATAGGGAAGCTCTATTTTTAATTTCTTGAGGAATCTCCACACTGTTCTCCAAAGAGGCTGCACCAACTTGCATTCCCACCAACAGTGTAAGAGGGTTCCCCTTTCTCCACATCCTCTCCAACACATGTTGTTTTCTGTCTTGCTAATTTTGGCCATTCTAACAGGTGTAAGGTGGTATCTCAATGTGGTTTTAGGTCCTATAGTTTTTAATTCTAGAATTTCCATTTGGTTCTTTTTAATGATTTCCTTTTCTCTGATGTTTATCATAGCTGCTTTTAATCTTTGTCAGCTGATTCCAACATTCTTGTCATCAAGGAGATGTTTTTATTGAATATTTTCTTCCTGATCATGAAAAATAGTTTCCTGGTTTTACCCATGGCTAGTAATGTTTTTAATGATGGACACTGTGCGTGATACATTATCAGAAGTCTGATTTATACTGTCTTCTTTGAAGGGTGCTGAGCCTTGTTTAGTCTGATGGTTGGTTTATAGGCTGCTCTCATGAAACCATCTGTTTGGTTGTAGGGTTTTCTTTGGTGGTGGGGGAGGGATATCTAGGATAGGTCTTATTCTGGATCATGGTTATGAATCTTTTCAGGTGTCTTAACTGAAACTACTATAGATTAATGAGGATTCTTCCATGTAATGTGAGATTTCTAGTACTGCTATTTCTCTCTTAACCTCATAGAAGCTATTCTAGGGTAAGATTTGTGGAGTCTCACCCCTTGTGGGTATACCCAGCTATTGGCCAACCACCCACAGGGAACCTCTTCTGTATTTCTGTTATAGCTCCTTCCTCTTTGATAGAGAGGAGGAGCCTCACTAATCCCAGATGTTTAGTGACACCACACTCAAATCTCTACCTCTTCATCTCAGTGGGGCCACTGTGCTCTGCCTTGTCCCCAGGAGGAGCTGGGATGAATGTCAGGTTCACCATATGTTTTCCTATCTCAGAGACTTCATTCCTCCACTATTTTCCAGTCCTGGAAACATTGACCAAATCTATTTTAATCCAAGTTTATCTATGTTTATAGAAGGAAATTTCAGGACTTCTTTGTCCCAGAAGGAGAAATTTTAAGCCTTCTACTTCATCTCATGAAGAACATCCTTAAAGAAAGCATGACCAGACTTTCTTTCTTCTCATGGCCCAGTATTGAGTCTTGTCCTATGAGGCATGTGTTATGCAGTTGACTCATTGTGTAGGATCATGTGTTTAAGCCCCAGAAATCACTACCATTCCCCGACTTTCCCTTCCCTATTTCCCCCACAACACTATCTGACATTTTGAGGGGGTGATTTCTTATAACAAAATGTCCTTTTGACTGAGAAGTCCATTATACTCTGGCTCCCATCTCCTTTTCCAGTCTTGTTTTCAGCATCTCCTCTTGAGGAACAGATACTAAACTTATCCACTCCCTATCCCTGTCTTGTCTCCACATCTCTAACTATAGGATGTTACAACCTCCCTTGATTATCCTAGACTGAAGCAATCATTCTCCACTCTGGCCTCTTGTCTTTACTGTCTGAACAATTCACTTAGCAATTAATCATGTCTTCTCTTAGGTTATCTCTTCTTTCATTGTCTAGAACTGACTTTTGATTCTCTTATTATATAATTTTTTGCAAAAATATCTTGACTCCCCAATACAATGTAAGCTTCTTGATGGCAGGGCACATGACCTATGGCCTATACCCCATCTAGCATAACATTTTGTGTATATATTTGATCATGGTCACATGCTTGCTAATGAGAATTTTGGCCCAGCCTGGAACACAGGCAATTATACTTGCTGAAGAGTCAAATTAGATGCTAATGCATTAATTTCGTTAGGCTGAGTCCATGCTTAGTTCCAAATCACTTGTCCTTCTGAATCAAGAAAGGAGGCTTGTTTATTGCCCTTATTCTTGAGCCTTATGTTGGAGAGCGAGGAACTCTTATGAAATCTGGACTTTATCCTACCACCATAGAGAGCATCACCAACCAACTGAGCTTGTCCTGGTTTCCTTCTCTACTTTTCTCATTAGACGGCTGGGTTCGACTCATGCATGGGACACAACAAGCTGTAAAGAGCTGATTCTCTGCCTCCTCCTTGTCTATCAGTCTTTCAGATTCCTTATAATGGAGGCCCCAGGTGATGGCACTGGTGCAAGAAGCAAAGGACGGGACAAGTGGGGAAGAGGGAGCCTGTTTTCCTAGAAGACAGCTGGTTAACTGAAAGCTTCCGAAGCCAATAAGAAAATTCTCTGACTCAAATCATATTCCTTTGTGTCTAGCCATTGATTCTAATAAGATAATCTCAGGGCAGTTAGTGGTAATTTTTGCATGTAAGCCCCCAAAGTGTTCTTCAGATCCCTGAAAGCTTTGCTCAGCTGATTAAGAAATATTTTCTTTGAAACCTTGAAGACATTATGAAAATGTAGGTTGCCAGAGTTTGCCAGAATATAAGGACTAACCTGAGGTGGCCTGAGCCTATTGTCTCCAGCTCCAAAACCCATGACTATTGAGCTTCAGGCATATTGGTCCTTGTGGTGGAAGGGAAAATGTGTTTTCTCATATTCTAACAAGCATTTGGGTTTCCTATAGCATTTTTTAAAATTTGTCAGAGAGAGAGAGAGAGAGCAAGCACAGGCAGACAGAGTGGCAGGCAGAGGCAGAGGGGAAGTAGGCTCCCCGCCGAGCAAGGAGTCCAATGTGGGACTCGATCCCAGGATTCTGGGATCATGACCTGAGCGAGAGGCAGCCACTTTACCAACTGAGCCACCCAGGCATCCCTACAGCATTTTTGTAATAAATTCTTGTTTCTCTCTTCCTACCCCCCTCACCTATCTCTTTCTTTTTATCTTTCCCAAATCCCTTTCTTCTCATATTTGTCACTTGAAAATTCCTGCTGCTGCAGTCAACTGAGAGCAGCTTAGGCCACGTGCACAATAGTTCCAGCTAATAAGAAGTCCAGCAGGAGTCAATGCCAGGGTTGGTCAGTACTTGGCAAGGTCAGGACTCTGGGCCAATGGTTTCTGTTAACTTTTTTTTGTTTTGTTTTGTTTTAAAGCAGCTTTATTCACAATAGCCTAAACCTGGAAACAGATCATATCTATCAGTGGGTGAATGGGCAAACAGTAATGGTATATCCATACAATGGCACAATACTCAGCAATAAAAAGGAATAAATATTGATACCTGGGGGGGCACCTGGATGGCTCAGTGGATTAAGCCTCTGCCTTCAGCTCAGGTCATGATCCCAGGTTCCTAGGATCAAGCCCCGCATCAGGCTCTCTGCTCAGCAGGGAGCCTGCTTTCCCTCCCTCTCTGCCTGCCTCTGCCTACTTGTGATCTCTGTCAAACAAATAAACAAAATCTTTAAAAAACAAAAACAAAAACATTGATGTATGGAACAATATGGGTACATCTTTTTTTTTTCAATTTATTTATTTTCAGAAAAACAGTATTCATTATTTTTTCACCACACCCAGTGCTCCATGCAATCCGTGCCCTCTATAATACCCACCACCTGGTACCCCAACCTCCCACCCTGCCCCCCGCCACTTCAAACCCCTCAAATTGTTTTTCAGAGTCCATAGTCTCTCGTGGTTCACCTCCCCTTCCAATTTACCCCAACTCTCTTTCTCCTCTCTAACACCCCTTGTCCTCCATGCTATTTGTAATGCTCCACAAATAAGTGAAACCATATGATAATTGACTCTCTCTGCTTGACTTATTTCACTCAGCATAATCTCTTCCAGTCCTGTCCATGTTGCTACAAAAGTTGGGTATTCATCCTTTCTGATGGAGGCATAATACTCCATAGTATATATGGACCACATCTTCCTTATCCATTCGTCCATTGAAGGGCATCTTGGTTCTTTCCATAGTTTGGTGACCGTGGCCATTGCTGCTATAAACATTGGGGTACAGATGGCCCTTCTTTTCACTACATCTGTATCCTTGGGGTAAATACCCAGGAGTGCAATTGCAGGGTCATAGGGAAGCTCTATTTTTAATTTCTTGAGGAATCTCCACACTGTTCTCCAAAGAGGCTGCACCAACTTGCATTCCCACCAACAGTGTAAGAGGGTTCCCCTTTCTCCACATCCTCTCCAACACATGTTGTTTCCTGTTTTGTTAATTTTGGCCACTCTAACTGGTGTAAGGTGATATCTCAATGTGGTTTTAATTTGAATCTCCCTGAGGGCTAATGATGATGAACATTTTTTCATGTGTCTGATAGCCATTTGTATGTCTTGACTGGAGAAGTGTCTGCAGCAATTCAGCAACGTGGCAGGATACAAAGTCAATGTGCAGAAATCAGTGGCTTTCTTATACACTCACAATGAAAATACAGAAAGGGAAATTAGAGAATCGATTCCATTTACTATAGCACCAAGAACCATAAGATACCTGGGAATAAACCTAACCAAAGAGGTAAAGGATCTGTACTCGAGGAACTACAGAACACTCATGAAAGAAATTGAAGAAGACACAAATAGATGGAAGACCATTCCATGCTCTTGGATCGGAAGAATAAACATTGTTAAAATGTCTATACTGCCTAGAGCAATCTATACTTTTAATGCCATTCCGATCAAAATTCCACCAGCATTCTTCAAAGAGCTGGAGCAAATAATCCTAAAATTTGTATGGAATCAGAAGAGACCCTGAATTGCTAAGGAAATGTTGAAAAACAAAAATAAAGCTGGGGGCAATACGTTACCTGATTTCAAGCTTTATTACAAAGCTGTGATCACCAAGACAGCATGGTACTGGCATAAAAACAGACACGTAGACCAGTGGAACAGAGTAGAGAGCCCAGATATGGACCCTCAACTCTATGGTCAATTAATCTTCGACAAAACAGGAAAAAATATACAGTGGAAAAAAAGACAGTCTCTTCAATAAATGGTGCTGGGAAAACTGGACAGCTATATGTAGAAGAATGAAACTCGACCATTCTCTTACACCGTACACAAAGATAAACTCAAAATGGATAAAAGACTTCAACGTGAGACAGGAATCCATCAGAATCCTAGAGGAGAACATAGGCAGTAATCTCTTCGATATCAGCCACAGCAACTTCTTTCAAGATACGTCTCCAAAGGCAAAGGAAACAAAAGCGAAAATAAACTTTAGGGACTTCATCAAAATCAAAACTTCTGCACAGCAAAGGAAACAGTCAAAGAAAACAAAGAGGCAACCCATGGAATGGGAGAAGATATTTGCAAATGACAGTACAAACAAAAGGTTGATATCCAGGATCTAAAATGAACTCCTCAAACTCAACACACATGAAACAGGCAAACATATCAAAAAATGGGCAGAAGATATGAACAGACTCTTCTCCAATCAAGACATACAAATGGTTTCTGTTAACTTTTGAACTTTGCCTTATAATTTCAAATTGGCAGCCCAGTTACAAGCATTGAAACCTCATGTGATTGTGTTCCTGAGGGAGATGGGAATAGGAAGAACAACAAAGAAATTTCCCTTCTCACTCCTCTCCCCTTTATCAGGAAGGATACCTTTCCATGTTGCCTCAAATAGACCTTCCCTTAAGTCACTGGACCCAGTCGGCAAAGAGGAGCTGGAGTCCCATGGTAGGCTTAAAGCAGGCATAATGTATCTTTAGGCCAGGGAAGAGGAGTTGTCTTTCATAAGTACATAAATATCTGTGCCCTAAGCTGAACAGATTTGGAGTAACCACGGCAAAAGTAGGTGAAAAATAGTCATGAGGAAAGAGTTTAATGCTCTATATCTCTCCCTCCTTTCCTGAGGAGGGCAGACAATAAGGCTAACACACAGACAATAACCCCACCTAGTTTTCAGTGGACCCCTTACAACAGACTATTGCATGGGAGAAAACGTGCAGTTTGGAATGAGAAGGGTTAGGTTCAAATCCTGGCTTTGCTAACTGTTAGTTCTAAGATTTGATCAGGTTACTTAACATACCCAGACTTAGTTCCCTAATACATATATAGCAGAGTTAATGGTGTTGATGAAGATGTGAACAAGCATAGTGACCATTGTCTGAGGGCTTGTGTGTGTGCCAGGCACGGTTCTAAGGTGCCCTTTGTGGGAATGACTCCCTGTATGGTCCTACAAAGGACTGTGGGCTGGACCTGTAAATATAATGGATATCATTTCTCAGTGTTGTTATATGGCAAAAGATAAAGGATTTCATTAAGGCCCCAATCAGCTGATTCTGAGTTAAACAAAAGGAATATTATTCTGGGTGGACCTGACCCAGTTGGGTGAGCCCTTTAAAATACAGCCCAGGAATTCCTTGAAGTCAGAAGTTCCAAAAATCTGAGACTCTTTCCCTTGTTGGATTTGAAGAAGCCACCCACCTGTAAACTTCAGTAAATGCATTCTATCAACCAGACAGCGGAGCTTGAAAGTGGACCCTTCCTCAGTCAAGCCTCCAGGTGAGGACACAGTCTGCCAATACTTTGATTTCAGTGGGGCGGGGGGGGGGGAAGCCTGGAGAAGAGGACCCAGGCACACTGTATCAAACTGCTGCCTAAAGAAACCATAATATCATAAAATGAGAGTGGCTTTAAGCCCGTATGTTGGTGGTAACTTCTTATACAGCAATAGAAATTTAATACAGATAGTGTGCTGAACATTTTATAGACTTTACCAGGTGAGTGCTTGCCATATTTCAATAGGGTTGAGATATTATCATCTCTTGGATCTGTTGAGGGACAAATTACAAGGCATGTGATGTCAATTGTATAGTGCGTGGCATATATGCTCTCTTTTCCTCTTCTTACCTACCTTCTGGTATGTCTCTGCTTCCAAGCTCCCTTAATTTAGAGAAGGTAGTTGGAGGGAAGTAGGTGAAACCCCAGGGTCATTGCATTTCTTGCTGATTGCATTGGCAAACAGAAGGGCAGGTTACAAATCCACTGCTCTGCCCTTTATGTTGCAAGGTCCTTCAAGACTGAACCTGAAAAATTCATCCTGGCACACAGTAGGTGTTCAGTCTTCATGGATTGGATTTCATCAAGGGAAGTGGACTGCAAAAGCTGGTTGAAATAAAATCTTTAAATTGAAATTTTCCCTTTGCTCATGGTATGCTGAACTTCAATTGCAGGGTGTAATTGTGTTTAGATGGTGCCCTACTCAGCATGAGTGTTGAGATTTGTAGTTGTCTCTCTGGGACGGCAAGGACAGAATTTTCATGTGCAGTGAGCTTCTCATTGACCTGAGCAGTGTGGAATCTCATCTCATGCCACTGTAGTTCAGGGTTCCTAGGATTATTAGCACATAAACAAGGAGATGCTTGTAGTTGGCGAGTTCTGGAATGCTGAGCGCTTGCTCATTGTTCTGCACATTCACAGCTGAGGGAATCTGAAGTGGACTCAGGGGCACATGTATCTAGCTTTGACATCTTGTAATGGAGGAGCATGTTGCCCAATGACCTCATCACTGAAGACTGAGAGTATCTGATTTGGAAGTGAGGAAACAGCAAAGTTCTTTTGAAGGAGAAACAAACAAAATTAAAACAAGCCAGGGAGGCTGGATCCAGATGAACTGTGCCCGTGGAGCTCAGGAAATTAAGTCAGCATGGAGGTGACTTCTTCCCAAGTGGTGTGTGCAGAGCTTAGAGCCATGTGACCCAGGGGAAGTCTGTCTCTTGCTGACTTTGAAACAGAGAGAATTCTCTCTTCTGTGGTTATTTGCTTGCAATGTAAGCCATGACCTCTTCTCTGTGATCCAAACCAGCAGATGTAAAGGGTCGTCATCAGATCCACTCATTCCATTGTCCTAACAATTCCTCGGCCTTTCAGCTAGATGAGTCTGGTTCATTGGTCTCAGCTACAGAGGTGGGGACAATGACTTTGTAGGGATGTGAGCTACAGTTCTGTCTGTTCTGCCAGTAAGGACCTGGGAAGCTCCAGACCTCCTTTGAGATATGGCTTTAATTTCCCTCATCAAAATCTTTTCTGGTGTGACAACCTTGCATTGGCATCACCCTTGTTAGTGAGGACCACCTCCCACTAACCAGCATACTTTCTCCTCCAGGTAAGCTGTTCAGTTTTATGCAGAATTTCCCCCCCCGCCCCGTCCCACCCCGCTTCTTATTTTTAGTTTAGACCCATTTTTTAAAAAATTAAATTCAATTAGCCAACATATAGTACATCATTATCTTCAGATGTAGAGTTCAATAATTCATCAGTTGCTCAGCACTCCCAGTACTCATCACATGAATGTGCCCTCTGCAATGCCCACCCCCCAATTACCCCATCCCCCTACCCACCTCCACTCCAGCAACCCTCTGTTTGTTTCTTATAGTTAAGAGTTTCTTGTTGTTTGTCTTTCTCTCTGATTGCTTCCCATTCAGTTTTCCCTCCCTTCCCCTATGGTCCTCTGTGCTGATTCTTCTATTCCACATATGAGTGAAACCATATTGCCTTTCTCTGATTGATTTATTTCACTCAGCATGATACCTTCCAGTTCCAACCATGTCGATGTAAATGGTAAGCATAGGCCCATTTTTTTTCTTAATATTTTTCCTGATTCTTTGATTTTCTTTATGTTTTAGAAATATTTAATATGAACTTGCTAAGAGTATTCTTTCTTGAGAATCAAATTGTTATTTATGACATTTCTGGAAAGAAGAGAGTTGTGTTAGATTGGTTTGTGAGTTAGGTGCGTAAATGACATTTGAAGGTGATGTGTTTGATTCCCAACCAAAGGCTCCCCATGGGCGCTGGCCTGCAGCAGCCAGGAACACAGCAATATTACCCAATTTCCATATAACCAGCCTATTAACATGCCAGCAGTCTCCGAGAACCATGACTTGCAATGCTGGGAGAAAATAATGCTGAAATCAGTGGATAGAAATGAGAGCTCTTCTGAGAATTGAACAGAGCCTGTGAGTATGTGATCAGGAAGGACATCTGCTGCCTGTGCTCAAGGGGGTCAGTGCCTTTCTGTGGATGAAGCTCTTCCTTGCTCTCAAGTCCAGGCCTCTGAAGTTCCAAGTGTGGCTTGTATGGTGGAGTGTAGGCTCTGCTTGGGTCACAGTGGAATCTGTCCCCATCAAGAAGGCAGCAGCTGGCCCATTAGAAGCTCCCTTGCTCTTCCATGGGCCATGGGGTGGAGATGATGATAGGAACCAAGATCAAGCAACACAAAAAGAAGCAGCACTTCTCACAGCTGGTGAGAAACTCCATGGAACTTTTCATTCCGAAGCCTGCAAGGTTGACTAGCTCTTTGAACAGTTAGCATAGGCAGAAGTGCAGATAAAATAGCTTCAGTAAGATTTTAAAGGACACAGGATATTGGTTGGGTGAGTTTTTATGAAGCTTTGAGATCTCCTGGTGCCCCCATAAATTCAGCACCCTAGACTGGCTTGGAGCATGCGTTTAACTTGGAATAGTTCTTCTTGTGGCATAGTTCTTCTTGTGTGGGTTCATTCATTTTTCTTGTTTAAAGCACTCTTAAAAAAGATATCTTATGGACATATGTGGTTCTGGCACTCTGGACTTATTTAGCAACCACTGCCCCTCTTGGAAGAATGACTTCCACCAGGTGCCGAGGGTTTGCCTGGTGCATGTATGGCACAGAACAGTGTGTATGGCACAGAACGGTGATGAGGGAGCAGGCAGTAGGTGTATGAGTTGAAGGTAGGAGGTGTTGAGATCTAGCCCTTCTGGGCAGTGGTGATGGTGCAAACTCACTAAGAAAACTAGAAATAAGCAGTCAGGTGAGTGAATCTGAGGCACCAGCACTGGCCTACTGATGCTGTGATTGATTTCCAAACACATTGTCCAGAGAAGTTCATTGAGTTAGAGGCAGTGAAGCTACAGCAGGGTGGGTGGTGCTGGTTGAGGATTTCTGGACCAAGTTTATGGACAAGATGGGGCTTCAAGGTCTTGAACAAAAGGTGGAGTTCAGTGTGAGGAGGACAATATATGCAAAGACATGGAGCAAATCAGCCTTGACCTCAGTGGAAAATGACCCAAGATCTACCTCCTGTGATGTAGGAGTGCCATTTCATTCTTCTGGGGCGTTCACTCCAGGCTCAAAATCCCTGGATGCAGTGACGACTCTCCCAAACCTGCTATTTTTCTGAACAAGTGTCCACTGCCCCAGTTTCCCTCCCTTTGGGTTTGACCAGTGGGAGGTACTTGCAGGAGGACAAAGGTGAGAGATCAGTTATGTTTCCCACCTCTCACTCCTGCTTCACCACCACTGTGGTTCTAGAAAAGGCTATGACTTCCACCAGTGACCCCCTTCCCAGAGCAGCTCTCCTCATAGGGCTCCAGTAAACACATGACTGTGGTTGGTAGAGTCTTAAACTCTTGCTAGTCCTTGGGCAGCTTGCAGTCTCTTGTTGGTTTCTTTACCTTAATCTGTCCCCTGCCTTTTGTTTCCTGCTAGAACCCGACTGATGCGCCCTCCTTTCTCACCTTCTTGAACACCTGTATCAGGCAAGATTTTTCCACCAAAGTGACAGAAACCCATTTTGAAATGTCTTAATTGAAGTGACTTTATTAGTGCACAAATCTGAAAAGTCAGGGTGTCTGGATTCAGGGAAAGCTGGATCCAGATGCTCTGAATCTCTTGGCTCTTTTTTTCACTATGCTGGCATCTCTCTTAGCCAAGCTCTTGACTTGTGGTAGAAAGATGGGGAACAACAGTTTCAGGCTAACAGTTCTGCCAACTGAGCTACCATAATGAAAATATGACCTTTTCCCCTCCCTAATGCAGTTCCAGCAGAAGTTTTGACATCCACTCCAACTGGAAGGCCTAGGTCATATGTCTGTCTACTCCTGGAATGAGGAAAGGAGATGTGGAGGTGGGAGGGAGGGGCACCATGGACAACCCCTACTCTACCGCATGGACTAAGAATGGGGGAAGCATATTTCTCCAGTGGAAAACCAGAGGGAAGATAATTTTAGGCAGACAAGAACAGAAGATGCTTGCCGTGAGCCTGAACTTGGTTTATTGAGCTGTCTCAGCTTCACAGGAATTTATTCCCCCCGATCTCCTTCATTAACCATGCTGTGTCGAACCCTCCTTTCCTGTTACTTAATGATGTCTTGGCAGACTTAATTGCTTTCTAGTTACTGTCAGTTATTAAAATCAATCCAGTCCTGTTTAAAATTCTTTTTTTGTAGATGTTTCAAAACTCTTCCTGACCCCATGCAGGCCAGGCCCTCGCTTGAGGAGATCAGAGGATGGCTATGTATGTGAAGGTGGGGGTGGTATGAAGGTGGCGCCTGCATCTTGCACTTTTCTAGGTTCTGACACATCTGGAGTCAGGGATCTAAAGGGGGAAGGGGACTATGGAAAGAGTCTCTGGTTCGGGTGGGGGAGCTGTCCCTGGTCTGACACATCTGGAGTCAGGGATCTAAAGGGGGAAGGGGACTATGGAAAGAGAGAGTCTCTGGTTCCGGTGGGGAGCTGTCCCTCGTCCTGAAATGTTTCTGTTGATGTTTGCCCCTGCTGAGGGTCTCTCTGTGGAGGCTGAGTGTGGTTTTCCAGAGATGTAGTGTTCACTCTTACTGCAAAAACCTCCATTACTGGGGATGACTCAAATGGGGGGGTGCAGTTTCTATACCCCTCCCTTCTTTCTGCACCTACAGCATCTCCACAACTCCTGCATCCTCCTTGAACCTCCATAATCATTCATATAAAAGCACAAGAAGCCCAGAAGTTTTGTCTGTGCATTCTGAGGGCTGTAGGAGATCAGGATAAGGTTGGAGTTGCTCCTGCTACCTTCATAGACCCACTGCACACCACTTCCATTTTGTCTGGCTGGAGCTGGTATTTTACCAAGCTTTCTACCTTCAAATAAAATATGGGCATGGATCTATGTGCACATGTGCTTCCCCTCCAAAACTCAAAGGGCCCTTGCCATATTCCCACAAGGATACTCCTACAATGATGTGCCCTAGTCCTATAGTGGGATTACAGGTCTTGCACTTCAGCAAGACCCAACCAGGGAATAAGCACTTGTTTGGTAAATAAGTGATTGTACAATCAGTTGTGCAAAGCTGTACACTTCTGAGATTCAGAGGAATGCTACCAGCAGTGACTCTGGGGCAGCAAATAGAATTGCCCCAAGCAAACTAAGTCATGATGCTTCCCTATTGTCTGTAAATGATTCTTCTAAAGCCTCCTGCCCATGTGGTTTTAGGGAGAGAAGGGTAAAGGTCCCAACCCCTTTGAGAAGGGGAGTAAATGACCTCCTACTTTAGCCTCACATTCCCACTTCATGCCCCTGGCCTGATAATCTTAGTAACATTCTGTCTTTTTCATTCCTAGTTTTTTCCCTAGCTTCTATATAGGCTCAGGAGGAGGGGTTGGTGTGACAGCTGATCTCAGAGGCTTTGCTGCTTATGCCTGAGTAAGCTCAGGTGACACTTCTTTATGGCTCCCCGGCTCTCTTAGGTGTGGTGGAATGTCCTTTATTTAGCTCTGAGGCCTTAGCAGCAATTGTGGGAAAACAGGAGCAATCCCAGTTGGCATGTACCAGCCATGTTTCTCAAACGCAAGCAACAGAAAAGAGCCCTTGGCCAATTTAGTAGAAAATGAGTTTATCCAAAGACATTGCCTACCCCAAAGGCCCCTGGGACATCCAGAGAACCAGTTTGTTAGCTACACAGTGAAATCATACCCCATAACTGGTCCTATACCACTGACATGTCAGTCCTGCTCCATGGCTGTGCAGCTAGTGTCACCAAGGCCACTTAAAATGCAGTGTAGCTGCTGCCCAAGCCCCTTGTGCTAGAATCAACTCCCCCACAACCCTGCTTCTTCATATGATCAGCTGCCAAACCAAACCTGAGCATGCTTCTGGCTGCTGAAGCCTGAGTCCTATGCTAAAGTCCTAGAACCAGAGGACAGGGAAGCAAGGGCGGTGCCACCCCTGTTTTTAATCTCTATGGTGGAAAGCTGGCTCTGCATCCCTGGTGAGTGTTTCTACAAGCCTAGTGAGGAGCTTCAGGTGCTGTGTTATTGACAGGTATGTAATGTCTACCTGCTTTGGGTGATCGGATCTGACGTATTGGGTCTGATTAGGATCTGATTAGGATCTGATACGTCAGATCTTAATCCCTGGAGCCTATGACGATATTCCCAGACATAGCAAAGGAACTTTGCAGATAGTATGAAACTGAGATGGGGACTTATCCTAATAAGGACTGA
The DNA here is from genome assembly GCF_020171115.1 of Neogale vison. Classification (NCBI taxonomy): domain Eukaryota; kingdom Metazoa; phylum Chordata; class Mammalia; order Carnivora; family Mustelidae; genus Neogale; species Neogale vison. The sequence continues at coordinate 3,141,017 of NC_058092.1, read as the reverse complement.
GTAGTGCATAAAATTGTACTCCTGAAACTAACGTAACACTGTATGTTAATTATACTTTAATAGAGAAAAATGGAGATGGGGAGATTATCCTGGTTTAGATGGGTGGATCCTCACATAATCCCAAGGATTCTGGTAAGAAGGGGCAGAGGGAGATGTGAAAAACAAAGGAAGAAGTGGGAAGGTTAGGAGGATGGGGCCATTAGCCAAGGAATGCAGGCAACTTGAAAAAGTGAGAAACCGCAAAAGAAAGGATTCTCCCCTAGAGCCTCCAGAAAGACTCTGACTATAGACCCATAAATCTTATTGTGAGCTTCTGGCCTCCAGGACTAGGAGAGAAGAAATGTGTGTTGTTTTAAGCCACCAAGTCTGTGGTGATTTGTCACAGCAGCCACTGGAAATTAATAAACCCAGTAAACATTTATGGGTTGAACAAAGAGGAAGAGAGTGTCTTCCACCCATTGGCAAACACACCATGGCTGAGAATGGCAGGGTCTGGGGGAAGGAAGAGCCGTCCTGCCATGCAGCCTGCAAGAGGGTTCCAGCTGCTCCTGCTGGAGGGAGAAAAACCTGAGAAGTACCCTTCTTTTGGCCTCTGTGGCCATGGAGTTTAAGCAGTAAGAGAGAAAGTTCTTTCCAAACCTCTCCCACAGCAGCCAGAACAGAAGTGTGTGGAAGCAAGAAGCCACTTGCAGGCCCATGATTGAAAAACAACTCATGCTTAGGGGCTTAAGGCATCTGGAGAAAACAACAATGTTTAGAGAGGAATTGTTGAGGAAATAGCTCTTATATCAGCTGGAAAATTCATCATACACTGTTCCTGTTCCACTGGCAGTGATTTGTGCCTCTCTGTGAACCTCTTTTGGGGAGGAAAGTCCCCCACAGCTGGAGGGGGTGTCTCGTCGGGAGCTCTGTGCGGTGCAAGTTCCCCGAGCCACAGTTACGCTCAGCTTCGCTCCCCATCCCATCCCATCCTCCAAGTTCTGTGGGAAGAATAGTGGGATTAATGGTTTGCTGTAAATTGTAGGGTGTGTGGATGGGGTGGGGGCCAAACGAGAGCAGCAGAAACCGCCCCTTCTTCATGCGGATTCGTTTAGAAAATCAAAAAGGTATTAATGTCTTTCTCTTGCTGCTTATAGAATCACCTCTTTAAAAAACGTCTTTTAAAATGGTGATTTTTCACCAATTTTTCACCATTTCTGGTGAACTGTGTATTTCAAGAAAATGGTAAGACCTAGGTCTAGAAGAGAGGGGTCTTCGGGAGCACCCCAATCCTGGGCACACGCTCAGACTTCACTCTGCTGTCCCTCATCCTACTACAGTCTTAGCACCACACGTTTTCACATTATACCCCTTATCCTAGTTATAATAAGACAGAGGGATGTATAATCATTTGCCTAGTGTCTGTCTGTCCTATTGGCATGGAGGCTCCATGGACAGGCCCACAGCTGCCTTATCCACATCGATATCGCCTCCATGCCCATCCTTCTCCTGCCGTATATAACATTGCCCTTTGCAATCTTACTGCAACCGCTCCTTTGTGAGATATCCAAGTTCATTAATTTGTTTCCTTGTTGATTGCACTTCTTGGACATTAGAATTCCCTGAACACTATCAATGCCCCTTGGGTTGTTTTGGGCACTGTGCTTACACAGAGGGTGAGGAAATCTCCTTTCTCTGTCTTTATATTTCAATGTTCAGGGAAAAGCAAATACCAACTAGATTTTCAGTCCTACAGGCCTCACTTACTTGGTGGATGAATTCTCTAGTGAGTGAGTTTAGGGAGGAAATTGGTCTTCAAATCTTTTCCTCTGGGGTCTGCCTGCTTGGACAGGCTCCAACTACAAGGTCTCTGCCTGCAGGGGGCTGGGTGTTGGCATTTCATCCATACCTGAAACCAGATGCTTGATTCTGCCCCATTCTGGATTCAGTATTGTAAAGTTCCTTATAGAAGCACGCCTCTAAACCAGCTGCCATCAACAACAGTGCTGACATTTTGATCTTTATCTGCCTAGTCCTGTTTCTACATCTGTGTAGTTCCAAACATGGTCAGAGGACAAAGGGGTCATTTGTTGGGCCCCTTTACTCTCTTACACACAGCCCTATAGACAGATCCATTCCCAGGGCTGAGAAAGTACCTGGTACATAGTAGGCACTGTATTTATTTTTAGTTTTTAAATGATGCGTAGATGAATGAATTTGATGCCTATTATAAAAATTTGTAGAAAACAGGCCTCCTAAATATTTGTTGAAATAGTTGAATCAGAGAACAAGACATCTATGGAATCCCTACTAAGCGTGCAGCATTTCTCTGGTCTGGGTTGTCTAGCCCATGTAGCTAATGCAGACCTTGGGAGAAACCCACTCTGAAGGGACTGAATTGGGTTTGGAGTTACTCATGTTTGTGACTTCAGCAAATGTCATTACCAACTGGATTGTCGGTCCTACAAGCCAACAAGCCATTTAGGGGGTCCCTAAATTTGCTCAGGACTTGCACGAATCAGAACCCTCAGTTGACATTACCTGATGAGGGGAGAAGGAAACGAATCTGGTTTTCCTCATACCTCTACTTCTTGTCCTCCATCTGGGTTTACCACTACCAAAAACACGAGGTTTCACTCTTTAAGATAAAGATTTTGCTGTGCTGGTTTTGAATGGCATCACCATGCTTGACTTTAATTGTCTTGATGACCCAAGATCAGCAGGCATTTGGAATCGATTATGTTGGTAGATAAATCAGTCTGAATTAGGTTATTTCAACAGCAACAAGCATGTATGCATGTGAGTCTGTGTGTGCCCAAAGTCCTTTTGATTTATAAGTTTGGATTTCTGAAGGAGCCCACAGTGGAATACTGAGGATGACTCCTACCTGACCCCTGTCTCAACGAGTACATTTCCTAATTGACGGATGGCCCTTGGTAGGGCTATTTGCAAGGACAGGCTCTTTTATTGGAAAGGATACAGATGTGTGCTAATAGGAAATTATGGATCATTTCCTTGAAGAATTCTCTTTAGAATTTCAGGAAATGAGTGTTTGGGGAAATGGAATTTAAGATGTTAAAGCAGGTTTTCTGTGTAATTGGAGACTTCCCAAACTAGGTGTGAGGCTTATCTAGCATGCCTGTCCCCTCTAAATGAAACTTGGGTGAACACAGGCACAATTTCCATTTTCATCAAGAAAAGGAAACAAAAAGTTATTTATTTGTCTGTTTGCTTTTTAGGGTTTGTTAGGGGCTGAATGTTTATGCCCTTCCCCTCCAAATTCCCCAGATATATTGAGATTCTAACCCCCAGTGTGATAGTTCCACAAGGGGGGACTTTGGGGGTGACTAGGTTGTGAGGAGGGAGACCTCATGAATGAAGTTAGGGCTCTTACCAGAGCAACCCCTGGGCCTGCTTCACCCCTTCCTCCACAAGAGGACAGAGTGAGAAGACATGGTCTATGAAACAGGAGGTGGGCCCCGAGTCTGCCACCACCTTGACTTGGACTTCCAGCCTCCAGACTGGGAGAAATTAGTGTTTCTGAAGGCACCCAGTTTATGGCATTTTTATTAGAGAAGCCCAAACTGACTAACACAGTGTGTGTACCAAGAAAGTTCATCAATTAAGCCCTCTAGCTTCCTGACATTTGGGGATACAGAGATCCAAACTCAGCTTCATGTCTGAAGCATTACGCTCAGTCTGTCAGTATCTCAGTTAATAAAAACATTTAGGAAATGGCTCTCTGAGGTTGACCACAGCTGAGGAGGCATCAGTGGTAGACCGTCCAGGAGCCCCTCCACCAAGGCTGGGACCTGAGAGCATGCATTGTATCTCTCTTCTTTACCCAACTGGTCAATTCTTGGCAGGAATTTTGACTCCCGTGCTTTGTTTTATTTCTTGCTCCACTGATGAAAGTAGAGGAAAGGCAGTCGTGTAGGAAGCGGTGCTCTGAGGGGACTGAAGATATTTGGTGATGGCGTGTGTGTCACTGAGGAAGTATTCCTGGAAACCCCCTCATAGAAGACTTAGGGATCTAATTGACTTAATTACAGGATGGGAGGAAGGGAATTACCATGCACATGCCGAGAGGGACCCAGATGTCACTTTGAATCATTTTGCCTCCTGGTAACTGTTTTCAAACAGGAGAAAGGAAGGGCTTGGAGCTTAAACAAAAGCAGCTCAGCTGGAAACAGATGTGCTCACTGACACTATCGCAACGTGAATGCATCAGCCACAAATGACCGCAGCCGGCTCTCTGTCCCCGGCAGGCTTGCATTCAAGGTCGAGTTAGCAATGCACAACCTCTTCCATCCTGTGTATTGACACTGAGTGACAGCGAGGTGTGGACTAGCAGGGCAATCACAGACGTGAATCCTATGAGCAATAAAAAGGGATTAATGGGTTTTTGCAGTTCTGGATTTCACTTGTGTTGAAAATAAATATTTGTAAGGGCCTGGGGGCATATTCCAGAATAAAGGATATAGATACTTACATAAACACATACACACATTCATACATATTATTTTGCAGAATAGATTTAATCTTACTTTTTTCCCCCTAAGCAGGACTATGGTTTTGCAGAGTATTGAAAGAACAAGAAATGGGCCAACTCGTTGAATAAATCTAAGTGGAAATTTCTACTCATTCGGGTGATTCGAAGGCTCAATTCCTCTCACCTTGACCTCTCCTGATAGTACATCATGCTCTTATTTTACTCTGGGAGTGTCAAAACTAAGTCACCATAGGGAGAAAATGATTCCCACAGGACTATCCTAGAGGTGATGAGATTAGGACCCAGAAAGCCCGAGTCATCAGTCTTTAATTCAGTCTCTATGGCCACACCATTCTCCAGAGGCTGCCCTTTGAACAGGAATTCCTAAATACATACTCCAACCATTTAACCTAACACAGCTATTAAGAACAGAAAGTGAAATATCCCTGGGACAGCTGTCACTCCATCTGCCCGCAGCATCTCTGGATGTCATTGCTGCACCTGAGGATAGATGGATCTTCCCCAAATGGGAGAACACCTGCCTGTAAACTCTGGATTCTTACTCTACTTCTCTGCCAGATTAAGCCCTTCAGGATTAGGGGTCATGCCTTACATAACTTTGCCCAGCTCAGTGCCTGGCCTATTGACAGGATAAACAAGCCAAGGGAAGAGTCTAGTGTTTAACACTCAATAAGTGACTTCTGAGGTTGCAACATTCATGCCCATTTTGTCTGCTGTTGGGACACTTGTAAATGTTCAAAAACATGTACAATGCAAGATAAGATACAGACCAGGTTTCTGACCCGCGAAAACCCAATATTAATTTAAGTTGAAGTAGATAAGATGGAGTATTTATCTGGGAGACCATGGAGGTTATCTTATTTGAAATATTTTCTGTTCTGTCATGTTCCACAGAAAAGAAAGAGGGACAGGAATAGGAATTTCTCTCAACAGACCTTTGAGTAATTAATAGAGCCAAGGAACTCTGGGGTGCAGAAGAATATGTGACCTGGTCCCTGTCTGCAGGAGCCTTCATCCCTCAGAAGAGGCAGCCGCCCACTTGTCTTGGCTCACAATGAGCTGTAGGTGACCCAGCACAAGGGATGTCCAATTAGAGAGCTTAGTTAGGAGAGCACAGAGGAACTGGGCAATGTGGCTCTGAGAATCTAAGAACACCTCTTGGAGGAGATGGCCTTTTGACTGAGCTTTAAATAGGTGTCCTTTGGGCATCTGGGGGAATTCAGCAAGGGCATTCTTGTTGGAGGGGGTGTTGGGATCCAATCTATGGAGTCAGGTAATCACCAAATAAAGCATAGAAAGACTTAGATGAGAACATAGCCTGGATGGATCAAAGAAACAAGAGTTTGACTCATTCACCCAACATTCCTGGAGCACCCCCTTTGGTGCTAGCCCTGAGCTGAGGTATGGAAAAGCAAAGCCCAATAAGTCTGCATGGTCTCTTCCTTTATGATACTTACTGATGAGTTGGAGAGTCAAAAAATAAACAAAAGTACATAATTGAAGTACAATTACATTTTGTGTAGTACTCTGAGGGAACATGAAAGCTAGATGAAGTGATTAAAAACATACCAAACATACCAAACATTAAAAGCATACCAAAAGAGGAATCTTTAGTCAGGATCCCTGAGCAGGTGACTGACAAGGGCTAAGTAGAGAAGTGGCTCAAGAAGCCAGCCATCTGCTGAGCAAAGGAGAGAGGACCCCAGGCAGAGGGGCTCCCAGGAGTAGAAAGTGAGGTGACATTTATGAATTTCGTGAGTCTGGTGGCACAGAATCACTGTGAGCATGAGGAAGTGTGGCCCAGGATGGAGCTGGACAGGGGACATGAGCCAACAATGACCTTGTAGGTCATGGGAGAAGTTCGGATTTTGTTTGAAATGTGATGAGTGCCACTGGAGGATTTAAGCAGAAGAACAAAGATCATTTGTTTGTGTCAAAATGTTCACTCGGGATTTCAGGCAAAACATAGGTTAAGATGGCAAATATGGAGGCAGAGGACCTTGGAAAGCTTTAGTAGGAGTCTGGTAGTTATGGAGGTGGTTGTGACTAAGGTAATTGTCATAGCAAAGAACATACTGGGGAGGTAGAACTGAGGGAGCTCACTCGAAGGTTGAGTTGGGGGTGCACCAGAAGGACGAGGATGACTCTCGGTTTCTAGCCCCAGAATTTGGCATATAATTACATTATTTACTAAGATGGGGAAGATGGAGAATGGGTGGAACAGGTGAAAGGATTACTGGGTTCAGGATCTAAGCCTTGAGTGTGACATGCCCACAAGAAAGTAAGGCAGGAATATGCCTTTGGAGGTATCCAGAGCAAAGGACTTTCCTGGTGGGGATAAAGATGGGAGTTGTAGTGCAAGGATATTAATTAAGGCTATGGGGTGAGATCACTGAGGTGGGATATATAGATAAAGAAGAAGAGAGTAGACCTCAAGAAAGGCCAACACTTATAAATCATGGTTAGAAGGAAGCTGTGGCCATGACTGAGAAAGAGAAACCAGAATAGTGAGGAAAACTGGGGCAGTGGTGTTTGCACATTGAGAGACAATGCATAGAGGAGGAAGAAAGCACCGGGGATGCACTCCGCTGAGAGACAGGCAAGGGAAAGGGAAAATTTTCCTTTGCTTTTGGTAGCTTTAATACAAGTCTTTGGGGGAGAGAACGTGGGTCAGAAGCCAGGCAAAAGTTCTTGGGAGGCACCATATGGTGAGAGGAAGGGGAGAGCCTGTAGACACTGCACAGGTGTCTGGGTGTGGTGGGAGCCCCGAGGGAAGTGGATGAATGACCTTTATTGTTTAAGAAGGACCTTACAAGAGCACATTTTATGCTAATGGGTCAATGATCCAATAGAGAGATTATTGATGCAGCATGCAGAGAATGCCCCAAGGATTGAAGTCCTTAAAAGTTGGAGGGACACATTTCACTTTTAAGAAGAGAGAAGGGGGCTCGGGAAACCTAAACTCTGCCTAGACAGATGCAGGAGTGCCTGTCTGGAGTCTTCTGGGAGACAGGGACATCAGAACATCTAGAGTCTGGTTGAAGAACAGAAGTGAGGAGAGGAAATGGTTGTGTCAGAAGTTAGGAGAGCAAGTGAGCTCACCTGAGAGCAAACACAAGACTCCAGCTGAGGTTTCCTAACATGAGTGTAAAGTGAGCCAGTCAGCCAGTCTTTTATTTTTTACCCCCTAGCAAATTTCTGCCTCTTGGGCACAGTCAATAAGAAGATTGATGGTTGAATTAATCATCCAGAGTAGGATTTTGTTTTGAGTATCAAGGAAGGGAGTCAAAGGAAGTTGAAGCTATTGGCCAGGGAGTGCTGATAATGATGGACCATGGAGTCCCAGCTGGGATAGACTGAGAGAGGGAGGGGAACAGATCAGTGGTGACCTCTCAGGACTAAAGGAGGATCATAGTGGAAAGCCTTGAACAGGAGTCAGAGATCTAGGTTGGAGAATGAGCTTGATGGCAGGAGAGTTGGGCCAGCCCCTCTGCCAGTCTCATCAGCACCTCAAGGACCTCCCAAATAAACATGCACTCAGTAAGAAGAGTGTGCTTGCCATGCAAATGAAGCTGCAGGGTACGTCTTCAATCTCATCCTACCTCTAAGGAAATAGCTCTCTTTAATCCCCCCACCCTCTGCATTTCCATTGACTGGGGACGTCAGAGACTTAGACACTTCTATTGTTGACCTTCATCACAACCATCACAGTTTTCCAGTTGGACGACTCTACAGGCTTCAGTATGATAGAGTTCCTCCCAACACCTGGGAAATCGACAGCACCTGAGTTGCTTTCTCGCTCTTGGCCAACTCCTGTGGTCTCTGTCCAATGTTATTTAGCCAGCACAGCAGTTAAATCTCAAATCATCTTTACTGCGGTTGCAGATTGTACCAGCTGCCTGAGAATGATCTTACCTCCACATGATTAGTTAAATGATGAATGGTTCTCTCCTCTTCCAACATTTTCTCTGGAGGGTATTGATGCCTCAGAGAGGAGAAAATCCCAGAAAATATGGTATTCTTAGCCACACTGGAGTAGCCTTGTAAAGACCAATCTATAATAGTAAAAACATGATCTATGGAGGCAATAGGCAACCGGAGAGAGAACGGTAAAAGTCGCTGGAGAAAGATAAAATTGACATCACCATGGGAACAGGAGGTCCCATAAGTGCTCTCATAACTAGAATCCTGAAAGTGTTGCTGGCCACATCTTTGCCAAGTCAATGTGTTGGCTGTTTGTCTTTATCCCGTATCAGAAGGGTCTAGACCAGGTTATTTTGGTTGAAGTGTTTTCCTTGCCAGTGGTGGACAGTTGGCACTGTGGCCATACTGTGTTGTCAGAGAGGAATTTGTAGAATTGGATTTTAGCTGAATAAGCTCCAACAGTTTCCTTCTGAATTAAAAAGGAAGTAGATGTGTGAGGGACATGTCTTCTCCCATAGGATTTACAGCTACTTAAGCCAAATTCCCAATAGTGGCTCTCATCTAATGAGCATCAGGTGAGATCATGGTTGTGCTATGTTGGCTCCATTTGTTGGAACGTCAAAGTCTGTTCTTAACCTTTAATTCCAGAGAGAAAAATCTGCTTTGTTAAAATTAGTTGATTTCTCTAAATGGACTGTGATGGCTAATTTTATGTGCCAACTTGACTGGATCACAGGGTGGCTAGATATGTAGCTGAACATCATTTCTGGTTGTGTCTGTAAGGATGTTTCCAGGTGAAATTAGCATTTGAATCAATGGATGCAATAGAGCAGCTTGCCCTCCCCGGGGCTGGTGGCTGTTACCAAACCTGTGGAAGGCAGGAACAGAACAAAAACTCAGAGGAAAAAAGAATTTGTCTTTTCCTGCCTGATTGCTTGAGCTGGAACATCGATCTTCCCCTGCCCTTGACACTGGTGGTTCTCAGCCCTTTTGATTTGGGCTGAAGACACACCACCAGTGTTCCTGAGTCTCCTGCTTGGAGATGGCAGATCCTGGGACTTCTCAGCCTGCACAAGTGCAAGGGCTAATACCTTATAATAAATCTCCTGCTACAGATATATCCTATTGGCTCTGTTTCTCTGGGGAACCTTGACTAATACATGGACTAATTGCTCTGGTATCGATAAGCATGTTCAAGAAGAGCAAACACTCATGGCTGAGTCACCTTGGCTGGGTCACATTCATCAAACTGTGATGGTTTTTCTTTGCTTAAGGACACCACGGAGTACTATGAGATGTCTCTGCCTTTCAATTTAGACTTATTTCCACCTCTTCCTCCACATACCCAGGCTCCAAGTAAACGGCCCATCTTCCTTTTCCTTAGAGCCAATCTTTGCTATTCCAGCTGCATGCCTTTCATAGCAAATGCCTTCTCTAAATGGAAGTCTCTTCTGATGCCAGGTGTATTCAGTCATTCATTCACTCAGCAAGTATGTATTATGCTCCTTCCACACAGCGGACAGTCACTGCTTGGACAGACTGCAGAATTCCCATAGCACTCTGCAGAATGCTTAAAATATTTAACAAATATTTTATGAGTGAATGAATACTTGTAAAGTGTGGTTTTAGTTTGTTAGCTCTTCTCACTTGGTTATAAACTTGTAGGCTTAATGCATGATATTACTCCTACTTCCCCGTGAATATGGTAGGCAATTGATTCATTGTTAAAAATTAGGCAGAGGGAACCCTGAGGTCCGTTAAGTCAGTAAAAAATCCATCTGTCGAATTAGCCATCACCGTGTCCTGAAGTAAGAACAATCAGGCCACATTCACAATCAGTGGTTAGTGCATGGTTCCCATTTTTGCTTGGTAATTCACCGTTTGTGACAAACAGCCAACTATTCTAATATTTTCAATTCTCTTCATTCATTACCTGACTTGATTAGGAGCAATGATTCCAATGTCGATAGTCATTTAATATTCTGGTCCAGCCTCTTCTGTGAGAGACCGTAAATGGGGTAAATTGGAATATTTCACACAAAACTGAATAGGACTCAGTTCTGCCATTTTCATTTTGTGGCTGCTGTCTTCATGTGGGGCTAGCTGTCAGTACTGTGTCTGTGCACCCATTTCAGTAAGAAATCCTTGTCATATTAGCTCTCTCAGGTGCATTGTGAGGATAGCAAACCCAAGAACTAAGAAGGATTGCCAACTTTTGGGAGGAACAGAACACCCTGGAATCATGGGAATGAGAGTCATGGAATGACTGGAAGTCAACTATATGGGTAGAGACCAGCATTTGCCATGAAACACATGTTCGGTGGGCATTTGTGGAATTAATAAATGACCCTACACATCCCTTCAGCCTGCATCCAATGTTTTCCTTAAGTCCTTCCTAATATAAGGATGCCCCTTGGAGAAAGAAGGGATTATTTGGAAAGCAAACACCATGTTTTTATTTTAGCCCTGGCCCAGAAAGTTATTACCAACATTAAGGGTGCTTGATAAATTTTTGCTGAATGAAGAAAGCAATGAAGATATCCTCTAGGAAGGTGACCAGCCCGCTGTCCCTCCCATAAGGCTCCAAGAAGTAAATGTTCTGCTGCTCAAGAGACAAGGTCCTCTGTATTTCCATTAACCAAATGAAATTATCTCAAGAAACTTGAAAGAACAGGAAGGTATATAGTTAAAGGTTTTGCTAATATAAAGGTGTTTCTGATTCCATAAAGGGTCTGGGGAGGGGGGATGATCAGGTGTCCAGAAGCATTGCTCCGATGCCATGTAACTGGCTATTATATTTCATGGCCCCTCTAAGTCTGGTATCAACTCTGCTTTGCGTGCTGGGGATGGATTTGTCTGTGGAACTCTCAGGCTCCTGCCCTATAGGGACACAGAGAAGTCCTGGTTTTCTCCAGGGCGGGTATCATAAGCATGCTGTTCCCTAAAAATGTCCGTTTTATTCCGAGAGCTTGTTTTCTGTATCATGCAGTTGGGACAAGGGGAGAAACAGTCATTTCACACAATGGGCAGTCTGCCTCTTTGCTTGCGTTTGAGTCAAATGGTGGCTCCAACTTAAAACGAGACCTAACAGAGCCCCGTCAAGCTACAAGAGGTTATAGCTCATGGTGTGGAGGCTGAGAACTCTCACGAAAGGCAACCTCCCTTCGCATCAGAACTGAACACACAATGGAAAATCTCATTTTTTATCGGATCACTCTGGCTGCGCTTGAGAAACACACTGGGAAATTTTAAAGAAAGAAAAGAGTGTCCAGCACTCACACTGGTCCAGGAATAGTGTGTTACCATCATTCGCGAGACTGGAAAGCCTCATAATTCAGAAGGTAATGGGTAAACCACTCTGAAGGATCTTTCTGTGGTAGTGGTAGATAATTAGTCTAAATTTTGTTCTGATCTAACCTAACAAATCTGACAAGCAATACTGAGAACAATCGAGCCATTTCTGTGTACGTATCCTTCACCCAAGAGGGTAAAATTTACAATGTCTAAAATCCAGTCATAAATTCCCAGCCAGGAAAAAGGCAGAAAAGTATGACACATGAGGAAAGGGGGAAAAAGAATGGAAATTGGCCGAGAACTGATACAGATTACAGACTTAGCAGACAAGAAAATTCAAACAATGATTAGAACTCCATTCTATGTCCCCAAAGCTAAGTAAAGACATAGAGGGTATAAAAAACGGGACTGAAATCAAATTTTCAGAGAACGAAAGATCAATGTCTGAGATGCAAAATTCGTTGGGTGGGATAAATCGCCAACTAGACATTGCAAGAGAAAAAAAAAATTAGTGAATGTGGAGACAGTCATAAAAACCATCTAAAATGAAACACATGCAGAAAAAAAGAATAATTAAGGGAAGAGCCTCAGGGAGCTGTACGGCAACTTCAACTGGCCTGAGTATATGCACACCTAAGATCCCTGAGGAACTGAGGAAGAAGAGAGAGAGAGGGATGGCCAGTAAATTAATTAATTAGTTAGTTAATTAATTAAAAATAAATAAATTCAAAAATTGAGGAAACCAATGGCCAAAATTGTCCAAATTCGATGAAAACTCTAAACTGATAAATCCCCAAAGTCTCCAAATTCAAAGAAACGTGAAACACAAGAAGCGCGGTAACTCAAGGAATTCAGTTGAGGCTTAGCCCAATCCTGTTGTTCAAAACCGGCAACAAAGAGATGAAGAGAAAAGATACAGAGGCTAAAAGCAGAAGGAAAGAAGCACGTACAGCATGCTAACGCTCCCGGAAAGAAAGCTGGCGCAGCTTCCGCACGATGCAGTTGTGCTCGGCGATAGAGAAGAAGGGACCGAGGATACGTAATCCATGGGCCAAGTTCAAAGTAACGACGCCGGGTGGGAGAAGCCAGAGCAGAACAATGTATTACCGTGATGTCCCAGTTATATAAAACTCAAAACGCAACGGAGAAACGGCCCATCTGTGGTGGCCTGGGGATGGGGCACGCAGGGGAAGGAGGGGTGACGGGGTGGGGGGCGGCCTCGTGAAGCTTTCTCGGAGGTGAACGACCTGCTCACGGTCTTGACGGAGGTCACGGTTTCATGGGCATGTGCGTGTGTCACACTATACGCTTTAAGTGTGTCAAATTTCTTGTGTGTCAGCTGTACCTCAGTTAAAAAATGGAAGTCGTTAAACCATGAATGATTCCCCACGTGCGCAGACTCTGACTTAATTTGTCCAAGGCCGGGGGTGTTATGGACGGAACTGTGCTTCTCCCAAACTCGTAAGCTGAGTCTTTAACCCCCAGGGCGACTGTACCTGGAGACGGGCCTCTAATGAGGTAATGACGTTAAATGCAGCCATCAGGGTGGGTTCTTGGTTTAATCTGATTTGCGTCTTCACAAGAGAAGAGGCAGCAGAAACCCGCCTGCACAGAAAAGGCCGGGTGAGGACACAGCAAGAAGGTGGCCGTCCGTCCGTCGCCGAGGAAAGCGATCTCGGGAGATTGTCCTTCCTAATATCTCGGACTCCCAGCCTCCGGAACTGTGAGAGAATAAATTTCCGTTGTTCGAGCCCCCCTCTGGGTGGTATCTGTGCCAGCCTCTGGAGCAGACCCAGCGGTCTGTAGCAGTGTTTTTGTAAGCCTCCCAGGAGATTCCCATGAGCAGCCAGAATCAGGACCCAAGGCGTTAGGCCAGGCCGTGTCCCCTCCGGCTGCAGAGTGAGCTGGTCACGGAGACCAGTGTGGTGTGTGAGCTTTTTAATGCTCGCTCTGACCACAACGTCAAGACTTGACTAACGGCCCCACGATTCCTGCTTCTCTCTCTCTGGCCACAACTATGCTGTATCTACATCTTTTTTCCAACAAAGAGCCAAATAAGTTCTTTGTCAAAAAATCAACCTCATTCAAGTGCAGGAAGACTTGAGCACACCCCAAGGCAGGTGGGGAAAACCTGTGGGGAGACAGGCATTCCAGATGATGAAAGGGGTAAGACTTGGCCAGATAAGAAATATGAATTCCTGTTGTTGGAACTCCGTGTCCGCTCTGAGCATATGGCATTTCAAGCTAGCTCTCTTGATGTGGCCCTATTACAACCAGTTCCTGGATATTCTATTTATTTTTATTTTTACGTAAAAAAAAATATCAACGAGCCACTTATATACAAACCATCAAATTAGTGTGAAAACATCCAGGCTTCCAAAATAATTGCAGAGGATTTGAGTTTCAGAATTAAAAGTAGGTTCGGTGGAAGCCTTCAAGCCAAGAGTAATAATTAGTGCATGCACCATAAAACTGGGTTTTAATTAAATATGTCTTTGAATAAGAAAGAAGCTTTATGAAGTGTAGTGCACATAGAAAGCTTTCAAAATGGCACTGATAACATCCAGAGAAATGTCAAATACACTTGAGAAGTTTAAAAATGTAACTCATTTTAAAGTGAATCCAACACAGAAGCGTGATAATTTACTGAGACAGACCCCAACTCTATTCCTTTATTCTTAAATGCCCCAAAGACCTTCCATGGAGCTTCTCCAGTGGGCATAATGCATCTCACACATTGTTTGCTCCCTTTTTGTCCAACTCCAGGGAGCCCCTGGAAGACGCGTGCCTCGGTGAGCTTTGAGGAAACAGAAGTTTGGGCTCGAACAAGGGCTTACTAGAAGGGTCAGATGGAGAGAAGTTAGCGGCTGTCACTTTAGTATTTCATGGACAGAAAGCACCGTTTGTCACCCAGGTACATTCCTCTGTTATACTGTCTGCGATTAAGATGGCCCTAAATGAATGTTTAATGATGGAACATGGTGTCTCTGCAGATTTAGAAAGTGCAAATTAGGCCGGCCATCTCCATCAGAAACATCTGTCTGCTTCCATATGTGTCTCTCCTAGATGGAGAGAGGTGATCTTTCCCCGGGTCCCTGCAGATGTGCCGTTCCATTTGGTGGCTCCTGAAAGTACTGTTCCGAATCCTAATGGCAACCGAGCATTTAAGCTTTGCAAAATGTGCCAGCTTGATTTCCTTATGGCTCCAAATGATATGCCAGATAGCTGACATCTTTGTTGACAAACGGTAGAGAAATGGAGGTATTGTGCAGACCGAAAGACCCCCGCCCTCAGGCACAGAAAGTGGACAGCATCCCCCTCTGGTGGCCCGGGGACATTGTAAACACGGGCCTCTGCAAAGGTCCCGCCCACCAGCCCGCTCATCCTTCCTCAAGGCAAAAACTCCAAGATAAAAGGCAAGTTGGAACCGGAGGCACTCCCCACCCAAGCAAACAGTAAGTGGCTTTCTTTTAAAATTCAAAATCCTTTTTAAATGCACTCTTCCTATTTAGCAAATCACTTCTGGCTCATTCATACACTATACAATGTAATACAAAAAGCATCTATTTGATATGACAATGTCTGTGATGTACTGTTTCATTCTATGAATAAACAGTAGCTTGCGGCAAAGATAAGGCATTGCTTACACACTAATAGGGATTGGAATTGCCGTGAAATTCTAAATGGACAGGACTTATGGTAATTAGTTAAAAACCACCGACAGAAACAAAGTCCCCAGCTAGAATACCATCATTCAGACTTCAGCCTTCATTAAAACGGAAGCTAGTGATTCTTTGGGAAAATTGTCTTTATAATTTCTTACTTATCTTCCAAACGAGAGGCGTGCGGGCAGCTGGTACAGCGTCTGCATCTCGCCTGATCCTCTCACGGCGCGCCCCACCCCCAGTGGTAGCTGCTGGTCAGAGACACCCTCTTGGGCTCAGGATGTGGCCTGTACCCATCAGCATCTCCCTGTGCTCCTTTGTCCAACCCAACCCACCCACACATTTTGCACACAGATGCGTGGTGGCATTACCATTCCCTGCCGACCTCACGGCGCTTTGATGAAAACCCCAGCGCCTTTCCGTGGCGTGACAGGCACTCTTCCCTGTGCGTGTCCAACCACTGTCTTCCCCATCCTTCCTGGCTCCATGACACTAGCCTTCTTCCTTATTCTAAAGCCTAGCAGGCGCTCCACATCCCGTCCCTTCCCTGGCAAGCCCTGCCTTCTGGTCCTCTCGTGATTGGCTCCTGGGGGCATTCAGGACAGTCTTTGCATCTTTGCTGTCCCATCTCAAGAGTCGGATATGTTCCGGACTGCCCATCTTCACAAAGACAGCTCAGCTTCCAATGCCTCACACAGTGTCCTGCTGGGAGAGTGCCCTCAGTTAATAATGTTGGCCAAATCAGACAGGTGCAGGATACTGAAAGCCTGTCGGTGCACGGACTTCCCCGGGGTGCCGCACGCTAGACTCACCAACACGCTCCAAGACGGGCCGTTTCGGCCGCACCGCCGCTGTCAAACTGACGGCTTCCCGGGGAGCAGGAGTGCGGAGGACAGTAAAGAAAGCCCCAGCTCTGCCTGGGACCCTGTCTCCGGATAGGGCGGCACTGCTTCCGGCACAAGACTTACACACTTGGGAGTTGTGTTGAGACACTGGTCTTTCAGTGCTGTCCTGGAGGCTCGCCATTTCACAGACTAGACGATGAAATATTCGTAAGTGGGTCTGGCCTCTTTGTGTTCCCCGAAGACGTCGATGAAGGAGCAGCTTGGCAGTTGTTGTCTTGAAGCTGTTTATGAAAGGAATGTGTTTCCTCCATCGGAACAATGGAAAGGGCTGCCGTCATTTGATTCAAATCAGAGTTTCCTAAGAGAGACAGGAAATGCACGGCCTTGTGGTGAGCATCTGTCTGGTTCCCCGGGCCACACTCAAGCTCCGGGTCCGTGCTTCCTCCGGGGAATTTACATCTTTGTGACTCGGGTACCAAATGGGAGGCTCCGAAACTCCTTTTCCCCTGATGCCCCGTGTGTGTGTGTGTGTGTGTGTGTGTGTGTGTGGCGGGTGGGGGCGGGGTTGGTGCTAGGGTCAGAACCCAGCTCAATCTCACGTTAGTTCGATTCGGGTTGGTGTGGACAGGCTCTGGCTGTGAACTCACGTGCCCTGCTTAAGCCCTCACAGTACAACTTGGTGTTGTGAAACTAGGGACGGTGACTAGAGAGGGTGGATTAATATCCTGTGAATAAATCATCATTTCTGACAGACCTAGAAATCATATGAACAGTGCAAATCACCCCACCGGCAAACAGACGGAGCAGGTAGCAGACAACGCGTCAGAGCAGACCTCAACAGCCGAAACGAGTGAAAAGACACTTAACCTCAGTTGTAATCCGGGAATTATGTATTCAAGCGGGACTGAGATGCCATTCCGCAGTGATGGTATCGGCCCCAAACAACACAGGACAGAACAAAACAAAACAAAATGCAGTTTTGTTATACCAAGCGCTGAAAAGAATCACGCATTTTGGAGATGTGTTTGCTAATCACTCTGTGAAAGGCAAATCCCGTGAGCCACGACGACCCACTTCTCGGGATCGACTCTAAGGAAACGCTTGGACCTGTTGGCTGCAAAGTTAAGGCAAAGTCGTGGTAACGAGGGTATCGGAAACTGTCTCGATGTCCACCCGTACGGAAATGGATGAAGAACCACGATGTGCTCACACAGAGAATGCCCCAGTGCGGTGTTCCAGGAACGGTCAAGATACAGGTAAACCTGGAAGCAACATTCCGTGAAGGGGCAAGTGGAAGGAGCAGGAGGTGGTGCTCATAGGGAAGAAAAACAAGGAGCAAACAGAAGAAGGACGTGAAATCGCTCCTGACCCCATACCCCGGACACACCTGCATTACCTGTGAGCGCGTGTGCACGCACGCCTGCACACTGGTGTGTGTATCCGTGCTCCATGTTTACTCCTACAGAATGAGGCTCGCAGCACACTGGAGGCTGACATCTTTCCTTTGGAAGCGAATTCGTGTCCCAAGCTTTCCCCCAGGCTGTTAATATTCTGCAAAGCCTACCATGCCCAGGGCTGCTTGACAGACTCCTCTCTCGTGAGTCGTCATGTCTCAATTGAACTGTGTCTGCACCGAGAGTGATTTTCCACCATGGGGCAGTGGTCACCATGAGTTCATAGATAAGGAACAGTTGAATTAATTCCCTAAATCCCCACTTGCTTCTAGCAAAGATTAGAGGTGAATTAAGACCAAAAGGACAGTAACTAAGTGATGAAATCTTTGTGAATGATTGGGGGCAGGGGAAAAGAAGGAAGAAAGTTAATTGTATCTGAACAAATTCTTAAGAGAGAATGAGATTTGACAGGGGAGCATGAAGCTTTGCTCCGAATTTCCCGGCAGACAAGAAAAACGGGTATGAGAAGAGGCAGGCGGCTTTAGCGGTTCAGGCCGAGCTCAGAGCGGTTCCTAAGTGGGGTTTGTCACGTGGGTCATCGCAGACGATGCCGCAGTGACCCGTATCTCCCTCACCACACATACGGTTGCTCCTTATACTGACCTCGAGTCGTGTCAAAGGGAAATTAGAACTTGTCATTTATTTTGGATAATCGGGAGCTGAAGCAGAAGTAAGTAGCTTCCCATGAGGCTGTGATCATAGGGAGGGGGGCTCTAAATTAACAGCCAGAATGACCCCTTCCTTCTCAATTATGCCCACAGGGGGCTTGGATGAGAGTGGGCAGGACGCATCTTCAGGATGAGGTCTCTGCTGAGTATCCGTTCTACCCTAGGTTTACTGTTCCATCTTATGGATCTTCCTTAGGGAAGCCCTACCTGGTTCCAGTTCTGCTTCTGCCCTTGCCAAGTGGAACCCACTGCATGCCTGTGTCCCACAGCGCACGTTCCTGGAACTTACCAGTACCACCCTTATCACGGGCTCTAGTTTCCCACGAATCCATCGTCTCCTCGAGAGTGGAGAGCTCCTCTCTGAACTCCTGATATCAAGGAAGTAATGAGTAAACATCCGCGGGATGGAAGAACCTGCTTGGCATGTTAGGGGACATGAAAGAAACAGTTTGTGTTTGGGATTAGAGCCCGACCTGGTGTTTTTTTTGTGATAAATGGCGAGATAACTTCTGGCAGGAGTGCGGGATATTTCAGACCTTCCCCAAGGGGCAACCTTGGCTCAGGTGGATGAGACACCTTGGAAGAGAGGGAGTTACCCAGCATCTGCCTTCATCGTGAACGAATCTGTATAGGACTCTGGTGTGTCATGCAATATTCATGGCATGTGAGGTCTGACTCCATCATAAAGATGTGCAAACACATCTGCAAGCAACGCAATGGGTCCAGCTGTGCAAGGAGGTCTTGGTAGGGATGCCCGCATACAGCCTCCCAGCTCCCACCATCGGGGAGCCAGATTTGTCTTCCTTATATCCCCTTCCTCCCCAACTGTGCATGTGGTGATCTATGTGAAGGGCCAGGGAGCATAGTGAACTTTTACAGCTTGGCTTTTAACTGGTTCCTGTCTATAAAATTAAACACTGACAATAGATTAATAAGTGCCATAAAATGTCTTAAATTCTTAACCATTCGCTCAATTAGGTGGAAAAAACATAACAATGTCTAATAGTGGATTGCCCAGGATTCGTGCAGAGCATTACATTTAAAGACTGTGGTTTATGGAGAGGAAAGTGCTGGGACAGAGCTTGAAGGAGAAACAGGGAATGATTCTTTCCGGTAAAGAACAGCCGTGATGGGGTTCTTATCTCCCCACTGAGTCCCCATCCGCTCTCCCGGATTATAGCAGTAGCCTGTGAAACTGGTTTGCTGGCTTCCACCCTGACCACTCTCCCAGGCCAGCTCGCAGTCCTGTACCCACAGGGACCGTCCATGCGATCACGGCCAGATGGCTTCTCTGCTCAGAATCCATTAGTAGTTCTCTATCGTACGCCAGAGCCAAAGACCTTAACATCAGCCATTAGACCCCTCACAATAGACCCCCATTGCCTACCCAGCTCTAGAGGATTTGCTCCACTCCCCTTAACTATCAGGCCCGATAGGATTTGCCTCCTTTCTTACCTTTTAGGCCCTAAAAGATCTGGCCTTCTCTGTCTTTCAGACCTTAGAGGATTGTACCTCCTTAACTATGAAATCCTTCCAGACTTGACCCCCCCTTACCTACAAACCTCCATTACCTATCAGACCCCACAGGATTTCGTTCCTGTCTCTTCTCAGACTTCATCTATTCCTCTTCTCAACTCATGTCCTCTGCTCAACTGCACTCACCTCTTTGCAGGCTACGCTGGCCTCAGGCTGATTGTACTTCAGGACCTTTGCACTCGCTGTTCCTTCTGCCTGTGATGCTTTTTCTTAAGATGCCCACCTGTTCGCTTCCCTCAAGTACCGACAGATATATCCTTGTTTGTGAGGTCCTCCCACTACTTCATTTAAAATCTCAACAGCTCCCATCTGCCTGTCTCCTCCTCTGCTTTATTTGACTTCCCTAGGACTGCCCTCTGGCATCCTTCTGTCTTACTTACTTGTATTGTCATTGTTCCTTGGTCTGGAATAGAAGGTCTGGAGGGCAGGATGGTCACCTGTTCTTTTTATGACCACACCCTCGCACCTGTGCCTGGCACAGAGCTGGAACACAGTAAAGACCTGTGAAAGATGAATGCATCCATGTTTCCCACGTGTTCTGTATCACACTAACTCTGTGAAATATGAATGGTTGTCACTCATCAGTAACGAAAGCCCCAGGTACGTGTGTGTGGAGAAATTGTGAGTGGATCAACATTCTGATCTCTCAGGGTTTCTTTGAGCCTCCACCGAGTGCC
Organism: Neogale vison; assembly: GCF_020171115.1. Classification (NCBI taxonomy): domain Eukaryota; kingdom Metazoa; phylum Chordata; class Mammalia; order Carnivora; family Mustelidae; genus Neogale; species Neogale vison. The sequence continues at coordinate 3,120,462 of NC_058092.1, read as the reverse complement.
CCCCAGAAGCCCGTGTGTGCAGGGCTCCCAAATGAGCCAGCCCACGGCCCTCTTGTGGGACTAATGCTCTCAGGAACACATTTTGGGGCACTTGAGGTGATGCTGGAGTCTTTCCTGGCAACCTCTCCCTATGGAGAAGGATAAATGCTGCTGTGGAGAATGGGGCTGCTGTTCCAGCCACATCTTAGAGCCCCAGGGGCATCTTCCTAAGTGTTCCTGGACTTGGCCTGATGGAGGATGGTGTTCTTCACAGGGATGCAAATCAGACCCCAGTGGAGATCCCAGAGCCTACTGGAACTCCAGGGGAAAACGCTGAGGATGCCTGGTGAGGCACATGTTCATGCAAGATGAAGGTCAAGACAGGTGAAGGTCAAGCCAGGCACAGCTTCTCCCCAGATCTCCTCTTCATGGGCAGACCCTGGACCCCCTGCTGAGATCGGTGCCAATCTTCCTTTTAAAAAAGATTTTCAATACCTAGAGTTTGGTAGCTGCCATCTCACCTTTCTCTGAGTTTTGCGTGAGATGCTCTCTGGTAACTAACCCCAGGCTTCTCATCCTTTCTGCATGAGGCCACCATGACCTAGGTGGAGGGCAGATAGACAGGTATCCCTCTATGCCAGAGGGTCACAGCATTCCAGAGAGGGCCAACTCTGAGAGAAATGGATTAGCTGAGGGTCCTGCAGTTAATGGCCAGGATTGAGGTCAAGTCAACCTAATGAGGTGGAGAGAGACCCTGCTGGCCCTGCCCATCAGATAAACCTCAGGGGCGTTTTTCATGGCTTGGGGTCGGACAGTCCATTTTCAGAAACAATATACCCCTCTTTAAAACACAAAATGTCATCTCTTTTTTCAGAGACCCTGATTTATCCCTCACCTGTACCCTCATTTTAATCCTCGGCCCCTCCTCCCAGATGGGACGGAGACATTTGGGAAGCTCCCATAGGCTCCCAACCCAGTCAAGAGAACTGCTTGCAGGTAAAATGGTATTTCACTCAAGCAATGCCAGTTGTGTTGGGTGGGATTGAATGTGGTTCCCATGTTGCTCACACCCCTTCACTCTCTTCTGAGTGTGAGTGGAATCTGAGACGTGCTTTAAGCACCAGGATGCAGCAGTCACAGTGGGGTGTACCAGGTGACCTGCACAGTTGTAAGGTCTGTCTTGCCAGGTGACTAGCCCCCAGCCTCCAATCAGCCAGAAACCAAGGTCCTCAGCCAGGCAGCCTTCCAGGAATGGAATTCTGTCAACAACTACACGTGGTAGGAGGCAGGTCCTTCCATCCCCGGTCGGGCTGCAGATGAGCACTCGGGACTGACCCACAGACCGCTGGTTTGCACCTTTCATGGAAACTGACTATGCCGTGCTGGGATCCCGGACCCTGAGAAACTGCGAGATGATAAATATGTGTTGCCTGAGTACTGAGTTTGTGGCAATATTGTTGTGCAGAGACAGATAATGGATCTGTCTCCCCCCCCCCCTGCCACCATGTGTCCCCTGCCAAGTGCTTCCACATACAGGCTTCTGTTAACACTTGCCAGCCACTGCTATGCCCATTGACCTGACAGTCCTTGACCCTGGCGTTCCAGGATGGTTTGAGGGGATGCCTCCACCATCTTCCACCCCCACGCCTGGAGCCCGAGGTGGTTTGAGTTCAGGGTGGGTTCTTCAGTTAAGTTCTCTGTTCAGGGATCTCCAGTGCCCACGGCAGGGTTGGCAACCAGAAAAGACTACAAACATGGCACCCACTTCCTTTAACCTGCTGGGAATCTCTAGCTGACAAATCCTGAACCCCATGCTATCATCACAGATGAAGCATTTGTGATACTCCAGGGTCTGAGTGCCAGAATACTGAGACGTGTTTAGTTGAAGCATAAAGCACATTCTCTTGCAATGTGGTTAGGAAACTGTCTCACTCATGGCTTCTGTGATCATAGGACGAGGCAGAGATGCAGCCAGTTTTGAAATACAGAGGGAGGAATGAAATGTTGCAGGACTACAGCGTGCCAGGTGCTGAACAAGGTGTTTTGTGCACATTTTCATTTAATTTAACCTGAGATAGACTAACGAATGCACTGTGGGGGTGCATGTGCTGTCCCACAGCTACGGACAGTGAGTGCTTATCTGTGCTGCTCTTAGTTTTAGATGCTGGTCACTGTGCGGGATGTTTGACTTGCATTATTTCATTTAAACGTTAACAAGAAGCGTTTGAAATGGGATCAGTGACTTCCTCCCTTTCCTTTTTGACAGACATTGAAATGGGCTTAGAAGTTCAGCCCTTTGTCTGATAGCATTGGCATTGACACTCAAATACTGGTGCCCCCAAGAACCCATTCCTTGACCATTTCCTTGTATTACCTCTCTGGAAAGGTCTGCCACGCCTCATTCCATTTCTGTTGCCCTACCTCATGCTGCCATCCCTCACAGGAGATACAAAGAAAGCAGTGACCCTGATGCCTGAGGCTCTCGAAGCCCTTAGCCCCCCCCATAGCCAGCTGGAATTCCCTCTTGGGCATATTTGTAGCGATGCAACTTGGGGAGCTCATTTTCTCCTCCCACTTTTTTGTTTTCTCTATTCCTAAAACCAAGGGGTGGCATGGAACCACCGCATGGAAGCCATGCACTCCCTCCACTGGTTCAACTGATGTAGGTTTTGAATGTAGGTAAGGTCCAGAGCGGAAGGCCAAGAAAGAATTCTTGAGACATCTTTGGTGCAAAAGGTGATTTTATGAGGGGTGGCTGACAGTACACTTGGGAGTTGGAGGAGGCTACAAAAAGGGAGGTTTCAAAAGTGTTTTCCTATATTAAAGAAGACTCATAGGATATTGGAGGTCTTGCCATTGTCAAGTTAGGGTGGTTTTTCCTTCTAGCAAGACATTAAGATTAAGACAGTTGGGGGTTTCCTTTTGGAGTTAGGTTATTAATAAGAACGCATTTTTTTCTTGTAGATCACTGTAAACTGAGGGAGGCTCCTGTCCTGCAGGGCTGAGACCTCTCTAAGTTAACCATTTGTTTTCCCGTCGCTTGGTTTTAGGGCAGCCAGGAGTGCGGGAGGTGTGTCCCACCTGGGAGTGGGGGGAGGGGGAGGGGGAGGGCCTCGGTATCTGCCTGTGCTTTGCCCTCAGCTTGCCTTCTGCTCCCCCATCCACCATGACCAGTTCCTTCAAGCTGGTGGCAACTGTCCACCTCCTTGAGAAGCCGAAACTCCACATTGTTGGTTGTAGTCTATTGGACAGGACAGCATGAGAACAGTCATCATTCTGAACAGAGCAAAGAGCTGTCAGCTACGTGGAAATTAACTACCGGACCAAATGATGGAAAGTCACGTCTTTTGCCTTAAGACTTCTCTTGAGGGAGGGCAATTTGTCATTTATGGGTCTGGTTGAGTTATATTGTTTCCTATTAAGATACGTCTAAATGAATCTTTAATGACAGAACACTGTATCTGTACAGATTTAGAAGCTGCAAATTAAACTGGCCATCTCCATCTGGAACATTGGTTTCCTTCCAGAGCTATCTGTCATCCGCCGAGGGGCTGAGCCGTTGGAGGTCCCGGACCCGCAAGATATGCCAGTGCAGCTAGAGGTACGGAGCCCCTGGACGTAAGTCGTGTGGGTGCCGTGGGCTTGGAGCGGGACCCTGGGGCTCCTGGAAGACATGACCTCCACGTCAGGGCCCCAGACTGTCTTCTCAACGTTTCTGGACCGTCTAGAGTCATCTCTGTCCTGGACACTAGCCTCTGCCTCCTCTCTAGTGTGTATTTCCAGCCTCCTCCATCTGTCCCCACAGAACAGACAAGTGATCAGGTTGTCCCATTCGCCTGGGATCTTTCCACACAGTTCAGGACTCTTGGAACCAAGATCAGATTCCTGGACTGGCCCCCCGAGGCCTGCCCCTGGCCCTCCAGCCCTAGGCGCCTCCCTTCCTCCCCTCTCCTCTCTCGCCATCCTTCCGGCTCTCCTTCTGGGCTTCCACGGCCCCGTGCTCCTCCTTGCTGTGGCGCTTCACCACCCCTGTCCTCCCTGGTTGGAGCCTTCCTCCCTTCTGCCTACCGCCCTCAGCGGCCCCTGCCTTGCTACTCACTCGCCAGCCTCTGGCCTCTCTGGACACATCAGTTCTCCAGGAGCGTCTCCCTCCACACGGGGGCCCTTGTCGCTGGAGGCCCACCCAGCACCCTGTCCCCTTCAGCCCAGAGCGCGTCCCAGCTCTGAGGGTGTATGTGGGTCACTCTGTGTTTTAGCCCATCTTCCCCATGAAGCTGTGAGGTCTGTGAGGCCTGGTCCCCGCCTGTTCTCTATGCACTTCCAACCCTGATGTCAGCACCATGCCTGGCACTGGGCACGTGGGGACGGTCCCTACGACGGTCCCTCCACCCCGGTGGAGACCAGGCTGTGGCTTCTCCCAGCCAGACTTCCCGGGACTGCGTGTGGTTTTCGGCTGTCCTTATCACTCTTCCTTCACAGATGCATGTGCTTAAATATGGATAAAACAAACAGGACGCTCAGGATAGAGCGAAGCAGCATCTTGCCGCAGAGGGAGCTGTAGATCTGGCTTCTGGCATGACTGGTGACCAGCTGTGTGTCCTTGGGCAAGCCAGCTCACCTCTGGTCCCGGTTTCCTCGTAAGTCAGATGGAAATAGCTGTGGCTGCTCTAGCCTACCCACAGGGGTTCTTAGGACAGCATGGGGGGCTGCGAAATTACTCTGAACGGGACCCAGCGCTCCGCAGATGTGCGGTGGAATCAGCATATTCATTAATAATACAAGCCCTGCTCTTGTTCGAGGCTCACGGATGCGAGACCCAGAGAAGACGGCCGTGTCTGCAGCCCCAGCACCGTGTGCGAGCATGGGTGGGTGGCCGTCAGCGCCGTCCAACTGGGTTTCGGGTGACAGTAAGCAGGGTGTGTGGGGGACGGCCTCGCGGGTGGGACCTGGAGCCGAATTCACCTCTGGAACGTGCGCAGAGTTCGTGCTCATGGCGTTGCGGAAACAGGACTGCAGAAAACATCCGCTGAACCCTGTTCAAGTCTTACCTGCAGTATTTTAATTCACGGGGGTGACCTAGTGATGACGTGCAAAGGCTCATGCCCTTGAAAGATTTACTGCTTATGTTTCCTATGAGACGACGGGCCCCACAGAAGACCACGTGGGTGCACCGGGTTCTGGTCAGGGCATGGAGGCAGGAGGGCCTAGGACAGCCTTCATGGGAGTTTCCATGGGCAAGCCCGGCAGGGCGGAATAAAGATTTAGGACTGGGGCTTGAATAATTCTGGGCCGTGGCTAGTTGCCTGGTGCCTGGACCTGGGATGATGTAGGGTCGGGGAAGTGGTGGCTGGTCGCACGAGAGGCAGGTGAGGGGACTGGGGGAAGGGACTCGACCAAACCTGGGTTGGTTTGGGTGTGAACGTCCTGCCCTCTTCAACGCACTCGCTGTCTCTATGAGCTGGTGGGCTGTGGAAGGGGCATTCAGTCCCCAGCCAGCAAGATTTTATTTTTTTAAGACTTCGTTTAACATAGAATGTATTATTGGTTTCAGGGGGACGGGTCTGTCACTCATCAGTCTACACACTTGACAGCACTCACCAGAGCACATACCTCCCCAGTGTCCACCCCCTCCTCCCCCTCCCCCCAGCAACCCTCAGTTTGTTTCCTGAGATTAAGAGCCTCTTACGGTTTGTCTCCCTCTCTGGTTTCTTTTTGCACACTTTTTCCCTCCCTTCCCTTAAGATCCTCTGCCTTGTTTTCAAATTCCGCGTATCAGTGAGAGCGTATGGTAATGGTCTTCCTCTGACTGACTTATCTCGCTTAACCTAACACCCTCTCGTTCCATGCACGTCTTTGCAAATGGCAAGATTTCATTTTTTGATGGCTGCATAGTATTCCATTGTATATATAGACCACATCTTTTTTATCCATTCATCTGCCGATGGACATCTGGGCTCTTTCCGTAGTTTGGCTGTTGTGGACACAACCAGCAGATTTTTAAGATGTCAAAGCATCATGAGATACAGAAAATAAAACCATGATTAGGACAGCTCTCCATTGACAAAATTCAGACAAAGGAGGAGGAAGTAGGCATCATTCTCCTTCTCAAGACTCCTCATCCCTTTGTGGTGCTCTCAGAGGGGATAACTCTCTAGGTGTGGTTTGGAGCTTAGACTCGTGGTGGATGGATGGAGCCCACAGGAGACAAGGATCCCAGATGTCCAGGACCCGGGATGCCATTCTTGCGGTGCTGGTGCATTTGCTCCTGGCTGCTGCTACAGATTTAGCTTGGACTCTGGGGGTGTTCAGCAGCCCTGGCACCCCCGGCTGATGCCCCTGCTTCTGCCCTTTACTCCTCCAACCCAATTCCATGGGCAGCCAGGTTGCTTACGTCCCTCTCCATCAGAGCTGGGCCTGGGGCATGTTTGGAGCTGCAGCTGGAAGCTCTCAGCCCCATCCCTGTGGCACATGGTGGATGGTCTTTGCATGTCTGAAACATGCCTCTGAACATGTGTGGGTTTGCACACGCCCTCCAGGTGTGGGAATCACTACCCCAGTGAGTCACAGACTCCATACAGTTAAGAGGCTTGTACAACTTGGGCAGGAGTGTTTGAGGTGAAGTAGGCTATGGCTTCTGTGTAGCCCCTGGGAACTGAGGATTTGTTTCCAACTCCACCTGCCATGTTCCATGTCCAGGCAGCTGTAGTAGGGACAAAAGGACACGCTCTCCTCCTGACATGCAGAAGCCTACAGCCCCCGACATCTAGGCAGGGCATTTGACTCATTCTGGCTGCTGGAGCATGGGTGGAAGGGATGCCGGTGACATCCAGCCCCAACTTCTTGAATGTCTGAGTTAGTCTCTGTGCTCTGCTCTCATCAATTGGTTGCAGGATGTGGATGGTCCTGGGAAGTGTTCCCAGAGAGCAGAGCCTCAGGAAGCAAAGACAGGAGACTAGCTCCCTGACTCGCCACTTAGAAGACTGTCTTGGAGCCCCCGCAGGATGTGAGCCAAAGACAACGGTCTGGTGTTACCAGCCTGCTGAGATGGGGGCCTCTTGGTCATGGTAGTCGGCTTGGATCCTTCTAACCAGTCCAAGGGCGTAAGGTTGCAAAGGAGTGAGCGCAACCTCAGAATCCAGCTGATCTTGAAAGTGTCCTCCTTAACTTTTTAAAAACCCCGCATTCTAGTTTGCCGGCGGCAAGATGCGCGCACCCGGAGGGCACAGCTGGGAGACACTGGCAGGTGCGTTGACCCAGGCGGCCACCATCGCGCTGGACGACACACCCCTCACCCCCCATGTTCCCTCGTGCTCATCAGACTTTGCAAAGGGGATTGTTCAAAGAGTTGTATTCCTTAATTTCCATTCATGACAGGTCACTTTCTCTAGAGGCATCGAACTCAAAATATACCGTGAGAACTGTTCACGGTTCGGCGGAAGCATGACCCCGGGGTCATGACTAGGGAGGGGGTTGTGCCCGATGAGCACTTGAGCAGACCCATGAGTTAGGGGCTTCGCTCAGGAGGACAGAAACCTCCCTGAGGCAGGGGAAGCAGAGGAGGGGGGAGAAGTCCCCTGCGTGGGCTCTTGAAGGGAAAGGATGACCGTGTGGGTGGGTTACGGGGAAAGTAAGGGACTGGGGGGGGGTTTGAGCATCTCACTTGGCAGCAGAGGGCTGTGGGGGAGAGTTTCGGACACTCCACGGTGTTAAGTGGTGGCCTGGGGACGCCAAGGTGCCATGATCTGGTCGCTAATTAGAAGTCTGGTTGGCTCGAGACAGCGGTCGACGTGGGGGTAATGACTTTGCAGACAGCTGGTGACCGAAACCCCAGGACACACAGAGAAGGTGCGGAGTCGTAACACGGCTGAGGCCGACAACCCAAGAACCGCAGCTCTCCAGGAGGGAGAGAAGCAAGCCCATGGAGGAAATGGGGAGGAAATGACCCCCTGAGTAGGAGGAAAACTGCTAATCACATTCAGCCAGCGTGCTGGCCACCACTGACCCCCCCGGCACATTCCTCCCTCTGCTACACCTGGCTCTGTGCCAGGGAGGTCGACCTCTGTTTATGGACCCCACACCCAGACTGTGTCGTGGGATTGGCCAATTGGCAGTGCTTACAGGAGACAGAGAAGGAAAGGGTTGGGTGTCTATCCCACTGGCTCTGTCTTGGGGTCCCTATAGGGTGGGACCCTCAGCCGGAGACATCAGCTCTCAGGAGACACTTCTCCCCGCCTCAACCCCCATGTCTCTGGTTCCAGAAGCTCCTTGGTGCCCGAGTCTGAGGCCTGGAGACCAGCTGTTACTAGCGCAGGACCCTGCTATTTCCCTGGGAACTGCTCACACCTTTGTGAATGGTTTCTTCCCTAAATTTTCCTCCAACACCCATTTTGAATGTGCCATCTGGTTCCCATTAGAAACTGATACGGACATCTGTCACCGGTTTCCAAAATAAACCTACATTCTATATTTTCTGTTTCCCCCGAGAATCCCGTCCCGATTTCTGCCCAAGCTGCAGAGGGCACCAACAGAGAGCTCGTCTGAGAGTGGCTCCCTTCTCACCCAAACAGTCACCATCCCAGGTGGCCTGGACACTGCCCCCAGGTGGGAGCACCCCAGGACAGGTGCGGCGTGCGGGGCTCTGTGGGTGTGGCCACCTGTGGGAAGGCACGAGAGAATGTGCTTCCTCAAAGACATTTGATGCTCAGTTTTATTCCAGGAATTATGGAAAATTTTAAAATGTAGCTTTCCCCCCTCTCCCCTTTCCTTTGGGGAAAGGGTCAAAGTTGCAGACACCTTTTCTGACCGTCAGGTGCCTTGTCAATCTCCTTTCAAGGTGCTGCTCATTTTCTACCTTTGGGTGCTGCAGGTCTGGAGCTCAGCTCCCCTCACCCCTGCAAGGTGTGATCCATCCCCCTCTGGGCCTGTGGCAGCTCCGGTGCCCGGCAGGTAACGGGCCACAGGTGCTCCAGCAGGTGCCTTGGGGGCAGAGCCCCTCCTTCTGTGGGCGGTGGGCTCTGCGGCTGTGCATCCTTTAAATACCAGCTTTGTCCTCTAATATCTGAGATTATTTCTCTGTGATTGAGCGAAGCAGATGGGGTCCTAGATGGCCAACAACCCGTTACGGGAATAGATACACAAACCTGGAGAAGAAACTTCTAGAAGCATATGCACTTGTCACTCCATCTGTGGTGTTTCCACTGGGGTCAGGAGAGGAAGAAAACATTTATAGGTAAAACACGTCCACCAAAAGAAAAGCCGAGTCCTATTTTGGAAGCTCTTTAAATAGTGATTGCCTCAAAACAATCGAGTCACCCCAAGAAGAGAAGGCAGCAATGCAGAGGCTGATCGGTGCCAAGGGGGAGGAGAGCTGCCCAGCGGCGACTGTGCCAGAGGGACTCAGAGTCCCTCAGAGTCTCCTCAGAGCAGGAGAAATGTTGGCAGCTTCGTGTTAAATCCTCCTAATGTGCATTCCGATTCCGCTCGAGTGGACTCATTTTTAAGTCAAGTTCAAAAGCCCATTTAACGCATACCGGGTAATGCTGTAAACCCAGCACCGTGTTCGCAAATGCAAAAGGAATTCTCGCGTCCTTCCGTACGTGTTTCCACCCCCCAGAGTGTGTCCGATTGGGAGCTTGCAAATACTTTGATCACTTCGTGTGACGTAAGGGCCGCGGGCGATTTCCACATCAAAAACCACAGCGCAGAAAAACGGTTCCTCCAGAGGAAGTTCAGAAAGTGCATTAAAATGACGGGTGCGTCGCAAACAGCTTCCAAGTGCAGGACACTTTCCATCATCCCGTCTGGCACCTCGTTTCTCTCTCCCTCTGTGCTGGCAGTTAGGAGAATTATTATTGACAACTGCTGTTTTCCAGACGTGGAGCGTTTCCGAACGGCTTGAGCCCATGTGCAGGGCCCAGGATGATCTCAGCTCAGCGCTGTGTCCCGGGGCACAGGGCACCGCGGGAGGGCGGCAGTGTGGTTCGGGACAGGAGCCCATCCGGGGACCGCGAGCTTTCTGCCGTGTGAACACGGTTCCTGCTGGAAAGACATGTTATCGGGGCACCCACCCTGTGCGCCCAGGCGGCCTTCATCTGCGCTGCCGAAAGAGGATCGACCCGTCAGCAGAGACGCTGGAGCGTATGTTTGTGACCTGCGCACCCCGTGACGGTTTGGAATCTGACGTGGGGGAGGGGCACAGGTGGTTCACGGCTTACCTGGGGAGCCTTGACTGGAAGAGTGGACAGATTCTTGGGAAGGGTGGCCGGACCAACGTCTCACGGTACAAGAATCATTTCCCCCGGGGTCAGGCTGTGATGTGAGATCGGGACATCGGGGAAGCGTCAGAGAGAAGTTCACATTTGGAAGGCGGGTACAGCGCTGCATCCAGGGAAAGGGGCGGGATTGGAACTCCTGTGCACGGCCTCCCACCTTGGTGCCGGGCGGCGCTTAGACCGAGCCCTCCTTTCGTAGTCACTCTTTCGGGGTTAGCAGCAAGAGAGGGCTCTTCTGGACCCTCTGTGGGGTCAGAGCCCCTCAGCCCTTCTGCTCTCTGTAAATCACAGTCATGGGGCAGTTGTGCCCCCTCAGATTCTCCTGTCGAAGGTCTAACCCCCGGGACCTCCTAATGTGACTGTGTTTAGAGGCAGGTCCTTTGAAGAGGTGATTAAGTTACGGGGGCCACTAGGGCGGGTCCTGATCCAATCTGCTTGTCTTTGGAGGAAGAGGCCGTTAGGACGCAGACATGCAGAGGGACGACCATGTAGGGACAGAGGGAGAGGACAGAGGGAGATGGAGAGGACAGAGGGAGAGGGCTCTCACCGAGGAGAGCGGCCTCGGGAGGAACCAGCCCTGCCCTCCCCTGGATCTCAGACCCCCAGCCTCCAGGACCGGGAGAGAGTGATGTCTGCTGTTTGGACGGCCGGTCCTGGGAGGCTTTGTGACGGGAGCCCATGCACACTGACAGAAATGCCTACTCAGGTGTGCTGCCCTGCGGGACCAGGAGGCCTCAGGGGTGGACGGGTCAGTCCTCCTGCCTCCCAGCAGCAGGAATCCCAGAGGGGCCAGGTTGAGCAATGGCGGAGGGGAGTGAAGTCGCCTCGTGACTTCGTGGCCTGCACAGAAGCCCACAGTGGTTCTGGGGGTGGGGGCGGATTTGCAAAAGGCACAGCCATGCTGCAGAATGGGCTTGGCCGGGGCAGGCGTGTGGGGAGGGATCTATGGGGAGCAGAAGGCTGAGGGGCTGGACCCCACGGAGTGTCCACAAGAGCGCTCTCTCGCTCTCTCGGTGCCGCCTGGCCCTACAGTGAGCTTCAGGCCTTCCTCTGCCCTCTCGAGGTCCCCAGGGGCCATCAGCTGCCCCCCTGCCTCCTGTGAGGTTTATCCACAGTGAACACGGGGCGTCTCCCAGGTACCGCCTGCCCCATGGGGAGCCCACAGCCCACACCTGATGGGGCCACGAAGGGACTCCCTGCCCCCCACCCCCCGCAGCTTAGAGTCAGTCCTGGAAACCTTGTGTTTCAGAGTGAGACCGGTCCTGAGCCGAGGGAGCCAGACATCTCCGGGGGGGGGGGGGGAGCCGCGGACGTGCCTGGAGGGGCTGGGAGCTGCGGGGACGCCGCATCCCGGGGCCCAGATCCCCTCCCGAAACCTCACACATGCGCACTCCTGGCTTCCAGGAGACGTCCTTGCATTTCTCAAGAAACCTCTGCCTCTGCCCCTCCGTGTGTCTGGCTCCGGCTCTCTAGCTGTCCCAGGCTTCCACGACTCGCCATCCTGGAGTCCCACTGAACTCTGGCCACACAGTTCAGTGTGCGGAAGGAGGCGACAAACGTGCTCGACGCTGTACAACTGAAGTCTGGTTGGTCCACCGGCGGAGATGCTTCTGGCCCGTTCTCTGAGCCATGCCCGCGGCCCAGTGGCCCCGTACCTCAGCCACCCCTCGTCATCCTCACAGCCCCGCCTGCGGGTTCAACTGGACGCTGTCCTAATTCGTCACTGGGCTGGCCGGGGTACAGCTCGTGGGAATCCAGCTGCTGCACCGGAACGGCAGCCACTCGGATCCCGTCTGACACCACACGCCTTCTGTACGCCCAGTGAACTTGCCTTCCAACATAAACATGTTCTCCGCGAGGGCCCTAACTGCCTGGGGAGGGCGGCCGGCCAGCCAGCCTCAGCCACACGCTCTGCTTCTTAAGCCCCGAGGCTTTCTCCAGCTCCGGCCTTCCACTACTCACTCTGCTCAAAGCGCTGCTGTTCCCCGGGGGCCGCCTGGGCCGTTCCTCCCTCCCCCTGTGTGCGCCCCGAAATGGGAGCCTCCAGCCCCTCGAGGTCCCCCTCCCTCCTTCTCCCACCCGTTTTCTTTGTTTCTCTCCCAGACGTCTGACATAACAGAAAACAGAACCAAATATTCAAAAGGCACTTTTCCATTTTAATCAGGTTTGGGGGAAACATGTCTAAGAAGCCTCTTCGCCCAGCTGGTGAGAGGCGTGACATTTAGCAGGGCCGCAGCGAATCTTGTCCAACAGCCCCGTTTAAAATGCCACTCCAGATTCCCCCATGTCAGACTCTTCAAAAGCACTTGTCCTGCAAAGTGTTATCATTACCAAAAATATTAAGCAGCGTCTTCACCCACTTAGAGCTCCCGTGTAATTTTGCTGGAATATGAACCACCACTTCTCGAGGAAAGAAGGCAGATCTGTCCTCACAAGGGCCACTAGCCCGAGAAGGATGCGGACCCGGGGCCGGCTCCCCTCGCCCTCCTGGGGCCCGACCACACCTCCTCCCACAGGTGTCCCCGTGCGTCTCCCGCGCCGTGTCCGGGACCCTGCGGCCGCTCACGTCTGCGTCCGGGGTCCAAGCTGCGGGAACAGTCTGGCTCCCAAGTGCAGGCGCTCGGTGCCTCTCCCTGGCCATGCCCCGGCCCCCTGCGGGGCAGCCCCTCCGGCCTCTCCCGGCCTTTGCAGCGGTGCTCGGCCTCCAGAGACGGAGGTGAACGAGCTCTCATCCTTCGCCAGTTTTCAAAGCGGGCCTGGGCGTGAGTCAGCTGGAGGCAAAGCACAGTCCTCGTGACGAGTTTGACCGCAGAGAGGGGCACCGGTGGGACGGCCACGGCTTCGTGTCCTCTGCCCTCCCGGGGCGTGGGTGTCCTTCGCTGCTGCCCTGTGCTCTCACACTCAGCCGGGAGAGTGTCCTGCCACCATCCGCTCTGAAGCAGCATCCGTGCGGGCGGGCTGCGTGCCGGAGACCCCCGCGGTACCCGGGGTTAGAGAGTCAGCCCAGGGAGCCTCAGACGCGAGCACCGTGTCCAGAGCTCCAGGGCCGAGGGGACTCTGCCTTGTGTGAGGCGGGAGCCGGCTGCCTTGCCGTGGGGAAGGTCAAAGCAGGGGCTCCTGCTGCGGGTCCCGGACTGGATGATTTTGTCCCGCAGGCGATGGCGGATTATTAGACGTTCCGAGCAGGGCATGGTTTCACAGTGGGGTTCACAGGGAACGGATTTACCTGGTCCGGCTGGATGTAGGGTCCAGAGTGGCATTGCAGGGGACGGTCCTTGTCTGCAAGAGCTTGAACGCGGGGCTGAAGGTGGGAGCACAGACAGCAGAGAGTGTGCGGGGATGTGAACCAGGAATGACGAGGCTCGAGGTTCGGGGGGGGGTGGTGGGGGCAGGGGGCAGAGACCCCAGAGGGCGCCAAGCATTCTGCGGGCGTGTGGGGGCTGGCCTGGCCGACATGAAGGATGGCCAGTGTGCTGTCTGGCGAGCTGGGCTTGAGGAAGCCATTTTGCCCTTGAGTGGATGCCTCTGTGTCCTTGAAGTTTTGTCTCAATCTGAAAGGGACAGAGCGGCTCCTCCTCTTCTGAAACCCGCGTCCGGCGGATAAATGAGAGCAGGAACATCCTCTTCCTTACCCTACGCTCAGAACGACGTCTGCGTGTCGGGGAAGAGCTAGGGACGCAGCAGTGATGAGTGTGTGTGTGCATGTGTGTGTACGTATGTGTGTACGTGTGTGTGTGTGTGCGTGCCCGTGTGTGTGTGTGTGTGTGTGTGTGTGCGTTGCCTGCACACTCACCGGACCCAGGACCTCAGTGTTCCTTCGGACTGAACTTAGGTTCTTAGTTCAGCGTACGTTCAGATGAACTTGGCCATATGGGAATGTTGATTCCATGCACAAAGTTTGCTTGGAGAGAGGACTGTGTGTGTGTGAGTGTGTGTGTGTGTGTGTGTGTGTGTGTGTGTGTGCGAGAGAGAGAGAGCGAGCGAGCGAGTGGCAGAGAGGAGGTATATATAGAATGATGTAGGGACACATGTCTTTGTGGGGAAACAGATGGCCTTGAGCAAGGGAACTGGAGGCAGAAGACCGTCCCGGCTGCAGCTGCTTCCCCCAGCGTGCGGCTCCGAAGACACTTAAGCCAATTCCGGCTGATTGCGCTCCCTCTAGCACTTCTTACCCAGATGAAATAAGTGTGGAACAGACTCTTCTGCCTAATGAGAATTTAAATTTTCAACTTTGTCAGAGACGTGAGCCTGCAGACTCGGCGTGATGCACATTTCTAAACGCGCAGCGAGAGGAAGCGGAGACCCGGGGCTCGCGTTCCCGGTTCCTCCCGAGTCCCCGCACGAGACCCAATCACAGCGCAGCTCACCGGGACGCTGGTCGCGGCACCGTGACCGTGACAGCCCTCCAGCTCGGCGTCCAGCCGTGCACCCCGCGTCCGAGAGCGTTCACTGAGTGTCCCGAGTGTTTTCTGCGTGCCGCAAGACGGACGCCACGGGCGTCACCTCGTGGAGGAGCAGGTCCCCTGTTGCCTCGACTCCCCGGACGGTGCCACGCCCTCAGGCTTGAGGTGTGTGACCTTGAGCAAGCTGCTTCCATCCCACTAAACCTCTGTGTTTGCATCTATGCCATGAGAATGACTCGCAGAATGACTGTCCCTGGGGACTCTGTGGGGGTTCGATGAGTGCCTGGTGGAAGACACCCCGCCCCGTGCCCGACGACGGCCGACACTGAGCTACCTCCGGCCGGGATGCGAAGGAGCGCGCCCCCAGGCCTGAGACAAAGACCCTGCTGCAGAACGCAGGCGTTTCGTATTTGCTGAAATCACCTTCCAGAAGCATCCATAAGCGATTTCAAAGTACTTTTCCACATCTTGGTTCCAAGTTGTCTTATTCTTAGGTCTTATTCGTTCAAGACTCCTGAAGTCAGCATGAGAGGGAGGGTTAGGACTCTCAGACGATGCCGCCGCCCTCCGTGTTTGCAGGAGAAACGCTGTGAGCGCCGAGGGCTGCGTCTGTGGGTGGCGGACAGAAGGGGGGCGGAGGGAGCTGCGGGGCTGGGAGGCTTCCTTCGGAGCCCAGCTGCACCTGCCTCTCTGGCTTTCCGTCTGTTCCCGCAGGGTTTTCCGTTTCCCAGCCCTGCCACTTTGGTTTCTCTCGGTGCCTTTCCCCTGCAGAGTCCCCGCCGCCCATCTCCTTGGGTGTGGAAACGGGACATCAAAGCGTAGTCTCAGCTTGGTTTTCCTCCTATTCCAATCTCTGCCCCAGAGCCGGCTGGGCAGCAACACCCTGCTGGTTGTACCGGGGTCACAAATAGGAAGGACCCCCGACATGCACAGAGCTCTCCTCCGTGGCCCCGTGTTCCGGTGGGGGGAGGGTCTCGGAGCATCCCTGCATCCAACCCTGACGTGATCAAGTAGAGCAGAGTCGCTCCGATTCAAGCCGGACAGGGGGGGACGCACAGAGTGGGGGCTCACCTGCCCACTGCACAGCCAGGGCAAGGCAGAGCCCCCGCGCCGGTGCTGGAGCCCCTCACTGGGTCCCCTCCTGAGCCGGTGGAGCTGCAGGAAGGGCTCCCAGCTTGCAGAGCTCAGACCACACTTAGACTTGTTTGTTTTCACACAGAATGAAGGAGCAAGAGAAAACCTCACCCCTTGGGGGATGGGGGAAGTTGGTGGTCATCCCAGGGCTACTGGTGACCCCCGGACTAGACTGCCCCGTGTCCACGCCACTGGGCATGCCAGGGTTTTTGTGAAATGTTTGCTGCTAACATCACCTCCCGTCTAGACCCCCAGACACAGATTCTGAATGTGCCGTCTCCACTCAGATCGTCTTCACGGTCCCACGAAACGACCCTTCTTTACGACATCAGTGTTTCAGGACCAACCCAAGCACCCTCTTTAGGTTGGAGGTCTGTCCTTGTGAAACACACTTCTGGAAATCCCATGGCTGGTGTGTTCAGCTGGTGTGTTAGTCCCATGGGACTCAACCTCATGAGAACTTCTTGGGCGTTGACTCGGAGCCCGTCACCTTGCAATCAGCGACGCGGACCTCTAGTGTGACCCGCTGCACCTGTTCCCAGGCGGCTGCAGACACTTCCCAGGGATCAGGGTGCACGCGGGAGCCTGGTTAGGTAAAAACCATGGCTCTCAGGGGACAGTGCTTCGGGGGTACAACTCCAACATTCCTTGCATGGGCTTGAAGACACCCCACCAAAGGACTTTTAGAAGGAAGCTCTCACTCATACCCCATATGATTATGAGGGTGGTTTGTTCTCTGGCTTTCCAACCTTTCTGAACACAGGGAGCCCACATTCCTTGTAAGTGTTTGCTATGAAATAGCTTTTGACTTACAGAAAAGTTGCAAAAGCAGTACAGAGCCTTGACTCAGACCCTCCACCCCATGGCCCGCATGCTAACATGTTATGCAACCGTGCCACCCTTACCCCAACGGGGAGGTTATCAGTGATACAATACTAGGAGCTCCACTCCAAGCCGTGCTTGATTTGCCCCAATGTGTCCATGCATGTCCTTTTTTGTTTCCAGGACCCCCTGTTGCACTTGGTTGTGAAGGAGTAAGTTTAGTGGTTCCCGCATAAGTCACCCTGGATTATCATCCATTGATCTGAGATTTCTGCACACGGGTCTGTGGACACCTGCTTGCGTGCCTTCTCATTCGGCATCCCGATCCCAGAGTTTTAAAGGGAGAGGCTCAGTTTAACAGTTGAGAAAGATTAAACTTTAAATTCTTGGACTCCCTGGAATTTTGAGGAAGGTAATTTTCCTTTGGAAGATTTTTTTCGGCTCAGTTTGACACATCTGGTATTTTCCAAAACAAATAACCTTGAGGGGCACCTGGGCGGCTCAGTCAGTTAGGCATCTACCCTTGGCTCAGGTCACCATCCCGTGGTCCTGGGATTGAGTCCCACATTGAGCTCCCTGCCCAGTGGGGAGTCTGCTTCTCCCTCTCTCTGCTCCTCCCCCCCCATATATAAATATATAAATAAAATTAAAAAACAAGAACAACAAATAACCTTGAGCCTTCTGCCCTGCTTTCCCGGCGGTGGAATATGACAGTGGGACCTTTATGATTTTTCAGTAGGCGGCACTTCTCCACATAAATGCAGCCTTCCCTCCATGGTGACCAAGTCTTGCTTTGTCCGAGGAGCACTTATTTTCTGTTGCAAGAAAGACAGTGAGAGGGCAATAGCAGAGGAGCTGACAGCAACGTCCCTTGACTTATTTAAAGAATAAAAATAAAACATATAGAGAGATATGCATTTTTTTCTTAAAGAAAATGAATTATTCTTTGAAAGTTAGTCAATCTCTTGGGGGCACAGTGTGGAAAATTAGATTTTAATGGCTTTGAAATTGAGGTTCCATGGGTCAATAGTACTGGACACTTGAAGTAAAATGACAAATCTATTAGAAGAAAATCAAACATTTTGTTGCTCATCAGAAAGGCAGTCGGAGGACAGCAAGCAATATCTTGGAACTCCTCTTGCGTACAGAAGGCATCTAAGAGTCCCATTTCTGCTTGGTGTTTCGAAATCCTTTGGATGGGCTCGCTCATGGATGTCTGGACTCTCCCGGAGTCAGAAAAGTTCCTGGTTTCTAGACTGTTTGCAAAATTCGGTTGCAGTAATTTGGCAAGCTGAGCCTTTCGTACGCATTCGGTCCTAAGGCGGCTCGGAAAGAACTCTGCTATTTCTCTGCTGACTTTGCGCCGTCAATGCTGGTTTGCGTTTGTTTGGCCGACTTACCCAAACTGATGCACTTAGCTTTTACACTTCTGGTGGGTTATGAGGTTGGCAAAGCTGCCAGGTGCAAAAAGCCAGCTCTGATTTTCGTCCTGCATTACTGACTCCGAACCTTATTTTCTAACATTTTGCAGAAATGAAGGCACAAACCATATAGGAGTGCATCAGATCCGTAATTCAGCCATGTATTCCCCATCTCCTCAACAGCACTATCCTGCCTACAGCAAGCGCCAGAAGATTGGGTGATTGGGACGCAAATGTGGGCCTTGTGTTCCTAGGACTGATGGTCTAAAAGGAGAGAGACAGGCAGGAGGAAAATGCACACTCCTACCTATCTGATGCCAGGTGGGGGACAGGCTGTAAGGGGAGGTTGGATGAGCTGAGGACTGGAAGTTATCCAGGAGGAGGACCTCCCAGCAAACAGCTCGAGCGGAGGCCTTTCGGTCCCTTTACCACACCCCGAACGAAGAACGCATTTTCTTAGAGGAGGAACGCAGTGAGGAGAGGGGAAGCCGACCGGCTGGTCCCTGGTCACACAGACGGCGGGGGGCGAGGGGGCAGCCTTCCCATCTGGTGCGGGGAAGGCAGAGGAAGAGATGAATGCTTCTGTGTAGAGGACACTCTACACAGAAGCAGAGCATGTCAGGCGGCTGGAGAGCAGGTGACCCTGGAAGAGAGCCCAGGTGTGGCGAGCAGGGAGCTCTCAACCCGCAGGACGGTTCTCTGGCTTAGCTGGGCGGTTGGTAGCGTTCAGGTCCCGTCCTACACAACCTTTTATGCATGACTTTGGAGCTCTTCGGCGAGCTCATTGCCAGATGACGGAGCTATGGCAGGAGAGGGGGGCAGGTGGGTCGACTCAGTGACAGAGTCAAGACCTCAGATGCTCCTGTTGGGTCGTGCACCCCACACGCAGGGGTTCCCACACGTGTCCCTGATCCACCATTAGCTCTAGGAAGAGAGCCTGGCAGCCTGATGTCTGGGGAACGAGGGAGGGGAGAGGGGAGGGGGAAGGGAGGAGGGAAGGAGGGAATCTTTGCTAAACGGAATTGATAGAAAAATATGGAATATTTGACGGCGGTCAGTAAAATCCTCTCTCAGGATTGAGATGTTAACGCACGTGGGGGCATCTGGAAGACGGGGTTCACCCTGTTCAAGGTAGGGGTACACAGTCTTCCAAACAAAGCAGGAAAGTTTGCCGCTGACGCCCAGCTCAGGAGGGGCCCCACGCCAGGAGCCACGTTTTAAGGAACACTGGAAAGCAAAAGCATTGTCAAAACAGAAATGAGATAGCTTTGGAAATAAGATATCTGGGGGAGAAGATAGGGCAAGGTTGGGAGGCAAACCCCCAGCAGCAAAAACAGCAGTCCTGGATAAGGTCATGGGTCACAAGTCCCCCCAGCCCCGAATGTGCCCCCACCGTCTCTCGAGTCCCATCCCCCCCTCCTCCCCTGCCCTCCCCTGTCCCTCTCACGCACACACCCAGCGCAAACCACAGTGGGGTGAGTTCAAGAGGCGAAGGAAGGCTCCTTTAGATACAGTGATGGGAGAGGGGGCGTGTGTGACAGAAGGTGACTCCCCTCCACCGTGTGGTCTCGCCTCCGTGTCTGTCGGGTCAGCTGCAGCGTTGGGGGCCTCCGTGCAGGCGGGGTGCACAGTGCAAGCTCCTCGGTCTCCGAGCTGGACTGCTCTCTTGACATCTGTCCTTTACTCCTGGGGGATGGGACCCCCACCCCCAGGACCTCCGTCTGGCCTCTGGGCCTCGCTCCTGCTGATCCATCTGGAACGCCCTTCCTGGTTCTGCTTTTAGACCCTCTGCCCATCTCCAAACTCAGGCGGACATCCCTGGTCTGGGCAACCATCCACGGCAGTCATCCCCAGCTCAGTGGATGTCCTTCCCTCCACCCCCACGAAGAACCGTAGCCCACCCTGCACTTTGGACTCAAATCTCTGGAAAGAATAGTTGGAGTCCAGCTCCAAGCCAGCGGAACTGGGGTCCTGAGCAGTGGGTGGGGGGCAGGGACACCCAGGAGGCCAAGGTGAGGAGGCTGGGGTGGTTCTCGGGACAGTGCGAGGCCAGGATAGGGTTCTAAGCAGGGAGTGGGGTGGTTCAGTTCATGTTTGGAAAAATAGAAATAAAACAACACTTTAGCGGTGTGGAAGCTGACAGGGAAGGGGCGAAGGTGAGGGCAGAGCTGGCGGGGGTCAACCCTCATATCAGACCTGAGGGACAACGTCTCAGGCACCGTCTGGACGGAGGACACAGCTAGATGCATGTCTGCTCGGTCAACGTCCTGCCTGGCTGTGGACGGCCGCGCTGGGCACCAGCTTCCCCCGCGTGGGCACTTTAAGAACGTGGGGACACGTGGACGTCGCTAGAAGGTGTTGCAAACGCTCCAAGCATTATTGCAGGTCATACCCCCATCTGGTTTTTATCTCAACAGGTCGGTCTTCTCCGGAATAAAGCCCGTCATGGAAGTAGGGAGCTTCCCAGGCTTTTCTGTGTCCTTAACCTCACGGCTGGTGGCTGCACGTAAGTGCGTCGTGGCCTCTTTGGACACCATTCAAAAATGTTTTCCAAACGGGCATAAAGTACATCTGTGGAAGTGTTGGATTCCCTTTTCCTCCCCAGAAGTTTCCTTCTGTTGGAAAACTTCCACCGTTTCTGCTTTTTTTTTTTTTTTTAAAGATTTCATTTATTTTTTTGACCGAGAGAGACAGCATGGGCACACAAGCAGGGGGAGCGGCAGAGGGACGGGGAGAAGCAGGTTCCCCACTGACACGGGGCTCGATCCCAGGACCCTGGGATCCTGACCTGAGCTGGAGGCAGAGGCTTAACTGACTGAGCCCCCCAGGTGCCCACAAATGAGCTTTTTCAAAGGACAAGGATCTTCCCAATCCCCACCCCAGATTCTGATCATTGGTCCCCTCCCCTCCCTGCCTCCGTGACTCTAGCCTGAGGGCCTCAGGTTGGGGGTTCTGCAGCGAGGGGGGCGGTTTGTCCTCGATCTCAACCACTGGGGCAGGGTTTGGGATGCGAGCCGCGCTGTCCCTCCACGCCCTCTGCCTGCCTCTCCCTCTAAGACACACTTGCTTTTAAAGCTGAGAATCACCCTTCCCAGGAGTCTGGGACGATGCTCGCAGCACAACCTCTGCATGCATCTAACTAACACACACGATTTTCCTAAACCCAAGACGTTAACCTGGGCCCTGACTCAGCTTCCGGAGGAGACACTGATTGTGAATGAATTATCTGAATGGGGGTGGGGGTGAGGGGTGGTTCGGGGAGAGCTGCCGCCCTGTCCCCGGGGGGCCCGCATTCTGGGAGAAGGTGGCAGTAAGGGAAGGGCTCCCTCTGACCTTCCTCCTGCTAGTTCTTTTGCTAATTAAAACACAGCCAATGCCAATTAAAACACCACAAGAGCTATTATTGCTTTTTTGTTTATCCACAGAGCGAGGATAATGCAGGGAAATGGAGTGGAAACTCCCCGCGTACCAGCTTGGCCATTGGTTCCCAGGAACAAGCACTCTGTGCTTCCCAGAAAGGGGCCGGCATCGTCCTGCAGGGTGCAGCCGCCAGGGCCAAGTGGCTTTGCCTCACGGAGCAAGCGGTGCTCAGCCCGGCAGGTGCCAGCAGCTACTGCCCGAGTTGGCAGATCTACCGGCTCTCAGAGCTGTGCCTTCCAAGCCCCTGGGCCAAGGGATGCAGAACGGGTCCCCCGCCTCCACTCCCGGTGCGGGCCAAGCGAGGGGAAGCCAGTAGAGGGCTCGGTGACCATGTGGGTCGCTTAGCACACCCCCTAATCCTCCCCTTTCAAAGCCGGTAGAGAGTGACCAGAAGCTTACCAGTCACCTCCCAGCTTCCCAAACCCCCCATGTCCTCAGTGGAGCCCTTCCTCCTCCTCTGGAGCCTCTGCGTTTGTCCCGTGCAGCTCTGGGAGAAGCTGGATGACGAATGGCCAGAGACCAGCTCCCAGCGAAGGGAGCCGGGCTGTGGATCACTGGCGAGCCCTGTGCCCCGGGGCTTCTCACCTCATCTTGAAAAGGGAGAAGCATTGACCTCTCCGTCCAAGAGCTCCTGGGAGCATTAACACTGATCACGTGTGAAAATGCTTTGCCTGGCATCCGGCGTAGAGGAGCGCTCAATACTGTCGTCTGGCATCATGCTTCTCCTACAGCCAACAGACGCCGACCCCCGGGAGGACTCGGGGTCATGAATGCAGGTGCGTGAACAGGGCAGTTACCCGCTGGCTAGCAACCTTTCTGCACTAGAAGCACCTGCAGGGATTTTAAAACTCCCAGGTCCCGGGCGGTGCTCCCACTGCACCCACGTGCTGCCCAAATTCGGAAGGACGGGTTTAGTGAATGGACCATCCTTGACCTTTGCTCCATGAAGCCTGCAGCGTCTGGAGGGTGTTGATGGAGCCCTGTGACGGACTGAATGCTTGTGTCCTCCCCAGTCCCTATGTGGAGGCCTGAACCTTCAACATAATAGTATTTGGAAGCAGGACCTTTAGAGGCGGTTGGTGTTCAAGGATGTCATGAGGGTGGGGCCCTATGATGGGACTGGTGCCCTTGGGAGACTAGGAAGAGACGCCAAAACTTGCGGTGTCCACCATGTGAGGACCCAGGGAGACGGGGATCATGCACAAGCCAGGGAGAAGCGCTTTCTCACCGGACGCGGAACACTGGCCTCTGGATTGGGGGACTTCCAGCCTCCAGGACTCTGAGAAATCAGTGTCTGCTGTTTGAACCGCCCAATCTGGGGTACTTTGTCATGGCCGCCTAAGCTGACTGAGACAAGCACAGGATGAAGGTCATGGGACCACTAGTGGTTCACTCAGCATCCTCAGAAGGCGGGTGGGTGGGGTCCGCCTTGGGACGTCCAGCCGCCCCCAGATCATGCGCCCCTGCAGACCGACCGCAGCCCCATGCGTGGCCCCTTCACAGCCCAGCAGGGAGCCCAGGGCCCAGCTGCCGACCACAGAGAGCATCTCTGATGGTGCCCCACGAGGCCCCTGCCCCTGCCACTGCTGGAGAGTGGAAGCTGACGGGGCAGGAGGGGGGCACCATCCCCACGGTTTGTGCTTCAGGAAAGAAGGACCGACACCATTTGTGTAAATCCTGGTTCTGGGCAATGACATTGAAAGACGAACCCTTCCAACAGGGGCAGGAGACCATAAACGCTCATGAGCCGGGCTGAGCCTGCCAGGTTCAAGGTCCTGCGGTGGTGCAAGAGTTCAAGGGGAGATAAAGGGCAGGTAACCCCCAGACACCCGGAAACACCTCCTACTGGGTGTCTTCTGTAAGCCGGACGGAGTCCCTTCAGACTAGTGAGAAATGGTGTGTGTGTTTGGTGACTGTGAAAAGCCCGTGTTCGGAAAAGTAGCAGGTACAGATTGAGAAGCTCTTCTGTGAATGTCTGTGACCTTGAGCAGTGACCTCTTTGCCTGGAAGCTCCGTCGTGGGCAAGCAGGCATTGGCCTTGGCAAGATGCCGGTCCCGGTGCCGGACAGACTCACCAGGGAGATTTCAAACGGCAGCAAAGCTTGTGGGGAGTTGATGAAAATATAGATGGCAAAGTTACAAGGACCCTCCAACTAGGTATAGAAGGAGTTCTCCTTTATAGGAGGAGGAGAGGTGATTCAATTAAAGAAACATGGTTAAGGTCTAGGACCGCAAGCAGACTTCATTATGAATCCCGTTACCTGGCAGTGACTACTGTGCTGTGGAATTGGGGAAGACCGTGGGGTCCAATTCTTGACTGGGGGGGAAAGAGCGCTGGGATCATTCAGTGACGTCTGTCTTGGGGAGATGCTAGCCCAGAAGAGGGTGATTTGCCACACCCCACCCAGGGGTCTGGGCCGGACTTTTGTAAAGAAAAAAAAATATATTCTGTATTTCTGCTTAGCCAGAAACAGACTCTGACCACCTAGCAAGCGGTCACGACCATTTCTAAGAAGGGTGCCGTCTGCCGGGTTGTTCACCGAGCAAATCCAACCTGGAAAGCTGTGGTCAGCAGGGCCGACATGAGGAAGCCCGTGTGGCCACATGGACACACACGGATGTGATCCCAGGTTTGGTCAGACGTGCCAGGGCAGCGAAGTTACGGAGTGGCCTGCGCCAGAGCCTCAGGAGTCCCAGTGATTTATTTGGCGTGAGACAAAACAGAAGAGAAAGCTCCAGTGGACATGCCGATGTGCTTGCCCACATCTCGTGCTCTGGAGGCAAGAAGCACCGAGGCACTAAAGATGCCGCTGGCTTTCCGATGACCGTGGTGGGATAACGTCATCTTATTCCTCCTAATTTTATACCAAGGTGATCACCAAGCACCAGCGGTTTAAGTATTTATAGAAACGGAGAGACACCGCTGGCTCAGTCGGCTCCAAACGGCAGGTGGTGACAACAGATGGAACGAACACAAACTCCACTAAACACACACAATGGAGAATACGCAACGGCAGGGACCCTGCCGTGGAACACACAAGGCGGAAGCCACCACGGTGGCCTGGCTTCCCCTGGAGAGACACCGGTGGGCAGGAGGTGGAGGTCTTGCCTGACGGTTGGAAATCACGCCCGGTGGCAGATGCCCTTGGAACGGACGCCCGTCAAGGAGGAGAAGAGTCAAGAAGACGGACACCTTCGACTCTCTGACCCAGAAGCCATCACGGCGCTCCCTGCCCCCGGCAAGTGCCGCTGGTCCCCTTGCATTAAACGCTATCGGCCAATCCCACTGCACGTGGGACAGCTTCCTCCAGTCTTGTCGGTGAGGACAGTCATGCTGAAGCGGGGACCGCCCAAGTCCAGAGTCGTGTATCATGTGACCTTGGGTGTCAGACAGAGGTCAGTGCAGCCTGCTCTGACCCATTGTTTCCTACTGGACCCTGTGCTGTTTGCAGAACATAGCAGACCTGCTCCCAGGCAGCGTCTGTCTCACATCCCCAGCATTATTCACGCTGAGCTCTCTTCTTCCAGAGAAGCTCCTCAGAGCCAAGGTCCTACAACCCGTCCTCGTGCCCAGAAAGCAGGGTCCTGTGGACACCCCCGCTTACTCAACCTGTCCCACATGCTAGGGACAGATATGTAAGTGCAGGGCAGCACAGAAAACCCTTCTTTGGGGAGATCTGCATAAAAGCCTGATGTGCAGGAGACAGGGGGAGCCGTGGGGTTGGAGCCCTGCTGACCACACTCATCCACGGCCCTTCCACGGCCACTCAGCAGTCTGCACCGTGAAAGGCAACGTGGAGTCGGGGCCAGACCCACCGCCAGGCCTGTGTCTCCTAGTCCACACGTGCGGTTGGGTAGTTTTTGTTGTCTTTGGATCAATTCTATCTAAATGGATGCCTTTGAAAAGAAATGATATTGCAACTTTAAATAGAATTAAGTAAAATGAGCTGTAAAAGTAAAAAAAGAAAAAAAAAAAAGGAGAACCGTCTTGTGTTCTAGGCTCTTCTGACGGCCGACTCTGCTCAGAGGGGGCGTACAGGACGTTACAGGAAACGAGCCCCAGGCCGATGCCCTGGTTGCCGTCATCAGGAAAGTCGAGAGGAAAGGACGAGTGACCTTATGACATGGCTCTGTGTTCTCCCACTCTCCGGGCGCCCCCCATCGACTGTCCCTCAAACACCGCCCTGGGCAAGTCCCATGTTTTGGGAAACATAACCCAGGAAAACAGCTGGCGTGGGGGATGAGGGGAAAACCTGGGTCTTCCGACATCCATGGCACAACCTGACAACAGAAGTCAGTTCTGTCCTTGAAGCCAAAACAGCGAGGGGTCCTTCAGCCCACTGTTCTCTGCTCAAACTTGCCTGGAAGCATTCCTCTCCCTATCACCTGGGTCTCCTGAGAGCGGGTTGCAGCGGGTCTCCACATGGTCATGGACTCTCGGGACTCTAGAAGTCACCTGCTTCATCAACCGTATAATGCTTGAGTTCTTCTCCCTTGTTCTCGGCAGCGGGAGATCTGGGGTCATTGAGCAGAAGTAAAAACCCTCACCCCAGGTACATCCATTAGGACATCCTATACATCCATCCGTATAGGTGGTCATTGGGAGGGGCCCTTGCAAGCCCCCTGAGCACGGAGGGAGGGGGGACTGGAAGCCAGCAGACACCGGCACAGTGGCTTTAGGGTAGCTCCAAGAGGCCAGGCTGGTTAGCATCCTGAGCAAGCATGGCACTTGCTGCCCCTGCCAACTCGGGCCCTTGACCTAATTCAACATCCAATTGTGTCTACACCCAAGAAAAACAAATGTAGATACTTTGCTACCTGTCAGCATCATTAATTTTGTTGTGATCGCTCATTAAAATGGTTTGTTTGCACCGGACCGCGTTGGCTGTCTTACCCTAATTAAACAGCGGAGAAGAATCAGGGGATAATTTGCCTGTGGGCTAGTTTAAGACATCACTATGATCTATTTCACTCTGGCTGGGTTTGAAGGTACCATTTTGCTTTTAGTCACCACACATGCCTCTCCCTGGAGAGTCTTATGTTTACTTGTTTCTTCTTCCACGTGAATTGAGGATATAATCGCGCTATTATTACCCTCACTATAACTCTGTTCACTACAAGAAAAAAAAAAGGGTTGTGTGCAAACTCTAGGGACAGGAATGAAGAAAAGGCAAAATGTCTTGAAATAATACGGGAACATGGCCTCGACTCTTTTTTATAAGAACAGAAACAGTACTGTCTGGCCTTTCCTGGACGTTGATTGTGAAAAGGCACTGCACCAAGTGTTTTAAAGATATTGTCTCATTTCATTTCTATAAGGTGGGAACCATTATTATCCCTATTTTGTAGGTAAAAGAATAGATCTAGGGAGTTCTCAGGTGCTGCACAAGGACCCAGGTTAGTGCCACAGGAACCTGGAACCACCACTTAGAACCAGTGGGCCTCCCCAGGAACAGCGGTCTGTGTCCCTGCATGGGTCATCGTGGTAAGTAAATGGTCATACAGATTACAACCTCACTCGCCAATGGTTAGTAACCTTGAGTCTTTGAGGGATATCGAGATAGAGGACGTTACAAAGTAAAGCACCCTTGATCATTCATGATATTCATTCGTTTCTGTGGTAGATACCTCTTGAGTGCTGTTTCTGCTTCAGGTTCTGGGGTCAGTGCTGGGAGCCAGAGGATCCATTCAGACAAACGGCGCCTGTCTTCGGGAGCTCACAGGTCTGGAAGGAGAGGGTCCGAGAGAGAACCAGAGTTAGCTCAGATCTAAGCTCTGTGTGTGTGTGCAAGCATGTGCAGGAGGGAGTGAGTGTGAGCACGTGTGGCTGGGTGAGTAAGCGAGCTCGTGTGTGTGTGTGAGAGCTCCCGATCAGGCGAACTCACCGGTCCCTGACACTGATCTAGTGTTATCGGTCCCAAGGTCCTGTCTCTTCCCAATGCCTGGACTCCTCCTTCTGGACTTCGGTGAGGAGAGATCAATGCTCTTATACATTGAATTATGCCAACCATACATATTTTATTAATTTATGGAAATGTCAGATTGCTTTAACTATTATACTGGACTTCTGTCCTCCAATAAATGGCTTAATTTCCTTCCAAGGATAAAGCACTCCGGTATTTTCGGCTGACCAATTCAGCTCAGGGCGCTCTAATGTTTTCTGTCTACTCAGAGGACACATACTTCATCAGGATGACTCTGGGGTAATGACACCAAAGGCCCATTTCCAATGATTGTCACGGTCTTGGCAAGATGCATTCCATATATTAAGGCTGATGCCTCTCACCGAGCTGGGTGCATCTTCTGGGGGAATAAATGACCTTTTCTCTTGAGCTTTCCTCTGCTTGTGACATGGGAAAAAATAGTTCCCAGTGCGATGCCAGGGTTGAGAACAGTCCCTAACATAGGGAAGATGGCCCTGGTCCTAACGCAGTAGAAATATCAGAATAGGGAGGACTATCTGCAGACACGGCCAAAGGCTGTTAGAAATATCGGCAAACCCTCTTGAAGGGCGGCAGATCTGCATTTACCACGGACCTGAGGAAGCTTGGGATTCAGTGCCCCAGTAGAGCCCTTAAATCTGAATTTCCATCTATGGTGTGGAATTCTCTTTCTTAGAGAATACCCCCCTCTCCAATTTCAATAAAGCACAAGACCCCATGACACCTGGATCTGCTCTTGGGGAGAGGAATGTCAGGTGGGAATGGAGAGTCCACTTTAGACAGTGCTGGGATTTTGTGGGGGAAAAGATTGAGCAGTGGAAGTGCCCCTGTAGGGCAGCAGGACATACTAGACCCAAATACGGCACTTTGGCATAAGGATTGTTTTGATGTGAAGACAACTGAGAAGAAGCAGATGCAAGAAAAGCTCCCTGCCCTCTCTCTGTCTGCCTAGAAGCAGGACATCAATTTGTGAAGACGTCCCCCTCCCCTCTGAACCAGGAAGGACAGAAGTCAATCACCAGAGACAACACCAGACTGAGATCAGCACCAGAGACAGCACCAGGGGGGGTCTACACAACAGACCTTACCAACCACCCCTGCCTTCCACTCCCTCATGCCCTGGCCTGCCCACAATTTGCCTCCCTAGACTCAAAACCCTCTCCATTTGCCTTGTCACTTCTCCACAGATGTGTTGTTCTATTGCTAAGGTTTTATATAAGACTGAGTTCTAATCATCGGTCTGGTTACTCACCATCAAATGTTTCATGTGTGTGTGTGTGTGTGTGTGTTATTAAGCTTCTGTCTGCTTTTCTCTCCTCACTCTGTCTTCTGTTAACCTAATTTTCAGGGCCCCAGCCGTGGAATCCAGGAGGGAGAGGGAAAGGCCATTTACGTCTTTACAGCTTCCAGACTTGCAGTCTCGATGACTGCAACCTTCTCAGGAAGAGGGAAGCATGCCGACTTATGACATCATTATGCTCCCTTAACCCTCGGTAGCACAACAGACGAGGTCCAGGTCAGTGCCTCTCCACCACCCTCTCCAACAGAATCACCTGGGAGGATTTTGGGAGTCTCATGCACAGGTCTCACCCAGACCAGGCAAGTCAGAATTCCCACAGGTGGTGCTCCTTGTGTGTAGCGCACACAGTCATGGGGGGGGAGTGTTATCCTTGCCAAATGATGGCATTTCCCGGGAGGTTTTAAGAATGCAGGTGCTTGAGCCACCTCCCTGCCCACACCAGTCCAAATCCCTGAACTTGGATCAAGGTGCCTTTGTACATAGACTTCCCAGGCCCTTAGGTGTTGGGAGGAATATCCAAATTGTGAATTATTGGTCTGAGCAAGTTGAACGTGAGATGGGGTGAAGGGTGTATAAAAGGATGTTTAAAGGTGAAGGTGGGCAGAATAATTCAGGGAGGGCTTCTGAGAGCCCAGTCAGGCCAGTCTTTAAAGGAATAATGGGCTGTGTTGACATAAGTGAGGGGAGGCTCTTTTTCCTAATAGTCAGGGACTGCTCAAATTAACATAACAATCAGGATAAAGGTTAATTGGATGAAACTCATGGTTTCATCACGGAACAGAACACACCATTCTTCACTGAATGCAGTGACAGCTCTGCAGACGAGAGAAGATCACCATGAACGCCACCTTGAAACAGAACAGGGCACGGAGTGTAAACACTGATGGCGGGGCTAGGCTGTCAGGGGCTAATGGGAGAGAGTCTCTCTCAAGCCGTGGTTCTGACAACTGGATATAGATGTGGATGTATCCTTTTCCATCCAATAATGAAGAGCTAGTCTAGATCTTTTCCTCGGTTCGTGGACAAGAAGCCCCAGGAAGAAGCCCCAGAGGCTATGGGGTCCTCAGCTGTGCAGACAAGAGGTCACCCAGATTGCAAATCATGAATTTTGTGTTTACCCTCTGAGTGCAACAACTAATAGGAGATGCCACCTCGACAAGATTTTATTGTTTTGATCTGTAGAATTTGGGGACATCTTAGGTCCGTGAATGGTGGGCCCCTTCTGCCAGCCTGCTCAAGGTAGGAGGCATAGATCAAGAAAGGGTTTCGATCTCAGCAGCTGAAGAGTTCCTTTCCATGGGTGTTCTCTCGTCTCTACTGCCTTCATCATTCACTATTCATTATTTTTTTTCTTTTAATAAGACAAATTGAGTATCAAAATCAAGAGAGGCAGTGAAAAATATATTCTGAACTAGAACATTTGAAGGAGAGGCTGAGAGTTCTTTGCTACGGCGGGTACTGGTGTGGGTGGGGAGTCTGGGGTTACTGTGGTTTAATGGGCATCCGCTGAGGTGGAGAAAAGAGGGCTGTGAGGTGTTCGGCAGAAGCATTTCTGGGAGGAATGTTTCCCGGCTCTCATCCTCCTTTCTCCCAGAGAATGTACAAAAACAGTGCTGCCTTTAAGAGCAATAAATAAATCTGTGGTGCTGATACAGACAATAATAAATAGGGCAAGAGGTCCTTCGCCATCTTGTGATGAGTCCCAGCTCAGGTCTGATAAAAAGCTGGTGGAAACTGCCCTTGTTGTAGGAAATTAAGAATGAGCTCGTTAGCCGAGCAATTTAAGCCGTTCATAGGAAGATTACGACGTCCCAGATTTAGGAGGCAAAGAATCTTGTGTTCTGCCCGGCTCATTTTTCCCGATCCTTATCTGGTCTTGATAAAGAAATTCTGCAAGTGAATTATGGTGTGGGGACGATGACAGGGAATGATTTTCTCAGCACCGGTAAATGAATATGACCTATAAGAAAAATACTCCGGGTTATGTTTACTTGGGGAAATAAATCTCTCCCGTGCCCATCTTTCTTCTCCGTCTAGTCAGGGGAGAATTCACTTTCTGGTCTCATTTTCCTCACATTTCCACCCACTCTTAACCTCTCTGGCTAGAAGTGAATGAGAAGTGCATTGCCAGCCTCCGGCTTCACCCATTCCGACCTAGTCTATCGTTTCTGAAAGCAAGCCTGGATTCGCCTGGAGGGTTGACTGTCTCCAGATGCCTCGTGTCCCTCTGCCCTGGAGTGGAGGCAGGTGTGGCATCTCTGGGCTCTGGGAAGGGGCTCGCCGTGAATCCCGTTCGAGTAGGGATCCTCTCACAGCTCCGGGGGTCTGTCTGCGAGTCTCGCCCCCTGGCATCGCCATCAGGGTCCTTACGGAGTACGCCCAGCATCCAGCCAACCGAGACTCAAGGATGCTCCTCCCTCCAGTGGCCCAAATCTCTCACTAATACATCACGGGGTGGCTTATTTCTCAAAACCTATTTGATTTTTCGTGCTCCTCTTTGGAAATGGCCTCTGCAAGGCCATGTTGCACGGGTGAGTGTGAGCGCCCCAGGCTTCTGCAGTTGGCCTGTCTTTTACGCAACACTCGAGACAGGCGGGCCGTCCGTGGGGTGTCGGCACCGGCTGGAAGCTTTCCGTCTCTCCCCCATTTAACCACCGCTCCTGTCGCGGCCTTGTGACCCCACACATGTCACTTCTGAGGACACTGAAGGAGAGGACAGTGAAAAAAGTTGCCCAAAGCCACACAGAGTGCCCAGTCCTGTTTGGACGCACCCTGAGGCTCCCCCTTTCGGAACCGCACCAGCCACACCCCTCTTGTCTGGGGGAACTTGGGCTTTGCTCTCCGATGCCCAGATCCTCCACACGGATGACAGCAAAGCCAAGGGCAGAGTCCAGGGGCCAAGCTGAGGCGGCTTTGAGTGCTCTAACTGCCCAGCTTTATTCACATGGAGTCGAGGAGAGGAAGCTTGCTTCCCATTTGGCCAATTTCCAGAACATTCTTCCTGCAATGTATATAGCATTCCCTCTAAAAATTACTCACCTGGGGCGTTCAATTTTTTTTTTTTTTTTTGAGAGGTGGTCTGCGTTGACTGCTCATCCTCCTAGTTTCCCACAGCTCGTCGGTGGGTAGAGTCAGACTCTTCAAAAACATTTTTCTTGGAGCCCATAAACACATTTGTAAATTGTGTGCGTTGTCCTCATGCAGCCGCGGTATCACACTATCTCCTCAGCACTTATCAGAGGGAAGTATAAGCAATGTTGGAAAATAGTTTTATTTCCTCCCCAAGGCAACAGTCAGACATTACCTGTTATGTTAACCCCGTCTCTTTCATCAGGATTTATGTGCATTCCTCCTGGAAGGTGGTTCCGAGTTTCTCTCTACCGGCATTTTCATGCATTCCTTGATCAGGCAAATTCTGTGTCACATAATAAAAGTCCTTTTGGGCTTAGCTACCAAAATATTTAGCCCTAAAATAAGTGCTCAATTTCAGAAGCAATCTCTTTCTAGATGCCTGGGACGGATAAATCTTTCTCTGTTTTCTAACTTACAAAACAATAAATTAAAATATATATATATTCACTTCTTTGTATTCTTAAAAAAAAAATGTGTGCTTGTGGTAGAATATTTGCAGGATGTAGAAAAGAAGAATGAGAGGAAAAGGAAGCTCCCACGCGTGGACCCCCCCCCCCCGCACCAGCTCCTCCCCGTCCCTGTCCAAGCTCCCCGCACAGAGCAGACATCTGGTTCACGCGTGTGGGGCGTGTCGGCGGATGGGCTCTCGTTCCCACCACCTCATCCTCCTTTTCCTCTGTCCCTGCTCCGAGTTCAGTGGAAGCTCCAGTGTTTTCCTGGCTAACAGTAAGCCCTCTGCACATCCTCTGGCTTCTATTTTCCCTCTCCGTTCACTTTCTCCAGGACTTTAATCCCTCATTCGTCTCCGTCTTACACGTTTCTAGCCAAGTCCCTTCTCATCAGCATTGGAACATGAGGGGAGACTATTTCATCTTAAATACAATCCCTCGGACCCCACATTTTCTCCTGCTCTTACCCTAAGTCCCTGCCACCTGCTGTCCCTCTTTTCCAAAGCTGCCTCCACCATCCTGTCTCCTTCTCAGCCTCCAATCGTGGCTTAAACATCAGAACACAGGCTGTGGCTCTTGTCTGCGTTCGAGGAGCACCGGCCAGAGCCCTCATCTGGTGGGAGTTGCTGCCAAAACCCAGCCTTGCTCGGGCAGAACCTGGCACTCTTCAGCGCTTGCTCCTTTTCAGACCCCCCCTTGCCCTCGCTGCTGGGGCAGTGATCCTTAGATAAGGGATTCCATCAACTCCTATGGCTCTAATTCCTGTTTATCTCACTGAGGACACCAGATCTAGACATCTATCCAGACAGCCCCTGAGTTACAGATGTGTGTGTCTCTGGACGTCAGGGTAGGCCACGGGGCTGCAGTAACAGACAGCAGAAGATCACCGTGTGTGTTTGACGGGCAGACAAGACTGCACGGCCTGTGTCCTCTCATCTTATACCCACAGCATCTGCAGCAGCGGCCTCCAGATTCACGACAGTGATGGAAGATGGGACTGGATGCTCAAGCAAGATGTTTTAAGAGTCCAGGGGGATAGTGGCTGTTTTGAGCTGAATTGCATTCACCCTAGAATATATATGTTGAATTGTCATATGGTGAAGTCTTAACCCCCAATAATTCAATATGTCAGAGCATGACCATATGTGGAGGTAGGGTCTTTGAAGGGTCGTCCGGGTGGGCCTCAGTCCAGTCTGGCTGGTGGAACGCTTTTCCTAGCTCACAGATGGATTTTCTTGCTGCAGGTGTTTCCTCCTATAGGGACATCAGTCCTGTTGGATCAGGTTCCCACACTTAGGACCTTGTTTCAACTTGGTCACCTGCTAAAAGACCCCATCTCCAGATACAGCACACTGGGGGTTAGAGCTCCTATATCAATTCCAGGAGATACAATTGGTCCACAGACCCATCTGAAGATGGCCCGCTGCCTACTATCTGGGCACAGGAAGGACTTCTCCATGCAAGGGAAGCCTGAGTTTGTGATCCTGGGGCAGACGAATGGCAGGTATTTCTTTTGAAATACCGCTAGCTTTCATAGTTATGCTGTCGTAACAAACATCCCCCAAAGCTCAGCGCTTATGAGTAAGAATGGTAACTCCCCATTGCATCAAATGGCTCTCTGCAGGCTGGCTTCCATGTTTCCCCCATTCACACTGAGGAAGCTTCTCTGACCCAGAGGCTGCATCTCAGCCCAGCACTGGGAAAAAGGAGGCGAGGCAGAACCATGGGATGGCAGTTAAATTTTCCACCTGGACATGCTTCATGTCCTGGCCTCATATTTCTTTGACAAAAGCATGTCACACGACCAAGCTTGGCATTGCTGGGGATATACTTGTCTCTTCTCAAGGAAGGGGCATTGGGGGCTGGAGCAGCCGGCCCTGTGGAAACAGGTAGCAGTTACTTTGTATCGATAATTCAAGTTATCAAATACTGCATATGTATTTCTGGAAACTTGAATTCTAAAAAACTTTGGGGTAAGGGAGAACATGACTTATGGGAACAATGGGGTCAAGGGCAGATCATCAAAAATCGATGCCATTTTGTAACCAGAGCATCAAAAAGTATATAAATCCTTAAAAACCACCCACACAGTCGGGGTGTCTGGATGGTTCAGTCAGTTAAGAGTCCGACTCTTGGTTTTGGCTCATGTCATGATCTCAGGTCATGGGATCAAGCCCCACGTCAGGCTCCCTGCTCAGTGGGGAATCTGCTTGGGATTTGCTTTCCCTCTGCCCCCACAGCCCCCTCTGTCTCTCCAAAAAAAAAAAAAATCACTTACACAGCTGATATATATATAGAATGTCTATTAAATTAAATACTTAAGCAAATGCAGTGTTTGACCAAGGCTGTGAAGGTAATCTGACTGGAGGATGTGAGGCAGGGACCAGGCTATGAGGATGTGGGCTCAGAATGTTCTGGGCCACTTCCTGGCTGTGTGCGACAGCCCAGGTGTTCATGGTCTTGTGCTTCTTAGGACACAACAGGTCAGCATCTTGCAGTAAGTGCTTCCCACTAGGCAGGCTCCGTGGCCGAAGCTGGGCCAGGGGAGAGGCCAGTGTGGACAGGCCAGTGGGTAGACAGGGTATTCTTGTTCTTGTTTCTTGAGGGCTGCTCCCAGCTGACAGATGTCCCATCCAGATGCTCTTACTGCTGAACAGTGCAGCGCGTGGTAGGCGTTACAGGAAAAACTCATCCTAACCAGACTGCCTTCCACAGTATCCTGACTTCGCCTTCTCTTTCAGTAATCACTTATGGTCTGCTCGACAAATGCAGAAACATGTACTCTCCCCAAACAGAAGGCCAGCCTACTCCAGCTGATTCCCAAAGATGGCAAAAATGTGGCACATGGCCTGAGATTCTTGAAAACCAGATAATGGAAAAAACAAAAAATAACAGGGAAAGACCAACCTCTCTGGGTGGGGCCTGATTCGGGGCTGAGAGGCTTCCCTGGGTCTGAGCTCTGCCAGATGTTCACCTTGCACATTGTTGCAGATACTGGTGCCTGGTGCACCTTTCTTCCTGCAGGTAATGGCTTACATTGAGCACTTTCCATGTGCCCGGTGGTACATAGTACCACTATCAGACACAATTCATAACAGCTTCAGCATTTTTTCTTGTTTTATATAGGAGGACGTTGAAGCAAGGCAAATAACTTGGAATTTTAATTACTTCCCAGGAAATTAATAATAAGAGGAGGTGTGTATTCAAGAGTGGGCATGTCTATATTTCATTCACTGCCTGTGGTGGGCAGAGCCCCTGGAAGATGGCCATACCTGAATCCCCCAATTCTGTGCATATGTTAGTCACACATCAAAAAGGACTCTGCAGACGTGATTGTGGTCGTGGACTTTAAGATAGGGAGATGATCCTGGCTTCCTCAAGTGCCACCAGTGTAATCACAGGAGCCCCGAAAGAAGAGAGCCCCTTCAGACCGGAAGAAGAGGAAGTTGGAAGGGATTTGGCAGAAGTTGAGTTCACAGGCATTGCAAGGGCAGGAAGAATTTGATAGAACACTGCTAGTTTTGAGATCCAGGGGTCACCTTGCAAGGGCTGTAAAGAGATTTCTAAGAGGAAGGGGTAACCCCCGCAGGAGGAATGGATCCTTCCCAAGCTTCCAGGTGACTCCTTGATTTCAGCTTTCTGAAACCCGGAGTGGAGAGAGCAGCTGAGCCCACCCAGACTTCGGTCTGGCCTCTGGAGCTGTGAGAGAGCAGGTAGGCATAGATTTAAGCCATTAAGTGTGTAATGATTTGTTAGAACAGAGATCACTGACTCACATAGTATCACTGAAAATGCTTTAGGAGAACACTGGACCATAGGACACCCCCCAACTCCAGACTCCTCTCGGACCCCCTCCCTCTGCCCTCCTCCTCCCTCTCTCTCCTTCCCTCTCTTCTTCTCATTCCTCCCCAGAGACCTGGCTGGTGCTTTTAGGAGAAGGAGCTGGGCACATGCATTTCAACCTGTTCTCCTGTCTCTACTCTGGGATTTTTGTGTCTGCAGAGAACAGCCACCCCAATGCCCTGCAGAGGGATCCTGCAGATGTCAGTCTCTAAGTGGATGAATTCAGTTTTTTTGGTGGATGGTTAGCAAGCCCGTTGAGAAGACAGATCTAAAGTTTTATCCTCAAATCCAACTATTACTAGTGATAAAACTAGCATATTTATTTCCATCTGTCTGGCTTTTGCCTCTGACTCTCAATTAATTCAGAACCCAGAAAAAACCAGGAGCTATTTATTAACCCTCTGAAATCCAAACAGACCCATCTGGTCATATCTTTTCCATGTACTCTGCATCATTTAAAATCCTTATAGTGACATTTACTGTCCTTTGTGGTCTGATGCCCTATGACTCTTTAGCCCAGCAGTACGCAATAAAAATAGAATGTAAACTACAAGTATAATTTTAAATATTATGGTGACCACATGGAAGAGAAGTAAAAAGAAGCAGGTGGTATTAATTTTAATAATATATTTTACTTAACCCCATATATCTGAAATACTGCAGTTCCAGCATGTTAGCAACATAAAAATCGTTAATGAGATATTTTGCATTCTACTTCTTGTACCGAGTCTTTGAAAGTGCTGTGTATTTTATACCTACAATGCATCTCAATCGGGACCAGTCACAGTTCAGGTGGTCAGTCAGTACCCCAGTGTGCCTAGAAGCTACCTCCTGGCACAGGTCCAGCATCATGTGGTCATTCCCACTCCAACAAGACCTTGATCTCTCCTTTGCCCATTGCTCTATACTCTCCCTGACTCCTGTTTCCTTGATTGGAAACACTCTGCCACCTGTCTCCTATTTTGGATACTTCCTATTGATGATTTTGAGTCCAGATTCCTCTGGAAAGTCTCCCCTGACCCCCTCAGGTGGGTGATCAGTTGTCTTTGAGTGGCTAGAGGATCCCGTAACCACGTTCTCATGGGACGTGTTAAATTTTGCTCCATGAGGAGGTTCCACTTTCACTTATCCTAGCTGAGGATGTG
Organism: Neogale vison; assembly: GCF_020171115.1. Lineage (NCBI taxonomy): Eukaryota > Metazoa > Chordata > Mammalia > Carnivora > Mustelidae > Neogale > Neogale vison. The sequence continues at coordinate 3,083,201 of NC_058092.1, read as the reverse complement.
AAATGGCTTTATTTCTAATGAAATTTAAAGAAGTTTCCCAGATCAAACTGTTTTTCAAAGCCATTGAAGAGCTGAGGGTACAAAGAAACTTAAAAATAACTAAACTCTGGGGGACCAAATCCTTGCTAGGTGAACAAAAGTCCAGTCGGTAAAACAGAGCATCCAATCTGCCCAAGAGGGTCAGCTTTTACCCAGGTGAGGAGAAAGTCACCAAAGGTAGTCAGAACTCTGGTTGACTTTGGATTCAAGTTCGGAGACACCCCAAACATTAAGATTTTTTTCTTCCCTTGGGTAGTATTCTTCCATGAAAATGTTGCCAAGAAAGGAAGGGCTGGGGCCAGAGCAGGAGGATGAGCAAAACCTCCTGGTTTGGGGATGCAGGCTCTGCTCTGGGTTTTGGGTCCTCAAGTTTCTGAAGACTTGGAGCACCGCCATCTTGTGATCCTGCCACACCCAGGCCAGCAGCTTCCTGGCCCACTCGTCTCACAGAAGCCCACCCTCCAGGTTCAGAGACCAGAGGGCTTATAATTCTAAGGTCCAATAGTATCATAGCATTTGGTCATAAGGCCCTTTTGGAGAGAGAGAGCTCTGAATTCACCAGCCAGTAACCAAAGCTTTAACAAGAGCTCCAGTCAACATCTGCTAAGACCACTCTCCACCCACTTGAATGGCTGAAATGAACCCGGCGGACAATTCCAAGAACTCTCATAGATTGCTAAAGGGAGTGTAAAATGCTACTACCATCTGGAAAACTGTTCTGTCTACTTCATATGTGGTTAAATCTGCTGCAAGACCCAATGATTCTGCTGCTAGGTATTGCTACAAGAGAAATGGAAATGTATATCCAAAATATCGACTTCTACAGATGTCCAGAGCAGCTTTGTTCTTTGTAGCCAAAAACTGGAAATGATTCTAATGTCTATTTAGCATGAGAATGGGGAAGGGTAAAAGCAATGTGTTATATTCAAAAACTGAAACACTTCTCAGCAATAAAAAAGAATAAACTACAGACACACGGAACTACATAGATGATCTCAAACACGTGATTTTGAGAAAAAGTACCCAAAGACAAAAGAGGACATGTGTGATTTTATTTATGAGAAATTCTAGAGCAGGAGGGCTCAGCTGTGACGGTGATCAGATCATAGGCTCCGGGGAGGGAAGGGATCGGCTGAAAAGGGGTCCGAGTCATTGTTTCAGGGAGATGGAAATGTGCTCTACCTGGAAGAGAGCAGCGTTTGTCGGCTTGAATTCTTTGGTCAAACTCTTCAAACTGTGCACTTGAAATGGGTACATTTATGGTGCATAATACTATATGTCTCTCAAGTTAATTTTTAAAGGTGCATCATAACCCCTAGGTGAGGGTTTCCCACCTTCAGCATTGTAGGCATTTTGTTCCATGTGAGGTTATCTTAGGAAGTTCCTCGGTCTCTGTCCATGAAGGGTCATAAACCCATGATGGTGATAGCAGATGAGCAATGACTGCATACTTTGCTGACCAGCACCGGAGGGGAGGAAAGTGACTTTCTGATACTCTCTTAACTTTGCTTGTGAATTAAATTCACAAAAGATAGATTAACAGAAAGAAAATAACCAACAGAAATTATTTACATGTGCAACATACACATATAGTGGAGAACTCAATGAGGTATAACTCAGAGGGACTAAGAGTTTGGGGTTTATCTATCATCTTAATAGGTGGAGGAAAGAGGGAAAAAGGAAAAAAAAGAAGTAACTTTTTTTTTTGAAAGATAAGTAGATTTCCAGGAGAATGAATGAGTAAGAAAGTGTGTCTACACAGGAATGAATGACATTTCCCTATGCTTCAAAACCATAAAACTCCCCTGGAGATGGGATTTGGGGTACGTTTTATTTGTGTTCTCCCTTCTGGAAATAGTTCCACCCTTAAGAGGAATTTATGGCAGCTTTATTCCCCCAAAGTTGCTGCTTTTAGCCAGATAAGGAAAGCTCCAAGGAGGCTTTTGTTCTTACATCTTTTTAACATTAAACACCTCTAGTCTAGAACAAACTTTATACCAAACTGGTCTATTCTGGGTTACCATATTCCATTCTCTTTCATCTCCTCTGGTGCAAAATTGCCCTGCTGGTTGAAAACCACCACACTCACTTAGCTCTTCCTCCTTAGCTTTTTCATTCATTGATTCCTTGATTCATTGAGCAAAGACTTGTTGAGTTCTGCCCCACATTGGGCATTGATATGAACATCTAGAGGAACATCAGGGAACAGAAATATCCCTGTTCCCATGGATCTTACATCCCGATGGACCTAAAAAGACACACTTTAAATAAGCATTTCCGTAGAATGGACAAAAGATAAAATTGAGCTGAAAAAGGAGGATTTGGAGTGCCAGAGATAGAACTTGGGTTGCCATTTTTAAGGCATCAAAAAGGGACAATTGACTAAAGGCATGAAAGAGGTGATCACATCAGCCATGCTTTATCTGGGGGTAGAGTGGCCCTGGAAGAGGGAAAGGAGATGGTTCATACAAAACACACTATGTCAAGCCCTTGTCTCATATACTCAAGAGGATCCCAGAGTGCCTGGCACAAACTGAAGGAGGAGGAGAGATGTATGCAGCCAAGTCAAAGAAAACAAGGCAGGACAAGATCCTGAGGTTCTTGGGGGTCATTCTAACGGACTGTGATTGCTTGCGCAGGGTGATAACAATGGGGTGATGAGACGTGGTCAGATTTTGGATGTGTGTTGAACGTAGAATCGATGGAATTTGCTGATAGGTTGAGTTAGTTCCCTAGGGGAGAGACAGAGTCTGTCTTGCTCACTTTGTGGTATGTATTACGCAATTCCTGGTCTGTAGAACGGCATTCAATAGATCAATGGATGGACAGATGGGCGGGTGGAGGTCTGGACTGTGGAAGGAAGGTTGAATGGAACGCTGTATTGAAGAACGGCTGGGGGTTGGATGATCAATGGATAAATAGGTAGGCAGATGGATAGATGGATGGACAGACGGTTGTATGGTCCGTAAACTCTGAGATTTGTTATAATGATCCCATCACATTATGTATGAAGCCACAAGCACAGTGCCTGGTACTTCTTAGCCATTCAATGAATAAATGTTTTGTTCATTTTTATGTCTTAATGTTTCATTACTTTAAATAAAGATGCCACAGAATTTCACTCATTGAAAGGGACATGGGTCACTTTATTTCCAGACAAACTAAAATTAGTACCACTCTCCTCCCTGCCTGCAAAGAACCTTTATTCCTGCAGAACAAACGGGTTCTGAGCATAGCTGTGTTCCTCCTACTTCCGGATCAGTCACACAATCAAGGCACAGTTGCTAACTGCAGCCTAAATGTGGAGACTTCATGCCAGGTAATCAGTCAGGCAGTGGAAATATCTCCGCTGGGGTTGGGCTCCCCGCCGGGTCCTGCTCCAGCGGTTATGAATAAGAGCATCAGGACTTGTTTTGGCTTGTAAAGTGAGCCCATTGGAAGTAGAAGCCACGGTTGCTCACGAACTCTAAGGCAGATTTCTGTAGTAGCGGGTTGCTACAGATAAGCTTGCTTTGAATAGAAATGTTCACAGTGTGTGATCAGAGCCCTCAGGACAGAGTTTACCCTGCAGCTGCTCCCTGCAACCGCAAGGACACCCACAAGGACCCAGTCCAGCCCCAGTGTCTTCTCAGAGCGGGCAGGATGAACACACAACCCGGCAACACGATGCTTTGTCTTCAAAGTGGTGGTTGTTATCTTGTACACAGGATCCTGACTTTCAGGCATTGGCGCTGATTAATGTGTTCTCTCCGACATGACACCAGCGATTCATCCATCTGTAGAAAAAAATAATGTGCTTCTAAGGAGAACCGAGCGGCCTCTCTCATGCCCTTCTGGGTTATCAGAGTCTAGCCCTGACAATTATCTTTGCGCTATTTTGCAACCATTTGTAAATCGTGGTTAACTGTTAGCAGTGTAAATGCTGCGCTGCCGGGCCGTGGTTCGCATCGACTTCCTCCCTCTTTGGAAAACAACAGCTGTGTCGGTATTTGCTGCTCATCTCCACTTTCTTTCCTAGATGTAAAGTGATGCTGTGTGAGTTTTCTTTTGAACTCAATATAACGTCTGCCCAGTTCCTTCATGTCTTATGAGAACAATAAGATCTTCAACTAGTGTTCTTTTGTTATAAATGTATCCTTGTCATGATTTTATCTCTTTCTGAAAATTACTTTGTTACACATCTCGCAAATACTTAGTGAGGAGCAGGTGTGCCCCCAAGAACTGTGCCGGGGACCAGGATTACAGGGACCAGGGACTCCCTGCTCAGGAGGTGATGACGTGTCCCCACCGTGGTAGAGAAGACGGGCGGGGTGCTGCTAACTGTCTCACCGCCCCTGCAGACCATGCACCCGAGCAGACTTCCTGGGCACAGAGGCCAGCTTTTTATTCTCAGTTCATGTCCCTCTGGCTGACACAAGCCATATTTTACGTGGCCGCGTCATATGGACTTTACATAGATCTGTATGCTGCTTTGAAAATCTAGTTCACGATTAAGGAGAGCAGTGCGTGCTCATTTATAGAAACTCTGGGGAGTCCAGAGAAGCACCCAAAAGAAAAAACATAATCTGTAATGCTCCCCATCATAAATATAACAAATCCTTCATATTCTCACCTTTTTTCCTGACCACGTAGCAGATGCCTCCACCTTCTCCTTCCCCAAAATTCTTCATAGGATTGTCGGGCCCCCGATTCTCTGCTTTTGTGCCCCACACCACTCATCTTCCGACACTCGTAGACGCGGCTGTTGACACTGAGTCAACACTGATTCCCGCTGAAGAGTCACCTGCTTTCAACGGCAAGGACTACTGCAAAGAACAAGTTCACGCGCGTGTCCCCAACCCGCCTGTCCCCAACCCGCCTGTCCCCAACCCGCCTGTTCCCAACCCGTCTGTCCCCAACCCGCCTGTCCCCAACCCGCCTGTCCCCAACCCACCTGTTCCCAACACGTCTGTGGGCTGTTTGGAAAGAGGAGTCGCTGGATGGTTTTCATTCTGAAGTCGAATCAATGAATACTCTACTCCAGGTTCCTTCGAGACAATATAAAAGCGAACCGAGGAGCCCCTAAGATTTACAGTCAGTGATAAAACGACTCTAATATGATAAGAATCTTGATGAGATGAGCTACACTTGGTATTTCCAAACTGATGACCACACAGAGTCGGATATGGACCCGGCCAAGCAGGAGACCTTAGTTGATGGTAGCACGTGTGTCCTGAAGAAGTGGTTTCGTCGGAGCGGGTATGAAAATGGTCAGACTGTAATGGCTATGTGGGCAGGTCCAGCCTGCCTGGTCAGATGTTTAGGTGAATGACTGTGGGTAGCAAATCCATTCTCCGCTTGTTCCGAGCTGATGATCCAAGCCAATATGCTGGTAATGCCTTCAGTATGTTAAATTTTAGGATAGAACACATCTGAATGCATATTTCATTTTTATTAAATTTTAAACCTTGCAGCATCTCTGAGGTCCCTGGGTGCCATCCTGGCATTCCACGGACCACAGATGGAAGATCAAATTGATGGAACCAATTTGGCCATTGTTTTGCAAATACAGGAGGACTAGACGAAAACAGGTGTTTTTATTTGTTTGCTTGTTTGCTTTTTAAATGTTTTCTTATTTCACAAAAGAGTCCATCTGACCTGTGGGGTCAAGGATCTATCCTATAGGATGGAGATCTTCAGGAATTGTAGAAGCAGACAAAGGAAACTTAGCCACTTAATACTTGTCAACTTAGTACTTGTCAAAATGTAATCTTTAATTCTGCTTCTGAGTTTGGGGTCAAGAGGGCAGATTTCTTTAAAGCCAGGGTTTCCCGTTTCTGGAGTTCTCCATTGTGATGATCTGGTGGGTCTGATGGAATAAACTGGAGATGAATAATACGCTTTCAAAGCATTTATACTTTGCACAGTACCTTTTGGTTATCTTCATGCACTTAAGACAGATTTGTGAGACACACATTTGAAGAGCGACAAACATTTACCTTCAAAACCCTCTGGACATTGCGGCACTCCATGTCAGAAGAAATGGAGCAGAGAAAAGATTACACCCAAAGTGATTCTTTTCTTCCTTTATCCTTGACCAGACTCCCTTGACCCACTTTTTTAAATAATGTTTTTTTCCCCAGGTACATCTAGATATAAATAACTTTTCATTAATTTTGTCTGAAGCACTCCTTTGAACTGCATGACCAGAATGATTTTTCAATGTAGGAGTTTTTCCACTATGAAATATTTCTTCTCTATCAGTGATCCTTGTCTCCCTTCCCACCCTCCCCACACCTGAACATGCACAGGAAAGAACCATCGTTTCCAGATAATCTGGGGTGCCTGTTCCCCGTCTCTTGTCTCCTCATGTTGAGCTGTATGACTCCTTCCTCCGGTCCTGGGTGACCACACCAGGTATTCTTTCCACATCATTTACCAAATTTTCCATAAGTCATTTTTACTTTTTATTTTCTCCAGTGCTGATTTTAATTTTATTGGATATATTGTATACGTTTTTGTGAACTATGAAATGTAGCATACCCACAAAAGTGTGGATGAAAATATTTATGAACAACTAAAGAACAATTATAGAATGAATATTCAGGGGCACCCGGGTGGCTTAGTCGGTGAAGCATCTGCCCTTGGCTCTGACCATGATCTCAGGGTCCTGGGATTGAGCCCCACTTCAGGCTCCCTGCTCAACGGGGAGTCTGTTTGCCTCTCTTCCTCGGTTGTTACTCCTGCTTGTGCTCTCTCTCTTTTTCTCAAATACATAAATAAATTCTTCTTAAAAAGATAAAATGAACATTCACTTTTCCATGACTGAGACCAAGAAGTAGAACATAATCACAAACCAAAAAAACTCCCTCGTGTGTTTTTTCTTCTCAATCCACTGGATCAAACTCCCTTGGATGACCACATTCTCAATTTGCTGTAAAGCATTTCCTTGGCTTCCTTGATCATTTTCCTTTACTACCTGGTTATTCTTGTACTTATTTTTGTCAGTTTTGAGACTTTAGACAAGTAAAAGTTTACTGTGCATATTCTTCTCTGATTGGTTGTTTTTCTCTACAAAAAGTAAAGCTTTATCCACGATGGCGTATACGCTATAGTTGATCGTCCTTGCGCAACACAGTCAGGGTATGCTGGTAAGTCTTTAATAACTGGCCCATTAATAATAATAATAACTGGCCCCTTTAATAATTGCCCATTTCTGTAGTGTAAATACTTCTACCGCGGCTGATTTCAAGCTACTCTCCAAGTGGATTTGGGAAGAAAGGGGCACGAGTGTGAGCTGACTTCAGTCCTCACTGCAAGTATTTCCATGTGAGAATATACAACTTATCTGTCCATTCTACAATGCATGGGCTTTGGATCATTTTCTAACCTTTACTGTTAAAACAAAAAAGTTTAGACATGCTTCCTAGTGCATATGTGCAAATTTCTTTATGACATAAACTTGGTCAGAAGATCTGTACATGGGGTGCCTGGGTGGCTCAGTGGGTTAAAGCCTCTACCTTCGGCTCAAGCCATGATCCCAGGGTCCTGGGATCGAGCCCCACATCGGGCTCTCTGCTCAGTGGGGAGCCTGCTTCCTCCTCTCTCTCTGCCTGCCTCTCTGCCTACTCGTGATCTCTGTTTGTCCAATAAATAAACAAAATCTTAAAAAAAAATAAGAAGATCTGCACCTGCTCAATTTTATAGGGCATTTTGCAGGAACAATGGTGCTTATCAATAATTCTGCCTGCTTCCCATGTTCTGTAGCCCCTCACAGTTAGGTGGTGCCATTGACAAATTTCAACCAAAACCATGGAAATGACATGTGTCAGTTGGCCAAGTAATAGAAAAGCCACATGCTTTTGTTTAGAGTTTCAAAATAGGGTTCCACTCTTTCCAGTAGGGTTTTGAATAGAGTTTCACTTAATTTTGTCAACATTCAGAGCCTTCCATTGTTGAATCTTCTCTCTGGAAATTTGTATATTGCTGTCAGATTTATTTCTAGGTAGTTTATACTTTGGATACTGTTGTAAATCTTTTCATTTTAATCTAAATGTCTACTTGTTCCTGCTTGTTTCTAGAAATGTCGTTGGACTGGTGTATAAATTTTCTATCTAGTAATTTTGCTACCTTCTCATTGTAGTTTTGATACCTAATCTACATTGTTTTCACTTTTCAATATCAATAATATCTGTAGAGAATGTAATAAAGAGTGTGACTCCACTTGTAATGTTTGACTGCGCCAGATTTTAAGCCCTCTTCCACTTCATTTTTTGTGTTATACCTCAGCAAACTCGTGAAAAATCCTGGTGCTCAGGTGTGGAATTCAAGCTACTCAAGCCAGGTCTTGCATATGGGAACTTGTAGGCTGGTCTCACCACTCAACCTCCATAAAAAAAAAAAAAAACAAAACAAAACCAGAACAACAACAGCAAACATCTCAGGCCAGTTTCCTTTGCCTGATGGCCCAAGTCACATTTGGGCCAGCGCGGGAGGTGCCCTGCTCTCTGTAGAAAGCCTCATTATGTGAGTAGTCAACCTTTCCATACCCTTTTGGTGTGTGAGTGGGGTCATCTGTATCTATGCCCCAGACAAACTTTGGGTAGGGAGATTTTCCCATTTCTGTAGGCTAACTATAAAATATAGTAGTGGTTCCGTTTCTTTCATTCCAATTTTTGTGTCTTCAATTTCTTTTTCTTGCCTTACTGAACTGACTAAAACCCTTAGTGCCATGTTGAATGTAAGTGGAATGGTGAACGCTCTGCTGTTCTAAAGATGCTACTTTTCAAATCTCACTATTAGCAATGAAATTTGCTGTAGTATTTAAATTTTTTTTTTTAAATTTTAAGTAAACTCCACACCACATGTGGGGCTTGAATTCACAACCCCAAGATGGAGTCACGTGTTCTACCTACTGAGCCAGCCAGCCATCTGCTGCAGTATTTTTTAAGAGTTCTGTCCAAGTACAGAAGTTCCTTTCTCTCAGTTTGTTATAAATTTTTGTCATGAATTGATGTTAGAAGTTACCAAAAACTTACTTTCTGCATCTGTTGAATTAATGATATGGTTGCTTTTATAAAAAATCAATTAATGTGGTAAACTCCCATGATATCTTCATGCTAAATCCACCTTGCATTTCTGAGATAAGACCAACTTGTTCATGATTTCTTAACATTATAAATCATGCTGGATTTAGTTTATTAACATTTTGTTTAGGATTTTAAACAAAAAGACAGGATTGTAATTTTCCATATACTGCTTTAGCGAAATATTATAATTAAGGCTGTTGTGCTAATCTTATCAAATAAATTGGGGAACATTATATCCCTTTCTATATTTTGGTATTTTAAAAAATATAGAATTATTTGTTTCTCAAATGTTTGGTAGGACATTTTCAATTGTCTGAATTTTTAAAAAAATGGGATGGAGTGGGATGAATTTATTCACAGTATCTTCTTCTTAGCTTTCCTATTGCATCACCATCCATAACATTTTCCAGTTGCAGCTTTTCCTTTTCTCTAGATAAATCTCGCTAAGGAGTTATCAATTTTATTAGATTCATTAGAGAACCAGAGTTTAGCTTTGCAGAGTCTCCATATGTTTATTTTCTAATTTTAAATTTCTTATTTTATCTTCACTATTATCTTATATCATTTATTTTGATTGTTCTTTTTCTTTTTCTACCTTCTTTAGATTACTCTCTCATTAATTATACACTTTCTTTTTTTCTAACATCAGCAGTTAAGAATATATGTAAATGGCCCTTTTATGTTTTGAGATGTACTATTTTTACTATCTTTGTATTCTACATTCATTTTAATTTCAATTATGACTTATTCTATGGCTAAAGAGTTATTAGAAGGGTGTCTATTGATTTCCAGACATATGATTTTTTATAGTTATCTTTAAAAATTGATCTCTTCTCTTATTTTTATTTACAAACACAGTTTGTATGCTCTCCATCCTTTGTTGTTTGTTGGGATTTGGCTCAGTATGTTTGCGAGATCGTGTATTCTCTTAAATGCACTATTCTATGTGCCCATTAGGTCAGGTTTTTAAATAGGCTGATTCTATTGTATACATTTTTTGTTAGGTTATTCCATCAATTCCCAAATGAAATCTTAAAAATCTCCCGGTATGATTTGTACTTTGTGTGTTTCTCTTTTATTTATGTATTTATTTGTCAATTTTGGCTTCCTGCACTGCCCCTCACGCTCTCATATGCTTATGAGCATATGCTCTATGCTCTCATAGGCTTATTTAGGATCCTTAAACCCTCCTGGTCAAACACATCTCATGTCGCTGTGAGTAACCCTCTCTCTCTCTCTCAGGTAAGCATATTGTTTTCTTCAAGTCCTATTTGGTATTAAAATAGTGATAATAGCTTTGATTTATTTGTATTTGTCAAATACATTGTTTTTTGTCCTTTTGCTTTTTTAAATTTTTCTTAATTTTTTAAAATTTCTTTTCAGTGTTTCAGAATTCATTGTTTATGCACCACACCCAGTGCTCCATGCAATCCGTGCCCTCCTCAATACCCCCCACCAGGCTCACATAACCCCCCACCCTCCTCCCCTCCAAACCCCTCAGTTTGTTTCTCAGAGTCCACAGTCTCTCATGTCCTTTTGTTTTTAAACTTGCTAGAATCTCAGATTATAGATATGGTACTCGCGAACAAAAAATATGACACTATTTCTTTTACGTGGATTGTAATTACTAAAAAATGTTTATTCATTTTATATTATGTTATTTTATTCTTCCTAATTTTTTTCTAAGATTCCTATTTTCCTTTTTTTTCCCCCACTTTATTTTGAGTTATTTGTTTACTCATCTCTCGCCTTCCCCATGCTTTGGAAGTCACACTCTTTAAGTCTATTCCTTTACTGATTATTGCAGAAATTATAACATTCATAACTAAATCTCCAAATTATAAAACTGACCAAAGGTTTTTTTCTGTTGCCTTGTATAACACAACAGCCTTAGAGTTCCTAAATCTAAGAATCTTTTATATGTTACATTTTTCACAAATTTTTTTTAAAGATTTTATTTATTTATTTGACAGAGAGAGATCTTGTCAGATCAGGCAGAGAGGCAGGCAGAGAGAGAGGAGGAAGCAGGCTCCCCGCTGAGCAGAGAGCCCGATGCGGGGCTCGATCCCAGGACCCCGAGACCATGACCCGAGCCAAAGGCAGTGGCTCAACCCATTGATCCACCCAGGCACCCCCATTTTTCACAAATTTTAACTCCAAATATTTTTAATCCCACAAAATGTAGGTTTTATTATTTCCTTCAGCCCCTGTTTCTTTAGATCTCTCACATTTTCCCTTTTTATTTTATCTTGCACTTTAGACCACTCATCTGCAGGTGTTTATGGTTTTGTTTTTTGGTTGGTTTTTTTTTTTTTTTTTGCCACAAGAGTATAGCCTTTAAAGATTCCTTCAGTAAGAGTTTGCTCGGAGTGAATTTCGTTTCTTTTTCCTGAAATTTTCATTCTTTCATCGGCATTCTTGAAGCATATTTACGTTCCCTGCAGGGTCTGTGTTCCCAGTGAGCATCAGTGAGGTTAACGTCTCACGATCTGGGCTTCAGCTGCTGCTTTTGGAGAGTCGACTGTCTGGAGAATGCTCTTTTGAAGTAATCTGCCTTTTCTCTCTACTTTAAGATTTTTCTCTTTGTGTTTGCTTTTGCCTTCATGTCTATTTTGCATGATACTGAAATAGCTATGTCAGCTTTGATTCATTATTATTTTTCAGATATATGGATTTTTCTACCCGGCTGGGTTTCACTGACATCTGTCTCTTTTACATCATCTCAGTCAAGATTATCTTGGTTTTGCCCTGCAGTAAAATCAGTCCCTAGTCTCAGTGATGTAAAACAAGCTTATTTCTCTCTCCTGTTACACATTTATCACGGTCAGCTGAGTCTTAGCTCCTGTCATTCTTACTTTGAAACCCAAAGTGACAGGGCAGGCTCTGTCTGGAACACTGCTGGCCATCGTGGTGGTTACAGTGATTACAGTTTCCCCCTTATCTGTGGGGGATTCATTCCAAGACACCCCCCACTGACTACCTAAACCCCATATATACTGTGTTCTCCTATACATACATACTTGCAAAAAAGTTTAGTTTATAAATTAAGCACAGTAAGAGATTAGCAACAGTAACTCAAATAGAACAATTATAGAAACATACTCTCATAAAAGTTAGGTGATACATGTCTATGGGCTGAGATGAAGGGAGGTGAGTGGCATAGGTCTTGACACACAGTGTTACACTTCTGGTGGCCGTCAAAAGGATATTTGCTCCAGACTGTAGTGGAAAGTGAAACCACAGGTGCGGGGTTGGCTGTGGATGATGTAGATGATGTAGGTTGGATGTAGATGATGTCGAAAACATGGCAGTTAGACACAAGCTAACCATAAGGCTTTCACCGTAAAATACCGCGCATCATGCTGTTTAGCTCCACTGACCAAAGCAAGTCATATGACCGCACCTTAGTTCAACATGAGAGGGGTAGACCTCTACAGTAAGAGGAGGCATGGAATATTTGTAACTCATAATAAAAATCTATTCATCATATTTGTGCATTGGTTCCCAACTGAGAAGAATTTCTGCTGCAAGCGTGTTGCCTTACCTTGGATCCTATTTTCTCTCTCCCTGAGCACAGCTGGGGATTCATCCAATGAAGGAGAGATGGAAGGTGGGAAAATGGGCATGAGTTATAACGCCAGCGTCTTTCTTGTAAAGTAGCTCTGCTAGGCTGAGGTGAAATTGTCTCGTAGTCTTGTTACCTGTGGTCCTACCTGCCAGGGTACTCCGAGTGCCAGAGCCATCCCCATCTTCATCTTTCTAAATTTTGTCCTATCACTCTGGGGGAACTGCAGTTCCTGGCAGGGCGAGGGAAAGTACAAAATACCTCTCTTCTTGACGGAACAGGCACTCTCACAGTAAAGGGATGACTGTCTAATTTTCTAGTTGGTAGAGCAAAAAGTCCTAGAACCAAAAGTTGCCAGCCACTTTCAGCCAAGCAAACTCACCAATTTTAAGCAACCTTGTGAGGTTGGTTCACTCATGGTGCTTTCCAGTCCACTGTTCTTAGCTTTGAGAGTAATTTCCCCCGGGATTCCAGCAAAGTGTTGATTATCAAACCCAGCTCTTGGTGATGGCCTACGCGCTCTTCTGTTTCAGCACCATCTCAAGTCTTTCAGTGAGAAGCTCCTCACCAGATGTCATTTGTAACCAGAAGACCTTGCAGGCACGCATGCCTCGAAAATTCTGTTTCCTTGCAGCATCTGAGATTCGATGTACAGAACAGTTTCCAGAAGCATTTCTATCCTGTGAAATGGCATATGGCTGGTGCTTGAAGCAGGCCTGGCTGGGGTCCGTGCCAGCATGAACTCCTGTGCCCACTGTGGGGGGTGTTTTGCACCCAAAAGGGAGGACCCCAAGGGCAATGTGTTTGGATAATTATGATGATGACGGTGTCATCATGATGAGGATGACGTAATCAACAGACTTCTTCCAGATTGAAATGTCTCCCTCGACTCACCTAGGGTTCAGAAACTGCTTGCGAGAGACTCTTGGGCGGGGCCTCTCAGTGCAGTTACTTTAATTAAATGAAACTCCTGATATTTTGGGTTTCCTCGCTGTTTGATCCACCACTGGAACTAATGGATACTAATTACATGTGGTGTTTACAAGAGACACCTAGGGGCCCCGACAGGTGCACTGGAGGGCCCTTTATGTCCAGGACAAGAGGAACAGGCTGAGATGGCACGGGGACATAGGCATAGTGCCTGGAACCTGAGCTTCTCATCTTGCAAATATTTATTTGGATAGCAGAAGTGTTAAGATGAAGCAATTGTTGGCACTTCCCTTCCCGTTTCCGAGAGGACCAACAGATAGCCCTTCTGACAGCCAGGAACTCAAGGAAATACATGGGCAACACGCAAGAGGGCTCTGGAAAGGCAGCGGAGCCCCAGCAGGGACGGGAGCAGAAGAGGGAAGAACAATGCTGCAAGCAAGGTTAGGCTCTTAGTCCTGGAATGTGGAAATACTGATGGATAATTGTAATTAGCTTTCAGAATTTTTAATTATAGAAGTGTTATAAATAATCACCCAGCCCAGCTTCACTAATGAGAGTCCTTGTGCTGAGATACACAGGGAAGCTTTCGTTAGGTGCCTCTCAAAGTGTGGCTGTTAATTAGGTGTCTTGCAGGCTGCAGGGTTTCGAGGGAAAAAGTGACATTTTTACACGAACTCGTGGGAAGAGAGAACAGATACCAGTGGAAGGTCTCTAAAGTAAAACCCCAGACCATTGCTAGGGCTTGATTTGGTTTTTGTTTGGTTGAAAGATCACACGATGTCACACCTGGCTGAAGTGGCAAATGTGATGTTCACACCCGGCTCCTTCTGACTTCAAAGCTCCTGTTGTTTCCAACACACCACACTGTCTTGCACAAACAGGCATGTAACACAGACCGGCCATCTGGTCAAAACATTTTCTGCAGCACTGTTCTGGTGAACTTGCCGCTCAGGTGTTGTGTCAAAGACAGAACATTCTCCAGATCACCTCTTTTCACTGAAACACAGAAGGAGCCGGAGTCCTGCTGATAGAATGCCACTCAAACTGGCAATCATTGTTGCTTTCCCTTGTTACACTGTGTCTTTTTACTTTTACCTGTACTCTGATTACCCTGCTGTTTATTATTGATATGGTTCATAAGATATACCAATAAAAGGGTTATCTTTTTAAGCTCCTTCCAGAGATATTTAGTTAGACAAGGATCAAAGACCTTTTCCCCAGGGGTGCCTGGGGGGCTCAGTGGGTTAAGCCTCTACCTTCAGCTCAGGTCATGATCCCAGGGTTGTGGGATGGGGCCCGCATCGGGCTCTCTGCTCGGTGGGGAGCCTGCTTCCCTCCCTCTCTCTCTCTGCCTGCCTCTCTGCCTACCTGTGGTCGCTCTCTCTCTCTCTCTCTGTCAAATAAATAAATAAAATCTTAAAAAACAGAAAAGCAAAAAAAACAAAGACCTTTTCCCCAATGCATATCCTCCTTTTGCTCCTTTGGTTAAAAACAAACAAATAAAACCCCTCTATGTTAACTTGACAGTGGTATTGTTTATAGCCTCCCTTGCAGCTGATTGTGGCCCTGTGACTAAATTCTGACCAATGATAAGTGAGTATAAATAATATATGCTAATTCTAGCCTATGTCCTAAAACAAAGATATGCTCTTTTACCTTGTCCCCTTACCCTAATCCTACTGGCTGGAATGTGGATGTGTGGTGGGTGGATCTCTAGAAGCCCTGCTGGGCCATGAGAAGAAAGCCTCACGTAGAAGGGGTGATAGAACAAAATGGAAGAAAAGCCTAAGTTCCTAATGAGAGTGGAGCCACCATACCAACTCTGGACTGTTATCAAAACTTGAGATAAAAATAATGTAACTAGTTTAAGCACACCACTCTTCCTTGTTTGTTTTGTTGCAGCAGCAAGGCTATATCTTGACTAGTAAAGGCTATCTTCTCAGGGAGGCTGCTGTAGGTATCAATCTTGAGGGCAACATTGTAGCAAGGCTGTCATACAGCTATCAAATAAGGTTTGTCCTTGTTGATTCCTAGGCGCTTATAAGAGCATAAAGATTCCTAAGGGTGATTATGAAATAAAGGTAATTCAGAGAATCCCAAAACTATTTCCTGGAAACAAGAGATCATTCAGTGGTTAAGGAAAGGTCTTCTTTCATCAAAAAAGTTTCTCTCACACACCCCACTTGAGGACACAAAATGTGTGTTAAAGTCTCTCAAAAGTCCCAAAGCACAGGAACCTATTGAACTGTCTTTTCTTCCCCTTTTATAAAACTTAAAAAATGTAAGTCATGCATCAAACAGTACAGAAAACCTACATTACTTCTCCATGAATTATCTCAACGCCAGCATTGAACTCGTCGTTATACAAGAAATAGTAATGGTGCAGACAAACCAGGCATCCCATACGTCCCCCAATTATCATCTCCTCCCCCTTTTTCTCTTCTGCAAGATGGTTGTTGTCCTCACTTCTAACACCTTTGTGCACTTTTCCAGTTTTTAACTTGATATAAAAGAAGTGTAAGGTTTATCTTCCTCGTTCAAAACCTTGTTTCTGAGATCCATTTCTTTGTGGGATGGAGCTTGATTTATTCATTTCCTTTGCTAATTTGCGCCACAAAGACAGATTCCACTTCCGGTAAGCAGCTCACGCACTGATAAGGAGGGTTTATCTCAATTCAATTTCAGAGACTTAAGATAATGTAAGTAGAGCTTAGTTCCAGAGAGGTAATTTGCTTACAACCCACCTTACTTGGGGGGCTGGGGGTTGTTGCTCTGTAGGGTCTCAACGCCCAAATAGATGGATATACAGGGCTCCCCACACTGAGTCCTCAACTACAATTTTTGTCTCTCTTGTCCTCTGTGATTCTTAACAATATTATTCATCTTCCTAGCTTCTTAGCTCTCTCCTACAAACTGACAGATGCCGCCGGGGGAGAAGGGCCCTAAACCTCAGGCTTACCTCTGCGTGCTCCGTTTCTTAGACTCCAGATACACAATTCTTGCATTGTTAGCTGAAAACTTGGTGTTAATGTGCTTCCAGATCTTCTATTTGTTTTCAACAAGGACAACTGGTTCTGGTTCCCAAATCCATCACACAAAGAGGAAATCCCTGCTTAGCTTTCTCTAGACCAACAATGACCAAACATACTTTATCCCACACACCTTTCCCATCAAAATTTTGTGAAAACAGTGAAGAATGCAATTTGAAGAAATAATAATGTAACTTACTGGAATTTGGAGTACACTTTCTGTATAGTGGGGTTTTTTTTGATAAAAATGATTCCAAAATATTATATTTACCATTTTGTTTGTTGAGAAAACATTGAAGTTTATGAAGACTATTTTCTTCCTTAATGAACCAAGGTCATAATTATTCTTACACCACTATTTGCATTTTAATAGTGATATATACTAATATTTTATTTATTATTATTGAGTTATATTTTATCCACTATCCAGCTGCTCAGAAAATACTGAACATTATTTATTTTATTCAATGAACCAAGGTCATTAGCATAGCGTTAGCGATCACACTTTTTTCTTTTTTTTTTTTTAATTTCTTTTCCGTGTAACAGTATTCATTGTTTGTGCACCACACCCCATGCTCCATGCAAGACGTGCCCTCCCCAATACCGACCACCTGGTTCCCCCAACCTCCCACCCCCGGCCCCTTCAAGACCCTCAGGTTGTTTTTCAGAGTCCACAGTCTCTCATGGTTCACCTCCCCTTCCAATTTCCCCCAACTCCCTTCTCCTCTCCATCTCCCCATGTCCTCCGTGTTATTCCTTATGCTCCACAAATAAGCAGAGAGAGCGATCGCACTTTTAAAGTGGAGACCCTTTCTGGGACTGCTGTGCCTTATTCTTTCTCAGTATTTACGGGGCACTAATATGTGCCAGATGCCATCCCAAGAGTTTGCTTTTAGTCGTTCCGTCTCAGCAAGGACCAGTGCGACAAGTGCTATTGTCACCCTTGGTTTTCAGGCCAAGGATATAGAACACTAAGAGGTCCAGCAACACTGGGTGAAGAAGGAGAAGTGCCCCCTCCCTGCCCTACCCTGCCTCAGGTACTGGGACACTGGGGTGCTACCATATGTACATCTGGAATGACGGGCCTAACAAAATCCATCGCTTTAATTTTTAAAGTAGTTAATCTTTGTTTTCTCCCCCATCCATCCATCCATCTGTGTTGATGAAACATCACGGACTGTCAACAAGTTCCGAACTCAGGCACCGCGTTTCCATTCCATTGCAGAAAGATCGGGTAAGTCAGTCTCGATGAGTACGGGAAGGTGGGTCTTGTTGAGCCTGGGGAGGTGGGTCTTGGGATGAGAGCACAGGCTCCCGGTCGGTGCCTACACATCTGCTTCGGTGGCTCACAAGGTTATCCTACGGTTGTGTTTCTGCTTCCTTTCTCATTTTTTAGTATAACAATGGCTACACTGATTACATGAAAACACAGAAGATTGGAAGATTTGTTCTTTTTTTCTTCTTGACCAAGCTGCATACATATTACACGATGTTTCTCCATTCCTTTCGAGGTTTATTCATTTATTTGAGAGAGAGGGAGGGAGGGAGCAGGGTGAGGGGAAGAAGGAAAGGGTCCCAAGCAGATTTCTCTGATGTGGGGCTTGATCTCACGACCCTGAGATCACAACCTGAGCTGAAATCACCAGTTGGATGTTTAATTGACGGGCCACCCAGGGGCCCCTGTGTCTCTCCACTTGGAAAGAAAAGTCCCCACAGCAAACACTTTTCATCTAAAAAGGCAGGTTTATGAACATAGTCCAGTTAAATAGAAGGGCCAGCTCTGCCACAACCAAGAGCAGCAGTCTCCCTGCTTTGTGACGTTCCCACGATGGACTCCCGGAGCTGACGGTTTGAGTCTGGGGTGGAAGGGATCGGAGAGAGTCACTGTAGGAATTATCGGTTAGTGTTTTGTACCTGAACATTACTCGTATGTGCAGACCACAGAAGCTTCTGGGGGGTACAGGAGTCCAAGGAGAGCAGTTTCACTGGGTGCCCTAGACAGGCCCTCAGACGAGGGGCCCAGGTGAGCTGGTGTCCACCGCAGCTTTGCGTGTGAGAATAAGAAACAGAGGAGGCTCACACACCCAACAGAAGGATGCAACAAAAATAAACCACAGCCCAGGAACACCACAGACTCGCAACATTGAAAATGAATTAAATTAAATTTGGATGTATCAGCGTAGGCAAATCTCTTAAACAGAATGTTGAATTAAAAAACCCAGCTGCAAGACTGTATATATACATTTAAATATATATATATATCTTTTTTGTATGGTAAGGCATACTAAAGAGAACGGAGTAGTTTGTGCGGTACACTAACTTACAGTATAAAAACACTGACGGGAAGGACCCAACCTGCTTCACTGCAGTGACTGGATTGGGAATGGGAGCGGGATCAGGAAAGTGTCCTGGGGGAGCTTTCCCTTGGTGCAGACGTGGATGTGGGCAGCTCCTGTCGCTTCTGGGAAGGCCTTGCCGCCCAGCAGCAGGTGGTGTGTTAGCGGAAGCCTGGCCATGATTCTAGAGCTGCCTTACCTGAGTCATGTCACCAGTGGCAGCACGTGCGTGACGGCCAAGTGAGGAAGGGGTTTAGGGCCTGGCAGACGCCGGGATGTCCGGTTCTGGGGCTCCCCCGACTGTGGGCTGCATTGAGCCTACGTGGCCGTTCACCTTCTTGCTCTGCTCAGAGCTGCGTTGTCCTGTCCCTTCCGTGGGCTGCTGTCCCTGACAAAGTGTCCCGAGTTCAGTCTGCTCTCAGAAAACCCAGCCTGCTGCAAACCATGTTATGACATTTATTTCTTCAAAACAGTTGCTGTAAAGCTAAGTCAAGTCATGGACGTTCTTTGTGCCTCCTGCGTGCCTGTTTTTTAGTTTATCACAGCCTGTGTCCACCAAGGACAGATCACCACAGGCTTGCAGATTTTGAGTTTATTTTCCTTTTGTTTCCTTGGAGAGGGTCACTTTTGCAGACTGAGGTTCATCTCTGAGAACACGGCATTCTCCCAGAAACCACGACCATGGGGACCGAGGCTCTCGGAATGAGCTGAGGGATGTGTAAGGCCTTGGTGGGAGAGATAGGAGCCCCTCATCTCCGTCAGCCTCGTCAGAGCCCCCTAAACACAGAATGACAGCGCACGGAGGAGAATGGGACAGAGCGGGGTGTGTCTCGGTGTGTGTGTATGTGCACACCTGTGTGTTTGTGTGCTCCTGGGTGTGTATGTTACCATTTCCAGAGACACAGAGGGTATTAGTCTGTCCTGGCTGCCTAACAAAATACCACAGACTAAGGAGATTAGACAATAGACATCTGTTTTCTCCATGTTCTGGCGGCCGGGGTTCTGGGACCAAAGGGCAGCAGACTGTGCTCCCCCTGAAGGCTCTTTCCTTGGCCTGTTTGTGGATGGCTGCCTTCCCTCTGTGTCTCCACATGGCCCTTCCTCGATGACTGCCCACTCGAGAGAGCGCTGGTCTCTCTTCTTATCAGGTCAGGACCCCACCTTACGACCTCAATCCGCCTTGACGGCTTCCTTAGGGCCCATCTCCAAGCCCAGCCACACTGGAGTTAGCGCTTCGAATCTGAATTTGGGAGGACGTGAGCATTCGGCCAGAAGTATGGGGGATTGAGTTCGAGGCCTGGAGAAGCAGCTGCTGAGTTCCCGACAGTGAAGGAGGCAGTGGAGGAGAGCGGCTCGGGATGGCAGAGCGATGGCTGGAGAAGCCGCGCGCCTCCACCAGTCCGCACGGGCAGGAATCCGGGTGTCAGAGGTGCCGCTCAGAGCTCAGAGAAGTCGCCTAGACAGCAGCTTTCACTCCCGCGCAGGCACGCGAGCACGGCCCACACACGCGCACACATCCCTCTAGTAACAAGCAGTAAAACATTCTTCCAGGACCTCGTCATGGAAGACAAAGGCAATGTAAAAGGCAAGAGTAGAGCTTCTCTAGGCAAATTTTCTTGTGTGGATCCAAAGCAAGACACCGTTGGCAGGTGGCCGTAGAGGCAAGAAGTTCTGTTCTCACTCACCGGCTGAGACCCAAGGGTCTCATTTCTCCGAGGGTTTTCCTGAAGGCATCCATTTCCCCCTTACAGTTTTTAGGCTCTGTCACCATAGTTTATGAAAGTAATTATGTTTATCCTTTATTTGGCTAAACCTAATGAACCCATGATAAACAACTCAGCATTTTCTCCCCTGTTGAATAATGAATATTAATTAACCTGTCAAAAAAGGGACTGGCACTCATTACCGACTATGGCATGGACTCATTTGTATGCCAAGGCGTGGACGAGCTGCCACAGTGCTTGTAACGAAAGGATGCTCAGATGTTCTCAGAGAGCGGCCACTGCGATGGAACCGGTCTGCATGCTCAGTCTCACGAGCCACCGGGGACAGAGTTTTGGCTCCGAAGAGAACTTGAATCTTCTGATGGCGTCAGAACCTGTCCTCCCGCTTCTCAGCAGCTGATCTGAAAATGCCTGAGCTTGGGAACTGCATCACCAGCAAGCCTCAGGAACTTGGCCAAGGGCAGCCTCTGTGCCATGTTTGGTGACATATGGTGGTATCTGCTTTCCTGATGGCGCCAGCATATGGACGCGAAGCTTCTCCTCTTGGGAGGAGGGTCTGGTGTGTTTAAACCCGTGGATTGGGTTTCTGCATAAACACAGCAATGCTCTGTCTGGGCATTGAGAGTTGGCTTTGTTCTGAGCATTCTTTGGATAGTATTTATTAAGGCTGTATCTCTCTAGATAAGCAGCGGGTGGTCTGATCCGGCCAAAAGGGAGCAGTTAAACAAAGATGAGTTTCATAGCATTTTTGTATTTTTGGACTTCACAAAATTTTTTCTCTTCAATATAAAAGAGACCTGACTTGAAAGAAATAGTAGGAAGTCAAAGTCAAATTAGCTCATATTATAGGACAGATATTTTTAATCTAAATTAATATGGAGTTAATGAGAATGCACAGAAGCTGATAAAATATTAACTTTTCTGCTATCATGAAGATGAACCCACAGCCCCCCACCCCCAATTCAGCCACCGCCTCAGCGGGCCGCATGGAGTCCAACCGGACCAGCTGGGCACCCGTCCTATTGTTTGCTTCTGCTCACTCAGAACCCTGACACCGGATCCTTCTGAGAACCACCACCGGGATCCAAGCTTTCTGGTTCTCTTTTGTTTTTAGCCAAAGGGAACACCAAGACCATAATGCTTTATGAATTAGACCTGACACTGTCCCTCACTTACCTACTGGGTGAGACCACAACTACGTCCGTGTCGTCGTGCCTTAGGTTTGGAAAGGATTCTGCCAGTGAAAAAAAGAGGAGAAAGCAAGTGAGAGAGAGAGAAAGACAGAGAGAGAGCAGGAGCGGCACAGATTCTGTGGACTCCATTTTGTGCACACTGAGAGAGCGCGGAAGCCTGGGCCACAGCCTGCTCTCCCTTACAACTCAAACTGCAAGCTCACGGGGTTCTCAAACCACAGGAAGTTTCAATACTTCTCTGGAAAGACTGACATAAATCACCAACAGTCGTTACAGCTATGAGCTATGGTTTATCATCGTGAAAGGGCACACAGTCGGCAATGGGAGGAGACACAGGGAGCAGAGCCCCGCAGAGTTCCCAGCGGTCCTGTCCCTGTGGAGTCACAGGCAGGATTGACTCCTCCTGGCAATGACATGTGACAACATGCATGGAGCGAGCAAGGGAAGCTTTCCCAAGCCTCAGTGTCTAGCGTCTCTATTGTGGCTCCGTGTGGCTGTCCTTAGTGTCCATGCCTGCTGGAAGTGAGCAGCTACTGCGTGGCCCAAAGCCACCATCTTGGATCCTGTTCTTAGATCGTCCAGTGGCCACGGCTCCCATGGACAAAGACACTCTTATCAGACAGGAAATGCCAAGAGCTTATGGAGACACCTTCCAGGAACGGAAAGCAAAGGACAGACCTCCCTTTGGGCAAAAGTTAAATCCTTTCCTACTCAGGAAGTGATAATCATTCTAATAATTCCAGATAGTTTTAAGTGAGGAATTAAACTGAGGCCGAGAAGCCAGACATGCAGCAAGTTGTGAAGGCCCTTATGTGCCATGCTGGGGAGCTGAGCCTTTCCCTGGAGAACGGTGGGGAACCGGCCCTCTAGGGAGGGTCACATGTGGGCGCTGGGAAATTGATTCTGGCGGCCTCAGGTGGGTCACTGGGGAGGGCCATAGGTGCAGGCAAGAGGAGAGGAACCAAAACCAAAAAGACTAGACAAGGTTCTCAACGTTTAACACAGCCAAACTCAGCCCCCTGGGAATGAGAACTTGGGTCTCCAAAATGAAACCCAGACTCAGGGTTGTTCAGAAAAAAAAAAAAAAAATGGGTTTTTTTTTTCCCCCATAGTTTACTTATTGAAAACAGAATTTCAACTTCAAGAGGCAACAAAATGCAGAGATATTAACAAGGCTGTGCCTTTTCAGCAGCCTGGATGTTCAGTGTGAGTTCATCCTTAGTCCGGAGTGGTCACAGGTGTGCGAGCTCTGATAGAGCAAACACAGAGGAGGGAAGAGCCGTGCACAGAAGAGGACGGTGTGCACAGGAGTTGTGAGTGCATGAGAGCAACGAACGCTCCGCAGCTGAGCGTGGCGGTGGGAGGCAGATCGCGCGGACAGAGAGAAGAGCAAAATCCCTTGGCAGAAGCTCTAGGACATCTAGATAATGGTGAATTCATTTTCCTTCCATTCAGAATCATTTTGAAGACCTCTATGTGTCTGAATATTCATTAATAAGTCCAGTTACTTTAAAAATGTTTTAACAGCATTTCCTGTTAACTGTTGAGAATGGTATTTCATTACTAGTAGTTTGCAGACAGGTCACTGGACTAAGTATTTTGACTGCTGTTCTGTACTTCTCCATCCTTGAAGAACCACCACATATTTTGATCAGAGACTGCAGGGGAGTAAAGACCTGTAAAACAGACGGGATTCAAAGTCCTGATTATTCGGGTGGGAACACACTGGTCGGCCCCAGGACTGACCCCTTGCATGAATGGAGCCCATGTGGGGTTTCTGAATACAGGATGAGCCACGGACAAGCTCCAAAAGCTTCTGGGGAGACACCATTCTATGCACGGAAACAGACGTGATAGCCCCCTCATTGGCCAGGCATGCTGCTAGCCGCTAGGAAATAGAAGGAAAAGTCAAGAAGTCAGGGGTGCTGGCTCTCTGAAGAAGCAAAGCCTCTGTGAGTTGCTGGGTGGAAACTGTTTACAACACTGCACTGTTATACTCTGATGAAGTCACAAGAAACGACAAGAAATGACTGATTAAATCCTAATGGGCAGAGGTTCTAGTGCAACGTTCCAGGGAACAAATCAAGCAGGGTTAACGCTTGACACACCTCTCCCCCAAAGACAGAAGCTCAAAGCCAAATGAGAGGTGTCTCCAGGGACCTTGCCCCTTGGGAGTCAGAGAGAGATAAGGGATCCTGACTTGGAAAAGCAGTAGAGGCGGCCACTGGAGTAATTGTCATTTGAGCGCCACAGGTCATCATTACAGATGTAATTAAGGACTGGAAGATGCTCTGTTGGGGGAAGCGTGGAGTGGTTATTTAATGAAGACTCATAAGATAGGTTAAAGGACAGGGTATTCTAAAAATAAGCAAGCCGAAGTATCCGTCATGTTCAATCTATTTAGCCACTGATGGGAAGGAACAGTCCCATACAAGGAAGAATAACTAGGGTTTCAGGAGATTGTTCTGGTCATTGTGATTGTGGACCATACTACAGAGTGGGGCTGGCCAATGCCATCCACGTGTGGGTCAGACTTGTGTCAGTCTGTGCAGGCTGTTCTGTATGACTCGAGCTCCAGGATATACCATTGCCCAGGCTTTTGGAAACTCCCTCTCCACCTTCCATCCCCCATGATGATGCCTATTGCTGAGGGAAAGGCCCTTTCAGAAAAAACAATGGCCACTTGCTCAAATAACCAAAATGTGTTGCACACAGTCATCAACACTCTTTTTTATGCCTCCTTTTTGATGAGGTTTTTATCAGTTTCCTAGGCAGCTATAACAAAAGACCACAGGCTGGACGGTGAAACCACAGAAATTTATCCCCTGTTACTTCTGGAGGCTGAAGTCTGAGGTTAAGGTATGGGCAAGGCTGGTTCCTTCAGAGGATGTGAGGGAGAATCTGCAGTGGACCCCTCCCAGCTCCTCATGGTATGCTGGCATCTTTGGCATTCCCTGGTTTGTGGTGACTTCACTCCATCATCTACCCTCCGTGTGTGCCTGCCTCTGTGTCCAAATTTCCCCTTCTTGAAAGAACACCAGTCATATAGGATAAGACCCAACCTTGAGGCCTCATTTTAACTTGATGAACCCTTTTCCAAATAAGGTCACTTTCTCAGGTTCTGGGTCTTTCTTCTTCTTTTAGGGAAATATAATTCCTCCCATAACTTTAGATTTCTGTAATGTTAGCCTTCGAGGGGTACCAGAATATATCACCCCAAAATAAACCTCTCTGGCATATGGATTATGTTGAGCTAAAGGTCACTGAGAACCAGCCGACACAGAAAGAGTTCTAACAACAGGACAGAATTTCCTATTTTAAAGAAATTTGCATTTGTAAAGGGAATTTTTATTAGTAGAGAAATGCCCTTCTTCTTCATCAGGAAGAGAAGGAGTCTTAACAACAGCTATCCATGGAGAAGTCTCTAAATGTAATCTGTGTAAAAAAACCTGCTAAGCAACCCTTGCTGACCATATTTTCCAGGTTACCTTCTGTAACTTGCCTCCTCTGACCAAAGGCCCAAAGCTCTCTTCCTTTGTTGGTATTTTCGCCCACGTTCTATCCACTCTTTTGGGTTAATCCTCACTGGGTACTGCCACATGCATGCACAATGCACATCAACAAACTTCTGCATTTCTCTTGTGAATCTGTCTTTGGTCAAGTTCATTTACAGAGCCCCAGTCAAGAACCTAGAAAGGTAGAAGGAAAAAATCCCCTCCCCAACAATGGCTTCCACATTATAGGAGAAAAGACTTGAGGTTGGAAAACAACATTTCACATGAAGCAGTGAAAAGTCCAGGTGGAAACAGAACACTTGGGTGGACAGCCACTGGGTTTGATTACCTATTTCCTGTTGGCTATCTGATGGCTCCTCCCATCTGCCCATGTAGAATTGTTCTGGAGCCCAGGAGTTAGCTAAGAAGACAAGCCCTGACTCACAGTTGGTAGTGAGAGTGAAGAATCCTCTGTGGGGCTTCACCAGCATAGGATCTTCTCCTGTTGTAGGTTCAGGAGAATTAGAGTTCTATACCATGTTCTGGCATATCACCAAGGGAATTATAGATTTGCATATAGCAGCCCAGAACCATCCAAAAGCAATGATTATAATTACAGTGTCTTCAAACTTGATTTCCTGGCACTAAATGGACTGTGACTGATGTATTTCTGGAGAACATCGCCTGACTCTTCCTTGGTGGGGCCTACGTGTAATGATGTTTTGTCCCAGTTGAGTTCAGCAAATTGGGTGCAGTGTAGCAAGCACTGGGCAGCTCAAAGATGCCACTGTGGCTTTGGAGGGAGGGATGGCTTGGGGAGAGCAAATAGAGGTAGAAATGTAAAATGCTGATGCAGAACCTGTAAGGCTGCTTAGGGGCGTCTCCCTGCCCATGTTCCGCTCAGGCTCGTGAACCTCTAGGTGCTGACCTCAGGGTCTGGCAGGGCTGTATCTGAATCCCAGTAGGACATGTCCTAGCTGTGTGACTTTGCACAAACGTCTGAGTCCCCTTTTCCTTTTCTGTAAGTTGAGATGTTAAGACAGTTTTCAGAGATTTAGGATGAGATGTGATATAGATGTGTTGAGGTGCAGTGACAACATTGAATCTGACCCAGACTCTGTGTTCCTGATAAACAACGACTATTCAAGAGCTCCCAACTTTACACCCAGGCTTTTGTGTTCCTGGAGACAGCTTACTGCAAAGATTCCCTCTTACAAATGACGCTCAAGAATGCCCCCCTCACTTAACAATGACAAGGTCAGACTCAGACCTTCCTGAGTCCCACTCTCTGCCTCTCCAATGAGTAGCTGAGCTGCCTGTACCCACAGATCAATAAGGACAAAATGCTTGTTAGCAAATTTTAATGAAGCTTCACTCCTTCCCCCAGACCCCTGGTCTTTGGCCTCTTTGACTCAGTCTGAGGCAGCCCACAGCCATTCCTGAAAACAGGCTGGCCTTAGGGTGGAACTAGTCTCTGACCCACTGTGCCATTGACCACGCCCTTCTTCCCAGTTTTCTGACACTTTTTTTTTGGAAAGAAAAACCTTTTCCTGCTCAGCCTTTGAGACACCTGCAGATCTCATGGTTGGAGTGCTGACCCCATTGCTCCTTGGTCCCCTTGTTGCAATAACCTTTAAAAACAGAATCTCTGCTAACCTAACACTGGGTTTGCTTTCCACTAGCAGGGTCTGGCAGACCTGGATATGAATCTCTCTCAGACATTTCCTAGCCATGTGACCTTGCACAAAGGTCTCATTTCCCTTCCCTGTTAAATGGAGATGCTAAGACCTGTCTCACAGAGCTGGTATTAAAGATAATAAAAGTGAGGTGATATGAAAAATGCATGGTGCATGGGGGGGAATTAAATGGTTCTTCTTATAAACTAGCGCTTTGATAGTAGGGTGGTCTGTGCTGGTGAATGAATGGAAGCTTGAAGACTCCAAGATGGGCACAGCCATCTTTGGGCCACTTCAAAGTCCCTGCAGACCTTACAGTTCTTTACCATATTATCATGTGTTGGTGGAAAGAGCAAATTTGAAACTCTGGAGATAAAAAAAACAACAACACAAGCACAACAACAAATAAAACTTACTGAGCACTCCTACCAGCGTTACAAAGAAGCCTATTTCATTCTTTTTTTTTTTTTAAGATTTTATTTATTTATTTGTCAGAGAGAGAGAGAGAGATAGAGTGAGCACAGGCAGACAGAGTGGCAGAGGGAGAAGCAGGCTCCCTGCAGAGCAAGGAACCCAATGCGGGACTCGATCCCAGGACGCTGGGATCATGACCTGAGCCAAAGGCAGCCGCCCAAACCACTGAACCACGCAGGCGTCCCAGTCTATTGCATTCTTCAAACTGGGTGGTGTATTCTGGTCTCAGATCAATTTTCCTGCCAAGCCCATCACTCTTCTATATATACGGAATTTCAGTGCAAATCGTTACCTTGGAGCAAGAGTTCAAAATTAACTGGCATCTTGGCATGTAAAGAGACATGGCCTTATGTTTGAATGTGCAAAACTAATGTCCTGTCATTGTAAATCAGGGCACAAACAGCATGAGGAATATTGATGTGCCGTGAATTCTAGAATTGCCAGAGAGAGCTGGAATTGCTCTATGAATGGGACTCTGGTGGAATTGGTCTATGAATGGGACTCTGGTGGGAAAGGCATAGGCTTGCACTTCTAGTCTCACATCACTGGGGATGTGAATGAAAGAACTTCTTGGCACTGAGGTCCCATATATCTGCACCATCCTCCAGGTTTGACTCAGAAAATTTGAGAAGCCCTTTCCTTTAAACGTATTGTATACACTGAAGCATTTATGCTCACCTTGACCTATGAAGCTGTTGCTTACCTGTCAACATATAATTTTCAAAAAATTAAAAACATGAGCCTTAGGTCAACAGAAAACACACATTAAAGACGATGTTCAACACGTTAATTGCTCAGGAAATGAAGACAGTGGAGACATTGATTCAAGTAGCAAGTAACAAAAGGGAATTTTGCAGGTCAACAGGAAAAGTCAGAAACACAACCAGTTACATCCTACAGGACAATAAGACCCTAAACCTAACCTTTGAGGTCAGAAATACACTATAGAAATCTTCAAGCTTGCATGTGGCTTCACAGAAGCCAAGCTAAGTCCAGCACAAGTATTTTCCTGGAATTAGCACCATCCAATCACATTCTCTGTGTTGCTGGAAATGTTTTCTGGCTGTGTTGTACAGTTGGTAGCCACTAGTCTAGTCACACAAGTCTTCAACACCCTCAAAGTGGTCTGTGAAACTTGGAAACATAACTTTAATCACCTGAATTTCATTAATGATTAAATTAGTTAATTTAATTAATTCAAAATTTAATTTTAAATAGCCACATGGGTCTGGTGACTACATGACTGGACAGCAAGTGCATCGTTCATATCTTTGGGCAATCCTGCTAAGCAATACTCCAAAATGACATGGAAGGAGCCGGTTGCCCCCCTCTGTGCCTTACTTCCAAGTTCACCTTTTTTTTTTTTTTTTTTTTTTTTTTAATATCACCTTTAGAGACCTTTGGCTTGAGAAGCTGCTTTCTCTTTCCCATGAAATTCATGTGCCTAGAACCTCTGGAACAATTTACCCTTTTATACTGGACAACTAGATGACAGCGTGTCTCTTGGGATAAAGTCAAGCAGAGAAATGAAACGGTGCAGAGCAGGCCTTGTGAGTCAGCTGAGTGTTGTTGCTACGGTCTCGCAGCTCCTCCTGGCATTCAGCGCTCTCCCCCATCCCACCGTGAAGGGTAATTATCTCATCAATGTGGCAATAGACATCCAGGCAGGCGGTACATTACGTTTGTACAGTATTAACCACAATAGTCTTTGGTGGTGAAGAGGTCTCGTTAGGGCAGGTGCCTGAAGAAGCCAGTTGACCTGCGTATTGATCACATGAGTGGTTCTGTTCCAAATTGTGGCTTTGATGGGCATCTTCAATATATCTGTTTTGAATAGTACCCTAAACATTCTCAATCACAGGTAGACTTTCAGGGAGTCTTGTGGGTCTTTCGTTACCAGAGAGAAGTATTAGGATCCACGCACACACAAAAATGGTAAGATTTCTTATTCTGACTCTGAAGGAGCAAGGGCAGAGCCTAAAACAATTCTGTTTTAAGACTCAGCAGATCCAACTTCTTAAACTGAGGTCTGTCCCAGGAATGAATCAGATAACTGGGCGTGTTGCCTGTTCTTGATTCCACATATATCTGCCTTTCTGGCAGTATTTTGACATTCCTCTTGAGCTAGAGTGATTATTTTATTGTTTTCCTTCTTTGGCTATAGTTACTAAGCAAGTGAGGGAGCACTTTCCATGTGTCAGATTCTGTTTAAGGCTGAGATATACTGATGACCAAACAGGAAAAGGTTTTGCCCCACGAGAACCTGGTTACCTAAGCAGGTCATGAGAGTGACGATGGAACATGGAACCAATGTCAACACAGCAAAGACATCTGTCTTCATGCACCTGAGCATTCCATGATGCTTCTAGAGTTTTCTAAGAGTACTAAAGATCCTCTGGTGACTTTTGATTATCTGGTCCTTGGGTGGGTCTAATTATGTCCACGTCTCAGCCCCGAGACCGTATTCAGTCCATGAGGAAGACAAGGGTGCCTCTTTGTTTAGTATTTATCAAACACTAAAGAAGTCTCTGTAATGAGATGCTGAGTGCATCTTCTCATAAAACATACTGGGAAATATCAAGGAGAAGTGAAACACAGAGAGTTGTTAGATCTTATGAAAGATTAAACATGTTACCTGCTCCACCCTGCCAGCCCACACTCCCTAGTGATAAACCCACCTCTGTTGGAAGAGAAGGTGACTGTCAGTGAAATCTTCTGTGGAGAGCAGGCCGCTTTCAAGAGCCACCCAAACTAGGAAACTGAAGACATTGAGTGGCACGAACCAGTCTTCCCTGGGGAAGATGGATGGCACTGCTCATCAACACACAAACTGCTGGAAATGTTGAAACAGCCCAAGGGAGTGGAACGGGGAAAGTAGCTAAATGTTCATAATTCTTTTTGACTTGGAGAAGGAAAACACCTATTGCAATTGTTGACTTGCTCAGTGATACACTTCAAAAGATTTGACACACAGTGTAAGCGGCACTCAATCATTAACCAGAACATCATCAACATGCATGAAATCCCCTCATTTTCCTCCAGCCACCGACCCCTTTAGACATGCACCCACCTACGGGGAGCCACCTTCCTGACCTCTAACGTCATAGATTAGTTTTGGCCTATTTTTGAACTCTCTTTACTTGGAATTATACAGTGTGTACTTCTTTGTGCCTGCCTGCTTTCAGTAAACATTTTATCTGTAAGGTATGTCCATATTATGTGTGTTGTTGGAGTTACTCATTCTTACTGAGACTGTACCAAAAATATGCTATTGCTTATAGGCTCTGGGGAAATTTTCAGGTCGAGTCTACTGCATATATGCTACTATGAACATTCTTGTGTATGTGCTTTGGGGGAACATAAGTATATACCTATTTTGCGTGTATGGCTATGAGTGGAATTGATGAGACATACAGTTGGTTCTCACTATTCACGTTACCACATTTCCTATTAGTCACCACGAACACAAAATTAGCAAATACTGAGCCATTGCTTCTGGGGAAACACAAGGTTAGGTTCCTGTAAGTCCTTCGTTAAACCATTTTTATTAACTAATCAATACACAACCTTGTCTTCTATGTGTTTCTGTTTAAAGACACCTTGTGTAATTTATACTGTTGAGTCATTAACATTGAACTCACTGCCAATAACACCATAACTCGTGCCTGAATGAAGCTTATCTGACAGACATATTATTTCTGTGAGGCATATCATAACCTTCTTTTACTTAGAAACACTGGAAAGTACTTCAGCACTATGGTTGGGAGAGTTTTTAAAGTAAAAACACGAACAAAAGGCACCCAGATGTGAAAAACGTAGCCCTATATATACATCATGAACAGGACAATTGTTTGCGGTACTGAGAGCTGAAACAAGATGGCAGAACATCATCTTCTTTGACCTCAGCTGCTCTGTGCACAGCCACAAATGACAGTGGAAATGGTGCGAGTACTGATTTTGGGTTCAAAAATTTAGTAAGTCAATTTCCAAATATAGGTTCTACAAACAATAAAGACCAACTGTATACTCAGTTTAGTAGATAATTACAAAAGAGTTTACCAAAGTGGTTTTATAAATTAAATCTTTAAGAAGACAGGTGAAAATAATGTATTATTTTAATTTTCATTTTTCTGAAGATGAGTATGATTAAGTTAATATGTGACAGATCTGGTTGTGTTACATTCTCATTGATAGTCAGTATTTTTTGTTTGTTTGTCTTCATTTTAGCCATTCTAGCAGGTGTAGTTGCACACTAGTGGTATGACTTTGCATTTATGACAACAAATTAGGTTGAGTGCCTTCACATACATTTGTCAGCCATGTGGATATTCCCTTCTGGAAGTGCCTATTTTCTTTATTGCCTATTTTTCTATTGAGCTGCCTGTCTTTCTAATTGATTTGCTGAAGTTAGTGAGTTATTTTAGACATGAAGTCTTTGAAAGACATGTGTTTTAGAAATACATTCTCCTACTTTTTGGCTGCTTTTTCATTTTTAGTTGTATTTCTTGTTGAAAAGATGTTTTTAATCTTAATATTGTAGAATTTTATCACATTTTTCCCTATGCTTTCAGTGCTTTTTGTCTTCTATTTAAGAGATCTTTGAATGCTTCAGATTTACAAAGAGGTTACCTTATGCTTTCTTCTAAAAATGTTATTGTTTTGCCTGGGACATTTAGGACTCTTATGCATCTGGAATGGATTTTTCAGCATGATGTGAGTTAGTGATTAAAACCCATTTTATTTCACTTAATGTCAATTTGACTGAGCCCCATCTATTGGGAAGACCATGCTATCCTTACTGCATTGACATATCAATGATAGAAATTGAATTAGTTATTATTCAGTATCATCCAACAGAGACTTCCCCAGTCACAATTGGCTTTGTTGGCAAATTCCTCCAAATATTTAAGGAAAAAATAACACTCGTCTCACGCAAACTCTTCCAAACAATGGAGGAAGTGAGAACACCTCTCTTTTCTTTTCATGAGTCCAGCATGACTTTTATAGCAGAACTGACAAGAACATAAGAAAGGAAAATTTTATAGGTTCAACAATACAATTTTATACACACACACACAGTTTTTTACACAATTGTTTTTTAAATCAGTTAAGAGAATTATGGAGATAAAATATGTCTTTAACTGTCTTTTGTAATTATATAAATAACTTTATTGGTGCTTTTTTAAAAAGTAGATTTGAATTATTGTCTGTGGTCACATCCTTTGAGTCTAAAAATCATTCCTTATTATTTCTTATATGATCAGACTGCTAGAAAAAATTCTCATCTTTTTGTGTACTTGGCAATGTCTGTATTTCTCCTTCACTTTTGAGAGATAGTTTTGCTGGATATAGAATTCTTGTTTGATGTTTGTTTGTGTCCCCAGTGGTCTAAATATGTCATTCCAGCGCTGCGTGGCCTCCATGGTCTCTGATGTGAAATCAGCTGCCATCTCATGGAGGATAATTTGTATGTGAGAGGATGTCTTATCTTGCTAATTTCTAGAACGCTTCTGTTGTTCTTTGCTAATTTAATTAAAATGTGTCTCAGTGTGAATGTCTTTGTGTTTATCTTACTGGAGTTCACTGAGACTTTTGGTTGTGTAAATTAATTTTTTATCAATCAGGGAAGTTTTTGACCATTATTCCTTCAAATATTTTTTCTAGTCCTTTACCCCCTTTTAGAACTCTTATTATGCATATAGTAGTACATTTGATGGTATCCTCCATTTTTCTGAGATGGGTTCGCTTTGTATGTAGGGGCATGGCTTCAGCACTAAGCCAACTACTTTACAACTTGTCTTAGCATTCACTTCCTGCTGGAGCAGTGCTGCAGGTAAGGCTTAGGTGAAAGCTCAGGATTGTTCTAAGCTTGCACCCCTTAGTCATAGGGGTGACCTTCTAGATTCCTGTGATATGTGGTAGATTTTCAAAGTCCTTATTCCCCAAAACAGCTCATTCTCCAAAGC
The DNA here is from genome assembly GCF_020171115.1 of Neogale vison. Lineage (NCBI taxonomy): Eukaryota > Metazoa > Chordata > Mammalia > Carnivora > Mustelidae > Neogale > Neogale vison. The sequence goes on along the minus strand of NC_058092.1, from coordinate 3,049,707 downwards.
TCATGGTTAGTATATTGTTTGCCCCAACTATTGTACATTCTTTCAAGCATCACCAGCCAATAAATACATCTGCCTCTAAATATTTTAGCAGAGATCCTGCGGGTAGCTGGCCCAGTACCAGGAGAGTTGTACGTGAGGACAGATAAAGGCAAACCCTTTGGTTCAGTCTTCTAGGGAGCCATCAGACAGGCCCAAACCAACAACCACAGTTCTTTGTGAATGAGGTCTGCTCTGCTCCCTCTTCTACTGGGACCTGAACTGACATTGTGAGCCCTTTTCTTCAGGGTCACCATTGGGCTTAGGCATAGGAGGTAGAACCAGGGTAAATTAAAACAACTCAAACTTGCTGTTCTTTCTAAGATTCAAGTGGATTTCCTTGGTGAAGCATTTCTCTGATTGCAATAGGCTTTCAGCTGATTTCTTGAGTTCCAAAAAGTTGATTCTGACTTTCTGAGTTTTTGCCAGACTTTTCATTGCCTTTTTGGAGCAATGGACTTTTGTAATTACTTACTCTTTCATTTTCTCTGACATCTCATAACTGACTTTGATTGCATTAATTTTTCTCTGTTTTTTTTCTCTAAGTAATTGATTTCAGCTCATACCTTTTTAAAATTTTTTTTTATTTTTTATAAACATATAATATATTTTTATCCCCAGGAGTACAGGTCTGTGAATCGCCAGGTTCACACACTTCACAACACCCACCATAGCACATACCCTCCCCAATGTCCATAACCCCACTCCCCTCTTCCAACTCCCCTCCCCCCAGCAACCCTCAGTTTGTTTTGTGAGATTAAGAGTCACTTACGGTTTGTCTCCCTCCCAATCCCATCTTGTTTCATTTATTCTTCTCCTACCCCCTTAACCCCCCATGTTGCATCTCCACTTCCTCATATCAGGGAGACCATATCATAGTTGTCTTCCTCTGACTGACTGATTTCGCTGAGCATGATACCCTCTAGTTCCATCCACATCATCGCAAATGGCAAGATTTAATTTCTTTTGATAGCTCATACCTTTTTTTAATTTCCTTTCTTCTACTTTCTTGGATTTGACTTGATCTTTTTTATCTTCCACAGATGAAAATTTAGATCTTTGACTTCAACCTTCATTCTTTTCTAATATATGTATTTAAGACTAGAAATTTCCTCTAAGTATTAGTCCAGTAGTCTTTATTTGCTGCATCATTCAATATCTATTAGCTAACAAAATTTTAGGGAGAATGAAGAATGATTAAATATTGGACTAATCCTAAGTAATACAAGGAAACAGAAATGAGGAATATTAAACAACTGGGTCAAACTGAAAGCTGTTGTAAGTTGGCAGATATAAACCAAATATATCAGTCATTACATAATATGTGAATAGACTTAATGTCTCAAGCAAGATAAAAATAATGATTGTCAAACTGGAAAAAAAAACCTTGCATGATACTTATAAGAGGCATATACTTTAAACATAAGAACTTATAAAGATTGAACATCAAAGAGTAAAGAAAAAACTACCCCATTGTAGGCATTAAGCAAAGGAAAGCTGATGGAGTGACACCAACATTATAAACAGTAAATTACAAGGCAACCAGCACCACTGGAAATCACATTTCATAACGTTAAATGAATTGATCAGTTGAGAAGGTATCAGTCTTAAATATGTATATACCCAATAACAGCAGAATATATGAATCCACAATGCACAGAAATAGAAGGAAGATTAGCCCATAGCCAATGTGGGAGATGTTAACAAATTCTCTCAATGGCGAATAAAAAAAGAAAATTTAAAATTATATAGGATATAGATTGGGCAGGACAATTAATACAAGACCCAATTGATCTATAGAAAACTTGGCACCCAACAACAGAAGGCACATTCTTTTTTCAAGTGCACAGGATCATTTGCCAAGATCAACAGTAAACTGACCCATTAAGAAGCCTCGACAAATCTCATAAGATTAAAATTATTAAAATAACTCAGAGTAGATTCTTTGACCACAGTGGCATTAAGCTAGGAACCAGTAGAAAGCCCTCGGCTTCCTAGAAATTAAACAGTTCACCTCTAAATGATCCATGGGTGAAGAGGAAATGACTCTTGAAATTATATTTTGAAATGGATGAAATGAAGTTATGCCACATGTGGATGTCCCCAGTATCCAGCAACTTCAGGCTTAACGTTGCCCAGAAGTAGATAGATTCCTAGGAACCTGCTTCAGTGTCAGGGCTTATGCGTATTCTGATTAACCCATACACACTCTTCGCCACAAGATAAATATTTCAATAACCCCTCCCCCTCAAATTGAAACCATTACATTATATCTTCTACAGAACAAATATACTTCCCAAATTCAGTGTGTACTCAGTAGGTCTTTGTTGGGAACAAATATCTATTACTAACCCCTCTGTTTCTCCTTGGTAGGACTATCTTTGCAAGGTGAAAAATATTTATTTATTCTAAGCAGGAATAAGAAGTTTAAATTTTAGAAGCCCCTGGTTACCCAAATAACTATTTCAAGTGATTATTCATCCCTTCCTGTCCTTTTAAATTGCCACCTCAGAAATACTTGACTTCCAAAGAACAGACTTCTTCCAAGAGGAAGTTTAATTTCAATTACTATGTGCATAGCTCCTATTCAACATACCCTCAAGCGGCATACTTAACATGAAAGCCTGTTTAATTGCTAGCAAATGGTAGAATAATCTTTTGAAACAATGTAGCAAACATAATTAATTGAAATAATCTCAAATATGTTTCATGTGGTAATAACCACTTATGTAAGATTAACACCATAGGAAGAAAAGGAAAGGAGAGACGTAGTGATGTGTTCCTGCTGTCATCTTATCCACCAGCTATTTTGTGTAGTTGTATACTTATTATTATTATTATTATTATTGCTGAATGAAATAATGAATCACTACCTTATAAATTGTAGGGCTAAATAATAACACTGTTCTTATTGTAGCACATGGAATTGAATGCATGAAACCAGAATTCAAAAACTGAGGCAAAAGACAAAACTTAAGAGGAAGATGATTTTTATAAGGAAAATGACAGATTTATTCATTCGTTTACTCCCTCGTTTATTTATCAACAATTCAAGACCCATTGAATTACTGGTCATACCTGGATTAATGATTTTATCAGACTCTACCCCAAATCTATCTGATCCTAAGATTTTTATACCAGGTAATAATAAGATAAAAAATAAAAATGAACAAACTAGAATACCTGTTACGTCCCAGGCACTTTCTTTTATATCTTTTAACACTCTGTGCGGCAGACGATGTCACCCCATTTTATAGGAAATCCAAGCTCAGAAAAGTGAACTCACTCAATGTCTCATTAATGTTTGGTGCCTTCCTCATTCCTCTGGGCTTTAGGCATATGGAGAAGCAGAAAAGGGAGAATATTTTGATTGCATCTAAGATTTGTTTTAATCAGGAAGGTAAGATGACAGACATGAAGACAAGAGTCTTTGAAAGATGAGTTTATTACTTACCATTCCCCAGAGGAGGGGGCACAGCAGGCCACAAAGGGCCACATGAGGAAGCACCAAGGTTGGTCAGGAGGCAGAGGGAGCCAGGGGAGAGCATGGGCAGGAGATTTAGTTTCCCAGGAAAGAATGGATGAGGCAGGTATGCAAGTTTGAGCAAGCTTAGGATTGTCTGGTTTGAGGAATTTCAAGGATTCTTTGCTGTTGGAATGGTCTCTAGTTGTCTTGTACCTGGCTCTGGGGAGATTTAGGGCAAAGGAATGGTATATAAGAGCTGGATAAAGCAAGAGCTTCAGGGCATGGGCTTAAGATTGGTTGATTTGTTTATAAAAGGTGTGTCTACAAGCATGTTGTTTGCTACCTCTCAGAATTAGTTAACCTGGGAAAGGCAGTCTTTCCAGGATTAGCAAAACTCCTAAAATGTCAAAGCATCATAAAATACAGATTTTTTTTAAAAAGAAAAATGATTAATTCAGAAAAACCTATAATTTCTGTTTAGATTATGGATAAATCAGGGTCTTCCAACTAAGGAATCACTTGAGAAGTGATGACAGAGGGTCCAGAGTTGGACAGCAAACCCTGCTTTGCTTTAGAGCATGTTGTGGATGTTCCAGGTGTAGAACACAGTCTTTTTCTGAGTTTATGTGGCAGACAGCAGAGAGTATTATAGACACCTTGGAGGAGCAGTCAGTGACTGTCTTGGGTTGTGTTTCCCCAAACTAAGAGACGAGGACTTGAGACAAGGACTTGTGAAAAGATAGTTTATTTGAGAAGTGATCTCAGGAAGCACAAGAGAGAATATAGAATAGTGAAAGAGGAAAGGTAGATTCTAATAGAAGACACAACAGCAAGTGAGCTATCCCTGTTGGCAGCCAAAGTTCAGTCTTTCAGGGGAACCTTGGAGAAAATGTGTGCACCATGCCTCAGCATTGTCACCTACACTAAGATGGGGAGGCTGGACATTCATTAACTAGCTCCCAACTTCTACTCTTGGAGGGTTTCCTTACTAATCTTCCTTTGTTTCTGGGCCCCACCTGCAAGCAGGTGAGGAAGCTTGCAAGGTGTAGAGGAAGCCAGCAGGCAGAAAAGAGAAGAGGTACAGGTATTTGAGGGAAGAACTGCTTTGAAGGTGAATCCAGGTAGGTTGAGGGTCTATGGGGGAAGGTACCAATAAGATCTGTGATACCTACAGAAGCAGGGAAAAGATGGGCTCCTTTTGAAGTACATAGATATTTGGGTTCATTCTCATTCATCCAGGGATATAGAGTTTATGGAAGGCAATAGTTATGAGTACTGGCTTTCCTGTCTGGTCCTGGGAGCAAGAATTTGTGTGCTTCTCCTGAGCGTTTGACCTGCTTATCATCCTGTGTAAACAATTCATTGTGCAATTCTCAGGGTTCCCTTTATACGTGAATTGAAAGAAAAAAGCTTAGAACCAAAATTTGTATCTTAACTCTTCCAAGTGAGATAGTTTAGATGTTACTATTTTATATTCCTTTCTAAATCCTTTTATAATCTTACATTCATTGTTCTTACTCTTTATTCTGAATTTGGATTTATGATGTATGGCTACATTTTATGTATCCTTTCAAGATGTCTTAAGTATTTTCTTCAAGAAATTGTTGTGTTAGTGAGGAATCTCGGTTGCAAGTTTCAGAAATGTAGTTCAGAGGAGGTGAAACAAGAAAAATGGGAATGATTTGGCTAATATACCCAGGAAGGTCAGGAAAATGTTTTGTTCCAGGCATAGCTGGATCTGGGAGTTCAACCAATATTATTAATACTCTCTATTTCACTCTCCTTTTTCTCTTTTTTCTCTCTCTGTTTCTTTTCAATTCTGTATCTCCATCTTTTTCAGTTTTACTCTATGTTGGTTTTATTCTCTAGCAGGATCTTTCCATTTAGTGACATACAGTGGCCACTGGTCACTCTAGGCTCCTATCAAACTTACAGTGTATGAATCAGAACCACAATAAAAACAATGGATGTCACCTCTTAACTGGAAGCTGTGACAAATTTCCTTGGAAGTCTGATGAATTCTGTTTAGCTCAACTTCCCATTTGTGTGATGTTGTCTTTAGTACAGGAGACCCTTGGAATGAATACTCTATAAGAAGAAAGAAGAAATGGGGAAGAGTGTTGCCCAGACACAAAAGAGCTTGCCTAGTCCATTGTCATAAGAAACACATGGTCTGATACTTAGATAAGGTAGCTGGAAGGTAAAAGGTGGCAAAGGTACTAACATGTGTCATGTATTCAGTGCTTACACTGTCTAGCTTCATGCTGAGCATTTTATATGAACTACATTGTTTGATCCTTGAAAGAACTCTTTGAGAAGAGGTCAATTATTACCCATATTCTAAAAATAAGGAAAACAGGACATAACTTGTAAGTGATTGAGCTGTTTCAAGAGCATGAAGGTTGACTCTGACCTTAGGACTCTGAGTCACTAAGCTAAAGCTGGTCTGGGCAGCGAGAGAGAAGGTGATGCTGTTTACTCAGAAGAGGACCAAAGTGCTTGGGTGGATGGGAGTGGAGTGTAGAATGAGGCCACCTTTGAACATGGTATGTTTGAAGTGCCTTTGCAGCATCTATTCAGAGTCATGTGTAGAGAGATATATGCTCACTCAGTGGAGAAAGTATTTAGGCAACAGATAGAAATGTAGAGGCACTGAAGTCATGGGCATGTATGAACACTGCACTGGAGAGAGGAATTAGTGTGACAAAGAACAGTAAAGAACAGGGCAATAGACTTAGACTTTGGAAACCTCCAACATTTCATGGTGAATCAGAGGAGAAGGAGAAGAATTTTCCAGAGAGGGAAAGAGAAATAATCTTGATCAACAGAAGCCTAAGATTTTTTTTGAGAAAAAGAAAAAGGGAAGGTCTATAATCCAAGCTATGCTTTAATAAGATGAAGATTAGAAAAGAAAAGGTCCTTTGGGTTGAAGGGCATGGCTACCATAACAAAAGCTGCTTTGCTATGTGATGGAAGGCAAACTAGATCAGAGCATGTCAAGGTCAATGCACATGTGTGTGAATAAATAGTCTTAGCAAGTTTAAAGTCTTTTTAAATGGTTTGCAGAGAGAAAACTGGGTACTGCCCAGCACAGTGGTTAGGTAGGAGACAGGGAGAGTTTAACATGTTAGAAATTTGAATCAATGTGAATTATAAGCTTTAGTGTAAACTCATATTCTTTTTGTCTTTCACAAAACATGTATTTTCTGGCACTTTCCATGGAAAAATCTTAGGAACAATACTGCCTCAATAGCAATGAGCACCCTGCCATCTAGATTGTGGTTGCTAACTACCATTTGCTCCAAAAGGAACCAGAGATTCTTGCAGGAAGGAGTATCTCCAGGTCTGAAGTAGAAAACATTCAATATGAGTTTGAGGCATCTTTTTCTGATGAGAGTTTGAGGCACATGGAGTAGCAGGGCTTGAGGCAGGGAGGGAGTTTTGAGAGTAGTTATTGGGCATGGGTGATTAAGTGTAATGATGATAGGGCACAAAGGATAACAGTGGACCGAAAAGGTGACAGTGAGCACAAGAAGCCAAGGACAGGTGGAGAATATAGGGAAGGTGTGCATGTCTACTGGGGCTGCCATAACGAGATCACACACTGGACAGCTTGAACAACAGGCTTTTATTTTCCTACAGTTCTGGAGGTCAGTGTCTAAAATCAATATCATTAGGGCTGGTTTCTGGTTAGAGCTGTCTTCCTGGCTTGCAGATGGCCACCTTCTTGCCATGTTTTCATGTGGCCTATCCTGGGTGAGCATGTAAAGAGAAAGAGAGATCTCTGGGGTCCTTCCCTCTTTTTATAAGAACACCGATCCTATCTGGTTAGGGCCCCACTCTAATGACCTCATTTAACCTTAATTATCACTTCAATTATAATCACATTGGAGGTTGGGGCTTCAACATATGAACTGGCAGGGGAGAGGGGAGAGACGCAATCCAGTTGATAACAGGAGGCAGGGGATACAAAGTCAAGCGTGTTGGACAGGTTTCTCTGTGAAGGATAGAACCAAGAAGTTGGCCATCTGACAAGGACTTGGGTCAACCAGATTCTGTTACAAGAGGACAAAGGTGCCTGGCACCTGTAGTGGGAATTGATGAAAGGTCTAAGCCTTCTATAAGCCTTCTATAACTAAGTTGCCTCCACCTGAGATTGCAGCTGGGAATGGACTCAGTGGGAGTTCATGCTGAAGGTGCCTCTATGCTTGGCCGTCCTGGTTCCACCGGAGGGGCACAGCACAGGTTAGTAGAATGGAATCAATCGATTAACATCTTTTTGCTCAACATGATCTGGAATTCCATGTTGAAAAGACTTTGTCAAGTTTGGGGGAGTGAGTTTAAGGGTGGGATGAGACGATGGAGAGCCTCTTTCCCTATATGCACCATCCAAGATTTCATTGTGATTGTTATTCCCTCCTGAGTCCTGGTGATTTTTAGAAGTCTGGACCATGTTTTCCATAGCAATTATGTCAATTCACTTAAATGGCCTTGCCATTTACAAATGCTGGTCCAAGCAGAGAGGTGTCAGGAGGCATCTCTTAATTATGCGGCAGTGGTCAAACTGCTGGAAGTTGGGGTGGACAATTTGGTCTCCCGGATTTTTTTCTTTCTGACATAGGGGCTTTCTTTATATTTAAAGAAAGCACACAAGCATTTTCTGTGCCAATGAAGTATTTTCCAGCGTTAATTATTTTCATTATTAGTTTCACTCTGTTGCAATCACTCATCAAACTAATTTCTTTGAAGTATGAGGATGAAATTTCAAATGGGATGTTCAAGTCCCTTTAATTGCACTTGAAGTAAGCAGGAGCTGTGAGGTCCTTTCTGGAAGCATGGGGGTCTTCTGCCATACCAGATAAATCAAAGCCCCAGCAGCTCTGAGCCTTTTCCAGCAAAGCACTATAGAAAAGGGAACGGGGGAGAAAAATGACAAATCAACACAATTAAATCTGAAATTGCTGGCTTCCAAAATAAATTCATTCTTCTGAGTCAACACTGTTTTGATTTTTAGATTAGGTTTGTTTTTCAAACCCATGTTTTCCCCAAACTGATTATTTTTGGTATTTCGTACGCCCTTGCGAATTTCCAACAGAATGTTAATATCCTTGACCTGCTTTGTGAGTCAATCTGTACTGCAGAGCAGATCCTCCCTGCTGGCAATCACAGTAAATGGTAAAGATGGGGATGAAAAGTGCCCCACCTCAGTTTCCAAAAGCCCCACCGTTCCCCCAGATTCCCAACTCACCACCAACTTCTAGGGAACAGAACAAGAGCTTGCGGTCCAGAGGGGCTATGCGAGGTGGCTGTCATAAAGCCAGAAAGAGCATAAGAAGGATGAGGTGTTAGAGATGTTCAAAAAGGTGGGTTGGGACCCTGCCTCAGTCAGGGGTTTGGGGACAGGTCTCACAGCGGACAGGTCCTTGGGAAGCAGGACTGAAAGTGTGCATCAGAGTTAACTTTGAGCTGGGAGGTCCCCTGACGGATGACTTGTGTGTGCCAGGTCCCTGTAAGACTGAGACTGAAGAGTCAAGGTGATAAGGGGTTTTTGACCCTGTACAGACTGGGAGCCTTTCTACCCTCTGTGAAAGCCTCTTCATCTCCCCTCTCCCTCTGCCCTGCCCGTGAGTGGGTTGCATGCTGGGAAGTGATTTATGGGGCTTTCCAATGTCCCGCACAACCAGCTGTACACATGCTTGAGGCCAGTCTATTCAATGCCATAATTTAATAATCAGAAAGTGTCCAGTGAATTTGTTATTCTGGGAGCTTTTTGAAGAAGATGGGCTCTGTTTACAGTTCATTTTGGATTCATTATAAGTCCTGTAGGGGAGAGAGAAGGACAAACACTGGAAAACCGCTAACTTCCTTGACAAGCTTAGGCTCAGCTCATGAGTTCATAAAAGGGAACAGGATCTCTCTCTCTCTCTCGTGCATCCTATTCTGTGAAGAGTCAAACATGTGGATCCGTTTCTTTCCGTGTCCAGCTGAGAACTAATGCGTGGGTGTGCACGTGTGCTCTGTTTAACACTATGCTCAGGCGGATAAAGTCCTGTCTTTCATGTCGAGATGCTCTTCTCCGGTCTTCCTTCCAGCATGTTGCAGGACTGTGGTTCAATAATAATTATAAATAATAATAAAACATATTTGGTCTTTGTACACTGCTGAGATGGCTCATGGTTGGCCCCTGGATAGCTTCAGGAAAGGCCTGGTCACTGGGAAAACCAACCAAGTGATGGGAGGCTTAGAATGTTTGGCCCCACCTCCCAGGAAAGGGGCAAGAGGTTGAGTTCAATGGCCAAAGGCCAACAGCTATAATCAAGTATGTTTATGTAACAAAACCTCAATAAAAAACCCTAAAAAAAGGAGTTCAGAGAGCTTCTGGTGAGCACATTGGTGGAACGGTGGGTGGCATGGCAGCTCCGGGCCACCCCTTCATACCTGGCTCTGTGTATCTCTTCCATTTGGCTGTTCTTGAGCCGTAGCCTTTATACTAAAACTCTAATAGCAGAAGAAAGTGATTTATTGAGATCTGAGCGTGGTTGCATGAATTAATGAACCTGAGGGGAGATTACAGAAACCCCCAGCTGGGTTCCTAGCTGGGCAGAAGTGTGGGTAACCTTCAGCTGGCCTCTGAAGTGGGGCCGTCTGGAGAGCCCTTACCCTGTGGGGTCTGCACTAACTCGGGGCAGCTCGTTTCAGAACTGGATTGACTTGCTGGTTGCCCAACTCGTGTCAAAGCATTGGTTGATGTTGGTAAACACACACACACACACACACACACGTCATATGTATTTGTGACCAGTCAAGGGGGCTAGCTTACAATGCCACTAAACCTGTGACTCTGCTCCAGGGGTTAGTCAGGAAGGCCCTTGTTCCAGGAGTGTCTCTGTGCAGCGCAGCCAGACTGAGACTTCGGCATAGTAGCTCTTTCTGTACGTGGTTGTCTTTTTTTTTTTTTGAGAGAGAGAGAGCTGTTTAAACACACTGTGCTCATAGACAGCAGTGAATCCTTGCAGGTTACAGTCTGGAACCTGGAGGCTTGAGAAGGATTCCCTCAAATAACCCCATCCCCAAGCGGCCCAAGGATCAGCCAGATGTGAACTTGCAGGAGGGAATTTGCTGTGACTGAAGTGCGGTGTTTTAAGACCCTCGGGGAGGTGCTCCTGAGAACACCATCACTCTGAGAGACAGTTGAAATGCTCTGCTGTCAGGACAGATGTTGGACAGATGTCTCAGGGTGGGGGGCTTGCCGGGGTCTGGATTACCCCACGTCTCTGCTCATGCTCTACCGCTTTGGAACTGTGTGTTGGCAAAGCCATTACGGAGCCCCCGGGAAAGAGTCTCTGGTTGCCGCGAACGTATTTCTTTTTCTCCGCTCGCCAAGGAGAGATTTCCATTTCCTTCGTGGGTCAGTTCACAAACCTCGATAGGTCATAAGCTCGGAGGGAAACTCTAGTGAGGAGATGTTTACTTTTCGTTCCTGGACTACCAGAGCTGGTTTTATTAATACAGACCTCATAATTTCTACATCTGCAAAAGCAGTGCACGTTAATGTGCAGGAAAGATCAGACCCAGGACAGAGCTCGTCATGCTCCATAAACATTTAATGGAAAACAAAATGCACTCTTCAGAAGATCAATACTGTTATTCTCTTTCAGCAAACTGTGAATTATTGTTTTCATAAAATAGTAATAATGCCAGCAGATTGATATTGAATGGGGACCTGGTCTGTTGTCAAAAATAAAATCATACTTAATCTTTTAATGCCTTCCTACATAAACACCCACGTCAGGGACTGGGGCATCTGTCACTCTCTAAAGAGTAGGAACCAGGTGATACCTCGGCTGCCGTGTTCTTTGTTGTCTCAGTGGCACCAATGCTTAGTGGTGCATGACTTTTTCCCAAGCGGGCAGGAGTCAAAGACCCACATGTGACACCCCACGGACATTGGAGGAGCCCTAGAGATGCGTTTGTGAAGCGGGAGAAGGGGATGGAGGAGAGAAGCACCAGGGGGCTGGGAGGACGAGGCTGGTAGCCTCAATTATCCCTTCCAACCTTAACACCCACGACCCCAGGGTCCTGCCCTGGGTCATACTCCCTTCACGGATGAGGCACGGCAGCCCCTCAGTCTGCAGCTTGTCCCACGGCACCGTCATCAGGTCTCCTCTCTGAGACCCAGACCCATGCACAGCAACGCGCTTCCCCCAGATTCCCTCTCCATGCTGACCTGCCCGCCAGGTCCCTGGAGGATCCACTTCCAGTACCAGGACCGGCTTCTCGTAGGCGAATCTCCTCGCCACATTGGCTCAGTGTCGTGTCTCCGTGTTGGTGACTGAACACACAGACTCCAAAAAGCGTGAGCTGCTTCCGGTCTGAAAACTTGTGACATTTGGACAGATTGACCCCCTGGTGTTCACGCTGGCATGAAGTGACGACAGCCTGAGGTTGCCTCCTGGTGCCCTTCCTTCACCCCAGCTGGAATCCAGATGACCAGGTCACCCCTGAATCCGCTGGGCTGGCAGGCACGGGAACCTGGGGGGGTTGGGCAGGGCTGCAGGCAGGCGGGGGCCTGGCTGTAAACAGCCGTGCAGGGTGTGATCCCCTCTGGGCCGGCATGATCCGGCGTGCGGACGACCCCCTTGGAGGAAGGCGGCGCGCCAGCCCCGCACATCACCTCCCGAGGACTCCTGGCTCCCCAGATCCCCGAAGGACTGGCTGCAGGTGAGGGAGGACTGAGAGCCACTGCCCCGGAAATCCCAAACTTGGTGTCCACATAGGCTTGGAGGGAAGCAGTCCTGCCCTTGTGCCTGGTTTCTGGACAGGGAGCTGACGCCCTCCCACTGCTGCCCATCAGAGCAGGGACAGCTGAGCACCAAGCTCCAGACGGACCTCCAGGCCCAAGGATCAGGACGGCCATGAGTTGTCAAAGAAAACTAACAATGCGCCCCAAGGGCCCGCACTCCATGTGAGGAAGACACAGGACCCCAGGCCAAGGCAGAGCAAATGAGATGAAATGAGGAACAACGTGGTAAGCAGACCCCGAGGGGGACACCCGAGGAGCAGATGTACCACACTGTGACTGGGGGAGCAGGAGGTTAGAGGGAGTCGCTGTCAGGCGTCCACTTAGTGGCTTAAAGCAGAGCCTGCACATGGGGACCCCAGGGCCCAACCGCCTGTCTTTGTAAATAAAGTCTGATTGGAGCGCAGCCACGCCCGTCCCTTCATGTATGATCTGGGTCAACAGAGCTGAGGGAGGGGACAGGCCGCAGGGACCACGGAGTCTAAAGCGTTCACCTGGCCCTTTGCAGATAAAGCTCTCCGACTGCTGGCCTCGAAGATGAAAGGAAAGAAAAGACTCAAGCAAAAGCCAGAGATGAAAACATTAGATAAAAACTGATGATTTCGAGTTCTCATCCCAAGCCCTACTGTAAGAATTATCAGGAGTTGCAGGAAAAGAACAAGGATCAGATGAAGACGGGGAAAACTGAGATAAGTCACAGAAGTCAGGCGGCTTGGGTTAGCGGGAGGGACCCTCCACGGGGAGGGGGTTTCGCTTGCTGCTCGGTCCCAGGCGCCTTGGACAACCGCTCACGCAGGAGCTTTGCTCAGTCCGTGTCTGCAGCGCTGGATCCCTCCCCTGCGGCATCTGAGATGCTGTCCCTTTTCACTCACCTCTTCTTCCCGGGAAGCTGACCTGGTTGAACAAAATATATAGGCTTTTTAGCCTTCCAGCTTTTTATTGGGTTCTGCCAAAGGATCAGGAGGGCACAGGCAGATCAGAGGGAAGGTAAAGAACAGACCGCGGCTACTGCCAGGGCGGCCCTCTGTAGCTTCCGGGAACTCGCTGCCCTCCTGGCTTCGGGGTGACGAGCGAACAACTTCCAGCACTCTCCAGCCCACCTTCCTCACCATTCCGTGAGCCTCTGTTACTCTGCCTTGCCTTTACACATTCTCCCTTTTTAGGCCACCCACTCACCCCTCAAGAGCTGACGTATGTCCATAAGTTTCATTCTGAGAAAATACACACAACATAAAATGTGCCACGTGAAACAGTTTTAAGTGTATGATTTAGTGGCATAAGAACATTCACATTATGTGACCATCACCCCATCCACCTGCAGAACGTCCTCCTCTTCCCAACGTCCTCCTCTGGCCGCAGGAAAGAGGAAGCCCCCAGCCCCACCCCAGCCCCCGGTTCCCTCTCCTCTCCGTCTATGGATAGGAGTGTGCAGGAAGCCAACGTCTAGAGGTTAGCAAGGAGAGGATTTCCACGTGTGAGGATATTCTGTGCCATCTCTTGGAAGGATATGCTTTTTGCAGTTTTCTGTTTGCCTGTTTTACACCTAAAATGTGCTTAAAATGTGGTTCAACAATTTTACAATGACCTCTGCTGCGTATGACGATCAATCCTGTCACAGAGTCAGTCTGCTGGTGCTAACGTAGCCCACTCCCACTCGGAAACCCACCTCAGAAGCCAGCCCATCCCATGCGGCTGTGGACAATCTGAGATGTTCTTTTTTCACTTCTGACAAAACCCCTGGGATTATATCTTTCCCCTTTATCACCTACCTAGCAACAGAAGTTAGCATAGAAGCAGCGTAATTAAACACACACAATAACAAGGAAAGGGAAAGGGGGGCTGGATTGGCCTCGGGCTCATCCTTTCTTGCTGTGGGAGCGAAGCCTTCTGAGGAACCTGGAAAGACCACGGGGGAGGAAGAACTGTACTTGACAGGTGAGAAAAATCTCCAGCGTGCCAGAATTCAGGCTCCATCCGCGGGTTAGTATTTAAATATGGCATAACCTTGAACATGCACACACACGGAGTTAAATATACATGTACAACGATTGAGTGAGTGGGCATGTGTAGAACAAGCAAATAACTGACAAATATCAATTCTTGAAATAGAAAGGGCTGCTTGCTGGCTGGGGCGAACAGGCTGGCAGACCACGAAGCCATGTTGGCAGAGCTGAGCGTGGGCGAGAAGGGGCGGGAGAAGGTGGAAGCGTGCTGGGGGGTCACCTAGGTCTGCTGCCTTGTTTTCATACAACACCGAGGAAGTGCTTGTTTGATTATGAATAGAGCAGATGGAAAGTTCTTTGGTATCAGTTACGTAGTGCTGCATGACAACGGCCCCCAGAACATAACGGCTCAAAACAGCAATGATTGGTTATTTCTCACGGTTCATGGTTTGCCTGAGGTTGCTCCTATGACCGCATGAAGCAAGGGCTTGAGGACCACTGGCTTCTCCCTCTCTGCAGCTGTCAAGGTCCCTCAGCGGGTCTCCACTGGGTCTCTCACCCTCGAAGGACATAGCCTGAGCCTCCATGGACAGGTGTAGTACCAAGGCGGCAGGGTCAGAAGTCCCTAAGTCCAGTCCACGGCTCTGCAATTTGCACATCACCTGTCCCCCCAACTCCACTTGGTTGAGTGAAGTTCTAAGCCCAGCTCAGATTCTAGGGGATGAGACACTGAGGCCATCTCCCGATGGGGGGCACGGTTGTACCTCATTGCTTCTACATACCATGGGTGGGTGAGAGTCCCCGGGAGCCTTTGTTACATGGCTCCATCACAACGTTCAAATGAACAAGGGCAAAGAGAAATCAATGGTAATTCCGTCATACTTGGAAAAGTAACAAGGAAGAACAAAGTAAGAGCATCAACAGAAAATAAGACGGGAAGGCTGAGGTCCGGTGTGGCACTTGTGCTGGGGTTGACCATGGCAGTCCAGTCTTCAAGCAGGAATCGGGTCAACATAAAGAACAAACACAAAAAACAATAGTATTAAATATTGTAAAAGTAAATGCAACATATCAGCAAAAGAGACACACACTTATATTACTTTAAATAATTTAAACAGGGTTTGCTCCGGTAATACAAGTTTGACCAAATGTTTTAAAAATCTATTAACCTAATCCATTGTATCAAAAAATAACAGAGGAAAAACAAGATCAAACTTGTGATGCTGAATAGGCAATTATTAAAATTTAGATACCACCGATAATGAAAACCCCAAATACAAAAACACTAAACAAAGAACTCCTTAAATATGATAAAAACTTAACCCAAAGCAGTACCAAATGTGAACAAATATTACATTATTCAAAGTGGCAAAAACACTACAACTGCCTTAATTAAATGGTAATGAAGAGGTTTCATTGTCGCCGTTTTTGTTCAACATTGTTTTGGTGTTGCAGAAAAGGCAATGATACGAGAAATGAACACTCAGGGTAAACATCAGAAGAGGAGAGATAAAACAATTATTTTTTGTTCAGTTGTTTTTTGCCGATGTCACTGCACAGTCGGAAAACCCAGGATGAGTTAAGGAAGCAAAGTACTGGGATTAAGAAAGAAATTTGATAAGATGGGTGAGTGGGTGAGAAATGTATAAAACTCAATAACTTTTTCTCTATTTTAGCCATAAGCACCTGAAGAAAATAAGCCACAGAAGAGATATGGGAGTTACATGGAGAGCAGAGAGAGTGGGACAGAGACAGAGAGATGCAGCTATGAAGAGACAGAGAGAAGGAGAGGTGGAGAGATGGAGAGGCATTTTGCGCTCTGCAGTGTTTGGTTGGTTGGTGGGGTTGGTGGGTGGTTGGGGTGGTTGGTTGGTTGGTTGGGTGGGTGGGGTTGTTTGTTGTTTGGTTGGGTGGGTGGTTGGGGTGGTTGGTTGGTTGGGTGGGTGGGTGGGGTGGTTGGTTGGGTGGGTGGGTGGGTGGTTGGTTGGGTGGGTGGGTGGTTAGGGTGGTTGGTTGGTTGGGTGGGTGGGTGGTTGGGGTGGTTGGTTGGTTGGGTGGGTGGGTGGGGTGGTTGGTTGGGTGGGTGGGTGGGTGGGGTGGTTGGTTGGTTGGTTGGGTGGGGTGGGGTGGTTGGTTGGTTGGGTGGGTGGGTGGGGTGGTTGGTTGGTTGGGTGGGTGGGTGGGGTGGTTGGTTGGTTGGGTGGGTGGTTGGTTGGTTGGGTGGGTGGGTGGTTAGGGTGGTTGGTTGGTTGGGTGGGTGGGTGGTTGGGGTGGTTGGTTGGTGGGGTCGGTGGGTGGGAGGTTGGGGTGGTTGGTTGGTTGGTTGGGTGGGTGGGTGGTTGGGGTGGTTGGTTGGTTGGGTGGGCGGGGTGGTTTGTTGGTTGGTTGGGTGGGTGGGGTGGTTGGTTGGGTGGGTCGGTGGGTGGGTGGTTGGGGTGGTTGGTTGGGTGGGTGGGTGGCCGGTTTGGGGTGTTTGTTGGAAGTTTGGAATAAACCCTTGAGGTTCTTGTAGAAAAGTTGGTGCTGGGAATAGCTGAGAACAGACATCTGTACTCAGGAGACATCAGAGCAGACTGCAAGCAATTCACTCAGTAAGGTTCTGGTGAAGGGATTTCATGAAGATCTAGAAAAGGGTCTTGGTGTAGGGAACATTTCACGCTCCTGGGAGGAAAATGGACTAGTAAATGGTGCTAGTGCCATCGTTTCTGGAAGAAAATGAAACTGAACTCCTCTTACACTTTCTCACAGAAAACATGAGCTACCAATGTGTTAAATACAGCTGCAAAAATTATGAAACAGCTAGGAAGAGAGAGACTATCTCAAACAGAAAACCCAGAAATTCAGATTATAGGAAGAAATACAGATTTGATGAAGAGCAAAGCTTCTGATGGCAAGGAGTTAAAAATAAAAACAGGGATTTCAAAAATGTTTGCAGGGAATCTGACAGGCAAGGGGTTAACAACTGTAATGTAAAAGTCTCTTAAAAATTAACAAGTACTGGCAAGACAACCCAATCGAAAATGGGCCAAGTATTTCAGTCGGCAATTCAGAGATGAGCAAATCCAAGTGATTACAAATGGGGGAAGAGTCTCTTACTCATTAGCAGTCAGGGAAATGCAATTTGAAGTTAAAATGAGATCTCTCTTTACAACAATCAGGCCATAAAAATTAAGAACTTTAACATTTCCTGTTGGCAAAATACTCCAGAGAGAGTCTAGGCACCAGTTTCTGGTATGAACGTGAATTTGCACAGCCGTTTGGAAAACACTTGACGGCATTAAATAAAAATAAAAATATAGATCCCATCCTGTCCCCTTAAAAGTACAAATGCCAGTACCCAGAGTGTTGAATGTACCAAACTAAACCAAACTGAGCAGAGAAACCTTAATGCCTCCAAGAAAGAAAAGGCTGGAAGAGAAGAGGTACAATCACACTAAGGAAACAGGAAATGCCATGCAGGGGTTAAGAGAAAGAGCTAGTTGTACCAAGACCTCATTTCTGAAGGCAGTGGCAGAAGTTTTGATGTGCATGAGAATATGGGTATATTTGTCAAGAAAAGATTGGTGAAAAATAGGAAAGGGCAGACCGTGATTTGCAAACACGGGTTAACGTGGGTGGGTTGGGAATACGGTGGTTAAGGTGGGGAAGGACAATGGGGGTTGGGGGATAGGAGGGAAGGGAGGAGAGGACTGTCTCTGCATGTCTGGACCATTTCTCCTCTTAGGGTCTTCTCTCATCACCCTGAAAACGGGGCAATAATTGAATCTACCTATTGGCCTGCTTAGAGGATTAAATGAGATAACTCATGTGTATTCAGAAAGCACTATTTTCTGTTATTAAAATAACTTATAAGACAAAGAGAAGTCACTAGTGCTTTTTTTTTATTTATCTTTGATTTGTGCTCCTAATAAAAACCGCTCACTAATACTAGAGTTCTTTTTAGTGGAGCCTCTTTGTTTTTCTAGGTATATAATCATAATACATGGGGAGGGGACTTTTATTTCCTCTTTGTCTTGATTTTGAAAATTTTCTTATCTTAGTACATTCTTAAAAATTTTACAAGGCTGGTGAATAATAATCGTTCCTGATTTTAATGAATATCATTGAGTTGTTCATAATTCAGAATCATCACTGATGCTTGTTTCAAAAAAATAAAGGTGGTCATATTTAACTAGTTTCTTCTAAAAAGCTTGTTGTGAATGATTGCTATGTTTAGTCAAATGTCTTCTTAGGATCTTTATATGACTTTGTTCCCCCTTTAATATGTTGAGGAAAAAATTTACTTAATTTTTTTAAAAATGGTGAATTTCCAAAAAATAAACCATGTTTCTATTTTTTTAAAATAAACGCTGTTCGGTTATTGAGTTTTATTCTTTTGATACACTTCCAACTACGAGTTGCTAAGGCGTTGTTTGGAATAGCCATATCAACATTAATAAATGGGGCTGGTCTGTAAGTATCTTTCTTTGTACTACATTTTGTATTATGGTTTCAGAGTTAAGGTGCACTGTTCAGAGGAGCTGTGTGCTTTTGGAAATTCAAAAAGATACAGGTGAGGCAGGTAGAGGTGAGAACCAGCCATCCTGGGGTCATGCTATACCCTTGGCATGGGTGTCTCCATCTATAGGCATCATGGACAAGCCTGTGTCCCCCCAAAGGGAGCATGCCTTTCTAAGTAGTGTGAAAGCACCTCAAGGGCTAGAGGTAGCCAGGATATCAGAACTGCTAATTTCCCATACTTGCATATGTCTTAAAAGTGATTAAGTTATACTGGAATTGTCTGTTCTTTAGGTATCAGAACCTAACTATGAACTCGTTTACTCTCGTGATCATGGTTCCTGTACAAATAGTACATCTTCAGGTGTCTTTCTTAACTTTTTCTTCTCTAGTTTTCTATTTTTTTTCTGGGGTCAGATTTGGTATCATCTATATTTTTTAAAATTTCCATAGAAATGGAAGCACTGTTACCTAAAGAAATGTGTCAGATTTTTTTTTTCCAGTGGCAGTGGTTATAGGGGAAAACTCTTAACACAAAGGTAATGTCCAGTCATAGGGCAGTGATTAGAATCTGCTGTGGCGTGTCAGAGGTGTGGAATACCACGCAGCCATTCAAAAGAATGAGGAAAATCCGATGGGTCTTGGTCATGCGTTGCAACGGGTAAAGAGTAAGATTCAGAAAAGCACATGTGACATGATCTCAGTTTGTGAAAAAAGCAATGGTCAAGAAACTCCTCCAGAGATTGGGCCTGGGGTCACACTGCCTGCCTGCATCTGAGTATCTGAGTCGTACTGTGTGAGCTGGGACACATGGTTTAATCTCTCTGTACCCCTGAGTCTTCACGTGCGATCATGGAAGTCAGCTCGGATACCATCGTGAAGATTAAATTGAGCACACTTAGAGCTGGTGTCAAGTGTAAAATAAACACACCGTATGAGTCAACTTTGTTTCAGGAGTGTGTGTCAGTGTAAACACAGTCACATATGTGATCACACGAACACAAGAAAGGCATGAGTGGGTGAACATCAAATGACTTGGGGGAAAGGGTGGTTGGTGGGAAGAAACAGACTCTAGAATGGTGGGTCCCTTTGACGTAGAACTCGACATACATGTGCATGTACGTACCTGTGTAGAAATGGGTGAAAGATTGTCACTAAGCGTATTCGAAACAAGAATGAAATGTTGCAAAAAGGATATGTAGGAAAAGCTCCTTTATTCACTTAAAAGGAAAACAAGAGGAACAATTTCTGCCAGGAGTAGGAGAATATCCAAACCAGGGTGCCAGGAGACTTGATAGCTGTACTTTCTTGAATGAAAGAAAAGTTGAGAAAATGTCTTTCTTCTATAGAAACAAACAAACACACAAACACATGTGTGAAGGAGGGGTGAGTCATTCAGTAGCCAGAGGTCAGAGAACACCTGTGCATTTGCAGGATCTGTTCTGGGCTGGGCTTTATGAAGCCCATGTGATCAGGATAATAGTGGTCACTCAGCAGCCACCATAGCATGAGTGCGGATCCTGGCACCTGCTCCTGGGGCCAGGTACTGTGGCTAATGGACTCTGTGGGAGTCACTTTATGAACCTCTTAGAATTTGAGGATCTCACATTTCCATCATTATTATTATTATATTATTATTATATATTATATTATTATTTTATTATTATTATTTTCTAAGTTTTCATTTTAAGTTCAGTGCAGTTAACCTGCAGTGTTGTATTAGTTTTGGGTGTACAATACAGTGAGTCAACATTTCTATCCATCCTCCGTGCTCATCCTGAGAAGTATACTCTTTAATTCCCATCACCTGTTTCCCCCGTGTTCCCCCAGCTCTCCTCTGGTAATGATCAGTATGTTCTCCCGTAACTAAGAGTCTGTGTCTTGATTTCTCTCTCCTTTTCCCCTTTGTTCAATCATTTTGTTTCTTAAATTCCACATATGAGCGAAATCATACGGTGTTTGTCTTTGTCTCACTGACATATTTTGCTTAGCTCCATCCATGCTATTGAAAATGGCAAGATTTCATTCTTTTCATGGACGAGAAATGTGTTATTGCACCGCACCTTCTTTACCATTCATCAGTCGATGGACACTTGGGCTGCCTCCATAATGTGGCTGTTGTAAACAATGGTGTTCTAGATGTAGGGGTGCCTGTATCCCTTTGAATTAGTGTTTTTGTATTTGGGGGTAAATACCCAGCAGTGTGATTACTAGGTCATAGGATAGTTCTATCTTTAACATTTTGAGGAACCGCCACACTGCTTTCCAGACTGGCTGCACCAGCTTGCATTCCCACGAACAATGCAAGAGGGTTCCCCTCTCTCCACATCCTTGCCAACATATTTTGTTTCCTGTGTTGTTAATTTTAGCCGTCTGACTGGTAAGAGGCAATACCTCATTGTGGTTTTGATTTGCCTTTCCCTGATGATTAATGATGCTAGCCATCTTTTCATGCATTTGTTGGTCATCTGTATGTTTTCTTTGGAGAGATGTCTGTTCATGTCTCCTGTCCAGTTTTTAACTGGATTATCCGTTTTGTGCATTGAGTTGTATCAGTTCTTTGTATATTTTGGATCTAACCCTTTATTGGATATATCATTTGCAATAATCATCTCCCATTCCATAGGTTACCTTTTAATTTTGCTAATTGTTTTCTTTGCTGTGGAGAAGCTTTTTACTTTGATATAGTCCCAAAATTTTATTTTTACTTTTGCATCCTTTGCCTTAGGAGATGTATTTTTTTAAAAAAAATGTTGTGGTTGATGTCAGAGTGATTACTGCCTGTGTTCTCCTCTAGGGTTTTTATGGTTTCAGGTCTTACATTTAGGTCTTTAATCCATTAAAAAACATTTTTTAATGTATAGGAAAGTGGTCCAATTTCATTCTTTTGCATGTGGCCATCCAGTTTCCCCAGTACCATTTGTTGAAGAGACTGTCTTTTCCCCCATTGATATCCTTTCCTGCTTTGTTGAAGCATGACCATGTAGTTGTGAAATTTATTTCTGGGTTTTCTATTCTATTCTTTTGATCTATGTGTCTATTTTTGTACCAGTACCATACTGTCTTGATAACTACAACTTTGTAACATAGCCTGAAGTCCAGAATTGTGTCTCCAGCTTTGCTTTGCTTTTTCAGGATTACTTTGGTTATTCAGGATCTTTTGGAGCTCCATACAAATTTTAATATTCTTTTCTCTAGTTCTGTGAAAAATGCTCTTTGTGACTGCATTGTTTGTAGATTGTTTTGAGTAGTATAGACATTTTAACAATATTTGCTCTTCTAATCCATGAATATGGAATGACTTTCCACTTCTTTGTGCCATCTTCAATTTCTTTCATCAATGTTTTATAGTTTTCAGAGTACAGGTCTTTGAACTCTTTGGTTAATTTTATTCCTAGGGATTTTTTATCTGGGGTGCAATTGTAAATGGGATTGTTTTCTTATTTTCTCTTTCTGCTGCTCCATCATTGATGTATAGAAATATAGATTTTTGTATTTAGAAACAACAGATTTTTGTGCATTGATTTTATATCATGTGACTTTACTGAATTAATCTATCAGTTCTATTAGGTTTTTCAAAAGATTTATTTATTCATTTGGGAGAGACAGAGGGAGGAAGAGAGCATAAGTAGGAAGGGCAGGGGGAGATAGAATTTAAGCAGACTTTGTGCTGAGTGTGGAACCCAAGGCGGGACTCAATCTCATGACTCTGAGATCCCCACCCATGCCCAAATCAGGAGGCTTAACTGACTGAGCCACCCAGGTGCCCAGTTCTAATGTTTGTTTTTTTTTTTTTTCCTATATAGGTAGCATGTTATCTACAAATAGTAAAGTTTTACTTTTTCCTTACCAGTTTTGAAGACTTTTATTCCTTTCTCTTATCTGAGTCCTGTGGCTAGGACTTCCAGTACTATGTTGAATAAAAGTGGTGAGACCGCACATCCTTGTCTTCTTCCTGACTCTAGAGGAAAATTTCTCAGTTTTTCCCCCTTGAGGATAATGTTGACTGTGGGTTTTTCATACAAGGCCTTTATTATGTGGAGGTATGTTCCTTCTAAGCCTACTTTGTTAAAGCTTTTTTTTTTTTATCATGAATGGATATTATACTTTGTCAAATACTTTTTCTGCATCTATTGAAAAGATAATATGGCTTTTATCCTTTCTCTTATTGATGTGATGTAGCACATTGATTGATTTACAAATATTGACTATTATCTTGGGAATAAGTCACACTTGATTGTGGTGAATGTTTTTTTCTTTTCTTTTTTTTTTTTTAACATATTGTTGTACTTGGTTTCCTAGTAATTTGTTAAGGATTTTTGTATCTATGTTTATCTGAGATATTGGCTTGTAGTTCTCTTTATTTTTAGTGTCTTTATCTGATTTTGGTATCAGAGTGATGATGGCTTAATAGAAGGAATTTGTAAGTTTTCCTTCCTCTTCTAATATTTAGAATAGTTTGAGAAGAATAGGTATTAAGCCTTCTTTAAATGACTGGTAGAATTCATCTGTGAGTCCATCTGGTCCTGGACTTTTATTTGTTGGGAGATATTTGATCACTGCTTCCGTTTTATTGCTGGTAATTGGTCTGTTCAATTTTTTTTTTTTATTTCTTCCTGCTTCCGTGTTAGTAAGTTACATGTTTCTAGGAATTTATCTATTTCTTCTAGGCTGTTCAATTTTTTGGCATGTAATTTTTCATAATGTTCTCTTGGAATCCTTTGTATTTCTGTGGTGTCAGTTGCTATTTGTCTCCTATTTCATGATTTTGTTTATTTGGGTCCTCTCTCTCTCTCTCTCTCTCTCTTTCTCTCTTTTTATATGTCTGGCTAGAGGTCTATCAATTTTGTTGACCTTTTCAAAGAACAAGTTCCTGGTTTCATTGATGTGTTCTTCAGATTTTTTGTTTCTGGGTCATTTACAGCTGCTCTAATCTTCATTAGGTCCTTCCTTCTACTGGTTTGGGGTTTTGTTTGTTCTTCTTGACCCAGCTGCTTTAGGTGTAAGATTAGATTGTGTCTTTAAGGTTTTTCCTGTTTCTTGAGGTAAGCCTGTATTGCTATAAACTTCTCTCTTAGAACCACTTATGCTGCATGCCAAAGGGTTTGAACTGTTGTAGTTTCATTTGTTTTCATGAAATTTTAAAATTTTTTTCTGTGATTTCTTGGTTGAACCAATCATTGTTTAGTTACCTGTTGCTTCCCTTCCACGTGTGTGTGTGCTCTTTCCCGATTGTTTTTTTCTTGTGGTTGATTTCTGGTTTCATAGCATTATGCTCAGAAAAGATGCATGGCATGACTTCAACCTTTCTGAATTTGTTGAGGCTGGATTTGTGGCCTAATATGCGATCTATTCTGGAGAATGTTCCACATGCACTTGAAAAGAATGTGTATGGGGAGATACCATTATTATATGGCTATTGAGAGAGGAGGAAATGGAGGCCCAGGAAATGGGGACCCAAGACATCCAGGTAGGATAGGCTTTATCCAACATTCAAATCCACATCACCTGACTCATAATACTTCTGCCTTTTTTGCCCTGCATGGGACCTCTCAGGTGGAACATTCCCTGTGAATATGAGATTACATAAAAATAAGGGGGTTGGGGGTTGGCTAAGCCTGGTAGGGGATATTATGGAGGGCACATATTGCATGCAGCTCTGGATGTGATGCATAAACAATGAATCTTGGAACACTGAAAAAAATTAAATTAAATCAAAACATTAAATAAAAATTGCACAGCGATGCCTGGGTGGCTCTGACTCTTCGATTCAGCTCAGGTCCTGATCTCTTGACTTGTGGGATCCAACCCTGAGTCAGGCTCCATGCTTGGATAGATAGTCTCTCTCTCTCTCTGCCCCTTACCCCGTTCTCTCTCTCTCTGTCTCCCTCTCAAATAAATAAATAAATCTTCTGAAAAATTACATGAAATGTTTCTCTCTTTAGCTTCTTGAATAGACCTAGTCTCAGCTGGTCTAGGCAGAAAGGCAAAGATTTATAAAATGTGTTTTACTTATTTACCAAGATTATCTTTAGCATCTTAAGAAATAGGACCAGTGAAAACAAACCCTTAATGAAACCCATGACATTTCATTAATAAATATTTGGGAATTGTTTGCCAAGAGAATCCTCCCTTATATTGCAAAACAGAAGCAAAACATGCCTCTGAGCTGAATCAATTTTTTTGGAAAAAGTTTTGTGGATCACAACCACATCTTGTGAAATTTCCCTGACCAAGTAATTTTTTGCTGTGGGGAAAATCCCCAATCAAGACCGTTCTTCAATATTCTCCAAACACCTCACTTTATCTTATATAAGGTAATTTCATTTTGGAGTTGACAATATTATGAAGTTGGAACAAATCCCAGGGACCCAGAAATAAAAACACTTAAAAGTTTGTGACATCTGTTTTTATTAAAAGTTGACATCATTTATCAAATAATATTTATAGCTACCCCTTTCTCCAGTTCAAGAGGGGTCTGGGCCCAAGAGAAATCATCGCTTATTGGCTTAAGCTGTAAAAGAGCCACAGTGGACCCACATCCTGAAATAACAATGAGCTGAAGGAATTTCAGACCCTGCAAAACTGCGCTCCACCCTGGAGCTCCATCCTGGCAACCCACATGCTCGTGCTCTGAAGCGCGGATGTTTACTCCAGGTGCAGAGTTTGGACTCAAGTATAGATCCTATCAACCATTGACAGTATCAATCAACCATTGACAGTATCTATCAACTGTTGACAATATCTATCAAACGTTGACAGTATCGATCAACCATTGGCAGTATTTATCAACTGTATATCATTTCTCATGCTCCAGTCCTTTATATTAACCTATAAAAAGGCATTAAAGAGTCTAAATAATGGAAGCACCCAGACAGTACTTTATGGAGCTTTAATCTGGGTGGTCCCTGGCTTATGATATTCCTTAAGTGCTACTTATGATCTCTCTCTTAACAAGCCCATCTCTGTGTCTTTGAAAACCCAAGTAGGGGTGATAAATGAATTTTACCCGGGATGTGCCTAAACACCTATGTGCTCCTTCTAGGGTGTGAAAAGAAAGGATACTCACCTGCCATGATGACAGGGTGACCTTAAATGTAGCTCTTCCCATCAACCTTCCTGTCCCAGTCTTCACCCCCATGATGAACATTCTCCACATCATGCATTCATTCCTTCCTTTTCTTCAGAGTATTGCTAAATATTCACATGTCCATAAACAATAGGTTTGGTTCTACATGTTTCAAAGCATTTACTGATCCACGATATATGGGGTCCATGCTAGTCCAAGCTACCCATCATCTCTCCCCTGGATATGCCCAATAAACTTCTATAACTTCTCTCCTTTGCCTATGCCTCCTCTTTGCTGAAGACTCTTCCATCACAGGATCAAAGCCACATTCCTCATATAGCAGCTCTCCAAACCTCACCCACCTCTTCCATCTTCCAAGCTCCCAGGTCTCCATCCCTAGGCTTCCACTCCTGCTATTTTCTGCATTGTTCACTCTGCTTCCAGACTCTTTTTTTTTTTAATTTCTTTTCAGAGTTTCAGAATTCATTGTTTATGCACCACACCCAGTGCTCCATGCAATCCGTGTCCTCCATAATACCCACCAGGCTCACTAACCCCCAATCCCCCTTACCCTCCAAAACCCTCAGTTTGTTTCTCAGAGTCCACAGTCTCTCATGGTTCCTCTCTCCCTCCGATTTCCCCCAATGCACTTTTCCTTTCCTTCTCCTAGTGTCCTCCATGTTATTCCTTATGGTCCACAAGTAAGTTAAACCATATGATAATTCACTCTCTCTGCTTCACTTATTTCACTCAGCATAATCTCCTCCAGTCCTGTCCACGTTGATACAAAAGTTGGGTATTTATCCTTTCTGATGGAGGCATAATACTCCATTGTTTTTATGGACCATATCCTCTTTATCCATTCATCCGTTGAAGGGCATCTTGGTTCTTTCCACAGTTTGGCAACTGTGGCCACGGCTGCTATGAACATTGGGGTGCATATGGCCCTTCTTTTTACCAATCTGTATTTTTGGGGTAAATACCCAGTAGTGCAATTGCAGGGTAATAAGGTATCTCTATTTTTAATTTCTTAAGGAATCTCCACATTTATCTCCAAAGTGGCTGCACCAACTTACATCCCCACCAACAGTGTAAGAGAGTTCCCCTTTCTCCACATCCTCTCCAACACATGTTGTTTGCGGTCTTGTTAATTTTCACCATTTTAACTAGTGTAAGGTGGTATCTCAGTGTTGTTTTGATTTGACTCTCCTTGATGGCTAATGATGATGAACATTTTTTCATGTCTGTTCATGACTTCTGCCCATTTTTTGACATGATTATCTGTTTTGTGTGTGTTGAGTTTGAGAAGTTCTTTATAGATCTTGGATATCAGCCCTTTGTCATTTGCAAATACTGTCATTTGCAAATATCTTCTCCCATTCCATGGGTTGCCTCTTTGTTTTGTTGACTATTTCCTTTGCTGTGCAATGTTTTTGATCTTGATGAAGTCCCAACAGTTCATTTTTGCTTTTGTTTCCTTTGCCTTTGGAGACATATCTTGCTGTGGCCGATGTTGAAGAGGTTAGTGCCTATGTTCTCCTCTAGGATTCTGATGGAGTCCTGTCTCATGTTGAGGTCTTTTATCCATTTTGAGTTGATCTTTGTGTATGGTGTAAGAGAATGGTTGAATTTCATTCTTCTACACTTAGCTGTCCAATTTTCCCAGCACCATTTATTGAAGAGACTATCTTTTTTCCAATGGATATTTTTTCCTACTTTGTCGAAGGTTAGTTGACTATAAAGTTGAGGATCCATATCTGGGCTCTCTACTCTGTTCCACTGGTCTATGTGTCTGTTTTTGTGCCAGTACCATGCTGTCTTGGTGATCACAGCTTTGTAGTAAAGCTTGAAATCAGGCAATGTGATGCCCCCAGTTTTGTTTTTCTTTTTCAACATTTACTTAGCAATATGGGGTCTCTTCTGATTCAACTCTTGATGTTCTTCCAACATTCCGAGTATACTTGTACCTCACGGCTTTTGCATTTGCTATTATTCTCAGTTCCTGGAATGCTCTTCCCCAACATCCACATGGTCCATTCTTACCCTTCTGGATCTTCACTCAATATTACCTTCCCCTGAAGCCTTTTGGACTGAAATTTAAATGATGTTCCTTCCCATCTGCCTTCCTCCTTGGTGTCTTCCAGCACTTAGCTCCATGTGACAAGTAATACTTAATCATGTGTGTATTTATTTCCACCAGAATGTAAACTTTATGAAAGTTAAGATGATGTGTGTGTGTCTACTGTGTGTGTCCACACCTATACGCCTAGTGCTTGGAAGAGGGCCTGGTACTTGGTGGACCCTCAATACATAAATGTTTTGAAGAACCAAGTCTTCTCTGAAGCATGCATTCTTCTATAACTTGCCTTTTCTTAGTCTGGTGTGAATCCTTCCTGCTGAGCTGTGTACCTCTGAGTCTCTAATCTCCATAGCTGTGTATTATTGCAGAGTGAATGCACACACTTGTGGACCCACCATCTTGTGGATTGTCCTTTGGGGTGTTTTCACTTGTCTTGAGAACAAAGAATGCAGTCTGAAATATTATTGCATGTTCCTCAGTAGACATGTACAAGAGTTTCCAGAACATTCCCCTCTGAGTTCACTTTAATCTACAATCCTTTTGAAATCCATTGTCTGGCACTGAGATGCCTCGATTTTCCTTCCCTTTGTGGATTGTGGTATTAACATTAAATGCTGCACCTTGACTATGAGCATCTTTTCTCTGAAAAAGTCGAAGCTCATCCTAAAACCCAAGAGCCAGTCTCAGGCTGCCTGGACAGGACCTGGAATGAGTGAAAGGTTGTCCTTCAGCACCTGTGCCATTTCAACACCCAGGGGTGCTCCAGGGTTGATCAGGATGGTGGTTTCCATGGCTTTTAGTCCTCCTGTCTTTGATTCTCCCAGCCTGTGCAGAGCCCTGAGTCCTCACTGCTAAAATTGTTTGCTATTAGAAGAACCACAACGTGTTTTGCTATTATCTTGCCCCTGGGCATATTTAGTTCTCCCCATCGGTTCTGCTCACTGAGTTGGCCTCTTTGGGGAGTGATTCCTTCTCTCTACTCAGCTCTCCCTCTCACAATTTGCTCTCACAAAATGCATTTCATCCCCTTCTTTTACAGCCTCATCAGTCCAGCTTGTGACAGAAAGAGTGAGGCTGGCATGTGATGGAGGGCCTGCAAAGAAGTCCTTTGAGCCCTGGACTTCCAGGAGATGTGTGTAATCCTTCCCAGGAATGATGCTGAGATGGCTGTACTCTGCAGACCCAATATTTGTGCTGTAATTCAGGGATAGCTGCCAGATTCATTGACTGGTTCAAGAGACAAACTAGAGAACCATTTTCTGCTCCAAATCATCTTAAGCTTTGGAAAGTGACACACTATTTTATAAGCATGTGTGAGGGCCTCACAGCACTCAAAAGTGGGGGAAAGAAAGTTATTAAGGTGTCTCTAGTGTCTTTATAGATGCATTTAGATATTGACTTGGCTGTTGTAAACAAGTGCTGCCAAATAATACCAGGCTAAATGAAAATTTATACTTACCTTTCCCATGAAATGCAGGACCCCGGCCTCTCCTCTGTTACTGGATGTTCCTCCAATGTCACTGGGATGCTTGGTGCTCAATGACTGCTGAGGCTCACTTCCAGATGCTTCCATTTTAGCCAGAAGGAAGGAAGGAAGGAAGGAAGGAAGGAAGGAAGGAAGGACAGATGGACCAAGGAGCTGGCATTTCCTTGCAGGCATAAGTTGGAATATATACATGTCCACAAGCCTCAAGCCCTGCTAATCCCCAATCTCCAGCCAGGTGGCCACATCCCAAGGTGAATATTATTCCTCTGGAAGAGGGGAGGAGTAGAATGATGACCTCCTGCCACACTGGACACAATTGCTTGTCTTGCTCCTATTCAGGATCCACACTTTCCCTCAGGCTGGATAAGGAGGCAGAAGAGCCTGATGTTCTGTAGACAATGGCAGGAGAGTCCTAGACACACGTCCCAGTTCTGCTCCAGCCAGACACTTTGGGCATGTGGTTTAGCTTTTTATCCTCAGCTACCTCCTCTGTAAAATGGAACCACAGAGACTCCATCATAGAAATGGTCTGTTGTTCAAATCAATCTGACACATCATAAGTACTCAATAGCTATAGCTTCTCATTTATTTTATTAAGAATATCCAAGCTCAAGACTCATGCAGTAACCCACTGAGTGAGCCCTGTGCACAGGGAAGGGTGTCCCTTGGAGGCATTGCTTGAGCTAAGACAAGATATCCTGTTTTCCTCAAGACTTCAGCTTGTGTGGAACCCAGAAAATCTGGGTGCCAGGATCTCTCTCTCTTTTTCAATGATTTCTCAGGGAATACACATAAAGTGTTGCTTGGCCCTGAAATATATTTCACCTGGTATTACATAACAGGGATTTCAAGTTTCCTTTGACTCAGAAATACCTGGTGGCTCTGTTTTTACCACGTGGCCCTGGGCTTTCCTGGAGGTACCATGTCTTTCTGAGAGAGGAAACCATACCCCTGATGCAGAGATGGTGATGCCTTACATTTCTGGAGTATGGGTTATAATGAGAAATGTAATACATAAGTTTGGGCATTGGTGCTGGAGTTGAACCTGGGTTTATGTTTTGTCTCAATGTTGGCTATGTAACCCTGGGAAAATTAGTCTCTGGGCTGCAGTGCCCTCACCTTTAAAATGGCTCAAGGGTAAGACTCTCCTGTAAGACTGTGAGAACAATTTAGAAGGAGTGGGTGTCAGAGCTTGGAAAACAGTGCCTGGCATACAGCAAGTCTTCCCTGAGTGCTGACAACCAAGTTTAAAGCCCTTAGAATTTTGGTGTTTGAGGGTAGGTGGGATGGAACCTTATACCTTCCCCGCAGTACAAGGGGAAGCAGGTGCAGCCACTTTGGGTCACATGGGATTGCCAGAGGGTGTGTCTGCCTTCCTTGTATCTCCATGACACTCAGCACTGGGTTGGATTCCACTTTCTTTCCTGTGATACCAACTCAGAGCCAAAGTATCTGCAGGAGTTCCTGTTCCTAGTTCCACTGAGGCTGGCAAGGAGCCCTGTTTCTCTTACGCTCACCTCCTCTTTCAAGGCTCCATCTCACTTTGCTGGAGCTTCCATAACAAAGAAGCACAGATGGGGCTGTTGAAACCACAAAGATTTCTCTCTCCCAGTCCTGGTGGCTTGAGGTCCAAGATCCAGGCTCTGGCAGGGCTGGTTGAGGACCCTATCTCTGGAGTGTGGATGGCCATTCTCTCCCTGTGTCCTCATGGGGTCGTCCCTCTGCATGTGTCTTTGTGCCTTAATTTCCTCTTCTTTAAAGACACCCGTCTTGTTGGATTAGTGCCATCCTAATGGGCGGCCATCACTTCTGTAGGGATCCTGTCTGCACAGAATAGTCACGTTCCCAGGTCCTGAGGGTTAGGACTTCAACATAGGAATTTGGGAAGAGACACAATTCCTTCTATAATACCAGGTTTCTGAGATTTTGATTTGCTTAACAGATGTGTTTGGGTGGTACTTTTTTTTTTTTCCCTATAAACCATTTCCCTATATTTTTTTCTTGACTAAAAAAATAAAGAAAGAAAGAAAACCCAGGGGGTTTCCCCTCCCTTATTCAAATAAAATTTGCTTTCAGATATGAGTAAAGTGATAGGAAACGGAACCTGTGCCACTACTGATAAAAATGGTAATGAATTTTAATAGTTCATTTTTGTTTTTGGTATTGAAATGAACGGGGAGAGAATGATCCTAGAACTCTGAGTCATTAGCTATCTGCTCACACAGCAGGCAACTGTAGAACTTTAAGAAAAAAACCCCAAACACTGCCGAGCACCTTTACCATCAGCTGCCAGCTATCATGCGAGCCTGCCCACCAGCATTGTGTGGTCGCTAATATAGCAACAAGCTTACCTCAGCTATTGGTTATTGATTTAAATCACAAGCATGTGGATTGAAATAGAGCCTCTGAGAATCCTTTTTGTAAATTCAGGTTATTTGCCACAGGAAAGTGAAGTTTAAAGTGGCAGGGAGAACTGGTTAAAAGGACCCAGAAGAGTATGCAAGTTTTAAAAGGGTAATTGTCTGTCTTGGCTGCTAGGACAAGAGGAGGGAGTATATGGCCAAAGATGCCACCAGAGACAGACCTGGCCTGGAGCCCTTGTTCAGGAAGCTCATGTAGACACGCCTCAGGAGGGACAGCATTTATTGGAAGGAAGCTTTTCCTGAGGAAGAGCAACACGATGTTGACCTCCTCATTGAAGTTATTTGCACAAATCTGTACCTTCTTGTGCATTTTCATGACGAGATTGAGTATGTGTTTCTCCCAGGAAGAAAAATGGCTCAGAAAGTAAAATCATTATTGTTTTAAATGTGACAAATCTCTAAAAGTACAGCCTAAGGAGCGATTTTGAGAAATCCTTTAAGAAATTCAGTTATAAGGGGCAAACCTGTGCCAGCGACCCACACCCCACCCCGCCCATCACCCTGGCATTTGGGAAGCTTCCAAGGGTCATCTGAGCTGATGTTTCCAAGATTTTGAATCTGCTAGTTCCCTGTCCACAGGCCCCACTTTCCTTTGAAAACCCAGATGCTAGCCCCTCCCGGGACATTATCTGCATAGTTCCTGGGTCACCCCTCCTCCCACCACCCAGGCTCTCTGGAGTCTGCAAAGCCCACTCCAGGGAGCTGTGCAGAGTTTGCTACCTCCATCCCACCCCCCCCCAGGCCCTCTGATTTCATCTCAGGTATTCACGTGTCTTAGCTCCAGACACCTGCAAGCTCCTTGTAAGAAAGAAGACAAGAAGAAGAAGAAGAAGAAGAAGAAGAAGAAGAAGAAGAAGAGGAGGAGGAGGAGGAGAAGGAGTAGGAGGAGGAAGAGGAGGAGGAGGAAGAAGAAGAAGAAGAAGAAGAAGAAGAAGAAGAAGAAGGAGAAACAACACACACAGCACATCTTTTCACAGTGGTGTCTGAAACATGAAGAAATGAAGCTGATATTTACATGGAAGAAGCTAGGTTGCTTTTATGTTTGGTGCAGAACATTCTGGAAGAAACAGAGCCCAGCTTCTATCAACTTTTCCCTAGAACAAAGAGCAGACCTTTCAGCTCTGGGTATGCAGATTATGTTTCCCAATGGAAGCTTCTGGATTGTTGACAATGAACAGAAATAATGGAGGGGGTGG
This sequence comes from Neogale vison, assembly GCF_020171115.1. Classification (NCBI taxonomy): domain Eukaryota; kingdom Metazoa; phylum Chordata; class Mammalia; order Carnivora; family Mustelidae; genus Neogale; species Neogale vison. Next base: position 3,016,711 of record NC_058092.1, on the reverse strand, counting down.
TGATCTCAGGTTGTAATATGGTGGCCAAGGTGCAGAAACTGGCCCAAACCAGTAGGGAAAGAAGGATAAAGAAGTCTGGTTGCTAAAACCTATAGTCAAGGGTCCCCAAATCCTGGGGACACAGTGCACATTGAATTGGAAGCTGTGAATATGAGAAGGGAAATATCAGCATGTTGGCTTCCTTATAAGGAGACACCTACAGAGGTAGAAAGAACCCCAATCATGTCAACAACACATAGGGAGTGGGAGAAGGCTGGGGTCACAGGGTGAGGATGGGGACAGCCAGAGGTGGGTTGCTGAAGAGGTGAGTGGTGAGGAACAGGGAAACCTGCTCAGGGTTCCTTTGTTCTGTGGTTTTCTTTCCCTGGGCTGTGCCCTTAGAGACAGAGGAAATTCGGGAATATTGTGTAGGTGGTCTGTGGCTCCTTTGTGAAGCAGCTTTGTGGTGACAAAAGGGTATTTCAGAGTCTCATGGTCTCTCACCACTTGCTGTGGGCATTGGGTTCCAGGGAGGACTGGTCTCGCCCAGGGATGAATAGAACCATTCCTGTCTTCAGTGTGGTGTTCCCTGTGCCTGCCCTTGAGTGCCTTCCCTCACCTCTTCACCTGCTGAAAAGATATTCACTTCCTCTGTGCTCATGTCCTCCCTACAGGCTTGTTACTGAAGGGCGCCCCCACCCACTGCACTCCCAGAACTGTATCCTTGGGCAGTATTCACTGAGTGCAATCAGAAGCGGCCACATAGGGGTCTCAGCAATATCTAGAATAAACATTTGGAGGGCAGAGGCTATTTCAACACCACTTAGAAAATTTCTTTGAGCCCACAGACTCAGGAAATGCTCACATTTTCCTGCATCCCAGACAGAATCTGCCCCAAAGTTGATCAAGACCATGTGCTCTAGATACTTGTCCATAATGTGAAAGACAGTTGAGTAGAAGGGTCCTTCGGGAACGCTCCTGAGACTGGCCAGAGGTACCCTGCACTGCTAGCCCACCATGTTCACCTCCTTTTCAGGTCATTTTCATGGAAAGGATGAGCCCATCCTTGGGGGTGCTGTGGTTGTGAGGGGATGCTCCATGAGCCCAACAATCACCCAAAGTTATAGGTTGGTTGAACATGGAATGCATTAGAGTCAAAGATTCAACATCAAACGATTAAAGACCAGGGGACACGGGTGGGAGGTATCTTCTGGACCTTTCCTAGATCTACCAAGAGTCTCATAACCCAAATTTCACAAGGATAACAAGTTAGGGAAACATGGAGTGACCAGATAATTCATCCAACTTCTTAACTGAGAAAGGAAGTTGGGTTTGACATGCCCTCCACATGTGTGAGCTCTGGGAAGTGTATTGTTTAAATGTTTGGTTTCAAGGGGCTATGCATTGACAAGGGGCATCTTCAGCAGCTCACCAGGATGTTGGTGTTCTCAGGAAGTTTCCTCAGCTCCATGACAATCGTCAGGGAGCAGCACTGCCTACCCAGGGACCCAGAAGAAGCCTGCAGAAACCATTCCATCTCTTCTCTAAGGACTTGGAGGAGAAGATCAACTCCAAGGAGGAGGAAGGCAGCTGTGTAGGTTTTGTTATGGGTCTAGTATGTGGTGGGGTTTTAATAAAGTTAAAAGCTACTGTGTGTGTATGTGTGTGTACATATTTATACATATGAATTTGACAGTCCATCTACAGACACACAACAGACACACACCCATCCACCCATCTTGAGGCACACACATGTAAACACACACTTACATATCCACCCATCTATTCACCCATCCATCTACTTAGATAGATGGATACACATATACATGATCACCTGTCCACCTAGTCACTCACTGATCCATCCATGTAAACACATGCACACATATCCATCCCTCTACCTGTTCATCTGTCTAGACACACACAAGCCCGGATTCATATGCCCATCATCCAAACATATACACATCCTTCCATCATCTGTCTGCTTACCCATCTAGACACAGACACCCCACACACAAACACAAACACCTACACGTACACATCCAAACATACTACTTTTTTACTGCTAGCTAGTCCAACAGAATCCCACAAGTCACCTGGGTCTATCAGCAGGGCCTTGAGCTGAGTGGGAAAGTGACTTTGATTAAGACCATGGAGGCTCCTTTCCTGAGCTTTGTTGATCTGTGCTTGATTCAGGATGAGAGTTTGGAACCCCTGCTCACTGGCCCACTGCGACCTGCCATCCTGTGTAGGATTTAATTGCTTTCTGAGGGGAGACACAATGTCTACGTTAACTCATAGAGGAGAGGGAATGTGGACACCGTAGGATTCTGCAGTTCCTTGCAGCAATAGCTACCCCTTCTTCTCATGCAGAGCAGGAAGCCCTCCATGATATAATGCTTACATCTCAAAATGAGCTGGCTGCAAAGCATGGCTAGGGAAGCAATAGGGTTTGAAATACACCTGTTAGCAGTAGCCCTACTGTGAGCAATCAAAACTCTGACCAAAAAAAAAAAAAGCTTAATCACCATGTGCATTAATATTCCCAACCTTGATGTTCCCCAATGTTTAAAACAACAAAAAGTGCTTTTGGAACCTATTGGAAACCACTGGAGCCTACTAATGCATGCCAGCTCCTGGAGAGCATTGAAATTGAAGTCAATTTGCCTTAATAAAGCTGTTTAACATTAATTTAAGGTGGACCCAGGCCAGGTTTAAGAAAATTAAGAAAAATGCAGTGGGTGGGTCCAGCCGAGCATCCTTCTGGGTTAGGAACAAAGGGGCGCCAACTATTAAACTCCAAACTATTAAACACTATTCTGGCCCCCACGGGAAGCAGTGTTCTCCCACTCAAACCTTGTGTTTAGAATTTTGAGTCCTCAGGCTATTTTGATGGAAGTTTAATCTCTTTATGCTGCTACTGTAGAAATAGCTGTTATTAAAATGTTGTTGTATAAGATCTAGTTGACGATCATAAAAACCCTTTGAATCTTTTGAAAACCTTCTTTCTTCTTTCTGTCAGGAAGTCATATTTTTGTAAATTAGAACTGTGCTAGTCATTGACGTGAAGTCGGGGACTGGAAGGAGGTGACGGGAAGGGAAATTTTGCATCTGCCTTTCCAGCTGTTTCTACATGAAAGCATGTTGACCTTGCCAGAAAGCTCACCTCCCAAATTCAGTTTCTGAAAGTTGTCAGGATTCAGACTGCTCTGCTAAATTCTCTGATGCGGAAGGGACTTATTGACAAAAATCCCTTCCTTCTTTGTCTTTGTTTTTAAATTCAATCTCACCATTGAAAGTGAACTAAATATTTAGAAGAAATAAAAAGGTAAGCTGAAGTGTGCCATGATGTATCATAGCCTCACTCATTAGGGTAGAACAATCTAGAGCACTCCCTCTGAGATCCCAAGATGGCCACTGAGATTAGCTGAGTGCGTGGCTACCTGGTGATAGGCAGGCCACAACCAACTAGCTCCCCTGGCTTCCCAAAGTGATTTTAAGAGTAAAAAAATGCTCTTCCAGGGAGAAAAGGTGGGTGTTAGTTCAATCCTTTGTATCATGTTGCCACATAGAACTCTTTGCCATCCTCCCACTATAACTGGTTATTTGTTGAGTCCCTATCACATGCTGGGAACTGTGCTAGACATTTTAGAATCTCTCAAATTATGTGTTCCTCATAATAATCTGCCATGGGTGGTGTGATTATCCTATTGTGTACATAAAAACAATGAGATTTGGAAAGGGCAAGTCGCATGGCCAAGGTCAGGTGGCTGTGGATGCAAATTTGCATCTACAGAAAGCAGGAATTTGCATCCACAGAAAGGCTCTGTTCCATGACAGGCTCCTCCTCATCTCCATAACTGTCATCATAGACATCACCATTGTCATTTTGTTGCTTTGCTTAGAGACTTAACAAGGGAAGAATCACTTTCTGCAAACTACGCATTTGCCAGGGTAAAATATTAGTCATACCAGCATAATGGTCTGATATGATGTGCTCGAAAATTTCCAAAACAAGTTGAGAGGAAAATAGGAGCCAAAGGGGAAATTCTGGTTACTTAAAGAGACAGCTGAGACCGAGGCCTGGAAAGGCTTAAACTGTTGTTCAGTGAAGACAGAACAAATTTAGATTAAGACCCTCTATGCATATCCACATGGAAAGAATAAGTAAAATTATTTTTGTGTGTGTGCCCAGGCACAATGGCACAGCTAGGGTAGTGTCAGGACTCATTCCTATACTCATTCCTTCAGTCGACCACTACTGGCTAGGTAGAGTACTAGGATCCAGAGATAGCACACTAAAAGATTAAGACCTTGCTTTCACAGAGCTTACATGCTTGTGGGAGCAGTGGACAACACACGACCCATATAAACATATATTCTGTCAATTCTGTGGAGAAACACAGAGCAGAGTTATAAGTTACCAAACTGGAGTGGGTATGGATATACACCAGATTGTGTGTGATGAGGTTGGGAAATCCCCAAAATGTAACCAGAGGCCTGAGGAAGAGAGAATATCTAGAATATCTTGGAACTTCTTGGAATATCTGGGCAGCATGCATTAAAGCAGAGAGAGCAGCCAGTGTAAGGCCCAGAGGCTGAAGAATACTTTGTGTGTCTGAAGAACAGCAAGCAAGAAGATGAATGAAGTTTATGAGAAGAGAGTAACAAAAAGGTCTTATTTCTTAAATTTGAAGACATAGCCAGGGACTCATTGTGTAGGGTTGCCTGGACCACAATGAGAGCTTTGGGCTTAACTCTAAATGAGAGGGGAGCCACTAGGGCCAGCACATGGCAGTGCAGGTGCAGACTTGAGTGGAATGCTGAGACTGGAAGTGAGGGGTATTTAGAGTCTGGGCATAATTTCAAGGTAGAAGCAGAAGTTTGATGATGGATTGACTATGCAGTGTAAAAGAGGGATTAAAAGGTGGGTTTTGCCTGAATCCAGAAAGATGATGCTGCCATCAACTAAGGTAAGGAGGACTGTGAGAGGGGCAGGTTTTGAGGGGCTGATGATGACACCTGGGGTATGAATGTGTTAGGAGTTGTTGGAGAATTTAAAGTCAAAGTGTGGAATGTTAAAAAGAAGTGGCAGGTGGTTTCACCCATCTCTATCTCCCAGGGATCATGTCCTTGTGAGATCCCCTCTCTTTGAGGGTGAGTGGAACATATGACCTACCTCTAACCAACCGAATATGGGAATAGTGATGGGAAGTACATGATTATGTTACCATGTGTTTCTACATTTGTCACATTGTAAGACTACAGATGGCACATTGTCACACTGTCAGTTCATCTCAAGGACTCCTTCTCTTGCTAGCTTTGAAGAAGCAAACTGCCATGCTGTGAGCTATAAGCTGGAGAGGGCCATAGAGCAAGGAGCTAGAAAGCATCAAGAAATGATGCTCTCAGGCAGCCTTCAAGGAACAGTGTGCTGCCAACAACCTCCTGTTTGGTGGTGGACCCTTCACCAGTCAAGCTTCAGATGAGACCACAGCCCCAGTTGGCATCTGGATTGAAACTTTGTGACATCAGGAGCAGAAGATCCAGAGGAGCTGAGCCTGGAATCCTGACCCCCACAAACTGTGAGACACTATTTAGGTGTTGCCAAGAGCCATGATGTTTGTGTCAATGTGTTATGCCATGATACAGGAGAGGACGCCACAAATACCAGGGAGGAAAGGAGATGTTGAGGGGAACTCCAGAGTGATACCTGGGGCCTTTCTTCAGAAGGGGCATGTGGACCGGGCAGTTTCTCTAGGCCAGCCCCTGTGAGGAGGGCATGTATTGGTGGTGTAGATGGTGACCCAGCAGATTGTACAGAAACCATCATTTCTAAGTGTGCTGCTTCAGATCTGCTCCAGGTGATCTAAATGTGGCAAACTGGTCAGTGAGGGGCCACCTGGCAGGTGCCCAAAAGCCAGCCTCTCCCTTAGGGTTCTGCAGTGTGCACTGCAGCAAATTAGCTCTAAATAGAAAAAGGAACATATGGATCAGGAGATAATGTTTCCTTATAAATGAGAGCCCTCTGGGCTACACTCCCTGCAGATCAAAGAGAGATTCTTTCTCACTTTTCTTTTCCCATCCTACTCCTCATCTGAGGCCAATGGCAACCCCCCACCCTTCAGTCAGTGTCCTTTGTGGTTATTTGCAATGGGATTTTGATTGTAATCTCAGAGTTTTTCCTGTTTGTCTTCCAAGTTGTAAAGGGAAGAAGCTCTTAGGCATCCCTGTTGATTGCCCAGGCAGTGGCTTTTGGCTTCTAGCTACTGGATTCCAAAAAGTCCTGCCCAGTTTCCATGCTAGTTCATCTTGTTGTTCCCTGGGGCTACATCTTTTCTCCCTGATGGGATATTTATAGACAACAGGAGAGGAGGCTACACTTTTTCTAACTGCACACCACTTGACAAACTTCTCCATTCATTCAAACAGCATTTACTATTACCTGCTGCAGACCAAATGTGGTCCTTGACCCTGAGATGCAAAGACAAGTGACACACTGTCCCTGATATGGACATTGACATCACTGTCTAAAGAATTGCTTTCCAGACAGTTTTAGTTACCTGAAGACCCATACCAGAGAGGCAACCAGACAAATGAAACATTGGAAAATGGGGAGAAAATTGAACAAGATCCAAATCAGCCTATTCCATCTCATCAACTGACCATAGATCTTGTTTAAAACCATAGTTTGGTGAGGAAAGAGGCAAATGTGTCACAATGACTGGACAATGACTGGAAACCTACCACTGTTCCACTTTATAATGAGCATATGATGGGAAAATTATGTCCTTTACCAGAAGTAAGACAACTTTCCCGTACATTTTTTTTAACCTCCATAAAGGATATTCACACAACCATAAAACTGATGGGTAAAATGTTTGAAGTTGGATTGGATTGCATTTATAGAGATTGAAAAATGGTTATTGCATCAAGGGTTAGCTATGTCTTTACAAAAGGGTTCTAGCCCTTCGTAGCTGCAGTGTGAGATCAGAAACATGGACCAGAAAGTTCAGTGCAGCGGGAGTCTCATTGGTTACAAGAGTAAGTATGTGTTTTTTGGACAGATCCTGAAAGGACAACCTTTGATCCCTGAGTGCATTAGGCGCTGTCCGAGGTTCTGACGATGCAGTAATGGCCAGAATACCGAAGCCCGCACTCCTGGTGCTTACAGTCCAGGGAGTTTTGGGTGGTACTGAGGTCTGTTTCAAATGGGATTTAGGAACAGCTGTAGTGACTGATTTTCTGGGGTCATTGGAAGAATCTTCCATCTAGATTTTGCAATTTTTCAAATTTGAATCTGTGTTTCCATAGTGGATGTGAGAAACCTGGAGGCAGAGACATGCTGTGTTTGTCAAAAGGACGTCTTTCTGTTGCACTGAAAGCAGAAGTCTCTTACCACAGTTGAGCAGATCCTTCGTGCACAAATGTGCAAAGTCAACCTAAAGAGCCCATTTGTCTTGCAAAGCCACAATCCCATAGCGGTGCTGTACACGTGACAGGTGATTAGCCAGTGAGAGACTCCACGTCCCAGCAATCTATTTTCATATAGTTAAAAAAATGCATACAAATGATGTTCCAAAACAAAGCGTGTTAGGTGTTTTGGACACACTTTAAATGAGATTATTATAGACTGAGAAAGCGTTCCTGCCTTAATTAGAAAAAATCTTGGCGCTCATACTGGGAAGCTAATTGGCACCATCAAAGCACTGAATGATTCCTAATTTTGCTAGTTAGAGGCACACCTGGTGACTTGTCTCTCAGTGGTACCCAAAGATTTGGGCGAAGAAACTATAAAAAGTAACAGCTGTGGTGATGTCAACTTTTCAGATGTACACAGTGTTGAGAACTTGCTCATGGGCTCAGCCCTGTGCATGGGGCCAGTCAGCTGGCCTGGGTGTGCTGGGACAAAGGCAGACTGCAGACAGAGGGGCAGAGAGCAGAGGGACACACCCAGTCCAGTGCAGACCCATCTCGATGACACTGAGAATTCTTGGGCTTGTGTGGAATGTCAGGATTGTGAGGGGGACCCAGCCCCATGAAGTAGTTTCCATTCTTTTCATTAAAAGGCAAGAAGGTAAGAGGAACAGGGATAAAAATATGTGGGGACACAAGACCCTTTAACCACTGTGACTCTCAAAGGGAAGAAGGGAGGAAAAAGCAGGGGTCTCTAGCTTTTACCTGGGTGATTAGTAAACTGTGAAGTACACAAACTCCCTCTGAGGTGGGAGAGTCATGGACCCCATCCTGATAGGACCTGATCCACAGGCTGGGGTGGGCTCTGAGAGTCAAGGGGCACGTCCTCATCGCTCCCACCATGAGACTGATGCAGCTGGCCTTGGCCCCCTCCATGTTCCCCCGGTTCCACACGGTGATGCTCAGAGGTCTTTGGGATACAGATTAGGTTCAATGGGGTTACAATGTGAATCAGTCTGTGCTACACGGGTGGGTGACGATACTCCCTCATCAACACAGCCCTTCAGAACTGGCTTTCAATAAACAGCATAATTCTGTGAGTCCCACCTGGCCCTTGGGCAGGATGGGTGCTTTATGAGTCTTTCAAAACAGAACATTCCCACCCAGATGATGAACATACAACAAAATGGCTTTAGCTTTGGGTCTTACAGAGTCTTTCTGGGTCTTTCTATGTCTGAAGTGTGTATAAAACAAGCAAAGATAGCACCACACACACGCGTGCACGCACGTGAGCACACATGTACACAACAGAGATTGACTGTCCTTGACCATCTCATCTCATTCCTTATTAAATGCTCTAATTGCTCCTCTCCCCTGACTTACCTTATAGTTTGGGAAACCCCCTCTGGTACAAACACACATAAACACAGAAGCTGTGTGGATGCCTTATCTGAAAACAGATGTCGGAAGCTGGCTTCTCTCCCAGGGGAAGGTCTTTGGGTGAATTTGTCTCCCTGAATGAAGCCGTGAAATAATTGGTACATAATATAAGTGTACAGCAGTCTATCACTAATAAGGAAAGTTCTTGAAAGTAGCCCAATGGGGGGATGACGCCTTACTCCCCTTCTTCTCCATGGAGCTTTTTTTGAAAAGGAAGATTCGTTGCCATCAAGCGAAAGACTTCTAAAACATTTGGTAAAGTAGGGCACAGGTGACTTAACCAGGTCAAATGACTTTTTAAAGGCTTATACTTAAGTCCCAGTCTTCTTAGTAAAGATCCCTCAGACTTCAAAAGGTGTTAAAAAGATTCGGAAGGAAATTGAGTGAACCCAGCTGAGGGGTGGGGAGGGGGAACCTTAACTTAGACCATGGTGACCCAGATTGGTTGTAATACAACGGAATAGCCACATATTTGAATTTAAAAGGGTTTCTTAATTTTTTGGACTGGTTGATATTTTAAAAAGGAACTCTTTTCTTTGAAGACACTCCAGTGTCTTAGACTGAGATGAAGGCTTAAATGGGAGTGACTTTCTCATGATTCCAGCAAAATTTATTAGCAAATAAAGACACAGGATGCCCAGCTAAATTTGAATTTCAGATAAACAACAGACATATTTGTTTGTAGTGTAAGTATATCCCATGCAACATTTAGGACATGTGTACCAAGAGTTATTTCTCATTTTCTGAAATTCAGGTTTAATGGGAACCCTGTATTTTACATGGAGTTCCTGATTAGGTAGGACCTTCTGATTAGCCTCATGAGTTGGTGTTAGAGCCGCCTGCTTAGGGGCAAGTCCAGAGTTGCCATGTGGGGTGTTAATGCCTCCCTACTTTTGGTTGTGGATATGACATTGCTGAGCAATTTTGCATAAAGTTCCCATAGCCCACTGGCCATCAGAGAACTCTTGGAATGGGAGTTTAAGATGTCCTGTGGGCCAGAAGTAAGGTACTGCCAGGGCACACCTGCATAATGCTGGACAAGATTGTACAGAGCTGATCTCCATGACAGCGGCTGGAAGCAGAGGCCAAGAGGGTCCACCATGGTGTTCAAGAGATGTCTGAAACATGCGGTTTGCTGGGAACGATGAAGAGCAGGTGTAGGTCTAAATGCCGCATTTGTTGGTTCACTCAGCTTTGGACATGGGCCTGCTATGGACAAGCACAGGAGACTCAGACCTGCTGCCCTGCAACTCTTCTCCCTCGGTAGATGCGTGGACAACCCAGAAGCTTCGCTGGGCGACAGCCGGGACTGTGTACTTCACTGCTTTTTCCTTTTTGACTGAAATAAGAGCAGACCTGGGCCATCTAAGGTGCTGGTGGACACTGGTTGTTCTAGAAACCTCATTGTCGATAAATCATTATGGAACTCAAGCTGTGAGGAAGAGGAGTGGGCTTCATGAACCCTGAGGCAGGAAGGGCACAGTGCATTTCAACACAGAGAGGACAGAAGGCCAGTGTGTTGGGTACTAGCAGCAAAGAGGAGCTCATGGAAGGGGTTGAGGGCAGTAAAGACAAGCTCACAGGGGCTTCTGAGCCGAGAAAAGAGCAGTCTTCTTGCTGAGCAAGAAGGAAGCCCATGAGGGGCTTTTATACAATGCAGAGTAATAATCAGACCTCTTTTTAAAAATTAAACTCTTTATCTAAAAGTAATTGTAGATTCACCTGTAGAGACATCCCATGCTTCCCCCAATGGTAACAAACTGCAAAACTGTAGTCCGCTATGGCAACCAGGATACTGGCGTTGATACAGAAAGGATACAACATTTCCATTTCCACAGGGATCCCTCTTGTGCCCTGCTCTGGCCACATCCACTCCCCTCCTAGTACCTTACTTCCCCCTCAACCCTGGCAGTATTACCTTGTTCGCCGTTCCTATAATTTTGTCATTTCAATAATGTTGCATTAATGGAGCCATAAAGTATGCAAGGTTTCGGGACTGGCTTTTTTCACTCAGCATAAATCTTTGAACAGTCTTGCTGGCAGCTGAGTGCATCAGCCATCTGCGCGTTTCTAGTGCTGGGTCTAATTATGTGGAGTGGACACCCCAGTTTGCTTAACCACTTTCTCATTGAGGGGCATCGGGTTGTTTCCAGTTTGGGGCTATTAGGAGTGAAACAGCAATAAACATTGGTGCACAGGTTTTTGTGTGGACCCAAGTCTTCATTTCCATGGGACAAGTGCCCAGGAGTGTAAACATTGACTTCTACAGTAATTGCATGTTTAGTTTTTAAGAAAAACCCCCAACTTTTTTCCAGAATGCCTGTTCCACTTTAAATTCTCACCAGTGATGTGAGTGATCCAATTTCTCTGCACCCTTGCCAACATTTAGAGATGTATATATATATATATATATATATATATATATATATATATATATATATATAAATATATATATATATATATATATATATATATATATATATATATATATATATAAATATATAATATATATATTTTTAATTTTACACTGATAGGTGTGTAGTGATCATCTCATGTGGCTTAATTTGCATTCTCTGATGGCTAATGATGCTGGACACCTCTTCATATGCTTAGTTGACATTTTTATATCCTCCCTGGTAAAGTATCTCCTCATCTCATTTGCCCATTTTCTAATTGGGTTGCTTTGTTTTTCCTTCCCTTCCCTTCCCTTCCTTTCCTTTCCCTTCCTTTCTTTTCCTTTCCTTCCCTTCCTTCCTTCCTTCCTTCCTTCCTTCCTTCCTTCCTTCCTCCCCTCCCTCCCCCCTCCCTCCCCCTCCCCCTTTCTCTCTTTCTTTCTTTCTGGTATTGAATGTGGAGATTACTTTATTTATTTTAGATACTAGTCTTTTGTCAAATATGTGACTTGCAAATATTTTCTGCCTATCTGTGGCTTGGCTTTTCATCTTCTTAACAGTTTTCCAGAGAGCCAGAAGATTTTAATTCTGATGATGACTGCTTTACCCATGTTTCCTTTATGGATCCTGTTTTTGGTGTCAACCATAAGAGCTCTTTGCCTACCCTAGATCTTAAAGATTTTAGCATCCTGTGTTGTTGTTTTCATTGTTGTTATTTTTCCCAGAAGTCTTACAGTTTTACACTCCACACTTGGTTCCATGACTCGTCTTGAGTTAGTTCTTGCAGAAGGTATGAAGCCTTTCGACTGTGGGTATCTAGTTACTTCAATGCTCCGTGTGCTTCCCGGGGCTGCCGTTAACACGACACCAAGACTGGGGGCCTTCCACACAGACACGATTCTCTCCCAGCTCTGGAGGCCAGGCATTCGAGTTCAAGGTGTCGGCGGGGTTGGTCTCTTCTCGGGGCTGCAAGAGACATTCCAGGGGTCTGCTGGAAATGTTTGGTTCTCCTGGGCTTGCGGGAGAATCTCGCTGACTTGTTTCTCCCTGTTTCTTCACCTCATCTCCTCTGTGCCTGTGTCTATCTCTGTGCCCACGTTTCCCCTTATTGTAAGGACTCCGGTCCTATAGGATTGGGGCCTGCCCCAACGACCTCAAGTAACTTTGACCACTTCTGTAAAGACCCTATTTCCAAGTTCTGAGGTACTGGGTATTAAACCTTCTATACAACTCTCTTGGGGTTGGGGAGGGGAAGATGCAGTTCAAGCCATAACAAACGTCATTTGTGGAAAAGCCCATCTTTTCTATATTGAATTATATCTGCACCTTTGTCAAAAGTCAACCATGAATATCTGCATGGGTTTACTTCTGGGTTTTCTGTTCTGTTCCATTCATCTGTACCTGTAGAAGAGTCTGAAGCAGGGGATTCCCCATCCTGCTATAAAGATAAGGAAACACAGACAATAGTCAAGAGAACAAAAAGATAAGACTTAAAAGACCAAAAAAACTGGACACTGTTGGCAATCTCAGAGTATGAAACACAAACAGGTGAATCTGAAAGGAAACCAAGCATTAATTCCAGAGAACAAAATTGTGAAGAAGAAAATACATGTATTCCCTAGGTGGATTGAAGATAAAACTAGGTAGAGCCCAAGAGAAAGAAAACCAGTGAATAAAAACACTTGAGATCTGCCACAGCCCTGTGAGGAGATCAACACGCTAAGAATGTTCAAACATGGAGGAAGCAGAATATTAAAAAACAGGGAATTTTTACAGTTTTCCAGGAAGGGAAAAAAAAATCTATGAAGGAATGACAGTCACAGTGAGAATACAGCAACACACTAGGACATCAGGGAGAGACTTCAGGGAGCTAAGGGGAGAACAAAGGACTCATGTTTCAAGCTTGAAGAGAAAATAAGAATATTCGGACATGTACTCCAGACATAAAACGTCCAAGAGATCTTATATGTACAGCCCCTTTCTTAAGTAACCTCAAAACGGGGTTATTTTTATGAAACAAAAGATACAAATGCATCTGAATGTCAAACGTTGGCAAAGGGGTGGACAGACAAGGACTCGTCCACAGCTGGTGGGTCTGTGATGTGAGGCTCTCCCTCTCACAGAGCGTTTGGTGTGAGCTGGTAGAAGCGAGATGTGCAATCCTAAAGCCCGCAAATTCTACTTTTCTTTTTAAAATCTGCCCTTGTCCTAGAAACTCTTGTATGGACACACCAGAGGTCGTGAGCAAAGGCGTTTCTTGCAGCATGGTCAGGAAGAGGAGAAAATGCGAAATAATTTAATGCTCATGAACGGGGAGGTATGTAAACAGAGTGCGGCATGGTCATAGGCTAAAATACTGTTGAGCTATCGGAAAACTGATTCGGTTTTAGAGTCAACCTGGCGAGTGCTCAAGAAATGAAGCTGAATTTTGAAAAAGCACAGAAGAATCAAGTGTACAGCACTGTGACACTCAAGTCAACAAGCCACTCGTAACGGTGCTACAAAGTCTCAAAGATTCACACGGTGTGTGTGTATTTGTATACAGAACTTGGACAAAAGGGATACTTTCTGGTAAAGAGAAATTATTCTGACCCTTGTGAAAATGGAAATCAAGAATTTATTCAAGACTTTTGCAACAAGAGAGAGAGATGGACCGCATCCTGAACACAGCAGGGGCAAGAGGGACCTTCAGCCCAGGAGAAGCGTGATGGGGTCATGGATGGAAAACCGAGGAGTGAGGCCATCAAGGGTGGGGGATTTTTGCTGAGCTGAGTTCACCGGCTTCTTGCTGAAGGCAGGCCAGGGTGACCAGCTCTCAGTGATGGGCCGGTTCCCCCACCCGAGTCAGCAGTTTCTGCCGCTGGATCTGGCAGGCTGAAGACAGGGAGAAGCACAAGGACCCGCTGAGAAGCTCAGCAGAGCCCGTCCGAAGTTCGGCCAAGGAGAGCCTGTGGACACCAACGTCTGGATGCTGGTTCCCACTGGAGCACTTCCTGTGGAGGGTACTTCCTGAGAAAGTCTCAAAGGGAACTTTAAAACAGACCCATGTTTTCTTTCATATTCAGAACAATCTGAATCAAAAAGACAAATGGCATTTTAAAATATGTTGAGTGCAGAGGAATTTGTTACATTTTTTCTTTTTCTTTATGTAACATTTGTTACACTTCAAGGCGTACTTTCCTACACCTTGGATTTAAACAGAGGGTGGATTGGAAGGGGACATACAGGCATCCGCGGGAGCCCCTGGCAGAGATGTCCTTGGTCCCATTAGGACAGGTGGAGTAGAGCTGGCTGTGGGTGGGGGGGGGGGGCTATGAACCAGCAGGAAGCACAGAGACCCACTAACAGCCGAGGCCATCATTCCACTAGGTACTGCTGTGTAACAAAACACAACACTCCCAAACATGACATGGGGTTTTTTCCTCTGCTGGAAATGACCGGCCCGTTCCGCTAGGCTCACTGGCTGCCAGTGGAGTCTGCTTGCCCAGGTCCGGCTGGCGGGGCTGGGACAGCTGGCGTCGCTCCCACGCTCTCTACGTAGTCTTTCACGCCGCCACCGCCCCCCAGCAGCTTTCTAGAGGACAAGTCCCAGGACAGAAGCACTCACCAAGTTTCCCTGTGCCATTCACTGATGTCCCATTGCCTGGAGAAAGTCACACCACGAGATAGGAGATGGCTGCTGGGGACGGTTACTCTAACTTACCGGCACCGTCCTAAAATGAGTAAGGTAGTGATCTATTGACCTACAGATAAACGAGATTCAACTTAAAAGCCGACCAAACACCGCAGGAGAGGGGAACAGATGAAGCCACAGAACAACGAGGCACGGTGGTTTACCCTCCTCTGAATCAAGAATTATCTTGATGACATAAGAGGTGAGAAGGGACTCTGAGCAAGGTGCCAACATCACTAACTACAGAGTGAAGGACCCACCCACGTGATTCCATTAAACTCTTTGACAAGGTGCCAACATCACTAACTACAGAGTGAAGGACCCACCCACGTGATTCCATTAAAATTAGAGACGTTGGGTGCCTGGGGGGCTCAGTGGATTAAAACCTCTGCCTTCAGCTCAGGTCGTGATCTCAGGGTCCTGGGATCGAGTCCCTGCATCAGGCTCTCTGCTCAGCAGGGAGCCTGTTTCTCCCTCTTTCTCTCTCCCTGCCTCTCTGCCTACTTGTGATCTCTGTCTGTCAAATAAATTAAAAAGTATTTAAAAAAATAAAATTAGAGATGTTTACCTAAGGCGGAAAAAAATGTGCTGTGTCATGGGAGAAAAGATTTCAATAGACACGACGGTAGAGGACCATGTGCAGATGGTAGAGGGAGCCTGTATTAATCACCCTGGAGAAGACAGACAGCCCAATAGGCTCCACCAGCGGCCTCTACTTTGTCTTCCGTATGAGATGGTCAGTGAGATGTGACCCCAGAGGAGACAGGAGAGGCTCAGATTAGACAAAGTCTGTTACACTCACGGGTCCTCGAGACGCTGGCCCCCAACATGGGGAAGCCACGGGGTGGTCAGGAAGCAGAAGACAGGAGCGGGGTGAGGGCGGGGAGAGCTGAACCAAGTCCTTCCCTGGAATTTCTGCAGGTGACAAGCAAGACAGGGCGAGCTGCTTCTGATGGGCTGGTGTGAGCGATTTCAGTGGGCTTTCCACTACGGGATGTTTCTAGTTGCCGGCACCTGGCCCTGGGTTGGTTAAAAAAGCAGGAGTATTGATTGCTTCCTAGGATGTAAGAGTCAGGAGAGGGGGTTTGAGTCTGGGAAGGTCACTTTGCATGTCAGAGACATGCTTGCTGTAGGTCCTTTGCCATCTCTAAGAACTGGTGAGGCCACAGGAAAGGCAGCCTCTGCAGCCAGGAAATTTTATGGTTTTGTTCTGTTTTTAAGATGTAGAAATGATATAATATATAGAAAATTTAAAAATCTATTTGCAATAGTTTCCCCATCCCTTTCCATTCCATTCCATTCCATTCCATTCCATGGGAATGCCAAAAGAGAGATGAAATCCAACTGATGAGTAACCATATAGAAAGATACTCCAACCTCATTACTAATTTGGAAAACGCAAATAAGCAGCTCAATGAGACACAAATACGCACACATCAGATGGGTAAGAGCTCGAGCGTCTGAAGCCTGATACTTGCTGAGCGAGACGAGGTGCTGCGGGGGGTCCCGCTTCCGTGTTGGGAGGGGGCGTCTTTTTATAAGGGGACCTACACGGGGAATTTTCGGAACAGCAAACTGACAGCACCCAGATGTCTATCGGCTGCAGAGCGGAGAAGTAAAGCGTGCCGTGCTCAGAATGGGAAGGAAGAAGTTACAGCTACACACGCCCTCACGGACGAATCTCCCCACGACTAAGCCAAAGAAGTAAGTCACGAAGAACCCAAAGCCGTCTAACTTCTGCGTCTAAAGACCGACAACAGGCAGACTCCGAACTCTGCTATGTAGGGATACACTTCTAGGTGGAAAAACAAGA